>NC_045791.1:51776725-52428225 GCF_009873245.2 Balaenoptera musculus
GTGTGATGTGGTCCCTGTGTTGTGAAGTGGTTTTTCATCCCCTTTGTGATGTGGCCCCGTTGTTTTGAGGTGGTTTATCATCCCCTTTGTGATGTTTGCCCTGTGGTATGAGGTGTTTTCTCATCCCCCTTTTGATGTGGGCCCTGTGGTATGAGGTGTTTTCTCATCCCCCTTTTGATGTGGGCCCTGTGGCATGAGGTGGTTTCTCATCCACTCTGTGATGTTGGCCCTGTGGTGTGAGGTGGTTTCTAATCCCCTTTGTGATGTGGGCCCTGTGGTGTGAAGTGATTTCTCATCCTCTTTGTGATGTGGCACCTTCGTCGTGAGGTGTTTTCTCATCCACTTTGTGATGTGGGCCCTGTAGTTTGAGGTGGTTTTTCATCCCCTTTGTGATGTGGATCGTGTGGTGTGAGGTCGTTTCTCATCCCGTTTGTGATGTGGGCCCTGTTGTGTGAAGTATTTTCTCATCCCCTTTGTGATGTGGCCCCGTTGGTTTCTCATCTCATCATTGAGGTGGCTTGTCTTCCCCTTTGTGATGCTTGCCCTGTGGCATGGGGTGGTTTCTCATCTGCTTTGTGATGTGGGCCCTTTTGAGTGAGGTGCTTTGTTATCTTCTTTGTAATGTGGGCCCTGTGTTTTGAGGTGGTTTCTCATCCCCTTTGTGATGTGGGCCCTGTGGTGTGAGGTGGTTTCTTATCTCCTTTGTGTTGTGGGCCCTGTGGTGTGAGGTGGTTCCTCATCCCCGTTGTGATGCGGGCCCTGTGGTGTGAGTTTGTTTCTCCTCCCCTTTGTAATGGGGCCCTGTGGTGTGGTTTTGTTTCTCCTCCCCTTTGTAATGGGGCCCTGTGGTGTGATGTCGTTCCTCATTCCCTTTGTGATGTGGCCCCTTTGGTGTGAGGTGGTTTCTCATCCGCTTAGTGATGCGGGCTCTTTGGTGTGAGGTGGTTTCTCATCCCTTTTGTGATGAGGTCTCATTGGTGTGAAGTAGTTTCTTATCTGCTTTGTGATGTGGGCCCTTTGCTGTGAGGTGGTTTCTAATCCTCTTTGTAATGTGAGCCCTTTGGTGTAAAGTGATTTCTCATCCCCTTTGTGATGTGCGCCCTGAGGTTTGAGGTGGTTTCTCAACCCCTTTGTGATGTGGCCACTTTGGTGTGATGTGGTTTCTCATCCCTTTTGTGATGTGTACCTTGTGGTGTGAGGTGGTTTCTCAAGCCGTTTGTGATGTGGCTACTTTGGTGTGATGTGGTTTCTCTTCCTCTGTGTGATGTGTACCTTGTGGTGTGAGGTGGTTTCTCAACCCCTTTGTGATGTGACCACTTTGGTGTGATATGGTTTCTCATCCCCTTTGTGATGTGCGCCCTGTGGTGTGAGGTGTTTCCTCATCCGCTTTGTGATGTGTGCCCTGTGGTGTGACATGGTTTCTCAACCCTTTGGTGTGAGGTGGTTTATTATCCCCTTTGTGATGCAGACTCTTTCATGTGAAGTGGTTTCTCATCCCCTGACTGATGTGGCCCCTTTGCTGTGAGGTGGTTTCTCATCCCTTTGTGATGTGGGCCCTCTGGTTTGGGGTGGTTTCTCATCCCCTTTGTGATGTGGGCACTGTGGTGTGAGGTGGTTTCTCATCCCCTTTGTGATGTGGGCCCTGTGGTGTTAGGTGGTTACTCATTCCCTTTGTGATGTGGCCCTGTGTTATGAGGTGGTTTCTTATCCCCTGTGTCAAGAGGCCCTGTGGTGTGATGTCGTTCCTCATCCCCTTTGTGATGGGTGCTCTTTGGTGTGAGGTGGTTTCTCATCCCCTTTGTGATGTGGCCCCTTTGGTGTGAGGTGGTTTCTCATCCCCTTTGTGATGTGGCCCCGTTGGTTTGAGGTGGCTTGTCATCCCCTTTGTGATGCTTGCCCTGTGGCATGAGGTGTTTTCTCATCTGCTTTGTGATGTGGGCCCTTTTGAGTGAGGTGCTTTCTCATCCTCTTTTTAATGTGGGCCCTGTGTTGTGAGGTGGTTTCTCATCCCCTTTGTGATGTGGGCCCTGTGGTGTGAGGTGGTTTCTTATCTCCTTTGTGTTGTGTGCCCTGTGGTGTGAGGTCGTTCCTCATCCCCGTTGTCATGCGGGCCCTGTGTTGTGAGGGGGTTTCTCATCCCCTCTGTGATGTGGCCCCTTTGTTGTGAAGTGTTTTCTCATCTCCTTTGTGACGTGGCCCCTTTGGTGATAGGTGGTGTCTCATCCCTTGTGTGATGTGGGCACTGTGGTGTGGGGTGGTTCCTCATCCCCTTTGTGTTGTGGACCCTGTGGTGTGAGGTGGTTCCTCATCCCCTTTGTGATGCGGGCCCTGTGGTGTGAGGTGGTTTCTCATCCCCATTGTGATGCGGGCCCTGTGGTGTGAGGTGGTTCCTCATCCCCTTTGTGATGCGGGCCCTGTGGTGTGAGGTGGTTTCTCATCCCGTTTGTGATGTGGGCCCTGTGGTGTGAGGTGGTTTCTCATCCCCTTTGTGATTTGCACCCTTTTTTGTGAGGTGGTTTCTCATCCCCTTTGTGATGTGGGCCCTGTGGTCTGAGGTGGTTTCTCATCCCCTTTCTGATGGGGGCTCTTGGGTGTGAGGTGGTTTCTCATCCCCTTTATGAGGGGGGCTGTGTGGTGTGAGGTGGTTTCTCATCCCCTTTGTGATGTGGGCCCTGTGGTGTGAGGTGGTTTCTCATCCCCTTTGTGATGTGGCCCCTGTGGTGTGAGGTGGTTTCTCATCCCCTCTGTGATGTGGCCCCTTTGTTGTGAGGTGTTTTCTCATCTCCTTTGTGACGTGGCCCCTTTGTTGATAGGTGGTGTCTCATCCCTTGTGTGATGTGGGCCCTGTGGTGTGGGGTCCTTTTTCATCCCCTTTGTGATGTGGGCACTGTGGTGTGAGGTGGTTTCTCATCCCTTTTGTGATGTGGGCCCTGTGGTGTGAGGTGGTTTCTCATCCCCTTTGTGATGTGGGCCCTGTGGTGTGAGGTGTTTTCTCATCCCATTTTGTTGTGAGGTGTTTTCTCATCCCCTTTGTGATGTGGCCTCTTTTGTGTGAGGTGGTTTCTCATCACCTTTGTGATGTGGCCCCTTTGGTGTGAGGTGCTTTCTCATCCCCTTTGTCGTGTTGCCCCTTTTGTGTGAGGTGGTTTCTCATCCACTTTGTGATGTGGGCCCTGTGGTGTGAGGTGGTTTCTCATCCCCTTTGTGATGTGAGCCCTGTGGTTTGAGGTAGTTTCTCATCCACTTTGTGATGTGCCCTCTGTGTTGTGCGGTGGTTTCTCATTCCCCTTTGATGTGGGCCCTTTTATGTGAGGTAGTTTCTCATCCTCTTTGTGATGTTGGCCCTGTGGTCTGAGGTGGTTTCTCATCCACTTTGTGATGTGACCCCTATGGTGTGAGGTGGTTTCTTATCCCCTTTGTGATGTGTGGCCTCTGGTGTGAGGTGTTGTCTCATCCCCTTTGTGATGAAGGCTCTTTGGTGTGTGGTGGTTTCTCATCCCCTTTGTGATGTGGGGCTTGTGGTGTGAGGTGGTTTCTTATCCCCTTTGTGATGTGCGCCCTTTGGTCTGTGGTTGTTTTTCTTCCTGTTTTTGATGGCGGCTGTTTGGTGTGAGGTAGTTTTTCCTGCATTTTGTGATGTGTGCCCTTTTGTGTGAGGTGGTTTCTCATCCCCTGTTTGATGTGGTCCTTGTGATGTGAGGTGGTTTCTCATCCCCTTTGTGATGTGGGGCCTGTGGTGTGAGGTGGTTTCTCATCCCCTTTGTGATGTGGGCTCTTTGGTGTGAGGTGGTTTATCATAGTCTTTGTGATGAGGGCCCTGTGGTGTGAGGTGGTTTCTCATCCCCTTTGTGATGCTGGCCCTTTGGTGCGAGGTGGTTTCTCATCCCCTTTGTGATGTGGGCCGTGTGGTGTGAGGTGATTTCTCATTCCCTTTGTGATGTTGACCCTGTGGTTTGAGATGATTTCTCATCTATCCACATTCTTATTTATGCGTGTCTACTGTGTTATTACAAACAATATTGTAATTGTCTTCTTGTGTACATGTACAGTGAGGATTTGTTTGGAGGACATACCTAGAAGTTGAACAGCTATGTTGTTGGATACGCACGTCTTTAATTTAAACAGGTATTAGCAACTTGCATTTCAAAGGTTTTTATTTGTCTTTATTAATTTATGGGAACGTCTTATAGATTATGGATACTAGTTCTTTATTGTTTTATTTATTGTAAATATGTTCTCTAAGTCTGTGGCTTGTATTTGTCTTTATTATAAGACATCTTCATTTTTGAAAAATAACTTAGCTGCGAATAGAATGCCCTGTTGAGAGCTCTTTTTTCTCAGTATGTTCAGGATTTTTTTCCAAAAAATGCTGGCCGTCTACTCCAAGTCTCTATCTGATGCCCACCTCTGCTAAGCCAATGGGCTTCACCCATTTTGGGGGTCCTGAGGTCATAGGAGCCTCCTGAAATTCATATAACCTTCTGACTAGAAAATTTATAAAATGTTTCCTGTTAGTTTGAGAGATTGTGCATGCTCAGAAGCTCATCCATGGCCCCAGGTTAAGAAGACTTGTTAGAGGCCCTCCAAAGGTGGGAAGTCTTTCCTTGTGGGAGGCAGACCCTATCTTTCCATGTAGAATTTCGGCCCTATTCCCATTTCTAAGCTCCTACTCTGAGGAGCAGAGCACTGGACTGTGTGTGGGTTGGGTACTTCTTTTGTCCTTCCAGTCTGAGGAGTAGCTGAAAGAGTAAGGAGTGGCAAAAAGAAGAAATTGGTCTAAAGCAGAAGAGATGTGTAAAGGACAGTCCATGTAGAAATTGAAGTTGAAATGTAAGTTGCTAAGATGTTACTTATCCATCTGTGTAAACACTGGTGGCTAATGGTACATCTGTACCCACATGGTATACAATAAGAAGGGTGTTTGAATGGGCTTTCCAGTATGAATTATTTAGATGTCTCCACATTAAAGCAGACCTATTATAGAAGATTCTTGTTAACCAGGTATTGGGAAGCTGCAGGATAGCATTGTGTGGGATTAAAAGGAGGTTACAGAACTGAGCAGAGGGCTGTAATGGGGAGGTATTGGGGTCTTCATGGGCCATGAGACCACTCTTCATAGCCCAAAGGAGTGCAAAACCTTTGCACCAATTGGTCTCCTTCGCATGTTGAGTAGGATTATTAATAGGAGGGAGTCCCGGGGGGAATACACAACTACTTCTTCATCTTCAACAAACTTATTTGGCATTCTTCATGACTGAGGCCTTCACTGGGTGCTGGGATATAAAAATTCACCTTAGGAAAAGATTCATTCCCCATTCCCCCTCCCACATTGTTGCCACAGACAGTTAAGAACGTGTGGTTTTTCTCCTTACACCTTGCAAAAGGAATTGAGCTAAATTATAGCTTTCCATTTATAAAACAGTGGTAGTCTAAAGCTGCAGAGTGCAAAATTCAGAAATTGCCATAGTAACTCTGCTTTTCTCTGGAAGTAATTGAAAAAAGGCACTTTTTACAAAAATAGAATATTGACGTCTGTAAAGGAATTAATTTACTGACTGATAGAGGGGAAAGACAAAAGATGAGCCATTGAGCTGCATTTTAATGTGATTGTGATTATCCCCAGGGTGGCAAGCAGCTTAAACTTGTTCTTTTATTCTTGTAACAAAGAGCACATTTCAGCTTGGTTTGTGTATAGAAATAGTTTCCAGAATGATATAACGTAATAAGGAATTAGCACATTTGGTAAAACACTGAAAGGCTCACTTTGTTTCTTGCCATTATCAGTTTGACAAACGTTACAATTGCTTGCAAGATATTTAATCGCTGTTCATGATTAGCACAGCAGCAATACTAGAGGAATAGCTTGTGAGCATACTTTTAACAAGGAAATCTAGCCTTTCACAGGTGCCATCATGAGACCAAAGACACAAATATATGAAGGAAAAATGATTAGGTGAGCAAATAATAATTATGATAATCATGTCCTAAAAATACTATTTGGAGAGTTGATAGAATTTTGATGAAGGCTTATAAATGTGTGTATTTGTATATGTGTTGATATAAATATATGCCATATATATTTCAGGGCTTGTTCTCTGTGAATTTTCTTCCAGAGAATTACAATCATTCCAGGGGTAATTTGTTTTATTTCCAAATCAGGTCCCAGGTGGCTAAAGAGTAATCCAAATGAGTGAATCTCAGACAGTGAAATATTGGGTCCTGTGACGGGAATGGGGAGGGGAATTTGAGGATACGGCCCTCCCCAGAGACCAGCCAGATCATACCCCTGGTACGGTTGGTCTTAGGTGGGAGCAAGTGAGAATAATATGGTTCTCCCCTCAGGACTATTTTCTTTTTAACAAGAGAGGCAAATCCTTACACAAAAGGACTAGAACTCTAGGATAAAATCTCAAGCAAGATAACCTGCCATGGGAGTTCAGGATGGTGGGCGACTAGGAGCTGCCTCTAGCTCTACTTAGGATTTACATCTCTTATAATGTTTCTTATGCTCTGGAACAGTACATTTATGTATCTGCTTTCCCTACTAGATTATGAACTCATGGAAGGAAGGATAGTGTCTTAATTATCTCTGGAGTTATAGGCCTAGCACAGTGCCTGAAATAGAGAGAAGGGGAAATAAATGCCTGAATGATTAACTTATTAAATGAATGAATCCACTGAGGCAGGCTCATGTCCCATTTTCTAGGACCATCCTTGTTCCCTGGACATTGCCAATGGCTTGGCTGACATAACAGTTACCTTCAGTGCTACTGTGACCCTTAAAATAACTTTCCAGTAAGTTTCTTTTTTCTTAAAAAAAAAAAAAGAAAGGAAAAGGGAAAATATTCACTGAATGCTTATGGTAAGCCAGGCATTGAGCTGAGCACTTTACATATTATTATGTACATTTAATCCTTCAAAACCCTTGCAGAGTAGGTGCTATTAATATGCCCACTTTTTAGAGAAGGAAACTGAGACTCAGAAAGGTTAGCTAAGATTTCATGACTAACAAGTATTAGGGCCAGAATTTGCAACCAAGCAGTTTAGCTTCCATTTCTTTTCCTTTGTTCCCAGGACACTGAGTATAGATGGAAATGAGCTCAATTCTGGGATTCCAGAAATAAGGGTAAAAAGCTTTTTAGTGTGGGAGAGGCTAGTAAGGAAAAAAGGTACATCCCTAGATCACAGGAAGAATTATCTAGGGTCTTTGATGAGATCTAAAAGCCTAGGAAGCATCTCCTGAATATCAAAAAACATTTGTGCTTGCCTTGTTAGGATGAGATTATAAAATCTCGGTGTGGCAAAAGTCTTGAATACTCTCAGTGGTATGGCATGCACTAATAAGAGGACTCACTGTTGTGTTGCGTTTGCAGTTTTTTAAAGCACTTTCATACCTTGTTTCATCTGATTCAACCCCCTCTGAAGTATGGAGTGCATAGAGCTGGTCAGTATCCCAGTTCCCTTTGTCTGGGCACAGGGTCAGATTGCATTCACCTACGCCTTTGAAATTGTGTCTGACCATGTGAGTTGCTTTGGCCAAGGAAATGTGAGTGGAGGGTAACACATGACATTTCTGGGTGGAAGCCTTTGAAAAGCGAGTTACATGTTCTCTTTCCCCTGACACTCGGATGGACAGTGTTCTTGATAGTGTGCCTTGTCAGCTAGAGGACCGATATGGGTATGGCCTATATTAAAAGAATGGAGTCATAATCTGCATGTAAGCACCTCCCTTACTTCCTACCATACTAGGTGGCTTAGGGCCACAAGAGAAGACTCATTTCCAACCCTCAATCTAAGGATATGTCATTTTCTAAATCCTTACCATATGGCATATCTTATGCCAACCCCTGCCCGCCAACCATGTCCCTCTGGGGAGTAGTAATGCAGAAGGTGCTGGTGTCCCTGGGAGGTTGGTAACAAGGACACTTGGTGGCTGGGCCAGAGTGGCAGAATAAGGGACTTAGTGCTACAGATGTGAGAATACCTCTTTCTCCTCTTCTATTCACCTTTGGGGTTTAAAAAGTAGAGGGTCAAGCACTATAGGAAACAATAAGAATGACAAGATTGAAACCAATTCTTGCTGGCTTTTCATCCTGGCGCATCTAGTCGGCAACCAACTTCAACTAGTGCTCATAAAACAAAAGTGAGGTGGACATCAGGGTATTCTTTTGCCTTTTGAAATTCAGCACCTTACATCTTAAATGACTTATTTGGTAAGACTTAAGAGTTAGGGTTTGTTTTTGTTTTTATAGTCCTCCATCTCAAAACTAGCTAAGAGTGAAGATGCACCAGATTTCCACATGTGACATCTCTTGGAGATTCAACACGAATCTGGAGAAGAGGTGCTGAATTACAAAGAGAGGGTTTCTTCAGTTAGTTGATGTACCGTGGTGGGTGCTGGCATGCAGGCACATCAGACTCTTGCAGGCTACATCTGTGCAGGCGGCCTGTGGAGAAGACATCTCAGCCTAGGAAAGATGCTCCATCAGACAGGGGAGCTGGAATCAACTGGATGGCAATGAGAGTAATTTCCCTGAATGTTAAACCAATCTTCTTGTCAGTGTGTGGTGATCCCTTCCTCAGCTGAACTGGAAAGACCACAGGACCCTTAATTATCTACACCAGCTGCTCAACCAGGTTTTATTTTGGGGACTGAAGACCTAGGAAAAAGCATCCTAGTTGACTAATGAAGATATCCTAGACTTGAATAAATTACTTAGTCCTAATAACATATTAGGGTGTCGAATTTGGGGATGTTGATATTTTAGGTTACTTTATACATCAAGTGATTTATCTGAAGTTTGAGGGAATCATAGTCCCTCAAACTGAATTGATAATGGTTATAGATTATCCTATTTTTGGATACTTCTGGGTACAAAACACAGTCCAATTAAGGTGGAATGTTACTAAGAAATTTTTCTGCATTCAAACTCTTCTGCTAAACTCAATTTACGCTTAAAATGATCAGAAGGGGAAAGAGGCAGAATCCTTTAAGGAGAATGCCCTTCGCCAGAATCCCGGCTTCCATCAAGAAACAAAACAGCAGTTGGGAGTTGCTGAGGTGGTTCAATGACTAATCTTCAATAGTCTACTTGCTATAACAAATGATAGTTATCATGAGCAATTGTTTCCTGATTGTGTGGTACAGAGTCACGTGGCAGGTGATGGTGGGGACACACCAACCCAGTATTTCAGGGCCTTTTTGTGTGTCAGGGTCTGTGACACACAAAAGAGGAGAAAGCCTATAGGAAACAAGCAACATAGAACTGCCACTTAGGCTGAGTGGAAGCAGGAGCCTGAATTTTCCCTCTCAGGCACTGGCTAGATAATTAGAGCCAGCAGCAGGAGGCAAATTAAAGCCTTACTGGGAAATTCTAAACAGGTAGGTGTTTGTGAGCTTTGGATACTTCTCTGAAGCCTTGAAGCAAGACTCAAGTGTGGGAGCAGGCATCAGCAAGTCTTCCCACCAAGCTGGATGTGTCCTTCAGCAGCTCTGAAAATTCCTCTAACCCACAACGCTGCCATAGAGAATGAGATCGACGAGTCTTCTGATTTTAAAAAAGGAATAGGCACAATGAGGAATAACAGTTGAAGCTGAAATTGTGTGAATAGAATTCTTATTTTGTATGTGGTCTTGTATTTCTTTAACTCTTACTCCACCTGGTATTTTCTCTTAGAGTTAATATATGAATGTTAGTTAACATGATTATGAAGAGTTTTAAATGGAAAAAAAAATTATATGGAATGGAAATACTTATTTTAAATAAAAACAGAATTAGTTATCTGTTTTCCACAATTTAAATGAGCTAGCTGTGTTTGGGACTGTGTAATCTCAATCAATAGTACTTCCCATTGTGGGAACAGCCCCAATTTCAACATGGGATTTCAAAGGGACTAACTTAACTAGTTCTTACAGCAGTGGTTCCCAAACTTCTTCCTGCCTCCAAACTCCTGAGAGGTGTAACATATACTACTACTAAAAGGAGGGACTTTCCGTAGTTGTGAAGTTCATCCTAGTAAAAGCCCATGACAGGGGTAGGGGAAAGGGTATTATCTGGAGAGCATGAAGCGTGTTTCGTTTTAAATTTTTCACTCTCTCTCAATGAGATCACTGCTTTAGAGAATGGGTCCTAGTTAATCTCTCAGATGTTGAGCATTTTTTAGGAGAAAGAGCTAAAATGGAGAGGTATTGACTATGAGGCAAGGATGAAGGCAGCTTTGGTGTCATGATGCAATTACAAAAAGCAGATAGTTTGACCCAATGCTAAACCTTTTTGATCACTTTATTGTTTGATTGGTTTTTCTATTATAAAAGGACTATGATTAGGTCCTTGTTATAAAAAGATTGTGAGATACTAAGTACTGTAAATCTCTCTATTAGAGGTAGCTCCTGACTACAGCTTGGTTTATATAATCTCAGACATTTTCTGTTTTCTCTTGTATGTATGTATGTATTTATGTGTTTGTGCACCCCTAGATTTTTCTTGTGCACATACTAATATATATTTATATACACACACACTTTTGTAAGTTTGCTTTTTCACCAAAATATGATCATACCATTTGTATTTTACTAACTTTTTTTTTTTTCACTTAGCAATTTCATCAAAGGTATCTTTCCTTGTCAGGTCTTATATAGACCAACCTATTCTTTAAAATGGCTCTGTTGTGTCCTGTAGTACAGAAGTTTTATAATGTATTTAACTTTTCCCTTAGAGATGAATATTTTGGATGTTTCTCTTTTTTGTTGCTCTTATAGACAGTGCCTCCGTGAATATCATTGTGTAGATATTTGTGTATCTGTGCATTTCTGTGGGATAGTTAGTAAAAAGTGGAACCTGTGAGTCAAAAGATATATTTATTTTTAATATTAACACATATGACCGAGTTGTTCTAAAAGATGGCTGTGTCCATTTATATTTTCCTCCAACAGTGTGAGAATACCCATCTCTTTGCATTTTATTAACACTGGATATTCTCAGTCTTCAAAATTCTTATCAACATGGTAGGTAAAATTATATCTTACTTTCATTACTCTGGTTATTGGTAGATTTGAACATATTTCTGTATGTTTTTGGCCATTTGCACTCCATCTAAGTGAATTGCTTGTTGATGTTTTTCATCCATTTTTCTACTGGGGTTTTTATATATTCTTAGGAATTTGTAGATGCTTATATTATGGCTCTTAACCCTTTGACTGTTATGTGTCGCAGGTACTTTTTTCCAAGTTTTCTTTTGGCTTTCTGATTTTGTTTAATGTATTTTTTCTGTGCAGAATTTGAAATTTTAATGTAATTAAATCTGACAACTTTTCCATTGATGGCTCTTGAATTTTATATCATGCTCATGAAGCTCTTTCCTATCTCAAGATTTTAAAAGTATTCTTTATGTTATCATTTGAGGTCATGTATTTAGATAATAGAAATATTTAGATTTTTAGTTATTTAGATTTTTAGTCCATCTGGAACTTATTTTATGATTAATTCAAGTAAGGATATAATTAGATTTATTAAAATGTGAATAACCTATTGTCCTAATACCATAGGACATATCCTCCATTCTCTACCATTGTTAAGGATAGTTCATCCTTTTCCAGTGAAATGTCTATTTATCCCACACTGAAATATCACATATATATGGGTCTGTTTCTGCCCTTTCTATTCTGTTCCGTGTTTAAAACAGTACCATACTGTTTTAATTACTTTACAGTACATTTTTTTAGCTGGCAGGGTGAATCCTCACTTTTTTTCCAATATATTTCTGGCTGTTTTCCCACATTTACTCTTCCAGAGGCTATTCACAGTAGAATGTGGCAATGATAATGTCAGAGGCAGTTTCCTTCAGACTAGAACTGAAGATTATTTAGTCCTGGTCCAACCCTTGTACTTCTCGTTTCCTAACCTTGACACCAAGCATTATATCAAGACTTTAGTAATAATGGGGGGAAAGAGATACAGACTTCCCTCTGTCTGCTAATTAATACCTTCCTAGGAGACTTTCCCCTTGCCCATCACTCAAGTAGTCCCAGCCCTGAGATCCTGTAAGCTTTTGTTCCATATATTTATTGTTGCGTAACAAATTACCCCAAACCTTCGTGGGTTAAAACAACAAACATTTTATTACATTTCATGGTTTTGGGGCTAGGAATTTGAGCAGAGTTCAGTTGAGTGATTCTTTTATTTCACATGACATAACCTGGGGTTACCCAGTGATATTCTGCTGGTAACTGGTCCAGTCTGCAGGGTCCAAGATGGCTTCACTTGCATGCCTTGTGCCTTGGTGGGAATGTCTGGAAGCCTGGGCTCAGTTGAACCCCTTTCCTTATGCATGTGGTCTCTGCAGCAGGGAAGTTATCTGCATGGCTGTTCAAGGCTCTACGAGCAAGTGTTTCAAGAGACGGGAGGTGAAGGCTGCCATTCTTTTAAGGTCTGGTTTCCCAAACTGGCACTACATCACTTTTGCAAGAGTCTGTTGATCAAAGTAGTCACAGAGCTGGCCCAGATTCAAGGGGTGAGGGCATGGATCCCACTTATTAATAGGGGCATAGACCCCACCTCTCAGTGGGAAGAGTATCACAAAACATTTGCATATGGCAGTTTCTAATGACTTATTTTGGGCATGCTTCCACAGCATTTAGAACTTCCAAGTCAGAGCCATGTGAAGCCTTTCTTCATTATTTTATGAACTCCATGGGTGTACATACACAGTTTATGTGTGTGTGTGTGTGTGTGTGTGTGTGTGTGTGTGTGTGTGGTGGGGAAGTTCAAACTCAAACAGTCTAACCTTGGAAATACTGGCCATTAGTTTGGCTTGTGATTTTCAAAATGTCCTTGTCAAGTAGAGTTCAGTTGGCTGGAGCACTGCATTCATGACCCCAAGGCCAGGGATGTGGTCCTCATGTGATATGGGAGGACTTCTGCAGTTCTGACCCCACATTAGCCCATCCGCCATTACATGTCTGGATGCCAAGTGACAGCATGGACAGATGACCATTTGGGGGAAAACAAATCCAGGTTCTTCTCTAGTTGGGTCTGTGATGTCATCTTAGTACATGAAGAGTCATTAGGTACCCACGTACATTTTGTACATTTGAATAATCTATTAAAAAAACTGTTTTTCAATTATTATGTTTATTGTTTTTTGCAAGTAGCTCTGTGTGTTCTCAGGCAAATGGAAATGGGGAAAACATTTCTTTTACACTCATTCATTCACAGGTGATATAATCTTTCTTCCATTTTAAAATCCCTGTGATTTACCAGGTCTTTTATTTTAGGTTGATCACAACATTCTCTGCTTTTCTCTTGACCAGTGACTTGAAAAGGCATATGTACTTTCACTACAGAATAGGGTGCTCAGAAACAGGTGGTGAATTACGCCTTTAATGTGAGAAAATTAAAATGATCTGTTCAGGGAGTCAGTTTTCTTCCCAATGTACCTTTCTTCCTATTATCAATATGATAGAGAATTCATTGCGTATCAGTGGCATGTATGACTCTAAAGCTGTCAAATCCCATTAATTTAGGCTTCCCATCCCCCTACATGGCCTTGAATTGTGAGGGCAAGACACTTTGTGTCACAGGTGGAGGGAATGGTTTGTCTCAACTGAAAATGGGAAGTCATTTTTTTATGTGCCTGCTCTGGCTCACAATGAGTACTCGATAAATATTTATTGAGTGAATGGCTAGGGCAGTGATTTAAATGTACTGGCCTCCTATTTCCAGTCTTTTGTTTGCCCTGTTGAACCCCATTGTCTCAGAACATACAGTGATAATAGACTATTCTCAGTTTCTGAGAAAATGTGAATGTTCTATTCCAGCAACATTGCAAGGGGATGCTGTAATTGCTGTACGCGGTGCCCTGTGGAGGCCTTTCTGGCATTCAGAAACCTGAAAGCAAAAGTCAAAGAAATCATTGTCTCCTGTAATTATTTTTGTAGCCATGTTGCTGAGGGTAAGGCATGGACATTTCCCTTCTCTGTGTCTGCACAAAGGCACCTCCCTGGGCCTGGTGGGAATAGATCTCACTCTCCCACCAATATTTACAACAGTGGATGTACAGAAATCACTGCTCCCGCAACAATCTTGACTTGTGTAGGGATCATGCTTCCTTCTCCTTGATCGCAGACAGGATCTTTAGTGCTGGGCATACTCTGGGTGTATGTCGGTCTCTGGGCTTCAGAGTCCAAGGGGCTGGGTTCAGACACTCATGTTGATTTCATTTCTCATCCTTCTCTCAAGAATCCTTTTATTCCTTGAAGTATGAAAAATACCATCTTAGTTCTGTATTATGGTTAATGACCCCTTCTCACATTCCTACAGACCTTTCCCAATTAGGCTATCACACTCCTCCCTTCCCCAGCCTTCAAGAAAGACAACACCAAAAGCCACCCAAACAAGCTTGTTCTTTTAGAAGGGACCACAAATTCAAATATAGTCAGAGGCCACATCTAGCCATGAAAGTCTTTTCTAGCAATGAAAGTCCTAGATGGCATCTTCTTCCAATAGAAGGCTGTTTTGTCTACATTGAAAATCTGTTGTTTGATGTTTCCACCTTCATTAATTATCTTAGCTGGATCTTCTGGATAACTTGCTACAGCTTCTACACCAGCACTTGCTGTTTCACCCTGCACTTTTGTGTTACAGAGATGGCTGCTTTTCTTAAACCTTATGAACCAACCTCTGCTAGCTTCAAACTTTTCTTCTGCAGCTTCCTCACCTCTCTCAGCCTTCATAAAATTGGAGACTTAAGTCCTTGCTCTGGCTCAGGCTTTGGCTTAAGGGAATGTTGTGGCTGGTTTGATCTTTTATTCAAACCACTCAGACTTTCTCCATATCAGCAATAGGGTTGTTTCAATTTCTTATCATTCGTGTGTTCACTGCAGTAGCACTCCTAATTTCCTTCAAGAACTTTTCCTTTGCATTCATAACCTGGCTAACTGTTTGGCACAAGAGGCCTAGCCTTTGGCCTGTCTCAACTTTCCACATGCCTTCCTCACTAAGCTTAATCATTTCTAGCTTTTCATTTAGAGCGAGAGATGTGCAACTCTTCCTTTAACTTGAACACGTAGAGGCCATTATAGGGTTGTTAATTGGCCTAATCTCAATATTGTCGTGTCTCAGGGAATAGGGAGGCCCAAGGAGAGGTAGAGAATGGTTGGTGGAGCAGTCAGAACATACACAGAATTTACAGATCGAGTTCGTCATCTTATGTGGGCGCGGTTCATGATGCCTGAAAACAATTACAGTAGTAACATCAAAGATCACTGATCACAGATCACCATAACAAGCAGGGTAATAATGAAAAAGCTTGAAATATTGCGAAAATTACCAAAATGTGACACAGAGACACGAAGTGAGCAAATGCCGTTGGAAAAGCACAGAGTTGCCACAAACCTTCAATTTGTAAAAAAAAAAAAAAAAAAAATTCAGTATCTGCAAAGTGCAATAAAATGAGGTATGCCTGTAGATTCCAATTTCTTCACATCCCCTCTAACACTTCTTATTTTCCATTTTAAAAATACAGCCATCCTAGTGGGTCTGAAGTGGTACCTAATTGTGCTTTTGACTTGCATTTTCCAAATGACTAATGATGTTGAACATATTTTCATGTGGTTGTTGGCCATTTGTATATTTTCTCTGGGAAAATGTCTATTCAAGTTCTTTGCCTATTTTTTAAGTTAACTGTTTATCTTTTTATTGTTGAGTAGTAAGAGTTTTTTTTTAAAATACATTCTGGATACTAGGTCCTTATCTGATATATGATTTGGAAATATTTCTTCCCATTCTGTGGGTTGTGTTTTTACTTTCTTGATGGTGTCCTATGAAGCACAATTCATCTTTTTTTTCCTTTTGTTGCTTGTGCTTGTAGTATCATATCTAAGAATCCATTGCCAAATCCAAGGTCATGAATATTTACTCCTTTGTTCTGTTCTAAGAGTTCTCTGGTTTTAGCTGTTAAATTTAGATTGTGCATTCATTTGAGTTAATTTTTGTATTTGGTGTGAGTTCTGGGTCAGTACTTTTGCATGTGGAAATCCAGTTGTCCCAGCATCACTTGTTGAAGAGACTGTTTTTTTCCCCATTAAATGGTCTTGGCATCCTTGTTGAAAATCAATCAGCCATAGATGTATGGGTTTATTTCTGGATTCTCAATTCTATTTCTTTTGTCTATATATCTGTCCTTATGCCAGTACCACACTGTTTTGATTACCATTGCTTTGTAGTAAGTTTCGAAGTTTGGAAGTGTGAGTCCTCTAACTTTGTTCTTATTTTTCAATATTGTTTTGGCACAGGATTATCTTCTCTTGTACCTAAGGCTGTCTCATTCCTTTGCATACCTTCTTCTCCATCGTTTCCATCACTCACATAATAAGTATCCTAAGATGCACATTTCTTTAGGTGTTCATTTTTTTCACTGTCACAGATGTTTCTGGGGAGTAGAGTTTGCTGTGATTTCATGATACTAATTACCTCTGTACGTGGTCTGGGATAGGATGAAATGATAGCAGGGAGCCAAAAATTCGACACAGCATCCTTCTCTGACCCATCCAGCTGGGACACCCAGACAGCATTTTGTAGTGGTCCATTTACTTATCTGTGATTAATCTGTAAGCAGTTAGAGTGCAAGGACGGCACCTCTGATATTTAATGACCCCTTGCCTTCAGTAGGAGCTTACTATGCCTGTTTAGTATATTACTGAACAAAGAAATCCCTGACCAAATGTGGGTAAATGTTGTCTCACATCTAGGGAAGGGTTCCAACCTCAGTGACAAAGGAATTGCTTCTGGTGGTTAGTAAACCAGTTTTTAAATTGTGATCTAATTTTGATCTAAACCAATAGACAAAATGCCATCAAAGCAAACCCTGCATGGAAGGCTGGTGGGAAGGAGAGGAAATGCTTATTGGCAATTAGCTAAGCATACGGGAGACTTTTCTGAATATTTTACTTGGCAGCTCCATGTGGTCCATGCAGACCACTGAGCTAACCACCTTTCCTGGAGTTTAGAGGCCTGTTGAGATCACTGCCATCTGTTAGCCAGGGAAATCATGCCTACCTGCAATTTGGGGGCCATGTTTACCTACTATTATTGTCTGAATTCTAGTTATATTTAAAGCTGTCAAGTTCCCCAGTGCCTTATGTGGTGTGGGGATTTTATACCCACATATCTGCAAATGTATGTAAACTATACATGGAGGTGCTCTCTATATTTAATTTGTGATGTAACCATGGTGTTTATTTTCTTAACCACTATGGAATTGCAGGACCTAGACAACTGGGTATCTATTTTTAGAAAGACAAATAAACATATTAGCATTGCCCCCTCCACTGTTCCCATTAATTGACATTCTTGCTTCCCAAATTTGTAGTTTTAAAATTATAATAGAAACAAAATATTGCATAATATTTTATAAATTAAAAATAAAATCTCTACTGTGCTTCTGCATCCTTAATGCCCAATTTGATCTGCCTACTTGCTTTGACATGCCATTTCAGTCACGGGAATGATTGGGTAAAATACCATAGACATATTGCATTTAGCCTGGAGGGTGACCATTAGCAAGTGAAGAGGTATTTGTCTTTTCCCTCCTTCCCCCTTAACCACAGTTTTTAGTGATCCAGAGTTATCTGTTCTTATCCAAAGGAAGCTGGAAACAAAATGAGAATAAATAGTTCTTGGTCAGGCTCTAAATGAAACCTCACACCTGCTCATTTGGCCTATAACCTGCAACTTGCACACACTCCAGTGTGTCAGGAAAAAGGTCAGATGTGGGCCAGCTGCTCCAAAGCAGGATATTTTTTGTTTTTTTTTAAATCATTTTCTTATTTATTTTTATGAGTAGGAGGCTAAGGTATAATTCTCTTAAGAGATACTCCAAGCAGATTAAGGAAGACTTACAAGGTCTCCTGTAGTCTGAGGAATGTATGACAATTCTTATACCTTGACTTCTGGAGACCCAGGTTTGTTGGAGGCTGTCTGACTCATTGAACAAGCTCCATCTAAAGATATACCTATGGTCTTCATATATTCAAAAGGCCTCCCTTGCAATGATGTTGTGAGAATAAGGTCATAGTGGGCACTCACTATGAAAGTTCTTCAGGCTGTAGAGACAGAATTGTTGGTGTGGTCTAGGATGGATGTGTGTGGGACTGCGCACACAGCCCAGAGTCAGGGCTGGTCTCAGGCAAGCTAGGATGTAGGTTGAGTTTGTCTTTGCAGCTCAGCTTTGCCATTCTTTCCAGAGACCTGCCCTACTTGTGACTGTCCCCTGTACTCCTCCTGCAGTTCCCGTCCTTGTCTTTCCATGCCCCACACATAAGCTTTTCTCCCAGAACCAGACCCAGGGCATGGGGCCTTTCTTGTTCCCTTCTCTTCTGTACTGCCTGTTCCTGTGTCCCACACTCTGGCCAACAATTCCTCAGTAATGGGGTAATAAGTTCAGTAGTAGGTTCTGATGGCCTGGGAGATGATGTTTCAGAGAACCACAGAGCACTGTGACTGCTGTGACCAGATGAAGGCTCAGCATTGCCTTGTGGGTGGGAGACTCAGTTTGAAGTAGCCCTGCCGGGGCTGCTCACCCTGACACTGAACATCCTTGTGTTGGTTGTTTCACCTTGCTGAACTTCACTTTCCTCCCCTGTAAAATGAGGGCTGTGACCTTTCCCTCTCAGGGGAGTGGCCGGGGTTACACGGGATGGTAGATAACACGTATGGCCTAGGGGCAAGATTTAGTGCTCAGGAAGTAAATGAGAGTTCCTCTGCTCCCACCCGCAAACACACACTTACTAAAAAAAAGACTTGGGGTGGAGTGGAAGGGAATATAAAAATCATCTCATCTAACCTCTTGGAGAAACATATCAGTTGTAACCTAGAAAAGTGATTCCAGATGCAGAGGGAGAAATGTCCAGCTGAGTCCTTTGACTGAGAGCTGTGGGCTGCACTCATCCTCAGGGCCAGCCTTGTCCAAGTCTGATCTTGCTGCTATATGACCCAGTGAGAGCATCTTTGGAAATTAACACTCAAAATGTTCCTGAAAGGGACTTACTTCCCACAGATATGCAACCAGCCACCTGGACCCCAGATTCGTTTTTAATATTAGTAATCCTGATCTTTTAAAAATATTCCTCTGGGAATGTACTGAATCCATGTTGTATTGTTTCCTCCTCTCTGGACAAGGCCTCTCTTCCTCTCTCCACACCCACCTCTTGGTCACCCTCTCATTCCGGCAGCTGCAGGGAAGATTTCTCTCCAGCTGTCTATCAAGTCTTCAAAAGCCAGCTGGCATGTAATTGTAATCTATTTTCCACCCCTCAATAGTAGTGACTGAACACTCACACACACACACACACACACACACCGCTCAAAATTGCAAGGAGATGGGAGCCAGCACTGCCTCGTGACTCACGCAGAGCCCCGCGTGGATAATTACTGCCGTTCATACTGGCCTAGGAAAGAAAACAAGGGTCCATTTGGGTTTTAGTAAACCGGAAGCCTGACAGATAAGAGGGGAAGGAGGGGGCTGTGCTCCCTCCCTACTGCCTCCCTCCTCTGCCCCCCCTTCCCCAACTCACATGCCATTTCCAGAAAAATAACATCCTGCTGGCCATTCCCCTACCTGCTCTCATCTTTATTATGCTTATTTAATGTGCAGTTTAGAACTGGTACTGTGGCTAGATTCTGCCAAGCACTTCATCGCAGAAGGGCTCAATAACCTTGAGCTAGGACCTGATGTGCCCATTTTCCTGGTGAAGGTTAACTAGGCTCTATTTCATTAAATCATGTATTCATCCAACCAAAATTGTCATGAACTCAGCACCAAGAGTTAGATTTGGAGGGGAAAGCTGAAGTTGCATTCCTCCCTATGAAGTGTGCTTCCCCTCCCTACTTTAACCCTGTCTAGTGACATCTCTTTGCAGACAGGCTAAGGTGCCATTTACTGGCTCATCCCAGTCATTGCATTCTCTCCCTCCCCTAAATTCCCTTGGTTGTCCTGCTCTGTCTTCCGATCTTCCACTGGATCTTTAACTTGTTAAGGACAGAAAATATAGCTTAAAAGGGAGGAATATATACACAAAAATACATCAATATTCAGCTCTGAGTACAGAGTTTTATATTTTGTTTGCAAGCACTCAATTAAGCAGTATTGAATGAATGAATGAGTGAATGTTCACATAAGGAACAATGTATTTTAAGCTAAATGTCTTGAGATGGCTATGGGGAAATGCAGGTCCTAATGGAAGAGTAAGATTTGGGTTAGTTGACAGAGATAGGAAGTCCTAGAATGGGAAGTGTTGGAAGAAAAGCATCTTGTGCTGGGGGTGAATCTCTGGTGTTAGAATACATAAAAGAATACACTAAGGCTGTATTACTCAAGATTATTCAATTTTGTCCCCACTTATGTTCCTCGAGGCTGGTCTACCAATAACCATATATTTCATATAGCATCAGCCATTCCTTACAGGAGTTCATTAACTGTATGGCATTTGTATTGGGTGGTTAAGGCCCTGACTGGACAAATTTAGGACAAATTTTGCTTCAGATCATACGTACCTTATTGTTCTTACTCTTTTATTCTATTGTGTTTTGGTTCCCACGATTCATAAGCAGCACATAATTCCTCATCCCTTTGCTTTTGAAAAGACTGAAGTTTCAGGAAATAAAAGAAGCATTTATCTTATGATTCCTGGAAGTCTGCTTTATTTTGCAGAATGATTCCTCATAAATTTATCGTACAGTGTCAGGGATTATCTGGAGAATTAGTTAGAGTGAAGAGACTCATGATTTACTTATAGTTCTTAACAGTAAGGTCAATTTTAACATCACCTATTGAATGTTTACTTGGCTCTTGATATTGCATTTAATGTTTTATATGAATCATTTTTACTGATCTCATTTGATCCCAATATTGTATGTATCATTGCTATCTCACTTTACATATGATGAAACCGAGGCTTCAGGGCTTGAGAAATTGTCCAGGCTCATGCAGACAGTAAGCAGTGGAACTGGGATTTGAACCCAGGCAGTCCAACTCAAGAGCCCACATTTTGCAGGTTCTCCCAGCCATAGCTTCTTTCTGTGACTGGAACTGTGGGCCTGACAAATACCTGGAAAGATCACATTCTTTATCTCCCAGGATCTAGGCAGATCAACACAAATGTGACCTCAAAATGACAGATGTCTGGGCTATTTCAGAGATGATTCCAAAGCATTATTAATTATTATTATTATTATTTTGTAGGCAGGATTACTATTGATTGTTACTGCAATTGAGGTGGAATAACTTGCCAAGTATTCCAAACTGAAAATTCCTGGTGTTACAACCTTCAAAACTCCAACCATACATGCACATATATATACATATGTATATAGTATGTGTGTGTGTATGTATAAATGATAGGGTGTATCAGATTTAGACAGTTAATTATTTATTTTAGGTGTATCAATCTGCTGAAGTCTTTCCCAATTACTCTGAAACCAAGTTATTCCCAGGAAAATCTGTTGAAATTTTTCAAATGATCTCCAAATGAATCATTTACTCTTCCAAAGAGCTTTTTTTTGTTGTTGCTGTTCCTCAGAACAACCTTCTCTAAATGCATCTTCTGAATACTTGTTAAAGTCTTTATTCTAATCTGAAAAGGTCGTCTTGTTTACCCACCTATGCCTGGGCAGGAAATCTTCTTGGAAGATTGTGTTTCTATTTTTATTGACCTTGAGGATACCATACCACCTATCTTGGCAGCTTATTGCCATTCCTAATAATCTAGATAGTCAGCAGCTACTTCCTGATGTGCGATCCAAACCTCTCCTGCTGCTTTGGCTCATTCCATTTGATTGTCATGATACTGATGTTACCCTGTTTGTGGTCCTTTTCCCAAAGCCAGGAAATCACAACATTTATAACTGAGTCAGTAGTTATGGTCACATTTCAATTTCCTTAAGTGCCTCCATCTTGAACAGCCCTCTGAGTCCCAGTTTTTGTAATGTGGCCGAGAAGCTGTGAGAATGCCATCTGTTTGCAAGAATGGGGCCATTGATGGTTGCACAGTTGACTCTGAAGATGGCACTACTGATCCAAATCAAGATTTAAGACTTACAGAATCTTGCCTTGGACAGTTAGGTCGACCCTCACTTTGTAGAGAGATGTGGCCATTTGAGAGTAATTTGGTGGAAAAATGAGCCTGGAGTGGCATTTATATAGCATTTTTGTTTATTGAGTAAAACTGCTGTACTCAGCTTTGTATAAAACATGGGAGTAATAGGATCAAATTAAGGAAAGCTACTTAGATGGAATAGCAGGGAAGTTCCCTAATGAAGAGATCTGATAGACCATGGAATAGTCTTCCCCAGGAAGGCTGGTCTTATTGAGATGTGGTTATTTACCATGGAACCAAATAGTCCCCTACTGGATGCATCTCAGATCATTTTCACTTTGGTTTGTGACTTTGATTTAATTGGAAAAGTATCTCACATCTGTTGTTGACTACCTAAGGCTATGCTTCTCAGATTCTAATCATGGCAAAATCACCTCATAAGCTTGTTAAAATGCAGATTCCTGGGCCCTATTCCCAGAGATTCTGTTTCATCAGGTTTGAGTGTTTTCTGGGAATATTCATGGTCACTAGATTCCCTAGATGATTCTGATGCACAAGTGCTACTATAAACTCCATTGTGACAAACACTGAGTTAGGGCCTCTTTAGAAAGTTTCCCGATCTTATAGTAGGTATATCTGTACATTTTGATTTGTTCCTTGTCCTCATTCTAATAGTCCACTTTTCCCCATCACCAGAGTCCCTTTCTACTTGAGAGGGATCATGTTTGATGGAGGAAATGTTTGGTGAAAGCGGGGAGGTTGCTCAGAGGAGCATGCTCCTCCAAGGCTCCCCTAGCCTCACTCAATCTTGCCTTCCCTGGCTTTCCTGTAAGGCAGCTTGGTGTAGGACAGTGTTTCCCAAAGTTCTATGGCATGTTAACAGTTATTAGAAAAAAAGGGGTTGTATGGTCAGATAAGTGTGAGAAACACTGCAGAAAACAAAGTTAACTAGATTTCTTTACTTCAGGGTTTCCCAGAGACTTTATCATGACAGAATCTTCACATTTTCCTGAACTTTTTGACCACAGCATTTCTCATGGGACTACTGATTCATGGAACACACTCTGAAAATCTCAGTGATTTGAAAGCAAGAAAAATTAGTTTGTAACCTCAATTCTGCACCCAAATAGCTCAGTAACTTTATGCTTTCTAAGTTTGTTTCCTCATCTGTGTAATGAGAGTAATCATGTGCCTTTTCCTAGATCACAGGGTTTTTGTGATGATTGAATGAAATACATTTATGAAGGTACTTTGTGAAGTGTAACGTGCCATTAATTGTCATTGGAAAACTTATGAGGGTCACATTCATTGAGAAACTTATGAGTTGCATACAAGTTTGGAGAGTGGAGAGTGAACACTGGACAGTTTGTCTTCATCTTTGCTTAGACTTTGCCTAGACTGACCAAATGGACTAGAAAATCTGATCTGTTTATTTCACCTGGGTTTGTATTAATACCACATTAGTAGTTAACTAGAAATTCTCAGAATACTGCTTTCTGGATCATTCCACTGACATACTGATTTAGCCAAATATTATGGCCATAGATACTTTGCAGTCAGTGCAGAAACAGGACTGGGAAGTGGTGACTCATGGTGAAGGAGATGTTCAAGGCCATGAGCCAATAAGATGAAGAGGGCTGGGACTGGGAAGAACTGGAACCTGGTCTGCTGATGTGTTTATTGGGTTGTATCCCATGGGATGGGTGACCCTAGACCAAATTCCATTGTTTCAAGGAGTTTGGACAAACTTGAGCTCAAATAAGTAATAGTCATATACAAGGGGTCCAGTATAGTGGGTGGGAAAGGTAGAGCAGTGGGTGCTTTATTGCAGAAACAATGCTCATCATTTAATAGGTGGAGTGATGTGATTCTGAGTAGTTAGTGTGGGTTGGAGCCTGATGACAACCACCACCTACAGGCATGAGTTTGTTGAAAGACAAAGATAAAGAGAAAATCTTGAAATCAGCAGGGGAAAAACAACTGATAATGTGCAGAGGAACAGCAATATGATTAATGGCTGATTTAGCACCTGAAAATGGTAGTCAGAAGGCAGTGGGATGACATATTCAAAGTGCTGGGGAATACTGATAAAAATTTTATATCCAGCAAAACTATCTTTCAAAAATGAAAATAAAGGCACTCCCAGATAAACAAAGACTGAGAAAATTTGTTGTTAACTGACCTGCCTTATAAGAAATACTAAAGGATGTCTTTCATACTGAAAGGAAATGATAACAGATGGTAACTGAAGTCCACAGGAAGAAATAAAGAGACAGGAAATGGTAAATATGTGTGTTAATATGAAAACTTCTTTAAGTATACTTTTTTCAGTTTTTCTCTTAATTTCTCTAAAAGATACATGATTTTTGTAAAGCAATAATTATAACAGTGTGTTCTTAATATGAGACAATATTGAATTCAGGACCAAGAACATTAAATTAGTCCAAGAAGGGCACTTTTTAATAGGTGCTATTTTTTAATGAAGATATAAGATGTATATCTATTTATGGCATCACATTCATAAAGCAGAAAGTACAAGGAGATATACACTAACTGCAGAAGTTATTTATTGAACCTCTTTCATTCCATGACAGTTGTAATACATTAAAAAAAGTAAGCAATACTATAAGTTTTTATGAATGTTTCAGGAGTGCTTGAAAAGAGGAGCATTCTCTATTCTTGAGGGACAAGGTTTTATATATATGTGTATGTATATATAAAATATCATATATATGATATATTATTTGTATATATTATATAAAAATATATATACTTATGTTGTGACTATTACAAAGACTACAGAGGCATTCTCAGATTCCAAAAGTATAAACAGTACAGACAACATTCACTGTCCACAGTGCAAACAAATTAGAAATAAACAAACACAGAAAACAAAAATTACCTGCCATCTAGGTATGAAAAAAACAAAATCAGCTTTAACAACTTAGGCTTAAAAGAAAATCTAAACGAAAGTTGAAGAATATGTAGAAAGTAATAATTATCAAAGTACTACATATCAGAATTAATAGGAAATAGTTAAAGCAGGGATTAGAGGCAAATTCATGGCCCTAAATACTTATATTAATAATCAAGAAAGAATGAAAGTAAATGCATTAAGCTTCCAACATAAGAAATTTTAAAAAAATATTTAAACCCAAGTAAGGTAGAAGAAGGAATTTAATAAAATAGAAGTGGAAATTAATGAAGCAAAAATATAGGAAACGATAGAACCAATATATAAATCATAAGCTCTTTTTGGATAAAAATAATAAAATAGATGAATTGTTGGCTAATCTAATCATGAAAAAATAAAGTTTTAACATACATAATTAAAAAAAAGAGGAAAGTAGGGGCTTCCCTGGTGGCGCAGTGGTTGAGAGTCTGCCTGCTAATGCAGGGGACACGGGTTCGAGCCCTGGTCTGGGAAGATCCCACATGCCACGGAGCAGCTGGGCCCGTGAGCCACAACTACTGAGCCTGCGCGTCTGGAGCCTGTGCCCCGCAACGGGAGGGGCCGCGATAGTGAAAGGCCCGCGCACCGCGATGAAGAGCGGTCCCCGCACCGCTATGAAGAGTGGCCCCCGCTTGCCGCAACTAGAGAAAGCCCTCGCACGAACCGAAGACCCAACACAGCCAAAAATAAATAAATAAATAAATAAAATAAAGTAGCCATTAAAAAAAAAAAAAAAAAAGAGGAAAGTAACCACAGACACTGAGGAAATTAAAAGAATCATGGGAGGCTACTTTGCTCAATTCCTTGCTAATAAACTTGAGCATCTGCATGGAATGGGTACTTTTTGTAGGGAAATATTATTTAGCAAAAGAAAGGATACCAGGCAGATGAGAATGCTGTGTTGTTCACCAGCCACTCACAACCAGGAGGAAATGAGAGAGATTACAGGTTTTCCTCAGGCATGGTCTTAGACCTTTCTGAGAGAGAACAGTGAAATGGGCGTTGTGTTTACTCAATATGTTTCTTTTGACTTGATGTTGATGTATTTGTTCTTAATATTCTTAACATGCAATAACCAGTGATACCTCCCCCGCCCTCTGTTTGCTGAGTATGCTTGTATAAATATACTTACTGGCATTGTATGTTCCTACTATAAGAGTAGCAGCACTATGATGATATAACACAGCCCCTCCTCCCCCACCCACCCCCACACCAGGAGGGACAACAGATTGATTTTTGAAAAGGAATCTGTGAAATAAATACAGATTCATTCATTGGTATGTCTCCAGCATTCCTCTCCCATATTTCTGTTCTTTCAAAAGGTTGTTAAGCAACCAGGTAGGAAAATGGTCAAAGCCCATGTAAAGAAAAGACATGCTTATGATGTCAGAGAAATAAATGTGGGCTTGTTCACTTGGGCTTGCTTACAGACTTCCAGGACTTGCAACAAAGTTCATTCAGTTTCAGTGACTGCAATTGATCTTGAGGTTGGTGAAACAGTTGGCCATATCTGCCCACTGGAGACATGACTCAAGCCACCCAGGTGTGAGAGGGGGTTGCTGCTCTGGTGGTACCTTTTGCCCTTGCAAGGGGATGAATGTTCAGTGGTTTCTACTGGGGCGAGTCTCTCTGCCTAAGTCTGTGTGGTTCCACTGGCAGTTAGCACAATCTCCATAAAACATCTTTAGAGCTCACACTTAAAAACACCCAGTCTTCCTTAGGAACTGCAGCTGCATCTCCCCTGGCATTTAATATATCCACTTGATTTTAAATGGAGCCTGCTTCTGTGAGCATTGGCATGCACGCTGGCTCTGGTGGCCTAGGCTCAGATTGCTCTAAGGAACTGCACAGTCTTCCTACCTGGTGTGTGTGCCAGGGTCTGCTCATGGTGACAGGTGTTGATGTTCAGCTGCTAATTTCCCCCATTAGAGACAATGTGGTAGGATCTGATGATACAATCTGTTCATCTGAGGTCTGCTCTGCTTTTTCCTGTCTAGAATATATTGCTAACTTTACTGAAACATAAAAGAAGAAATAGCTGTGCAAAATGCCCTTTAAATGGTTTTGCTTTGCTGGGGAAAAATAAATCCATAGCAGTCAATTTGTTTGTCTATTATAAATTTATTAACAGTGTATTGTAATTAGGTGCATGGCTTTGCCTTAGAGGACAAATGGTGCTTCTTGAACTGTGACGTTAGTCTGATTGTGGTAAAATGACCCATTTGGTTTTACCAGCTGTGACTTTAGAAGGAGCTGAATGACAGAAGATGCATAAAACTCAACAGCTGAAAACATTCTCAGCTCATACTCCCTATTACTGATCATTTTGCATCCCAAACAAAATGTTCTTTGGATTTGCTTGCTAATGTCTTGGTTATCTGAAGAGTACTGTGTTTAAGTTGAGGGATGTCAGAAAGACAACTGGTTTATTAAATCCGACCCATATTCCCCTATTAATAGGACATAAATTGCTCTGGCAGAATCTAAAGATACTGTGGTGTCTAATTAACCAAGAGGAATTCCCAGGTGGGGAAGCAGGATGGCGCATCGGTTGCAATTGTGTTCTTCGGGATCAGGCTGCCTGCACCGGAAGCCTGACCACACCGTTACCAGCTTCTGAACTGCTCTAAGCCTTGGTTTCTTTATCTCTAAAATAGGGAGTTGTATAACCTGCTTCAGAGAGTTTATGTGAGGATTAAATGAGTGAATTCTTAGCACAGTGCTTATTATACATAATAAGCTCTCAAGAGATTAAGGACTCAGACCCCAGAAATAATATTAGATGGTACAGAAGAAAATGGTCCAGCTTAAGGGAAAGTCTTGGGTTCCAGAATGGGCTTGAGAGAATAGGAGGAAGCACCATTATCAGCTCCCCTCAGCCTATTCTGTACCGAGCACTCCTGTGACTGTGTTGGTGGGAAAGGGGGCCCAGAAGAAAAAGGAGTTCCCCTTTGTGTCCATGATCCTGGAATAAGTATTTTGAACCACACTGAGTTTCACTGTTTCCTTTTCTGTGTTGAGAGAAATCTTAGAGGCAGAGAGACAGGAAAGAGTAAAAAGGGGTGTCATGCCACCTGACTCTTCACTTTTTCAGCTCACACAAAGTTGGAATCCTGGAAATGGAAAATCACAAAGAGATTAAGTTTGTATTTGTGGTCCTGTCCCCTCACTGGTCCTTGTTCTGGGTCCCTTTTTCTAAGTTTTTATTCTTGTCTGCCTTTTATCCCAAGTAGAGTGTTGGCCAATAAAGGTTTACAATAGGATGCTTCCTAGAACATTCCTATTTCAATAAGGAGCTTCTGGGATAGAAAGCAATGAGTCTTAATGAGGAAATTTGATGCAACATGACAAAACAGATTTTTTAAGTGGGGGAAGAAGAAGTTTTCCATTATCTCTTCATTACCTCTAAAATATATCCAGCAACTGCTCCTAAGGCAGAGGAGACTGGACTCATTCAGTTGATCATGGTTGGAAGTTACCTATTGCAAGCCTGAAATAGAAATTTCTTTTTTTAAAAATGTTTTATTGAAGTATAGTTAATTTACAATGCTGTGTTATTGATAATTTCTGCTGTATAGCAAAGCAATTCAGTTATAGATATGTATTCTTTTTCATATTATATTCCATTATGGCTTATTACTGGATATTGAATATAGTTCCCTGTGCTATACAGTAGGACCTTGTTGTTTATCCATCCTATATATACTAGTTTGCGTCTGCTAATCTCAAACTCCCAATCCTTCCCTCCCCTACCCTGAAATAGAAATTTCTTAAAATCTGGTGTTTCATCTTTAAAAAAAAAAGAACATTGTAAGACTCCTAGCCTCTCTCTGTTTTCTCATTCACTTCTTTCCTGTGCCAGTTATTAATTTAGTGCCTTTCAGCTCCAAATCTACCCTTCTTTCCCCTGCTTTGTGATACCGGAGTGGACTCATAAACATTTCTCGTTTGCCATATGGCAGAAGTTAAGCTTTGTCAGTAGAGGGCACTGGAAGGCCACTGCCAGAGGAAAGGGCCCACTTCCTGGTTTCAGGGAGCCTTTTCCTTCTTGTTTCTGTGGCCTTTGGCTAATCAGTGGCATTTGGGACACCCAGTGGTGCTCACCCTCCAGCAAGTTTTACCAGTACTCACTGGGCAGCTTCCTAGTGAGTCTCAGGCACCAGGCGGCTGGTTTCCTGTTTGCCAGCCCTGGCTTGTTTTACCTTGAGAACTTCACCGACCATAGGCCATAGTCACATCTTTTCCAATGAGGTCTGAGTCTCAGCCTTGAGTTTGGGGGCAGGGGCTCTTCCAAATTAGTTTCTTCCTCGGATAATCTGTCTCATCTAGACATGGTAGCTGCTCCCATATCTGCTCTTCGTGTACTTGTTAGAGTTCTCTTCACTCCTTAGTATCTAATCCCCTATTACTAGTTAATAATTCTTTATATTAAATTTTCCCTATTCAAATTACGGGTGTTTTTTCTGTCTTCTGATTGGACCCAAACTGATAGAGCCTAGAGGATCAGAAGTGATGTATGCAAATGGTAAGTTTGGGAAGGCACTGGACGTGCAGATCCCAGCTCTTTCCCTTCTCCTTTCTTCTGAGAGTCAGCCTGCCCTGGGGGATTGTTCTCAGCCTGCACTCAGCTCAGTGGCCAAGGCTCTGCCCTTGAGTGAGGGGCCCAGCCCTGGCCCCAAGACCAGCTGGATAAGTCTGCCTAACTCTGTCTTTCAGTCTTAGAAAGCCTACTTCCTGCAGGTAAAAGCCACATTCTCTGAGATCAGCTCTATCAGTAATAAAGGTGTCATTTTGGACTCAATCTGCCGACTACTTTTTCTTGTTCCTCAATTAGTTCAGAACCCAGGCAGGGAGAAGTCCTACTTTTTATTGTCTCTCCCTCCCCCACTCACCAATGATTTTTATATGAAACAACTTTAAATAACTTATCACCAGAAAAATGGATACTCCAGGAAAGCGTAGCATGTCCAACCCATGCTCTTTAGCTTTGCCTGTTCCCTGGCCCACTGTCTTATCACCGTGACTTTCCCCCCACCACATATAAAGCTGTTTTTTCTTAAAATGCTAACCTAATTGGGGAGTGATTCTGTATCTCCAAAATGCTTTGACACACCTTAGTGATCACCTTCAATGAGTACAATCCCACAGAACCCACAGAAACAGTCCAGAATTTGAGGATAGGAAAAGCATTTAGAAAACGTCATCTATTTGAAACACATCTCTTTAAAATCATGAATTAATAAGTCATACATTTAAAACTGTGTGTGAAAAAAAATAGACTTGTGGCTTGCACTCCGTGCATAAAGGACCACAGAGGAAAAGGGTCATTAGCCAGCCCTTGGGCAAGGTCTACTTCCCTGACACATTGGACACTAACAGTTGGATTTGATGGCATTGCTGAGTTCTTGTTGAAGGAGGAAGTTGAAGAAGGGATGTCAGCAAATGACCACATTGGCTCAGACAGTGAGCCACACACCACTTGATATAGCAGTTTCTATTGTCCTTGACTTTCTCTCGCACTCTGCATGCATGGCTGAGTTGCCTGTGTGTCCTGTGTGTTTACATAGTGAGAGTACAGAGAAGGGAAAGGTACCCCAATGTGCTTTAGAGAGAATTAGAAAATGCAGTTCATGCCTTTTGCAAACATTTGAAATGTTAGTGTAGTGGCCAAGGATTAATAAAGCTCCATGACACGCCCTATCTCAAGCACAGGCCTGACATGGGGAGCATAATGTAACCTTGGGATTCTGAGATGATCTTTGAAACAAATTCTTGTTGGGCTGAAAAGCCAGAGGAAATTAACATCTTGTCACTTACTGATGGTAAATGGTTAAAAATGGGTTTATTATGAACCGTGTGATTTGATGTGCTAACTTTACATTTTAATGATTATAGCTTAACATTGCAAACGGTGTTATTTAAAGGACAGGATCAAATTAGGTTATTAAGAATCAGAAAAAAAAGGAATCAACAGCTTGAAGTTTAAGTACAAATCTTTGCTTTTCTCCTCACTGCTTTTAGTAACTTCTTCAGTTATTGTAGAATAAATTATCATAGGTATTAATCATAAAACCTCTACTTTCTTAGACAGTGGTTATCTAAGGCCGAGATGTGACTTAGGCTCATTTTGTTTTTGTGACACGGTTCAGGACATGCTACCCCTGAATATGGGACCTTGGCATATTGAATATTTCAAACGGAAGGAATATGAGAAATCGTGTGTGCAGGAAGGGCTTTCTGACCTTCCCCAGAAGCAGGTCATAAGGCCCTCTCCCTCCCTACACCCGGAGGGAAGGAGCATCCTTACCTCCAAAGACCAAGACAGTGGACACAGAAAGGACCTGCATGAATAGCCCTTGCTAAGTTTCCCCAGTTCACCACACTTCCTCGTACTCTTTGTTCCATCGCGTCTTTCCAAGACTCTCCACTCTTCAACATACTCAGGTTTAACTGTTTCTTCGGGCCTTCATTTCCTTATGAGGGCTCCCATGCATGTAAAACTTATATTAAACAAATCTGTATGCCTTTCTCTTGTTGTCTGTCCTTTGCTACAGAGGCCCCAGTTGAGAACTTGAAGGGTGAAGGAGAAAAGGTATTTTTCCTTTCCTACATTTGCTTCTTTCCAGACATGTTCCCATCTAGCGTTGTCCTTGCAAACCTTTTCTTTCTTCCTTTTCCCTGCTTCAGAGGACTGCCCCTGATAGAGCTGCCTTCACTGTGGAGTTAGCACTCTGCATGGGTATCCATTCTAGCCTGGACCTGCCTTTCACGTTTACTGAGGGTGCAGTGCATAGCATTGTGTTTCTGATTTCTGTGTCATTTTCATATCATCTCTTTTCTGATGTTAAAGAAATATCTTCAGCTATTTAATTTTTTCAAATGATTCCTCTTCAGCAGAATTATATGTATATTTTGAATAAGTCTTGGTCTGTGTCCCATGTATCAAGATAATTACCCAGAGATACCCACTGTCTGAACCAGGGAGCAGGTGCCTGCAAGGGGCAGAGGGGACCCCAGCAGCAGGATTCTTGGTCTGACCCTGGTGGGGTTGAATAACTCAGAGTTCTCATTCACAGCATGTTCTAGGGGGTGGTGACCCAGGGGTGCTCTTCACAACCCTACAAGCCCTCTGGGTGGTCACTTTCTCCTCTGCTCCACAACTGCTCACTGGGTCACCTCGAGAAAATGAGGCAATCAGCACCTGCTCTCTCTTCATTTGAGTTACATGGCAGGATCCTAAATGTTCACTGACAGGAGGTGTCTGCCACCTAAAAAACATTTTAAAAGTTAGAAATCACATATGACATGTGTAAACCATTTCAGCCTTCTTTCTAACAGTGAAAAAAAAAATAGAAACAGCCTCAATATCCATCAGTGGGTGAATGGCCAAACTGTAGTATGCGTACATTATGGAAAACTCTTTGGGTAAGAAACTGGCATGGGATGATCTTTAAGCCATGTTACTGAATGGAAAAAATAGGTACCATGTAACATATAATCCTATTTCTACTGTCCCCAACTATAAATATATTATAAATACTAATATAAAATTTATATTGTGTTTATTGTATTATAATTTATAGCACAGCAAAAATATATATATATTTATAACAAATATTTTAAAATGCAAAAACAAAATGTCTGAGAGAATACAAGCCATACTGATACAGGGAGGAGACTGGGATTAGGGGTGGTAATGAAGAGGTATTTTGCTCTTTGCTTTCTATGTCCCTGCATTGGGGAATTTTTTTATATTAAGATGGAGTCATGTATTACAAATAAATACAAAAATTTTGAAATAATTAATTTTGAACAAGGAAGATGTGACTTAGGGCAAAAAGCAGCTTTGGCTGGGGCTAGGTGGTGATACTGAAGGATGAGACCTAGGCACGTATCTAACCACTCACCCTCATTAATGAATCTCGCAAGTTGTCAGAATGGCAGCTCTGTTGTTGCTGTATTTAACACTCTCAGAATAGTTCATTGTGTTCAAATGTCTTGCTTTATTGCTTTTATGAGTAAAGACATAGAATAGCTTTTGAACACACTCCTGTGTTTATTTAACTGTATGTTATTGATTATTTATTAACTATTATACTTCAGTCTGTATATCTTCCTCCCTATATTCTCCTTCTCCTTTCCCAACACCCTCCCCCTCTCACCAACTGGTTGATATATCCTGTTTAGGACCTACCTCAAAATTGACAACTTCCAGGAAGTCTTTCTTAATTAACTCAGTCCCACTGATAAATCTTTTACTCAGAGTCTCCTTGTTGAGTGTGATTTAACATTAGAGGACTTTATTTGGCACCTTCTTAGACGTATTGCTTGCTAATTGTTTTTCTGTCATTTTTTGCATGTATGTTCTCTTCATTCACCTTCCAGAGTAATGGATTCTTCATGAGGTGAAATACAGAGAGCAGTGTGGTGGACATTGGAGACAGAAATACCTCCTTGAAACCTGACCCTTCCACTTTTTAGTTGGATGTTTTTAAGCAAATTCCTTCTTTTAAGCTGCATTTTCCCCACCTGTGAAACTGGAATAATAATTCCTATTGTTATTTCAATAGGAATATGATTGTTGTGATGTTCTGTTGTCCTACATGTGAAGCACTTGGCATGGAGCTTGGTATACTGTAATACCACTCAACATGGGATAATTATTAGTATTGATCCTCTTCTGTCTCCAACCCCCATGCATGTATATAGTGGTCCTGATGTTAGATAGTGTCTGTAATGCAGTTTAAATCATGATTGATTTGCTCACTTTAGTCAGATATGTTCAGGGACCTGGCGACATTTGGGCTACAAAGGTAGCCCAAATGATGAGGGATGAGGCTTACATTGTCAAATCCAGCTTGAGTCACTACCTAAGGGGACTCCTTTGTTCCTCAAACCCTGCTTGCTGTGAAGTTGCTCACATCCAAAGGAGCTGTTCCATATTTGTCTAATTTTATGCTACTTTGGGGACCAAGGTCATATTTTGTCCTGGCATCATTTCTTGGTTTACTTACAGTATATGTATGTTTGTGTGCATTCATTCATGTAGTCATTCATTCAACAAAAATTTACTGAGTGCTGCTGTGCTGGGTACTAAAGATACACATGAAGCATGAGTAGGAGCCTGCTAGGTTGACAAATTGGGGAGAGCATTCTAAAACGGAAGGTATAGCATGTGCAAAGACCCCCAAGGCATGAAAGAACAGGACTTGCTTTAAGAGCTGCAAGTTCTGCATAGTGCAGTACTGCAGCATTGGGTGAGCATAGGCAGGTGGTTTGAGATGGGATTGGGTAGATAGGCAGGCAGGGCCATCTGTATATCATGCAAAATAGTTGACATTTTATCATGCTGGCAATGTAGATCTACTGAAGAATTTTGAGCAAGAAAATAACAAGGTCAGATTTGTATGTTATAAAGAAATTCTAGCTGCCAAGTGCAAGATGGATTAGAGGGAGATGAGGATAGAGGGAAAGAGAAAAATAAGGAGGCTACTGGAGTAGGCTGATGGAGATGATGTGACTGAACTCGGCTGTGAAGGAGGGGATGGGGTGATAAGAAAGGAATTTAGGAAATAGAACTGATAGGTGTTGGTGCTTGATTGATGTATTAGTTTTCTATTGCTTTTCTAACAAATTTAACATCTTAAAACAGCACAATTTTATTGTCTTCCAGTTCTGTAGCTTAGAAATCTGACATGGATCTCACTGGGCTAAAATCTGGGTGTCAGCAGGGCTGTACCCCTTTGTGGAGGCTCTAGGGGAGAACTGATTTCCTTGTTCATTCAGGTCATTAGCAGAATTCAGTTTCTTGCATTTGTAGAATTGAGGTCCTTTTTTCCTTGCTGGGTATTAGCTGAGGCCCATTCCCATCTTCCAGAGGCCACCTGCATTCCTCAGCTCATGGCTCCCTTCCTCCATCTTCAAAGCCAACAGTGGCGAGTAGAGCACCTTTCACACTTTGAATCTCTCCTGCCTCTTCTTTCTTTCTGCCTCTCTTTTCTGCTTTAAAGGATTTGAGATTAAATTGAGTCCATCCAGATAATCCAAGGTAATCTTCCATCTCCAGGTCCTTAACCTTAATCACATCAGCAAAGTCCCTTTTGCCATGGAAGGTAGCATGTTCATAGGCTCTGGGCATTAGAATGTGGACTTCTTTAATAAGGGGAACCCTTATTCTGCCTTTTCAAGTTGGATGTGAGGCCAATGGAGAGGGGTGAACTCAAGTTTCTGACTTCAACAACCAGCTAGAATGCAGATTTAGGGGAAAATGATGAGTTTGGTTTTGAACATGCTGACTTTAAGGTACCCCTGGGAAATCAGAATGGAACTTCTAATAAGTAGCTGGATGCACCAGCCAAAAGGCAGACGGGAAGTTGAGGCAGGAGATATAGATTAGGAAGCTGATGACGTATAGTGAGCCCTCAGTGAATGTGTAGAACGGGAGGAGAATAGAGCTAAGAACAGAATGCTGGGGCCAATAATATTGTAGGTGCACCAGAGGGAGAAGCACTCACAAAAGAAACTGAAGAAAAACCTACATGGTCTCCCATCGTGGAGTCTGGTTCCTTGTGGCTCATTTCTTCCTTTCTCCTCTACTTGGCCTACTTTCTTCTCATTCCCTGGTTTCCTGCCTGTTCCTAGTATCTGCTTCCTAAAACCAGTTTGTACAGTGTACTCCATGGCCTCTCCCATCTGCCTCGTCATCATGGAGCTTTCAGCTTCAGCTCCCATTACTAAAGTGCCTCATTCTCCTGGTTTTTTGTTTGTTTGTTTGTTTTGTTTCTCAGTTCAAGGTGAAAAAAAAAAAAAACCTTCTAAAGAGAATCGAATTGACCCAGCTTATCATTTGGGGTCATGCCTTGGCATAGGTTACCAGATTAAATTTGGATTGGTTGTCCTGAGGTCAGGTACCCCCCTTCATCCAATCATCTGCTTCTCTATTTCAGAAACTAAAATAAATTCAGTTTGACTGTTCAGCAAATCATTTTGTTCCACAGAGGCTTTGGGGGAAGAAGGTTAACTTTATCTCCATTGTATTTGCTGGACCCAGGATTATGATGTCAAAAATAGGCATCGCCCCTTGCTGCTAACCTCACGTAGCCCTAATCCTGTCTGTGTGCAGGGGATCATTTTGTAGAAATTGAATTTAGGGTCCAAATCACAGGAATAAAATCCAGGCAGGCAAACCTCAAATCGAATATAGTCGTTTTCCTTTACTGACTAATCTCTTTTCTACATTGCCTTGGTATGTTTATAAACATTATCTGTTTATAAACATTATCCAAATGAGCGCTTGTTATTCAGGCTTGTGGACCTTTCAGCACTCACCATTCAAACATCCTGCCCTCAGCATCCATACACATACCTGAGTGATGCCTGCCTATCTCAGCTGTACACTGACTCTGCTATCACACTGAATATGAAGCATCTCTCCTTTCGGAGAGAGACCCTTTTGGGCAAGGTTGCAGTTTGCATCTGTAGTGTTGAGAGGAGCCAAAAAGGTACAGTTGTTATTATTTGGTGCTCTTCCTGGATGGCAGGAGAACTAGAGTTTATATTGCCAATGCAAACAAAGTACTGTAAAGCCTTCAAATTCCTTTTAGTTTTCATTATACTCAGATAGTAATCTTTCACAAGACCTCAATTTACTGAACCTAAGTATGATGGATGGACTCCAGGAAAGGCGGAGCATCTACAAGTTCAAATGAGCTTCTCTAAAACCAAATTCCTATGATGCCAAGCTTCAGAGAAAGTGTTTCCTTGTGTGGGGTTCATGTGAGGCCACCATGGATTGGTGGTGGCCTGGGTGAGTGGCGATCTTCTGCTTTCCTCTGTGTCCTACTACAGAGGTTCAGGCCAACACATAAACAGTAGCCCCTGCCCATGGTTCCTGCTGAGGGACAGACTGAAAACAGGGAAGGGACAGTGGACAGTGTTCTCTGCACAAGTGTAGACACTTCCATCCATTCCTCCGGTGGACCCTTGCCAGGTCATTCTCTAATTGCGGTAGAGGGTTATCCCTCCATGCTCAGCTGGCCAAGGTCAAGCTTACTAGGGTTTAATCAAGTCTGTTACTCTGTCTACAAGTAACTTCTTCATCCACCCCCAAAACCGGTTAATGGTTTTGGGGGTGGATGAAGTGTGTTAGACAGTAGGTTGCTTGAGCACCTCTTCTCTGTGGAACTGACCTCCGTGAGAGCAGAATGAGCAGGGAACCTGAGCAGAGCAAGGGAAGTTCGAGCTCTGGAGAGGGCTGTAGAGATGGTGTAGGGCAAGCTGCTCACTGAGAGATGCCCACAGAGGTGAACTGGGAGGACATGTGGATGTACAATCTCAAACAGCTGGAGCCAGTAAGAACAGGTCAGCCATGCTGGTATTAAAGCAGAAGTTATCTGATGGTACTTTTATTATTTAAAGAAAGCCAGGGAAAGATGAAGGCAAATATTGTTGCATGAAATGAATGAGATAGAGGCAGCCTCCAAAATAACTGAAGGGCAACTTTCAACTGTTACTCTTTCTAGGTGGGTACACAGATAATTTTCCATTGGGTCTTTGAATCAGAAGATCTGAAGGATGATTAAATTCTTATGCAGAATGGGGAAATCATATATTTCCTCTCATCATTCTTCCTTCCCACCTCATCCTTCCCTTCTACTCTCTCTCCAGAACTGAAAGAATCATATAGTCTAGCCTCAAAAAATTACTCATGTTTTTTGAACCTGCCAGACTTTTTTACACTTCTGTGACTTGGTACATCTTGTTTCCTAAGCCTGAAATGGCTTCCCTCTCCTCTGTCTTGAAAAATCCAACCAATCTTCAGGGGCCAGCTCAAGTTCATTTTCTTTTTAAAGTCTTCTGGGACTCCCCAGATTGGGTAAGTTGCCCCATTATTATGCTTCCACTTACCTTTGTAGTTGTGATATACTTATCAAATTATGTTCTAATCATGTAATAGGATAATACTCCGAAATATGATCAGCTCAATTAGGATTAATTGCATATAACAGTGGCTTAAAGAAGATGGAAGTTTATTTCTCTTTCCTGTTAAGGAAGACTAGGGGGAAGCAGTCTAGAGCTGGTATGGCAGCTTTACAATATCATCATGAATCCAGTTTCCTATCTACCTTCTTTGCCATACTCAGCTCATAGCTCTCATTTTCATTTCATGTCCAAAATGGCTGCTCAGGCTCCAGCCATCATATCCATGCTCCAGGAAGCAAATAGGGGGAAGAAAAAAATGGCATGTCTCCCATCCTTTAAGAAGACTTTCTGGAAACACCACAGAACAATTTTAGTATTATATCATTTGGCCAGAATGCAGTCACATGGCCACATCTAGATGCAAGGAACTCAGGAAAATATATATGGCAGCATTGTGCCAGAATAAAAATTGTACTAGAAGAAACAAAAAAAGGAATGGTATTGAAGAGGCAAATTACAATCACATTATCTGATACATTTTTTAAATTTCTGGTCATTCTTGCTGCTTCCCCTGCCTCTGCCTATGGGGGCTGAGCAATCTATGGCTTTAGGAAGCAGTTAGAACCCAAGTGAAGGGTTATTATATATACAAAGGTGTATAATGGGTTTAAGATTTACAGTCATAATTCAGGTGTGCAGAAATGTAACTTGCTTCATTTGCTGAACTTGACTTGCTCACAAACCCCTATTTCTATTAATAGCTAGAAAGAAAAAATTCTGATCAATTAAAGGTAATGTCCCTTCTGTTTTAAAATTGATTCTCTCTGGATAAATATTCAGCCAAATGCAGGGTTCTTACTTTTTCCTTTTCCTGCCTTCCCACCAGGAAATGGTCTGGTTACCAGAGTCTTTCCACAGTTCTCTAGTTCTCTTGGACCGCCAGTGCTTAGTTATATTAGGTGTCTGTCCTCCTTGCTACCCAGGATCTTCTTGGGGTCTGAAACTTGTCTTAGTGGTTTTGCTTTCTCCAGTACCTATTGCAGAGGTTGACATATAGGAAAGAGTTAAAAATGTGACCAGTGAATTTATAAGTATACTTTAATTGCATCACATAATTAATTCAAATGGTAGTATAATGATCTGAAAATCCTGTAAAATTAAAAGTCTATTTCTCTCAAGCCCCTAGCACTTGGTTTATAGCTTTCTTATGGCGCTAATAATACTCAGCTCTCAGTTATAGTGGCTGTGTGCTTGCCTCACCCTTCATTACAGTGTCTGCTCCTTGAGGAATGTTGTTGATCTGTGTAACCCTCAGAGGTCCTGCATAAAGCCGTGGACATGGTTGGCCTTCAGTCAATGGAAATGAGCCACTAAATGAATAGGGGCTGGCACTTTGTAATTTACCACTGGTGAATGACTCTCACCCAGGAAGAAATAAGAATAGATTTTATCAGAGCTATTTAGAACAATATCAGTAAAGGCAAGTTGATATTTTGCTTTTAATGGAACCCTTTCTTTGTAAGAAAAAAATTGCTTTTATTTTTCAGAAATCCTCCACCTACTTTACTTCATCCGGAAAAATGGTGTGAGGAATTCAACCACTTCATTTCACAGTGAGTATTTCTTCCACTGAAAATTGCTCATCCAGCAAGTCCTTGGACAGTGATTGGAGAAGTCCAAGGTGTGGAATTGACTTGGCGCTAGAAGTTGTTATGCCTTCTAGCGCATTATGACACAAAATTTGTTCCAGTAAATGATAGAAGATGCCCCTGCAGGATTTGAGAAATAAGGAGTTCCATTTGACTCTTGGTTATAATCAGTTCTTCTGATCATATGTGTTACATTTATCTGACTCTGCTCTGTCCTGGGGCAAATATTGCCAGTGGGTCTTGTTTAATAAGGGAGGAGATTCCATCTAAAAATCTGACACCCACACTTGGGCCAGAGAGGAGACAGAAGGTGGCAGCGTTCAGTAGAGGTTTGCAGCTTGGAAGTTGGGCTTTGCTTTAGGATCCGTGCTTTGGGAGCAGGGCTCCAGTTCCCAAGATGATTGAGGGGCCAGAGTAAGATCTCAGGCCTGAGGCTCCAAGGTGAGGAGCCCCAGCCAGGGCTCAGAGTGTGGAGAACATGACGAAAACCCAACTGATGGGTGATGTTCCTGGTGGGAGCTCTGTTACCAGGAACTAGGCAGTATTGCATGGGACTAAGACAGGAACAGAACCAACAGCAGCACCAACAGGGTGGTGACTGAGTGCTGGGAACATGAGCTTTTGGCCTGTCCCCTGGCAGAGAACCACACTGGTCCTGACTCTGGGGAAGATGCTCAGTATGTTGGAGGGGGCTATAATGACCCCAAGTAAGGGTCCTGGTGAACTGCGGGGGCAGGAATCTAGACAAGGCCGTTACAAGCCATATCCCAGCTGGGAGCTGGGAAGAGGTGCTCTCAGTGTCTGCTGTATCAAACACGGGGTTCAGAGGTCATGGGAGGAGAAAAGAAGTGACCAAAATAGCTGATAAGCAGGAAGTAGGGAAGGGTCAACACAAATTTCTCTAAATTATACCTATGTGCATACTTAGCTTCCACCAAGATGCAGCGCAATGAAGCAGACTGGGTCTCTTGATTGCCTTCCTTAAACACAATACAATCCCTTGTTCGCAATTCCAAAATCCAAAGAGCTCTGAAAAATGGAAGTTTTTTTTTGTACTTGAGTCATTTAGCTGCAAGCCCTGACCTTATGTGAACTGATTTGGTGGCAACACATGACCTAAACTGAATTGAGGCTATTTATAGCCATTATTTATCCTACTCAGTGTGAATATTCATGTGAATTGCTGCAGATATATTAATATGTTTGATTACAGCGTGCTGCCCCAGATCCTGCTGAGGACGTTACATAAAATACAGTAAATGCACAGGTTTACTTTTCTAAAATTTGATAAAATTCTGAATTCCAAAACATATTTGGCCCCAAGGGTTTTGTATAAAGAGCTGTGAACCTGTGTTTCATTTTCATTTCAATGCAACATAGTTCAAGGTCCCTGAAATTTTTTGATTGTCCAGTCAATCCCTCCTAGCTTTTTGCCATCTTCCTCAGGAGAGAGGAGGGGTAAAGAACGCCAAGAATTCTACTATGCAAGGCTGTGTCGGAATGTGACCATGAAGTTCAAGGCCAGGGATGGAGGACATTTCCTTGTCCCTTCAGTCCCCACTCTGATGTTTCTGCAGTGACTGCAGAATGCAGAAGCAGCCCCAAGTCAATGGTGGTGACAGTGGGCAGTGTTGAGAGGAACAACAGATAACAGCAGGAGGGATGACGCTCCCGTAGGAGCAGAGGAAGAGCCACTTTCTGATATTTGGAAGCCAGAGGAGGAGGTGGAAGGCCCTGGAGAGCTAAAGACATCCTGGTGGCTGGGAACACATTTCAGATCACCCCAGGGGAAGAAATCAGGGACTAGGGTTCCAGTGATTTTGCTGACAAAGGCTGGAGCCAAAGAGTTTTCCTTTTCATTCATTGCTGCACACAGATGCCCTTGACTGACCTTCTCTAAGCTGCTGGCCTGGAAAACCACATTACATATTCACAGATACGCTTTCCTATACCAAGCTCTCGTGATGCCTCTAAAATGTGACTTGACCCACTCACCAAAGTTTGGTTTCTGTATACTTCTTCAAGAGTATGTTTGTGTTCTTAAACTGAGCACAGTATTGCTTGGATAGATTTGGGGATAAAGGTACATAATTGATGATAGGGTTGGGACTTTCAGGGTTAAATACAGTATAGAAATCCCTCTCTACTGTTGATTTTTCTTTATGGCAAATCCTGTTATATAACATTTAAATCTGCTTATGTCTTCCCCAATTCTGAGAATTCCAAATGCGCTCATTCTGAGTTGCTTTAGACTTAGAATAAGTGTTGATACTAGAATGGAGGACTCAGCATAGAAAACAATGCCTTTAGTATGCATACATCAAGGGCAAAGCAAAAGTATCTTGTTGAAACTACAGAGTAGAGTGTCTGAAGAGGTTCTAATGAACCAAGGAAGGTAAATAGAAATTAAGTGATTGTGTGCTTTATTACTAATTTAAGATATGGAAAAATGTCATCAGTCTTCTATGTATTTAATGACTTGTCCTTATTGGTTTTATTAGTGAAAATATTATATATTTTAGGTGTTCATAGATTCTTTCCTGACCTCAGCCCCCCAGTTCTGTTTTCCCCATAACATCTGAGATTCTTCAATCATGAGTTTTCCTTTTACAAGATTTTTAGGAATGTAACTATCAAGATTAGGAAATAATTATTATATTTTATATTTTTAGGTAGAAAACTACCCCCATTCCCAAATAATGTCCTTTGGTTTCATAAAGGAGCCAGACTACCAAATGTAATTTTAATTTTCTATTTCATTCTATTTATTCAAATCTCTAATTAAATGTAAACAAAGACACTCACTGGGTTAGAAATGTCTATTTAAAGAGAGAGCCTTGGTTTACTTTTATACTTACCTTGCTCATATTGGGAGGGAAAGGGAAAAAGGATGAAGGATTAAGACCTCCAGATTATAAAATTTTCATTGTTGCTGGGACTGAGGTGGGAAGATGATTATCTGGTAATTTAGGAAAAGTTTTTTAGCCTGAATTATCCAGAAAATTTCTTCAATTCCCATTGTAAATGGGGCCACAGTGCATTGTATTAGAGTAAACTAAACTGGTTCTTTCTAAAGAACAAACAGGACAAGAAAATTTTTAACAGCTTTAAAACCTTTAATACCCTGTCCCCATGTGACTGCTGAACCATAGCAGAGTCAATTCAGTAATTTCAGTCTTTCTTGGTCCATGATGGTCACCACTCACCAGCGGACCTTATGGCTTCTCATTGTTGCTGCGGGGGTCTGAAGGGATTGACCAGGCTGCAGCCCATTGATCACAGCTGTGTAGACAGGGGACAGTGTGTGTGTGTGTGTGTGTGTGTGTGTGTCTGTGTGTGTCTGTGTGTGTGAGAGAGAGAGAGAGAGAGAGAGAGAAGAGAAATAAGTACATGGGTGAGAGCAGAGGCAGGATGTAAGTACCAGGCTATGGCTTAGTGTTTTTCAGACGTGTTTCCAGCCTTCTTAATTTAGAGACAGGAGGAGAGATTTTAAGGTCCAAAATCCTCTTAGTAAACCTATTTTGAGGGTTAAAAAAAAAAAGAAAGGAAACATCAGCCTGTTTGGTTTTGAACCTTTGGTCGTTAGTGATAATTGACTCATTTATATGTGTTAGTTATGCATTTGTCAAAGCATGACTCCTGACAGCTTAGTTATGATAAATTAAACATGATGCTCACATAAATTCTGCACTGCTTTTTATCCATATGGTAGGACGCTGCTTGATGTTTTTTGTCACCTCTGTAATGTGTGGTTGGCTTTGTGGCAATTTCATTATCAGCCCTTTCCCCTTTGGCTAAAGCTATTTGCATAACAAGTTTATCTGGTTCAAGTCCCAGCCAGACTTCTGTATTGTCAGGAGGCTCCATTCAGAAGTAGCCTTTTGATAAGATAACAATTTTCCTTCGGCAGCTTCAGCTTGGTCCTAAAGGATGTCACTTCTTTTTTCAGTTCAAACTAATTTCAGGTCTTTGGACTAAAAAACAAAAATAGTTTCCCAACCTTTGGCCAAAAGGTATCTGTGAACTATGCTTTTTCATTTTGCCTCTAAAACTTTTGGGGTTTTATTAAGAATTAGATTTAGGACTTCATCAATGGCTCTTGAGCTGAGTAGTGAGACAATAAAGATGGATTTCTCTTCGTCAAGGGCAAATCCACCAAGAGCACTATGGCTGCTCAGCTTTGGACTCAGTGATGACTTGAGCTATATGGTTGCCCACGCACACACTGCTTTCCAGGGTTGGCTGGCTTGAGCAGCTAAGTGTGCAGGTGTGTCTGCTTCCTAGGGTGAGCATCATGGTTGAGCCCTGCCATTTAGTCATGAAATGTTGAGGCGACCTTTCCTATCCCTGCAAATGACATTAGAATGGCTATAAGCAGTTGCACTGAATGTTAACAAGGTGAGATCACTCTAGCTACTAAAGTACTAAAACAAATGGGCGTTTGCATAAATTTATTCCTTAAAAATTGAAACTCAGACCTGGAACATCTGCTTTTCTCTAGGCCTGAATGTTTATAAAGGTAATCATTTTGGGGTGGTTGATTCCTTGACATTGAGTGTATTCCCTTCAAGGCAGCAATTCTCAGTCCTTTGCCATTCTCCATTTTGTGTTTCAAGGCAGCTTAATTCCACATAGGTTTATAATGTCAATGAACAACACGCTTGGAATGATAAATATTCTAACTCAGAAATTGATAAGATTCCACAGATATTCTTGGCTTTTTAAGTCCTCATGGATTCTCAGATGGCCATGCACAGTGTTAATACTTCCTGAGTAGAAGGATACAGTAACCTTTATTTACATTACTTCACAAACTGGTAATTTTAATTAAAATGAACAGTAGTATCTCCAGTGACAGACTCTCTCCATTTTAGATTTATTTAGCCAATGATCAGCTATTACGGTTTCTTGAATTAATTAGCATCTCTTGAGCTATAGGGAATTGGTGAATTAATAAAAACTCATGGAGAAGCTAAAAAAAAATTCTAATTTAAAAAAACCCCAATTCTCCTCTCACCTCTAAACATACATTGATCAATATACTTATAAATGCAACCCAACTTCTTTCTCATTTTGAAAAATTGGGATTTTTTTTCCTTTATGAGGAGAACAAATAAAGCTGTGTGTTTCAAGGTTATATCTCCCTGAAGAGCATCTACTTTAGATTACCTAATAGATCATCTAAAGACACCGAGGGCCTGATTAGATCTCACTTGTACTCCACTTATAAACTCAGCTGGTAAAATCTGCTTCTCTCATGGTATAAACCAAGAAGTGACTCAGTGTGACTTGAGGTTTGAGTGCAGTATCCACACATACCTGGAATATACTGTTGTCCTGGGAACCGTGGCAAAGACAGGTTTAGCCTCATCCAAAATAAGCAAAATGCATAATAAAGTAGGTGCTCCAGACTCTAGCCAGCATATTCTGTTTATTTCCCACCAAATGCTGAGTTTAGATCTTGTAAGAAATCAGGTCTGTAGCATATGTCATAGATTTCATATTAGTCCTTGTGGCACATTATGTTAGGTGACTTTTATTATTTTTTATTAATTTTTATTGGAGTGTAGTTGCTTTACAATGTTGTGTTAGCTTCTGCTATACAGCAAAGTGAATTAGTTATACATATATATATATATAGCCCCTCTTTTTTCAGATTCCCTTCCCATTTAGTTCACCACAGAGCACTGAGTAGAGTTCCCTGTGCTATGCAGTAGGTTCTCATTAGTTATCCATTTTATATAAGATAGTGTGTATATGTCAATCCCAATCTCCCAGTTCATCCCATTCCCCCCTTCCCCCTTTGGTAACCACAAGTTTATTTTCTACATCTGTGACTCTATTTCTGCTTTGCAAATAAGTTCATCTGTACCATTTTTCTAGATTCCACATATAAGTGATATGATATTTGTCTTTCTCTTTCTGACTTACTTCACTCTGTATGACAATCTCTAGGTCCATCCATGTTGCTGCAAATGGCATTATTTTGTTCCTTTTTATGGCTGAGTAATATTCCATTGTATATTTGTTCCACATCTTCTTTATCCATTCCTTTGTTGATGGACATTTAGGTTGCTACCATGTCCTGGCTATTGTAAATAGCACTGCAGTGAACATCGGGGTGCATTCATCCTTTCAAATTATGGTTTTCTCCAGGTATACGCCCAGGAGTGGGATTGCTGGGTCATATAGTGGCTCTATTTTTAGTTTTTTAAGGAACCTTCATACTGTTCTCCATAGTGGCTGTACCAATTTACATTCCCCTCGACAGTGTTGGAGGGTTCCCTTTACTCTACACCCTCTCCAGCATTCATTGTTTGTAGATTTTTTGATGTTAGGTGACTTTTAGATAAGGTTAGAATGTACTGTCTGTACCATTTATTCCATAATGGCTTTTCTTTCTTTCTTCTTTAAAAAAAAAATCTTACTTGAATTTCATAATGTAAATCAAAAAGAATCTGCAGTTGAAATAAGTGAGTGGTGGTGAGCTCTGCGCTGTCTGTATGTCCACGCACCTGGTGTGTGTGGGCTGGGGGTGGGGAGATGGGGGTGTGGCTCACACATCCTCCACAGCCTGTTCCCCCTCAGCCCCTCCCTGCGTGCTGCCTGGCTCATCATCAAGAAGAGGCAGCTGTGGAAGAGCAGTGTGTGCGATCCAGCTGTGTCACTTAATAGCTCTGTAACCTGGGGGGAAGTATTTAACCTCTCTGACCTTTGCTTTTTAATTGTCAAATTGGGGCTGAGAATACCTGTCTCAGAGGGTTACTCTAAAGATTAAATTATATAATGTGTATGTAGAACCTGGCAGATAATAATAACTAACATATGTAACTCTTACTCGTGCCAGGCTCTGTTCTCTGCACGTCATACAATTTGCTTAATCCTCACAATCCTATGAGGTAGTTCTAATATTATCCCCACTTTACAGAAATTGAGGTTGAAAGAGTCCAAGAGTCCCAAGAGCACAGCTATTAAGGACTGGAGCTGGGATTTGAACACCAGAAGACTTGCTTCTTATATATTCACGCTCAGCCAACAGTAGCTGTTATTTTTTGCATTTGGCCATACCACTATTCTGAAACTGCTTTTTTGAAAGTGTCACTGGCTCCCTCCCTTTCCCTGCCATCGTGGGGTATGCGGTTGACTCTGTTCTTCTCACAAGACTTTCAGGATCAAGCAGTTCCTGGCCTAGAAACAAAGGCAGAATTGTCCCATTCCACTCCCTAGTGGATTCACATGGAAAAACTGGTCTTAAAGTCAGGGATAACTCTCAGAGGAGACATTGGAGAAGAACCAAGCTGGGTCTGTAAGGAATCACACATGAGATGGCACACATGGTGATGCTAAGGCCACTGACGTCTTACCCCATCAAGCTGAAAACATCATCACTATCTGGACAGTTGGACATTTGTGAGGAGGCTATTATTTTTCTCTTTGTTTCTTTGCCTTTGCACTAGTAGGTTCAGTAATAAAGTGTGAGACCTTTTGTTTGGAAAAAAAAGAAAGTGTCAATGACCTCCTCATCTTTGACACCTCTGGAATATTTCAATCTGCTGTCCAGCTTCTCTTTATTTAGACTTCAGCTCACTGACTTTCACAGCTCAGGACACACACACACACACACACTCTCCTCGGCTCCCTTCTCAAGGGCAACAGCAGAGCCCCTCAAGCTCAGCCTGAGAGACCAGCCCCAGCAGGAGTCAAACAGAAGCACAGACAGCCCTAGCTCTCCCCGCATCCCAGCGCACACCTTGTCTAGGCTGAGGCCTCTATGCTGTCTGCTGGCCACACCTTTCTTGGTAAGGAGGGAGCAGTGGGGCAGGAAATGGCTGCCAAGACCCCGGGAAGCAGAACCCACAGAGCATGGCAGCTAACTATGGGAGGAGACAGGTGCTACAGAGAGGGAAGAGTTAAACATGACTCCACTGTCTTCAGCATGGGAAAAGGTCTTTTCAGAGAGTACATGTTGGGGAGATTAAGAGCACAGGATCTGAAGTCAGGTTGTATTCTAGCACTGCCACCGACATTTTTCACCTTGAAGAAGTTATTTAACCTCTCTGAGCCTCAGTCTGTAAATTGGAAGTACTAATTCTTAACCACTTGGGATTAAGATCAAGTCTGCTGTGATAGAAAATCCCAAATAACAGTGGCTTAAACAGGGTAGATTTTTATTTCCTCTCACATGAAGTAAGCTGGGAGTCAAACCATGTATGTAATGCTGGTCTGACAGGGTATGTGGCAACCACCCAGACTCCTGCCCTCGTGCTGCCCCATTAAGTGTTGTTTCCATTCCCAAGGGCACCTCATGGGCCAAGATGGCTGCTGTAGCTCCAACATTTATGGGCAGATGGAAGGAGAGGAAAATGAAAGTTTCCTTTCTCTAAGAAGATTTTCTGGCAGTTTCATACAATATATTGTTAGCTGCAATTTATCACGTGGCCACACCTAGCTACAAAAGAAGCTGAGAAATGCAGTGTTTGGACAGGGCAGCCACAGGCCGAGGTCGGTACCAGAGCTCTGTCCCTATGGCAAGTGGAGAGTGTGTAGACAGGTAGCAGTCTGGAATCATGCTCCTTTATAGAGTGTTATAAGAATTAAGTGAGATACAGACTGAGAGATCAGCAAATGTGAGTGATCATGATAAATACTGTAACTTAGAATAGTGGTGACGTCAAGAGATGAGGGAGTCAGGAAGCAGAGCCAGGGGGTTCTATGGGGTGATGAGTCAAAACAGAGGTGGATCTTGAGGAAGGGCAGTCATGATCCCCCACCAAGGCTGACCTGTGGCCTGGGAGAGATGAGGAAATTAAGGACAAGTTGTGAGCATGGAGTGGCCAGGTTCACACGCCTCCTGGGTCTTCTCCCAAGGGCTGGGATGTTCTTTTGGTTTGATGGTAAGCCCCAGATTCCTGCCTGCTCCTCCATTCCCAGGCCACTGTAGTTTCCACTGTGGAGTTTCCACAGACTCTGGTGAAAAAGCACATCTGGCTCAGAGTCAGTAAGAATTTTAATTAAAAATGGAAATGAAGGCTCATGTCATAGTACTACATTCTTCCAACCCACTGATAATTTCTGGCAGGGTTAAAAATAACAGACATCACCCTTTGGCACTAAGGAGGAAAAGGCTGCTTTTAATTTATTTTTTTTTGAATTTTTGAATGTTATTTTTAATACAGAAGGTTCTTATTAGTTATCTATTTTATACATATTAGTGTATATATATTAATCCCAATCTCCCAATTCATCCCACCACCACCCCCCCGCCACTTTCTCCCGCTTGGTGTCCATACGTTTGTTCTCTACATCTGTGTCTCTTTTTCTGCTTTGCAAACCCGTTCATCTGTACCGTTTTTCTAGATTCCACATATATGTGTTAATATATGATATTTGTTTTTCTCTTTCTGACTTACTTCACTCTGTATGACAGTCTCTAGATCCATCCACGTCTCAACAAATGACTCAATTTCGTTCCTTTTTATGGCTGAGTAATATTCCATTGTATATATGTACCACAACTTCTTTATCCATTCGTCTGTCGATGGGCATTTAGGTTGCTTCCATGACCTGGCTATTGTAAATAGTGCTGCATTGAACAATGGAGTGCATGTGTCTTTTTGAATTATGGTTTTCTCTGGGTATATGCCCAGTAGTGGGACTGCTGGATCATATGGTAATTCTATTTTTAGTTTTTTAAGGAACCTCCATACTGTTCTCCATAGTGGCTGTATCAATTTATATTCCCACCACAGTGCAAGAGGGTTCCCTTTTCTCCACACCCTCTCCAGCATTTGTTGTTTGTAGATTTTCTGATGATGCCCATTCTAACTGGTGTGAGGTGATACCTCACTGTAGTTTTGATTTGCGTTTCTCTAATAATTAATGATGTTGAGCAGCTTTTCATGTGCTTCTTGGCCATCTGTATGCCTTCTTTGGAGAAATGTCTATTTAGGTTTTCTGCCCATTTTTTGATTGGGTTGTTTGTTTTTTTAATATTGAGCTGCATGAGCTGTTTATGTATTTTGGAGATTAGTCTTTGTCCATTGATTCGTTTGCAAATATTTTCTCCCATTCTGAGGGTTGTCTTTTCATCTTGTTTGTAGTTTCCTTTGCTGTGCAAAAGCTTTGAAGTTTCATTAGGTCCCATTTGTATATTTTTGTTTTTATTTCCATTACTCTAGGAGGTGGGTCAAAAAAGATCTTGCTGTGATTTATGTCAAAGAGTGTTCTTCCTATGTTTTCCTCTAAGAGTTTTATAGTGTTCGGTCTTACATTTAGGTCTCTGATCCATTTTGAGTTTATTTTTGTGTATGGTGTTAGGGACTGTTCTAATTTCATTCTTTTACATGTAGCTGTCCAGGTTTCCCAGCACCACTTATTAAGGAGACTGTCTTTTCTCCATTGTATATCCTTGCCTCCTTTGTCATAGATTAGTTGACCATAGGTATATGGGTTTATCTCTGGTCTTTCTATCCTGTTCCATTGATCTATATTTCTGTTTTTGTGCCAGTACCATATTGTCTTGATGACTGTAGCTTTGTAGTATAGTCTGAAGTCAGGGAGTCTGATTCCTCCAGCTCCTTTTTTTTTCCCTCAAGACCACTTTGGCTATTTGGGGTCTTTTGTGTCTCCATAAAAATTTTAAGATTTTTTGTCCTAGTTCTGTAAAAAATGCCACTGGTAGTTTGATAGGGATTGCATTGAATCTGTGGATTGCTTTGGGTAGTATAGTCATTTTCACAATATTGATTCTTCCAATCCAAGAACTTGGTATATCTCTCCATCTGTTAGTGTTATCTTTGATTTCTTTCATCAGTGTCTTATAGTTTTCTGAGTACAGGTCTTTTACCTCCTTAGGTAGGTTTATGTCTAGGTATTTTATTCTTTTTGTTACAGTGGTGAATGGGAGTGTTTCCTTAATTTCTCTTTCTGATCTTTCGTTGTTAGTGTATAGGAATGCAAGTGATTTCTGTGCATTAATTTTGTATCCTGCAAATTTACCAAATTCATTGATTAGCTCTAGTAGTTTTCTGGTGGCATCTTTAGGATTCTTTATGTACAGTATCATGTCATCTGCAAACAGTGACAGTTTTACTTCTTCTTTTCCAGTTTGTATTCCTTTAATTTCTTTTTCTTCTCTGATTGCCGTGGCCAGGACTTCCAAAACTATGTTGAATAATAGTGGCGAGAGTGGACATCCTTGTCTTGTTCCTGATCTTAGAGGAAATGCTTTCAGTTTTTCACCATTGAGAATGATGTTGGTTGTGGGCTTGTCATATATGGCCTTTATTATGTTGAGGTAGGTTCCCTCTATGCCCACTTTCTGGAGAGTTTTTATCATAAATGGGTGTTGAATTTTGTCAAAAACTTTTTCTGCATCTATTGAGATGATCATATGGTTTTTATTCTTCAGTGTGTTAATATGGTGTATCACATTGATTGTTTTGCATATATTGAAGAATGCTTGCATCCCTGGGATGAATCTCACTTGATCATGGTGTATGATCCTTGTAATGTGTTGTTGGATTCTGTTTGCTAGTATTTTGTTGAGGATTTTTGCATCTATATTCATCAGTGATACTGGTCTGTAATTTTCTTTTTTTGTAGTATCTCTGTCTAGTTTTGGTATCAGGGTGATGGTGGCCTCGTAGAATGAGTTTGGGAGTGTTCCTTCCTCTGCAATTTTTTGGAAGAGTTTGAGAAGGATGGGCGTTAGGTCTTCTCTAAATGTTTGATAGAATTCACCTGTGACGCCATCTGGTCCTGGACTTTTGTTTGTTGGAAGATTTTTAATCACAGTTTCAATTTCATTACTTGTGATTGGTCTGTTCATATTTTCTATTTTTTCCTGGTTCAGTCTTGGAAGGTTATACCTTTCTAAGAATTTGTCCATTTCTTCCAGGTTGTCCATTTTATTGGCATAGAGTTGTTTGTAGTAGTCTCTTATGATGCTTTGTATTTCTGTAGTGTCCATTGTAAGTTCTCCTTTTTCATTTCTAATTTTATTGATTTGAGTCCTCTCCCTCTTTTTCCTGATGAATCTGGCTACAGTTTTATCAATTTTGTTTATCTTCTCAAAGAACCAGCTTTTAGTTTTATTGACCTTTGCTATTCTTTTCTTTGTTTCTATTTCATTTATTTTTGCTCTGATTTTTATCATTTCTTTCCTTCTACTAACTTTGGGTTTTGTTTGTTCTTCTTTCTCTAATTTCTTTAGGTGTATGGTTAGATTGTTTATTTGAGACTTTTCTTGTTTCTTGAGGTAGGATTGTATTGCTGTAAACTTCCCTCTTAGAACTGCTTTTGCTGCATCCCGTAGGTTTTGGATCATCGTGTTTTCATTGTCATTTGTCTCTAGGTATTTTTTGATTTCTTCAGTGATCTGTTGGTTATTTAGTAACATATTGTTTAGCCTCCATGTGTTTGTGTTTTTTTACGTTTTTTTCCCCTGTAATTGATTTCTAATCTCATAGCACTGTGGTCGGAAAAGATACTTGAAATGATTTCAATATTCTTAAATTTACTGAGGCTTTATTTGTGACCCAAGATGTGGTCTGTCCTGGAGAATGTTCCGTGTGCACTTGAGAAGAAAGTGTAATCTGCTGTCTTTGGATGGAATGTCCTATAAATATCAATTAAATCTCTCTGGTCTATTGTGCCATTTAAAGCTTGTGTTTCCTTATTAATTTTCTGTCTGATGATCTGTCCATTGGTGTAAGTGAAGTGTTAAAATCCCCCAATATTGTTGTGTTACTGTCGATTTCCTCTTTTATAGCTGTTAGCAGTTGCCTTATGTATTGAGGTGCTCCTATGTTTGGTGCATATATATTTATAATTGTTATATCTTCTTGGATTGATCCCTTGATCATTATGTAGTGTCCTTCCTTGTCTCTCATAGCAGTCTTTGTTTTAAAGTTCATTTTATCTGATGAGTATTGCTATTCCAGCTTTCTTTTGATTTCCATTTGCATGGAATATCTTTTTCCATGCCCTCACTTTCAGTCTGTATGTGTCCCTAGGTCTGAAGTGGGTCTCTTGTAGACAACATATATATGGGTCTTGTTTTTGTATCCATTCAGTGAGCCTGTGTCTTTTGGTTGGAGCATTTAATTCATTCACATTTAAGGTAATTATCGATATGTATGTTCCTATTACCATTGTCTTAATTGTTATGGGTTTGTTTTTGTAGGTCCTTTTCTTCTCTTGTGTTTCCCAGTTAGAGAAGTTCCTTTAACATTTGTCATAGAGCTGGTTTGGTGTGCTGAATTCTCTTAGCTTTTGCTTGTCTGTAAATCTTTTGATTTCTCCGTGGAATCTGAATGAGATCCTTGCTGGGTAGAGTAATCTTGGTTGTAGATTCTTCCCTTTAATCACTTTAAATATATTGTGCCACTCCCTTCTGGCCTGTAGAGTTTCTGCTGAGAAATCAGCTGTTAACCTTATGGGAGTTCCCTTGTATGTTTTTTGTCATTTTTCCCTTGCTGCTTTCAATAATTTTTCTTTGTCTTTAATTTTTGTCAATTTGATTACTGTGTGTCTCAGTGTGTTTCTCCTTGGGTTTATCCTGCCTGGGACTCTCTGCGCTTCCTGGGCTTAGGTGGCTATTTCCTTTCCCAGGTTAGGGAAGTGTTTTGACTATAATCTCTTCAAATATTTTCTCTGGTCCTTTCTCTCTCTCTTCTCCTTCTGGGACCCCTATAATGCGAATGTTGGTGCATTTAATATTGTCCCAGAGGTCTCTTAGGCTGTCTTCATTTCTTTTCATTCTTTTTTCTTTGTTCTGTTCTGCAGCAGTGAATTCCACCATTCTGTCTTTCAGGTCTCTTACCCCTTCTTCTGCCTCAGTTATTCTGCTATTGATTCCTTCGAGTGTATTTTTCATTTCAGTTATTGTAATGTTCATCTCTGTTTGTTCTTTAATTCTTCTAAGTGTTTGTTCTTTAATTCTTCTAGGTCTTTGTTAAACATTTCTTACGTCTTCTTGATCTTTGCCTGCATTCTTTTTCTGAGGTCCTGGATCATCTTCACTATCATTATTCTGAATTCTTTTTCTGGAAGGTTTCTCCACTTCATTTAGTTGTTTTTCTGGGGTTTTATCTTGTTGCTTCATCTGATACATAGTCCTCTGCCTTTTCATTTTGTCTGTCTTTCTGTGAATGTGGTTTTCCTTCCACAGGCTGGAGAATTGTAGTTCTTCTTGCTTCTGCTGTCTGCCCCTCTGGTGGATGAGGCTATCTAAGAGGCTTGTGCAAGCTTCCTGATGGGAGGGACTCTTTTTTTTAAGTGGATTCAAAATGTATAACAGTGTTTTCAAACATAATAAATCATTATAGATTCTCTTGGTCTTTCATCTCCTTTTGGGTATGTGTGTGGCTTCTGGTCACCTCTCAGTATTTTAATTTGGAACCTCCTAAGGTCATTAGGTGTATGATATAGCTATCATACCGGGTTAATGAGTGGGGGAAAGAATCCTGTAAGTGATTTTTGATGTGAAGGACTATTGGATGTTTTTTTGAAAGAAAAATTTTATTTAAAAGGCTATATTTTAGTGAATAGTGAGACTTCTTGCCTTTAAGGGAGGCCCAAAACTTAAACCCTTAGGCTCAAGCGGTGCTCCTCACACATGTACAGAAAGTCTGGCCTTGATCACCCCATGATATGGGTTGAATCGTACCCCTAAAACTTCATGTTGAAGTCCCAAGCCTCAGTATCTCAGAATGTGACCTTATTTGGAAATAGGGCCATTGCACCTATAATTAGTTAAGATGAGATCATGCTGCAGTAGGGTGGACCCCTAATCCAGTATAACTGGTGTCTTTATAAAAAGAGGAAATTTGGATACAGACACACCCAGAGAGAACATCATGTGAAGATTGGAGTTATGCCATCACAAGCCAAGGAACTACTAGAAGGTAGGAAAGAGGCCTGAATAGATCCTTCTCTAGCACCTTCAGAGGGAACATGGCTCTACTCATCTTAAGTCTTGATCTCAGACTTCCAGTCTCCAGAGCTGTGAGAGAATAAATATCAGTTTGTGATGCTTAGTTACAATAGCCCTAGGAAATTAATGTAGCCCATGACTTGGTGGTTACATGACCTTAAGTCATTTGATCTCTCCAGGCCTCTGATTCCTAAGCTGTGGGTTAGCAATGTCTGCCAGTGAGGATAAATGTAAAATCCTTTAATACATACAGTTTCGTCACAACCTCAAGTATTAGTATTACACCATAAAGCCATAGTGTATTTTCATTCTTCCTTTTCTTTCTTTCCTTCCTTCCTTTCTTCCCTTTCCCTTTTTTTTTGTTGTTTCTGTTTTTGTTTTTTTAATATGTCTCAAATGTTAAGGGTTTATGTTAAATTCCTCCTCCCAAGCCTACTGCCCAATAGTAAAAGAGGAATACTTCTGTAGTATCAATGATTTGCTTGCCTTTATTGAGGACTTCAAGAACCAAATACACTTTCTGCACTAAGATTTCATGGTCACATGTACTTCTCTGAGAGGAAGCAATTACAATAGAAAGAGGTGGCAAATTGGTCTCATCTTGCATCCCACCACTAATCACCTGATCACCTTCCTAGAATACTGTGTTAGAAGGATTCTGAGGCCACCTCCAGGACAGAGGATTATGATCACTTAGTGATATTTGCTGTGAGCCTGAACTGGGGTAACTGTAGCTTATAGAGTACAGACTACAGACTTAGAGTTCACATTTCTTTTTAATTATGACCATGTTCTCTGCTATGTGAAAATCTCTGTTCTTGTGCAAAACTTATTCCACCAAGGAAAGCAAAGAAGGCTTACACTCAACTAAATCAGGTGTATCCTAAAAGGTACTTGAGAGTTAAAATAAAAGTAGTTGAATAAATTTGGGGTTGTATGTGTGAAGAGTACAGACATTAATCTTAAGGATTTATTTAAAGCTTGTCATGTGTCACAGTGAAATGGAATTTACATGTGCTGTTTCAGTGACTCCTCACTGCTGCCATATGAGGCAGATTACTACTCAAACGGGGAGCTGAACATCTTAGGAGTTAAGTGACCAGCCTGAGCTCTCACAGCTGGACCTGCTAGAAACTGGCAGAGCTAAGAGTCAAACCCAGGTCAACATCATAGTCCAATATCTGTTCTGAGGCTCATGACGCTGCAGTGCGTGTGTGTGTGTGTGTGTGTGTATGTGTGTGTGTGTTTAATTGAGGTGAAATTCACATAACATAATATTAACCATTTTAAAGTGAACAATTCAGTGGCATCCACAGCATTGTGCAACCACCACTTCTATCTAGTCCAAAGGAAGCTCTATACCCATTAAGCAATTACTCTCTGTTTCCACCTCTCCTCCAGCCCCTGGCAGACACTAATCTGCTTTCTGCCTCTTCTTTCTTTATGGATTTACCTAGTCTGGATATTTCATATAAATGGAATCATATAATAGATGACCTTTTGTGTTTGTCTCCTTTCACTTAGCATGTTTTTGAAGTTCATTCCTGTTGTAGCGTATATCAGTATGTCATTGCTTTTTATGGCTGAATGATACTGTATGTATGTTTTTGAGGCAGAATGTCAGCAGCCACCCCACCACCTTCCTCCACTTGGAGATATGAAGAGGACCCATGTCTAGCTGCTCAGATACCTCCTCCAGTTACCCCCCGTCAGTCCGTGCATAATGCCAAGGATGACCAGACTGTTGAAATACCAGGCATTCACCCTTCTTCTTCCCCTGTACCCATATAAAGTAGGAATGTTTGGACATGGTCTTCTGTCCCCCTGGATGTCCCAAAGAACCCAGAGGCTCTAGAAGTGGGAACATTGACTATAGCCTAGGGTAAGTGGTTTCCCCTATTCGCTCCCAACTTAGGGTCATAGTTTTGCTATCTGGCTTCTTTTGGGTGCCTAGATATTCCATCATACAGGACTCAGCTCTGTGCTGTAACTAGGGCAACAGCTTTTATGTTATTCTCCTTGGTTCTACAACTACAATCATTGCAAACCATCCTACCTAAGATCTTTCTGAAAAGATCATGATCAGCACGATCTTTCTGAAACCTCAAACTGTTCAAGTCATGCCCTCCTCACAATCATGCTGTGGCTCCCCATTGCTCAAAGCATACCTCAAAACTCTTCAACACACAAGGTCATTCAGGATAGACTCTATATGTCTATGCAATAGCATTCTCTCCTCCATACTCCCTGCACATTCTAGCAAAGTCGAATAAGTGGGGCATCCCCTGACTTCCTAAGTTGAATTAGGTCCCTTTCCCTTATGCTTTCATGTCAGCATGCTGCCTTTTACAGACCTTCAAATAAGGAGGGGAGAGAAGCAGGTCAAGCCATTCTGAAATTATTTGTTTGTGCATCTATCTCCCCACTCAAACTTTGAGTACCTTGGGAGCAGAGAATGTCTTTTCTGCTTTGTATCCCCAATATCTGGCACAATTTCTGGCACATTGCAGGAGCTCAGTAAGCACCAGTTCCTTTTGAAGAACCAAGGATCCTAGAGAGGAGGTGATATCTTCAAAATTATACACAGCTTATGATGCACCTGGTTAGAAGTTGGATGTTATGACTCATGATCTTTGGACAATCTCTTCTAGACACAAACATAATATTAAGGAAGAGTATGAGGGGTGGAAAGGTGGTCAAATGTACCCCCCCAAAACACATGCACTTTCTCAAAGCAAAAATAAATTGCAACTGTCAGAAACATGATAGGATTGTTAGAAGTGAATGATGATAGCTACATGGTTAGCTGTCGATTCTTTTTTTGGTTGCTTTGGATATATGGAAATGACATCAAAACAAATCCTCTCCCCGGCGCTCTTAGTGGTTATTCCTCTCCAATAACCTCTGCCCATTCCTCTCCATTTCTCCCATCTTCTTTCCCCTGACCCCAATCCACTTCTATTATTTCCCCCCATCATATCCTTTATCACCTGGTTCAGAAGTCCAGGGAAAGGTTGAAGAGGAGCCAGTTCTGAACCCAGGATTAAGAGAAAAAGCTATGTTCTCATAGCTCATGATGTTTCAGGACCACAGTCAGTGACATGACATTCTACAGAGCTGGCAATTTCCCCCCTCCCCCCACCTTTTTTTTAAATTGAAGTATAGTTGATTTACAATATTATATTAGTTTCAGGTGTACAACATAGTGATTCAATTTTTTATAGATTATACTGCATTTAAAGTTATTACAAAATAATGTCTATATTTCCCTGTACTGTACAATATGTCCTTGTTGGTTATTTATTTTATACAGAGTAGATTGTATCTCTCAATTCCACACCCCTATTTTGCCAATGCCCTCTTTCCTCTTCCCACTGGTAATCACTAATTTGTTCTCTATATCTGTGAGTCTGTTTCTCTTTTTTTATATACGTTCATTTGTTTTATTTATTAGATTCCACATGTAAGTGATAATATAGAGTATTTTTCTTTCTCTGTCTTATTTCACTAAGCATAATACCCTCTAGGTCCATCCACATTGTTGCAAATAGCAGAATTTAATTCTTTGTTTATGGCTTAGTAATATTCCATTGTATATCTGTATATACCACATCTTCTTTATCCATAATCAGTTGATGAACATGTAGGTTGCTTCCATATCTTGGCTATTATAAATTATGCTGCTCTGAATTTTGGAATGCATCTATCTTTTTAAATTAGTGTTTTCATTTTCTTCAGATATATACTCAGGAGTGGAATTGCTTGATCATATCAAATGGTGGTCCTACTTTTAGGTTTTTGAGGAATTACCATACTGTTTTCCATGGTGGCTGCACCAATTTACATTCCCACCAATAGTGTACTAGGGTTTCCTTTACATCTTCACCATTTGTTGTTTGCAGACTTTTTGATGATAGCCATTTTGACAGGTGTGAGGTGATATCTCATCGTGGTATTGATTTGCATTTCTCTGATGATTAGCGATGTTGAACATCTTTTTTTGTGCCTGTTGGCCATCTGTGTATCCTCTTTGGAAAACTGTCTATTCAAGTCTTCTGCCCATTTTTTAATTGGGGCCTTTTAAAAAATTGAGTTATATGAGCTGTTTATATATTTTGAATATTAATCCCTTATTTGTCATATCATTTGCAAACATTTTCTACCATTCCATAGGTTGTCTTTTCATTTTGTTGATAATTTCCTTTACTGTGCAAAAGCTTTTAACTTTAATTAGGTCCCATTTCTTTATTTTTGCTTTTGTTTCTTTTGCCTTGGGAGGTAGATCCAAAATAATAATGCTACAGTTTATGTCAAAGAGTGTTCTGCCTTTGTTCTCTTCTAGGAGTCTTATGGTTTCTAGTCTTACATTTAGGTCTTTAATCCAATTTGAGTTTATTTTTGTATATGGTGTGAGAAAATGTTCTAATTTCATTCTTTTACTTGTAACTGTCCAGTTTTCCCAGCACCACTTATTGATGAGACTGTCTTCTCCATTGTATATTCTTGCCTCCTTTGAAATAGATTAGTTGACCATATATGTGTGGGTTTATTTCTGGCCTCTCTATTCTGCTCTGTTGATCTATGAGTCTGTTTTTGTGCCAGTACCATGCTGTTTTGATTACTATAACTTTGTAGTATAGTCTGAAGTCAGGGAGGGTGATGCCTCCAGCTTTGTTAGTTTTTCTCAAGATTACTTTGGCAATACAGGGTCTTTGGGGATTCCATATAAATTTTAGGATTATTTGTTCTAGTTCTGTGAAGAATGCCATGGGTATTTTGATAGGGGTTGCATTAAATCTGTAGACTGCTTTGGGTAGTATAGACATTTTAACAATATTAATTCTCCAACCCAAGAACATGGGATGTCTTTCCATTTCTTTGTATCATCTTCAGTTTCCTTTATCAATGTTTTATGGTTTTCAGAGTACAGGTCTTTCACCTCCTTGGTTAATTTTATTAGTGGATATTTTATTCTTTTTGATGTGACTTTAAATGGGACTGTTTTCTTGCTTTCTCTTTCTAATAGTTCATTAGTAGTAGAGGACTAATTTCATTTTTAGGATTTTCTATATGTAGTATCATGTCATCTGCAAATAGTGACAGTTCTACTTCTTACCTTCCAATTTGGATGCCTTTTATTTATTTTATTTTTTGTCTGATTGTTGTGGCTAGGACTTCCAATACTGTTTTAAATAATGGTGGCAAGAATGGGCATCCTTGTCTTGTTCCTGATTTTAGAGGAATGGCTTTCAGCTTTTCACCATTGAGTATAATGTTAGCTGTGGGTTTGTTATAAATGGCCTTTATTATGTTGACATATGTTCCTTCTATACCAACTTTGATGAGGGTTTTTATCATGAATGGATGTTGAGGTTTTTTGTTTTTAGTTTTTTTATAAATTTGTTTATTTATTTATTTATTTTTGGCTGCATTGGGTCTTTGTTGCTGCACGCAGGCTTTCTCTAGTTGTGACGAGTGGGGGCTACCCTTCGTTGTGGTTCATGGGCTTCTCATTGTGGTGGCTTCTCTTGTTGCGGAGCACGGGCTGTAGGCACGCAGGCTTCAGTAGTTATGGCTCATGGGCTCTAGAGCGCAGGCTCAGTAGTTGTGGTGCATGGGCTTAGTTGCTCCACGGCATGTGGGATCTTCCCGGACCAGGGCTCGAACCCGTGTCCCCTGCATTGGCAGGCAGATTCTTAACCATTGCACCACCAGGGAAGTCCTGGATGTTGAGTTTTGTCAAATGCTTTTTCTGTGTCTTTTGAGATGATCATGTGATTTTTATCCGTCCTTCTGTTCATGTGGTGTATCCCATTAATTGATTTGTGAATATTGAACCACCCTTGCATCCTTGGAATAAATCACTTGATCATGGTGCAGGGTTCTTTTTATTTATTGTTGATTTTGATTTGCTAAGATTTTGTCGAGGATTTTTGATCAGAGATATTGGCCTATAATTTTCTTTTTTTGTAGTATCTTTGTCTGGTTTTGGTATCAGGGTAATGGTGGCCTCATAGAATGAATTTGGGGGGTGTTCCATCTCCTTCAGTTTTTTGGAATTGTTTGAGAAGTATAGGTATTAGCTGTTCTTTATATTTTTGGTAGAATTCCCCTTTGAAACTATTTGGTTCTGGACTTTTGTTTGCTGGGATTTTTTTAAATTACAAATTCAATTTCACTACTAGTGTTCAGTCTGTTCAGATTGTCTATTTCTTTCTGATTCAGTCTTGGAAAATTTTATATTTCTAGAAATTTGTCCATTTCTTCTAGGTTGTTCAATGTGTTGGCATATAACTGTTTGTAGTATTCACTTATGATTTTTTTGTATCTCTGTGATATCAGTTATTTTTCATCTTTCATTTCTTATTTGTTTTTGAGTCCTCTCTCTTTTTTTTCCTCAGTGAGTCTGGCCAGAGGTTTATCAATTTTGTTTATCTTTTCATAAAACCAACTATTGGTTTCATTGATCTTTTCTATTGTTTTTCGGTATCTATTTTATTTATTTACTCTCTGATCTTTATTATTCTTTCCTTCTGCTGACTTGGGGCTTTGCTTGTTCTTCTTTTTCTTATTTCATTAGATGGTTTTTTTAGGATTTTTATTCAAGATTTTTCTTGTTTCTTGAGGTAGGCCTGTATTGCTATAAAATTCCCTCTTCCCACGAGAATTGCTTTTGCTGCATCCCATAGATTTTGGAAATTTCCTTCTAGTGTATACATTGCCTCGCCAAGGCTGCTTAGGGGAATACACATGTGTGATGGATGAAAATGAAAGTGTGGGGGAGTTTGTGGCCTGTGACCTAAACTTTGCTTCCTCCCTATAAAATAAAAGCAGGGGCACGTCTCATAGGTATTCATCCTGGCCACATATGTTAATAGCTTAATACATTTGTCACATCCATAGGTGTTACTAAAAAAATAATTTAGGATAGTGTTAAGAAGAAGAAATTACTTCATAAATTTGATATTTAAGGATTTTTTGCCTTTAGATGTAAGAGATTTTCTGTCAAGGGAGCTTTTCAAGTTTACACTTTTCCAAAAACACAACGACAGGCCACATGTAAAAAGAAAAGGCCAAAAACATACCACTATGCAGGGAAGGAAGGAATCTAAATATTGTGACAGATCAGAATGGGACAGAACCAGAAGGTGCTCAGCCGGGCTGGAGTCATAGTCTGCTGGGATCAGAAGCAAGCAGTGGTGGCTGGGAGTTTGGCTCCTGTGAATAAAAGGATTAAGAGGACTTTAAGCAATTCAGTTGGACTCCGGCTTGAAGCAGTGTCTGGGGTGGTTCTCCAGGGCTGATAAAAAGAGGCTGGGAAAAGAATGGGATAGGGGAGGGGTCATATGATCCTGTGTTCTGACTATGGCAGTTTCTTCCATGTTGTTCTCCATCACTTGAGGTAGTGCTGACCGTCACCTGGCACTATGGCTTTTAGCCAGCTTCTGACTCAAGGTGGTAGAAGGATATATAAGCAGCTGGGCCTTCTGCTACAGGGATGGGCTCTTCCATATACCTAATAGAACTATGGAGCCAGGTGCACAAAATGCCATTCTAAAACCTGGCTCTGGGCTAGAGACCCAGAGAGCTAAGAAGACACAACCCTAAAATTATTAGACTAGGAGGGTGAACACAGAGGAAGTGAAAAGGAAAACAGAATCCTCCTCCTCACAGTGAGCCTGCCAACTGATATTTCACAACACATGAAGAAATCTAAGGCTAAGCAAAACAACCCACCAAAACAACAAATGAAGCATAAATACATTTGAAATGAAATTAAGTTCATGGAACAATCTGAAGGAGTGAAATAAGTAACTATTAACTATAAGAAGGAAAACTATTTGGGATAAAACATGTAAAAACGAAAGAATCAAAAATGGGGGGGGCAGTGTTTACTGCGTGGTTATGGCATGCATAGATTCTTGGGCTCAAAACGAGGATAGAACTACTGAAAAATTTATAATTAAGCAAATATGTTAAACATGTATGGTAATTACCAATAAAGTACAGAAAAATACTGTCTAGTTTCTAAACCAAGAGAAGGAAAAAAGGATTTATAGAAAACTTTATTAATCCAACAGAAGACAGGAAATGAGAAAAAAGAATTAGAGGGAAAATGTGGTAAAAAGAGATTTCTATGCATATGAATTATTGAATTATCAGACAGTCAGTTTTTCCCAGGATCTCTACTCTACAAGCAGTGATGTTTAACGACTGACTGGGTGGGGATGGGGGGCTGATTTGTATTGTTTATTGATTTTACTGATTTCTGTGAGGTAAATACTCCTACCATGGCCAATTTCAAGCTACCAATGTAACATCAATCCATTCACAAAATTCTTGGAAATGTAACAGTAATATGTAGGGAGCTTGTATTTGCTGGCTCCAGCATACTGCTGTTTGTTTGGGATAGACAGGCTTTTCTCCATGGTCTTCATACTATATATAATTTTGCCAATAAAATAAAAATTTAAAAACCCCAGATTCTACGCATTTTACTTCTCTAACTGAAACCATATGGAAATTTATTGGGAAACCAGGAGTTGGTGGCATTCTGTTATTAGAGTATTTATCATATGGTTATGGAAGGCTAGTAATTTATGATCCTTGCTAGAAAAGCCAGATCAATACAGAGATAAATGTCCTCAGCAGAATAGAATTTATATCATCCACATGATAATTGACCACTGTGTCATACGTTCAATCACTCGTCTCATTATCTGATAAAAAGAGCCAGAAGTCTAATATGTATGTGATTTATTAATGCACACTAGTGTGAAACCCATGACCTATCTAACCTGTTACCTGTCCTTGGCAACATAGTATACAGTTGTCTACCGCCAGTAATAGGATCCTACAAAGAGGATCAACAGCTTCTTAAATGCTAGACATCTTTTGTTGAATTAGAACAGATCAGAGAAATGCTTGAGCTATGACTCCCTCTCTTCCTTTCACTTCTCCCTTCCCCCCAGTCATGGGTTCCTACTCTTTTTACTCTTTTTTTTTTTTTTTTTTTTTTAGCAGAAGTAGTTTGTCCTAGAGCAGGGTGGGTGGGTAAATGGTCCTGAAATAGCCTTTCATGTCACTGATTTGCTTCTATGAGTATATTTAGTGACACAGTCATTCCACATCACCTGTCTATGCATGTCACTGAATTACAGTGGCTTGAAGCTCAGGACACACCACAGTACCAAAGCAGAGAAGTGGCATGTTCCCTGGAGAGAGAGGGAATAGGGAAAATGAAAAAGGAAAACAGAAAGCTAACCATTTAGAAATCTATGCACAGAGTTAGTTCACTAACAGTGGGAGTAGGAGCTATCCACTCACCCCCACTTTCTTTCTCAACCCCTAGGAATATTTGTTCCCTGCAGCGTCTATGCGCCTATGCTTTGCTTTGCAAGGGTTAATCAGAGGGCCCATTATTCATCAAATTAAAGGCTTGGCTGCCTGAGAGTTCCTTTCCGAAAGGATTAGGGTCTCTGATGAGGCTTTGATGTAATAGATGGAGCTGTTCTCCTCCTTCATGTTCATGGAGGGGCTTTGAGGACTCCCCAGGCTGTCTTTGGCAGTTGGTCTCCCTTGCCTAAAAAAGAAAAATATTTTGTCTCACAGAAATTTAGTGCTTAAACAAGGCTCCATATTGGTGTCCTTGCTGTGGGCGGGAGGGGGTGAAGCGTTCATTTCTTGGTCTAAAACCACAGAGGCTCAGCACTAACTGGCTTCCTTGGGTGGCCACTTCCTCAGGAAGAACTGTCTCTCCACAGAGCAAGAGAAGTAATCAATTTGGCCTTGTGATTCATCGCCCTTGGAAGGTTTTTTTGTCAGAAGCTGGGCAGAGGGATGGCAGGTGACAGGCATGGTAGTGGTTTGTGTCCTCAGGAACATGAACCAAGGCAGCCAATAGCTGTGCAAAATCCTGATTTGCATAAGACATTTACAACTACTTATTATCTGACAGTATTTTCTCCAGGTTTTTCAGTGGTGGTTAGGTTGTTAATGAAAACCTGGCTTAGTTTATTTTCCCCAACTTGATCTCACACCATTAATAACATTCATATAATTGGCAATCAGCCAGAGAAGTGTTTAGTCAATTTAAATATTTACCAAAAGAACACACGTTAAAGGCAGGGCGCTGAATGTGGGCAGACGCAATGCCAGCAAGACTATTGAACTAGGCCATTATCTTTCCCCTTTCCTCCACCTTCACTATATACTATGGCCTGAAATTTTATTTGGAACCATTATTGTCATCATTTAAGAGGCAAATGTGACTGTCCTATTGTTTCCGTGCCCACTTATGTGATGCTCCAGTCCTCTTCCCACCCTCTCCCAATCTCCCCTCCCCCTTTTTGAGTTGCTTTTGATTCATGGACTAAACTTTTAAAGCTATCTTCTTTCCATTCTTTGCAATGAACAGCACATGGTAGCTTGGCACCCTGCCTTTCTTTTCCTTGATGGATGCCAGCATCTGGGCACTGCATTCAGGAATCAAGGGACTTAACTGTACAAAAATTCACCAAGTTGCTGGTAGATATATAGCCCTGGATTAAGATCAGAGAGCTCTGTGTTTCCTTGAATTGGCCACCCAGGGAGAATTTTTTTACTAGATGGTTCTTTGAAAGAAGATCTCAGTTGGGATTAAAGGGTGTTATAAGAAACAACCCTATGAAACCCATGGCCTTGTTAACTGGAGGGAAATAATATTTATTACAGTATATGAAGTCATTTCTGTGAAAACCCAGGAAGGACATGTATCTCTAGTCTCCTTACCAGTCAACAAATACATCATCATCATCATCATCATCATCATCATCATCATCATCATCATCATCATTCTTCAAGCAGCTGGTCTATTTTTATATAATGAATTTTAAGAAATAGAGAACAGACTGCATTTTCCCTTTCACATTGGCTGCTTGAGAGCTGAGCCAAATTTGTGGCCACCTCTAACAAAGTAGTTTATTTGGTATTCTAATTCCTATTTTTGTTCCCTAATTTCCCCTTTGTTTCACTTTTCTCTTCTGCTTTTAATTATTTTTATCTTGCCTTATTACACATACCTTTATTTATTTAAGCACATGTTGTTGTGAGATGCCTTAAATTATTTCTAGAACAAGATGAAGTATTAAAAATCAATTGCACCTGATGGTAGGAATTTAAAATGATGCAGACACTTTGAAAAATAGTCTTGTAGTTCCTCAAAAGGTTAAACATAAAGTTATCATATGATCCAGCAATTCCACTCCTAGGTATATACACCCAGGAGAAACATATGTCCACATAAAAACTTGTACACAAATGTTTGTAGAAACATTATTCATAATAGCCAAAAAGTAGAAACAACCCAAATGATGAATGGATAAACAAGATGTGGTATATCCATACAATGGAGCATTATGTAGCCATAAAAAGGAATGAAGTATTGATATATTCTACAACATGGATGAACTTTGAAAATATTTTGCTAAGTGAATGAATCCAGTCACAAAAGACCACATATATTATATGAAACGTCCAGATTAGGCAAATCCATAGAAACAGAAAGTAGATTGGTAGTCTCCTGGGACTGAGGAGGTTGAAGGGAAGTTGGGAGCTATTGCTAAAGGATACAGAGTTCCTTTTGGGGGTGATGAAAATGTTCTAAAAATTGATTATGGTAGTGGTTGTAAAACTGTATGAATATGCTAAAACTTTGAATTGCATACTTTAAATGAGTGAACTATATGGTATGTTAATTATATCTCATTAAAGCTGTTATAAAAGTCATTTGCAGCAATCAACTGTAAATTTTCTGAAGTAGTTTTTGTTGCTTTTCTTACACTTTTAATTTTCACTTTTTGCTAGACATGCACACTCTAGTTAAATCCACTTATTTTCTGCAGGATCTGCAGACTTGTTTGGGATTGTGAGTCTCCAAGAGTAGGGATAGCCTTCTCCATAGGATGCAAATTCTCTCTGTATTATTTAGTTTGGGTCATTTGATCCACCAGGCAAAGCTTGTGGTTGTTCAGTGGCAAATTCCAAGCCTGTGGGCATAAAGGCTGTTGTTCTACTTCCACTCTTCCTTGATTTGCAGACCCTGTCTCCTCTATCTTGTCATCTTACTCTAGCTGGTAGTGAAAATAAACGAGCAAGAGTGGTCAGAGAAGTAATAGAATAACTAAAAGATGTAGCATCACTACAGACAAGGAAAGAGAATATTTCTGGGCAGGTCAACAATGACCGTCAGTGAACAGAGAGGTTGAGTAGAATGAGAAGAGACCATTGAATTGGTAACTTAAAGGCCTTTGGTTTCCATCAAGAGAGATTGCAGTTGGATACTGAAGGTAAAAAAGTAGATTGTTATGTTCATAGAGATTTAGCTACAGGTCCATCCTTAAATTTAAGTTGGCCCAAGAGTCCACTGGTGGTCCCTTCTTTTTTCTTTATATATTCTTGATCTGTCTTCAAGTTCCACAGCTACAACCATCATTTTCCCCTTCCCATTTTCTTAATTCAGACTGTATGCTTCCAAAATGGATCCCCTCCATGCCTACTTCCCTCCAACTTACTCTCTAATATGGTGCCAGTTGATTTTTTTTAACATCTTTATTGGAGTATAATTGCTTTACAATGGTGTGTTAGTTTCTGCTGTGTAACAAAGTGAATCAGCTACATGTATACATATATCCCCATATCCCCTCCCTCTTGCCCTCCCTCCCACCCTCCCTATCCCACCCCTCTAGGTGGTCACAAAGCACCGAGTTGATCTCCCTGTGCTATGCAGCTGCTTCCCACTAGCTATCTATTTTACATTTGGTAGTGTATATATATCAGTGCTACTCTCTCACTTCATCCCAGCTTACCCTTCCCCCTCCCCGTGTCCTCAAGTCCATTCTCTGCGTCTGCATCTTTATTCCTGTCCTACCCCTAGGTTCTTCAGAACCATTTATTTTTTTAGATTCCATATATATGTGTTAGCATATGATATTTGTTTATTCTCTTTCTGACTTACTTCACTCTGTATGACAGACTCTAGGTCCATCCACCTCACTATAAATAACTCAGTTTTGTTTCTTTTTATGGCTAATATTCCATTGTATATATGTGCCACATCTTCTTTACCCATTCATCTGTTGATGGACACTTAGGTTGTTTCCATGTCCTGGCTATTGTAAATAGTGCTGCAATGAACATTGGGGTGCATGTGTCTTTTTGAATTATGGTTTTCTCAGGGTATATGCCCAGTAGTGGGATTGCTGGGTCATATGGTAGTTCTGTTTTTAGTTTTTTAAGGACCCTTCATACTGTTCTCCATAGTGGCTGTATCAATTTACATTCCCACCAACAGTGCAAGACGGTTCCTTTTTCTCCACACCCTCTCCAGCATTTATTGTTTGTAGATTTTTTGATGATGGCCATTCTGACCGGTGTGAGGTGATACCTCATTGTGATTTTGATTTGCGTTTCTCTAATGGTTAGTGATGTTGAGCATCCTTTCATGTGTTTGTTGGCAATCTGTATATCTTCTTTGGAGAAATGTCTATTTAGGTCTTCTGCCCATTTTTGGATTTGGTTCTTTGTTTTTTTGGTATTGAGCTGCATGAGCTGCTTGTATATTTTGGAGATTAATCCTTTGTCAGTTGCTTCATTTGCAAATACTTTCTCCCATTCTGAGGGTTGGCTTTTCATCTTGTTTATGGTTTCCTTTGCTGTGCAAAGGCTTTTAAGTTTCATTAGGTCCCATTTGTTTATTTTTGTTTTTATTTCTATTTCTCTAGGAGGTGGGTCAAAAAGGATCTTGCTGTGATGTATGTTACAGAGTGTTCTGCCTATGTTTTCCTCTAAGAGTTTGATAGTGTCTGGCCTTACATTTAGGTCTTTAATCCATTTTGAGTTTATTTTTGTGTATGGTGTTAGGAAGTGTTCCAATTTCATTCTTTTACATGTGGCTGTCCAGTTTTCCCAGCACCACTTATTGAAGAGGCTGTCTTTTCTCCATTGTATATTCTTGCCTCATTTATCAAAGGTAAGGTGACCATATGTATGTGGGTTTATCTCTAGGCTTTCTATCCTGTTCCATTGATCTATATTTCTGTGTTTGTGGCAGTACCATACTGTCTTGATTACTGTAGCTTTGTAGTATAGTCTGAAGTCAGAGAGCCTGATTCCTCCAGCTCTGTTTTTCTTTCTCAGGATTGCTTTGGGCATTCGGGGTCTTTTGTGTTTCCATACAAATTGTGAAATTTTTTGTTCTAGTTCTGTGAAAAATGCCATTGGTAGTTTGATAGGGATTGCATTGAATCTGTAGATTGCTTTGGGTAGTATAGTCATTTTCACAATGTTGATTCTACCAATCCAAGAACATGGTATATCTCTCCATCTGTTTGTATCGTCTTTAATTTCCTTCATCAGTGTCTTATAGTTTTCTGCATACTGGTCTTTTGTCTCCTTAGGTAGGTTTATTCCTAGGTATTTTATTCATTTTGTTGCTGTGGTAAATGGGAGTGTTTCCTTAATTTCTCTTTCAGATTTGTCATCATTAGCATATAGGAATGCAAGAGATTTCTGTGCATTAATTTTGTATCCTACTACTTTACCAAATTCATTGATTAGCTCTAGTAGTTTTCTGGTAGCATCTTTAGGATTCTCTATGTAAAGCATCATGTCGTCTGCAAACAGTGACAGTTTTACTTCTTCTTTTCTGATTTGGATTCCTTTTATTTCTTTTTCTTCTCTGATTGCTGTGGCTAACACTTCCAAAACTATGTTGAATAATATTGGTGAGAGTGGGCAACCTTGTCTTGTTCCTGATCTTAGAGGAAATGGTTTCAGTTTTTCACCATTGAGAATGATGTTGGCTGTGGGTTTGTCATATATGGCCTTTATTATGTTGAGGTAGGTTCCCTCTATGCCTACTTTCTGGAGAGTTTTTATCATAGATGGGTGTAGAATTTTGTTGAAAGCTTTTTCTGCATCTATTGAGATGATCATATGGTTTTTCTCCTTCAGTTTGTTAATATGGTGTATCACATTGATTGATTTGCATATATTGAAGAATCCTTGTATGCCTGGGATAAACACCACTTGATCATGGTGTATGATCCTTTTATTGTGCTGTTGGATTCTGTTTGCTAGTATTTTGTTGAGGGTTTTTGCATCTATGTTCATCAGTGATATTGGCCTGTAGTTTTCTTTTTTTGTGACATCTTTGTCTCGTTTTTGTATCAGGGTGATGGTGGCCTCATAGAATGAGTTTAGGAGTGTTCCTCCCTCTGCTATATTTTGGAAGAGTTTGAGAAGGATAGGTGTTAGTTCTTCTCTAAATGTGTTATAGAATTTGCCTGTGAAGCCATCTGGTCCTGGGCTTTTGTTTGTTGGAAGATTTTTAATCACAGTTTAAATTTCAGTGCTTGTGATGTGATTGGTCTGTATATATTTTCTATTTCTTCCTTGTTCAGTCTTGGAAGGTTATACCTTTCTAAGAATTTGTCCATTTCTTCCAGATTGTCCATTTTATTGGCATATAGTTGCTTTTAGTAAGCTCTCATGATCTTTTGTATTTTTGCATTGTCAGTTGTTACTTTTCCTTTTTCATTTCTAATTCTGTTGATTTGAGTCTTCTCCCTTTTTTTCTTGATGAGTCTGGCTAATGGTTTATCAATTTTGTTTATCTTCTCAAAGAACCATCTTTTAGTTTTATTGATCTTTGCTATTGTTTCCTTTGTTTCTTTTTCATTTGTTTTTGCTCTGATCTTTATGATTTCTTTCCTTCTACTAACTTTGGGTTTTGTTTGTTCTTCTTTCTCTGGTTTCTTTAGGTTTAAGGTTAGATTGTTTATTTGAGATTTTTCTTGTTTCTTGAGGAAGGATTGTATTGCTATAGACATCCCACTTCAAACTGCTTTTGCTGCATCCCATAGGTTTTGGGTCATTGTGTTTTCATTGTCATTTGTTTCTCGGTATTTTTCGATTTCCTCTTTGATTTCTTCAGTGATCTCTTGGTTATTAAGTAGCGTATTGTTTAGCCTCCATGTGTTTGTATTTTTTACAGTTTTTTTCCTGTAATTGATATCTAGTCTCATAACGTTGTTGTTGGAAAAGATACTTGATACAATTTCAATTTTCTTAAATTTACCAAGGCTTGATTTGTGACCCAAGATATGATCTATCCTGGAGAATGTTCCATGAGCACTTGAGAAGAAAGTGTTTTTTGTTGTTTTTGGATGGAATGTCCTATAAATATCAATTAAGTCCATCTTGTCTAATGTGTCATTTAAAGCTTGTGTTTCCTTATTTATTTTCATTTTGGATGATCTGTCCATTGGTGAAAGTGGGGTGTTAAAGTCCCCTACTATTATTGTGTTACTGTCGATTTCCCCTTTTATGGCTGTTATTAGCATTTGCCTTATGTGTTGAGGTGCTCGTATGTTGGGTGCATAAATATTTACAGTTGTTATATCTTCTTGTTGGATTGATCCCTTGATCATTATGTAGTGTCCTTCTTTGTCTCTTGTAGTAGTCTTTATTTTAAAGTCTATTTTGTCTGATATGAGAATTGCTACTCCAGCTTTCTTTTGATTTCCATTTGCATGGAATATCTTTTTCCATCCCCTCACTTTCAGTCTGTATGTGTCCCTAGGTCTGAAGTGGGTCTCTTGTAGACAGCATATATATGGGTCTTGTTTTTGTATCCATTCAACCAGTCTATGTCTTTTGGTTGGAGCATTTAATCCATTTACATTTAAGGTAGTTATCAATATGTATGTGCCTATTACCATTGTCTTAATTGTTTTGGTTTTGTTATTGTAGGTCTTTTCCTTCTCTTGTGTTTCCTGCCTAGAGAAGTTCCTTTAGCATTTGTTGTAAAGCTGGTTTGGTGGTGCTGAATTCTCTTAGCTTTTGTTTGTCTGTAAAGATTTTTATTTCTCCATCAAATCTGAATGAGATCCTTGCTGGGTAGAGTAATGTTGGTTGCAGGTTTTTCCCTTTCATCACTTTAAATATGTCCTGCCACTCCCTTCTGGCTTGCAGAGTTTCTGCTGAAAGATCAGCTGTTAACCTTATGGGGATTCCCCTGTATGTTGTTTGTTGCCTTTCTCTTGCTGCTTTAAATATTTTTTATTTGTATTTAAATTTTTTTTAATAAATTTATTTATTTATTTATTTTTGGCTGCGTTGGGTCTTCATTGCTGCGTGCGAGCTTTCTCTAGTTGCAGTGAGCGGGGGCTGCTCTTCATTGCAGTGAGCAGGCTTCTCATTGCGGTGACTTCTCTTGTTGTGGAGCATGGGCTCTAGGCGCACAGGCTTCAGTAGTTGTGGCTCATGGGCTCTAGAGTGCAGGTTCAGTAGTTGTGGCGCAGGGGCTTAGTTGCTCCATGGCATGTGGGATCTTCCTGGGCCAGGGCTCGAACCCGTGTCCCTTGTAGCGGCAGGCGGATTCTTAACCACTGTGCCACCAGGGAAGTCCCTCTTTGTATTTAATTTTTGATAGTTTGATTAGTATGTGTCTTGGCATGTTTCTCCTTGGATTTATTCTTTATGGGATTCTCTGTGCTTCCTGGACTTGATTGACTATTTCCTTTCCCATGTTAGGGAAGTTTTCAGCTCTAATCTCTTCATATATTTTCTCAGACCCTTTCTTTTTCTCTTCTTCTGGAACCCCTATAATTCGAATGTTTGTGTTTTTAATGTTGTCCCAGAGGTCTCTGAGACTGTCCTCAATTCTTTTCATTCTTTTTTCTTTATTCTGCTCTGCAGCAGTTATTTCCATTATTTTATCTTCCAGGTCACTTGTCTGTTCTTTTGCCTCAGTTATTCTGCTATTGATTCCTTCGAGAGAATTTTTAATTTCATTTATTGTGTTGTTCATCATTGTTTGTTTGCTCTGTAGTTCTAGGTCCATGTTAAACGTTTCTTGTATTTTCTCCATTCTATTTCCAAGATTTTGGATCATCTTTACTGTCGTTATTCTGATTTCTTTTTCAGGTGGACTGCCTATTTCCTCTTCATTTGTTTGGTCTGGTGGCTTTTTACCTTGCTCCTTCATCTGCTGCATATTTCTCTGTCTTCTCATTTTGTTTAACTTACTGTGTTTGGGATCTCCTTTTTTCAGGCTGCAGGTTCGTAGTTCCTGTTGTTTTTGGTGTCTGTCCCTAGTGGGTGAGGTTAGTTCAGTGGCTTGTGTAGGCTTCCTGGTGGAGGGGACTGGTGCCTGTGTTCTGGTGGGTGGGGTGGATCTTTTCTTTCTGGTGGGCAGGGCCACGTCCAGTGGTGTGTTTTGGGGTGTTAGTATGATTTTAGGCAGCCTCTCTGCCAATGGATGGGGTTGTGTTCCTGTCTTGCTAGTTGTTTGGCATGCGGCATCCAGCCCTGGGGCTTGCTGGCCATTGGGTGGAGCTTGGTCCACCCAGCAGAGACAGAGATCTCTGGGAGAGCTTTCACCCATTGATATTGCTTGGGTCCGGGAGGTCTCTGGTGGTCCAATATCCTGGACTCGGCTCTCCCACCCCAAAGGCTCAGGCCTGATACCCGGCCGGAGCACCAAGACCCTGTCAACCACACGGCTTACTCTTGTTTCCAACAGACCCTGCAGGCAGAGATCCAGGAGACTGACTGATCCCAGTTCATTTTTTAGAGTAACGATCTAATTGTTTTATCTCCCTGTTCAAAAACGCCAGTTCACTGTGACTAAGAAAGAAAACCCAAACTCACTGGCATGACCTTCTAGGTTCTGAATAAGATGTTTGTGGTCAGATTTTCACTGCATCTATTACAATTGCATTATTCTGTTCCACTGTGTTCCCCATATGAGCCATGCATTTTACCAATGGGCTTCCGTTCCTACTGTACTCTCTGCTTAGAATGCTCCTCCCCTGTACTTCTGTCAATATCCCTTTCATCCTTTAAGACCCAAGTGTCATCTCTCATGTGAAACACTTGTTCTCCTAACTAGGATTGTTTACTTCATCTGAGCCACTCTAGTGCTTACACTTTTTAGCCTTGAATTATTTTTACTTATGTCTATATCTATTCTACTACTTGTCTCTAAATTCCATGAAAGCTAACATCTCACTCCAGGCATCTTTCCTTCCAAGCACTTGATGCAGTGCCATTCACAGTAAATACCTAGTAAGTGTTTGAATGAATCAGTGCATTGACTCCCACCTGGGTCTATAAATATTTCATATGTGTAAGTTTGGTATTATCCCAGAAAATAAATTTTTTATGGAGGCATATATCTTTTGTTTGTTTTGTACTCTCCTATCCACCACCCCAGTCCTGGAGTAGTCCTGAGCATGTAATGGTCATGCACTATGGAACTGGTTGTTCATTTCTCATAGGGTACTGGATACTAGCTGGGTACTGTCCATTGTAGGGAAAAAAATGCATACAAATGAGAATTATGGATTTAATTCTGGACAGCATGGCAAGTAGGATTAAGGGAAAGATTAGAATTCATATATTCCCTGGCACTTAAGCCTGGACTAAGAAGCAGACCATAACTGTCTTGTCAAAATGGAAACTGATTTTTGAATCAAAGAAATTAGCCAGACATTCAAAAACAGGAGTGCCCAGAGGCCTGAACTTGAAAATGCCAAAGTTCTTTGCTTTTGCTAAGTTGTCAGACCCTAAAAGTCCCCATTCTCCCTGAACTTTGAAACTTCTGATCAGGACATCTATCAAATAGAAATTTTGTACTGAGTCGTGGGAATCACACTGAGAAAAAGTATCTAATTAATGGGCACACTGTTATTCAAGTCTGGCTCAAGGACCCTTTGCACATTAACATTTCTTTTTATAGCACTCATCCTGCTTGGAATTGGGTATGCTATGGCTGTCTTCCTCCAGTGCGCTGACTGTAACCCCACCATCTAGTACAGTGGTTGGCCCACATAGCTGGCATTTATTGAGTGCTTACTATGTACCAGGTACTGTACGTGGATTATCTCATTTACTGCTGACAATGACATTATTACCATTTTATAGAAGAAGAAACTGTGGCCCAGAGAATTAAATTAACTTGCATATCATCACATACCTATAAGAAGTAGAGTTAGGTTTGACCCTAACCCCTGCCTTTTAACCTTTATATATTACTGCCCCAATGATAGGCACCAAACATTTTTAAAAATGAGTGAGTACGTGTGTCATGGTTGGGCGAATAATAGTGATTAAGTATACTGTTTTAAAATAAGTCAGACTGTTTTAAATATTTGAGATTAATAATAATTTAAATATAATAATATAATATACATTATATATGTTACATGAATCTATATTGTATCAATTAATAATTAACATAAAGATTAATATCTTTAAAAACTGAACTTGCCAACATTTAGGTTATTTTGCCCTGACTTACCCACATTTTATATACGCATTTCCTTCTGAGTTCAGCCATCACTTCCCTCTGCTCCTCATCTTCCTGGGCTGCTTCAAGCAAATATTTCCTTAATTTCCACCTGAAGCCAAGACCTCTAACAGAAGACACGGCCCACATCTGGTTTCCTGGCTGAGTCTAGGGCTGACCTGTGGCCAACCTCAGCCCCTTGCAGAAGCCTCAAAAGGCAGCAACAGCCAATACCCAGATCCTTGGGAAGCGATAGCACTGCAACCTGAGAGATGGAGCCATCACAGGATTCCCATCTCCCAGGGGCCATGCCTTCCCCAGCTCTTTGAACCAGAGGGTGGGATTTGAACGCAGATTTAATTGTCCAGTAAACTAGTTGCTGGGGCTGTGCAATGAAGTGATGGCTCATTTTTTTTCAGCACCCTGACTGAACCGCATGGTTAGAGTTGCCTGGAGAAACATGTTTAATTGCAAAGTATTGATACTTTTCCCAAATAAGGAAGAAAGAAACAACGAAAACAAAGAGGAGTGAGAAGGTGGTGACTTGGGGCCACTGGTTACAGCCCTTTTAGACAGCCTTAGTCCTAAGACATGGACATCAGGATCTTCCTTGGCTACAGCATGTCCAGTGGAGGGTGTGCTCATCCCCAGTCTTTGCAACTTGGAAAGCACAGATGAAACTGAAGAGGGAAGTGGCAGTAACAACAATAATAAGACTGCACCTCTGCCACCATGCCCTCCACTGGCTTCTCCTTGAACAGCTTCTGTGTCCCCTGAGCCCCATCTTGTCTTGTTCCTCAGTTCTGGCCTGGTTCCTCTTGACCCTTCTCCTCACTTTGCCTTCTTGCTTGGCATTTTTACTCCTTTTTCCTTGTTATAGTAAACTCTTCTTCCCTCGGCCCCTACTGGCCATGGCCCCCAGGTTGTCCCCCAGACAAGCCGCGCTTGAGGATCTAGAATTTCTGCTACCATATCTCCTTCCCTAAGAATACAATGAGTTAGTCTGGACTTTTCTAATTATTTACTATTGATCACGGGATCAAAGACATAAAGGTAACATGAAGAGGTAGTTGTGTTCACAGGTGTCATGCAGGCCACGACCCTGGGTCATTCTGGGTTACGTACGGTGTCTCTCTGCCCTAGGACCGCCCTCCAGTCCTGGACCCTCTTTTTGCATTGAGACTCTCTCCAGCTACCATGGTGTACACTCCTTAACTCTGGAGGGAGATTCTGTCCTACTTGTTCTTAGAGTTTATCTTTCGGCTTGAAACCACCCTACTCTTTTCCTCCAGTCGTCTTCTTCACCTTCTGAGAGTCTTCTCTGGGTGACAGAAGTTGACTCTTCTCTCTCCCCAGCCTCATGCTTCTGGAAATGCCATGTTCTTCCACTTCTGTTTCCTTCCTGTGTTCCCTTGAGCTCACTCTGGACCTTCAGTGCTGATGGCTTTGTCTAAAGGTAGGGCTGACTTGCTATCTTTCTAACCCTGTACCTGCCTTCTCCTCACCCTAGTGACCTCAGGCAAGATGCCAGCTGCCCTGTGGTCCTGCTGCCCTGTAGCCTCTCTTCCACTTTGCCACACAGGCTCTGCTCCCATTACCCACCTCATAAAAAGAACTGAGCTTCCTGTTCTAAAACCCTCCATCCTACCCTTTGAGGCCTTTTTTCTTTCGGTGAATCCTGACTGTTTTTCTCTGATTGATAACCCTAGATCTGCCTCGCTGAGACATATGCTCCTGGTTCTCACTTCTCTGTTTCAGGTTAGGACCCCACTTCCCCACGCTACGTGTGAAGTTCGCGTACAGTTTCAATTCTCACCAGTGAGACTTTAAAACGCCACCATGTGCAATATTTGCAAACTTCATGAAAACTGAAATGGAGTTAAGTATTCCACCAAACGGGAAGGTTTGGTTTTGCTGACATAACATATGCAATGTCAAGTTTCTCAGCCTGCCTTCTTTTGAGGCATTAGTCATCTTGAGAAAATGTTTTTGTCATAGCCCTGTCTTCCAAAATGGAAATTTCCTTCCAAGACAGAGCACCATGGGCTCTGATATTTAACCTGTAATTAGTGTACCCTCTGGAGGATTTCTCCTCTTGATGCAGAGGCCTCTTTGTCACTCAGGCTTCTGTCTGCTGATGATAGGAAGTGCAGATGCAGTGCATCACAGGGCAGGGAAATGCTTGCTCAAATCAGAAACGTTTAGATATTTGGTGCCAGTGGAAACACTTAATAATCTAAGCAGCAAACCCACAAGAAAACAGCAGTAAGTATAAAAGACAGAATATTAAAAAAGAAATGAGAAGAGACATAAGTCTCAAATTTTCATCTAGTTTTGCCCCAATGTGTGGAATAAGATTGCTCACCCTCCTGCTTTTCTCACCAAGTTCACCAGTATTTTTAGTTTTTGACTTGATCAGCTTCTCTTTATCAAGTGTAGTTTAGTCATCAGTAAACATCCGTTCGTGACTCTTGATAAATAGCTCCCCCTTGCAGGCGTCTGATTCTTTGGTTATGAAATGACAGTTTATAGTGGCAAGGCAGCCGTGTCTCGACAGCATGATCCTCTGGGAGTGAACGGAAAGAGCACAAGCACTGCCAGCTCCAGAGCCCAACGCAGGAGACCGACCTTGTTTCTTGTTAAGAAATGCCTCCTGGACTTCCCTGGTGGCGCAGTGGTTAAGAATCCGCCTGCCAATGCAGGGGACACGGGTTTGATCCCTGGTCCAGGAAGATCCCGCATACCACAGAGCAGCTAAGCCCGTGAGCCACAACTACTGAGCCTGCGCTCTAGAGCCCGCGAGCCACGACTACTGAGCCCATGCGCCCAGAGCCCATGCTTCGCAACAAGAGAAGCCACCACAGTGAGAAGCCCACGCACCGCAACAAAGAGTAGCCCCCGCTCACCGCACATAGAGAAAGCCCACGCGCAGCAATGAAGACCCAACGCAGCCAAAAATAAATAAATAAATAAATTAATTAATTAATTTTTAAAAAAAGAAATGCCTCCTTTTTGCCTGTTTCTGGCAGAGGCCAGGCTGGGAGATCCCAGTAAATCTCCCAGCAAATGGCTGCAACAACCTGTGTTTAATATGGTGACACTAATGAATTCTGAGAATTAATCTTCAACCAAGAATGCATGATGGAAGGTACTAGAATTTCAAATTAGGTAATGGATTAAATTTCCTTCAGGGCTGAAATTTGCTTCCTTTTTCTTCTCGTGGACTTTTCTGTCATATTCAAACCACCTTCCATGGCCTTGTAAATCCAGGTAATACATCTCATGGTAGTTTTAATTTTTTTATTCTTTTGTTTTGTATCTTAGCACAGAGATAACCACACCTAAATCCAGATTTTAAAAAATGACTTTTTAAAAGTCTGGGGCTGAAAGAATTACTTATAATTTTGGAAAAAAAGCAGCATTCCCTAAATTTAGTCCTTGTTCAGTTTCTTTTTTCCAGAGTAAAAGATTCTGGGAAGAACTGAGCTCGGTGAATATATTTCCCCAATTCGAGACAGTCTTCTGCAGAAACTGCAGCCTACAGGTGTCTCAAACATGCTGGTGACAATTAGGGGCTCTGAGTGTCTCCCCTCAATCAGCTGAGATAAAGACTCAGCCGCCAATTTCAAGAGCCTAGTACTGATTTCTCACAACAGAGCTTCCAAGGATGTCATTTGCAGGGCCCTGGTTCCGGTGATACAAAAAAGGATCTGTGGCCGAGTAAGTTTGGAAACATGGATTTAAACAAAATTAAGCTGTTTTCTTTACCTCCATACTTCTAAGAACATTTAATATGCTCACACGCACTGTGAAACTCCAGATTTACTTGGTTTAGAGAATCACCAATGTTTCCCAAACCTTTTTGACCAGAAGACTAGTTTCATTTTTCAGTGGAATGTCTCATGTGTCTAGTGTTTCACCCAACTTACCTCACACTGGCTGGCCCCGATTTTCCCATACAGAAGTCAACGTTTTATTTTCTTGTAAAAACGGCTCAATCCCCTGCTGGGGGAAAATATTCTGCATCTGGAATTTGCAATTCCTGGTTTAAGAAGCAATCTGAAAATGAATAAGCATATTATAACTTCCTTAATTTTCCATGTTTGTTCTCCAAATCAAGTTAGAGGATTTAATCATGCTTATAAAAGGACATGGAGGCTGTCAGGAGTTCTTACCAATCCCGGCTGTCAATTCTATCTTAATCCACTAAATTCCTGCCTGAAAGGAGAATAAGACAGAAATGGCAAGCTGACAAACATAATAGTATGAGTTTGGGGCACAAAACTGCAACATCTTAAGCAATAAAGAATATGCCCTAGTTAAAGTTGGTAAAAGGAATAAAGCAAAGAATTGTTCTTAGATGTTAAAAGGAGGCAGCTTAGGAGGTGAAGGTCAACGTTCTGGTGACCTCCTGAGTTCCTGGCTACACAGCTTGCCTAGGCTGGCTTCTTTCATTGCTGATCCAGTTTCCCAACCTTGAAATGCCTTCTACATCTTCTCCACATATTGAGTTCAATTTAGTTCCAAAAATTCCCTCCAAACTCAGCTCAGTCCTCATTCTTTCCATTAAGCCTTCTCTGGCTGCCCCGCACCCACTGCTGCCTAGTATTGTTTTGCACGTTGTACCTGTGCCATTTTAACAACACATTGCAGAGTAGGAGGGGTTCTCTCATGGGAGCCAGGGAATTGACCTCATCACTATCAGGACTTGACCTCAACTTCCTCACCTCGTAAAAGAAGGGTTAGAATAGAAAATCTTGGTCCCCTAGCTCCAAAACCTTATGCTTTCGTGTGACTATTTCTTATTCTAAATATAAAAGCAAACACTGACTTCTGCTGTTTCATGTGTTTCTCTTGTCCTTCCATCTTTATAATAAGATTGTCGATCTTTGAGGAAAATGGTCATAATTTTTTATGAATTCATCTGTTTTGACTAATTCCAGCTTGTGTAATAAATGTTTGCTGAACAAATGAAATGATATGATTCCAATGACCTGGTATCTAGTAACGCTTGACTTTCTCCATATCTGCTCCTAACATAGAACTTTCCTCTATTTATCAGTAAAATAATAAGTCCATTTCATTCTGGCTCTTTGCTCCCCATGAGAAAAAAGTATGCAAGAGTGTTTTAGAGTAAGGCTCTACCCTCAAGGTCTTCCTGCCCTTCTCCTTAAGATCCGCCAATGCAGTTGGATATGTCACAGCTCTGCTTAGCATTCTTCCCATATACACTCGGTTTCAGTCTTGCTGATCCGCTGGTATGACATTCAGCCCACTTGGGCCTTACTGAGAGAACTAACAAATAAATCCTCTTGATCATTCCTTCAGAGAGTAGAACGCCTACCATCTTTATTTTTTGGATCTCCAGGAGACAACAGATTCACTGTTGTTTCTCCCTTGTCTGATTATCTCACTTCATTATTTGGTCCTCATTTCTCTTACTCCCTCTGTGATCTAGAGAGAGATCCCCTCCAAAATACCAAATGATCTTGCAACCTTGTTTGCAACCTTGCTCTCCCACTGGATGCTAAAATTATGAAACAAGATATAGCACCTTTAATTGCACCCCCAGAATCTAGCAGACACCTATTTTCATAAGGCTGGAGTATGGGTTTCCTGGCTTCTCTCAAACCCTATCTAAGGAGCTTTAATTACCGGGAGTACTGTTCCAAGGCACCTATCCTGAGGGAGAAGGTAGAGGCAGCGGCTGCTCACTTTCCCATTCACCTGCTCTGAAGTTCCTATTAATTGTTACACCTCCCACTTTCAGCCCCCTTGAGTTTACCCATCTGAAGTTTTGACACTAGTCAACAAGCAGTTGAGAGTTGCCCAGAAAGCAAAAAAAAAAAAAAAGGTGGGGAGACCAATTAAGAAATCCATCTCCCTGTGTTTGGGGATATACTTGGGTACAGGAAGTATGTCTATTTGGTGATGAGAGACAGATGTAATGTGACCTGCGCCAGATCCCTGGACAGGCTTAGCTGGGGGTGCCAGCAGTTCCTGGTCTCCCATCCTACCCATGCCCTCTGGGGGGGCGGGGGTATGTGCAAAGCCACCATGTCCATCTTCAGTAGGAATTCTCAGAAGACACAGACTTTATTTGGGGAGTTTTTATACACCATCTCTCAAGCTAGGAGGATGAGGCATACACCTGTATTACTGACCGTATAAACTACCAAGAGGTTCCTTTTTTCCAGGTGCTTAGGGAAACGTTAGCATGTATTTTCCTTTGGTAGTCACATAATTATATATGGATTAATATACATGGAATCTAGGGAACATTGCTGATGTAAAAACATGAACGGAGTATTTTTTTTAAGCATGTGCACTGATTTTTTTATTTTTAGTAGGAAATATAATAGATAAATACAAAAGGCCCCTGGACCCATAAAAGTCAAATGATTGATTTCTCCCCATAGCGAGACAGAGGTGGTATTTATAGTCGTGCAGGCAGCAGAATGGAGATAATCTAGGTTCTTTTGGTTTTTCTAGCTGAAAGCTCCAGTTCCAATAGATAGGAAATCCCTGAATCAATTCTAAAACGGGGTGACTGGGAAATTTACTGAATATCTTTCAGGACTAGAAGTCGAGCGATGCGAAAGTGGTTTGAAACGCAAAGATTAAGGCCCTTTTGTAAAACCAACAGTTGAGGATTGTTCTAGGAACTCTGCTTAAATGTTTTGAAAGGATGCTCAGCGTGAGGCTGAACATTTTACCATTTGTCAGTGCGTTTCATCATTTTAAATATGTTGTGTTTTACATGTTGCCGGCACGTCACTATTGGGAAAACTGGAAACATTTATTTCATGGAGTGGGTAGAATGGCATCTAGTATTTATCCTAAGCCTTCCAACGTGAGCTAAATAAAAACTGATAACTTAAAAGGGCGGATGTTGAAATTTCTTCCTCCCGTCAAGGGCAGCTACTCAGAATGGAAATGCAATGGTAATTGGAGGGGTATTCATCAGATTCAATTTCACTAGAGATTTCCTGTGTCAAAATCATCTTTAATAACATACATCACACAGCAAAATGTACTGAATCATTGTTTTCTTTGAAAAGGGCATTGAACCTGAAACAGAAAGTGGTTATATCGGTCCGGTTTTAACCAATTAACCACAGAGGAGTTTAAATGCAACCCAATTTTTACCATTTTGTATGGACTTTTTGTTCCCTGTTTGAATAATTCCATTCCAATTCATCTGAACTATATTGTAGTCACTTCCTGTTCTGAGGTTTTTCTGCTTCTTCAGAAGATATTAGAAATCAAGGGGTTGAATTTTCTCTGTGAAAGTTTCTTTATGATTCGTTTCTATCCTTGCAAACTCCTAAATGCATTTTCCCCACCACCAAATAGTGGACATTTCATATACTTCTAAAATAAAGTATATAGACTAATCAGCTTGGCTCCATTGTAAACATTTTTCTGTAATGAAAATTCAGACAGAAAATTCAGTCTGGCCAGTCTATTTTTCAGTGTTTTGAATATTTCAAATTAAATTGATTGTGTTTTCAATGTATATTTAAAGCAAACTAAAATAGATTTCTGATGTTTTGATCAATTCAACTATAGAGAATGTTTTTTCTGTTCTGGTACCTATGAATAAAGAAAGAGCTATGTAAGGTTAGTGATCAGGTTTTATAAATGAGCTTTTTCTCCTCCTCTCTCCCGTATTTACAGGGGAGCCAGGTTTCTAAGATTGTACTTCACTTGTTTGTTGATTTTTGTAAACAGGTGTCTTATTAAGGATTTTGAAAAGCGGCCTTCCGTCACACATCTCCTCGACCACCCATTTATTAAGGGAGTCCGCGGGAAGGTTTTGTTTCTGCAAAAACAGCTGGCCAAGGTCCTTCAAGACCAGAAGCATCTAAATCCTGTTGTTAAAACCAGGTAGGGTCCTCGGCGTCTTCCTGCTTCCTCTCTCTGGTTATTTATGAAAAAAACGGCATGTCATGTGTTTTGATTTGCCCAGCATTATTACCGGTAATTATCACATCCGTGCATTTTTAAGTTTCATTTACATGACATTAAGTACTCCACGCCCCGTGGATGAGAGCAGGAGAGCTTCAGAAACAAGCTGCCCATTTGTGCTCTTATGGCTAATTTCTCTCAACTGTGGCTGAAATCTCACTCCACGCTCATGTTCTAGTTAAAAACCAATGCATATATATTTATATTTAATATACATGTAGGTTTTTAAAAATTCCACCAATAAAGAAAACTGGATGAAAGCAGCCACGGCTGAGATTGTGTGAGAAATCTTTACTTGGCTATTGCAGGCTAGAGAGTAGAAGTATAAGTATAAGGTGGTTTTTGAAAGATTACACTGGAGGCTTTTTCTCTAAAGTGCTCTGAGCCCATTTTCTTAGTTAAAAATTCCTTAGAGGCAATTTAGTATTTTTAAATGATTTTTTTCCCCAGATATCATCTATGCTATCTAAAGCAACTGTGATTTTCCCCCTCTCCTATTTTTATAGAGTAGATTAAAAAAAATAAATGTTTATTTTCAAGGGCAGTTGCTTAAAACAGTATTCTGTGGTGGTCTCTAAGAAATAGATCTTTGGTTTCTGTCCAGAGGGTGGCAGAATTTCTCTTTAAAAAAAACCTAAATGCAAATAAAGCTGCTTCCGCAGCTCAGCAATTATTTGGTTTTACAAAACTGGCCAGGATGCAGATAAGCTCTAATCCATTATTACTAAAAGAACATTCAAAGGACTGGAGGTGAAGAAACTAAAATATCACAAGTCACAAGTTCTGGAAATATTCGTGTATTCTGCAGAAAACTGTTTACAAATCAAAGAGCATCAGAACTCTAGGAGCTAGAGGCATAGTTTCAAGGTGACTATATCTTGCTGATTCCCACCCTCCCCCCGCCCCCCACAACCCAGGTTCCCTTTTTGATAGCTCAAAACAAATTTTTCCTACTCTTTTCCCTTTTCCACTGCAACTTCTCTTTCTATGGCTTGCCCGTGGGGTAGAGAAATGCAGAGAAATTCTTGTAACTTGCTGCCTTTTGAAGCAGTAGAATTTGTATTTAAGCCCCAGGGAACTGAAATCTTTTCTTCCTCTGCTTTTGTTCCTATCCACCAGCCACCACCCCTCTACCACACACATGCACACACACACACACACACACATACACACACACACACACACACACACACACACACACAGAGCACCGCCATCAAAAATGAAGATGAAATAAAGTACAAACCAAGCAAAAAAACCAAACTCAGAATTTAAATGCTCTCCGTTGAATCAGGTATCTTCTTGTTTCTTCTGATTTCCTGCAGAACAATTTCTGAAACTTAGTTGCAAAGTTATTCAGCTTTTCACTTTTGCCTGAATTTGCCTGTCCAGATGTGTGTCCTCTTTTTAAAAACTTTTCTCCCTTTACCATAGAAAGCCAGGACTTCAGGCTCTCTCACCCCGTCTCTAATTTCTCTTTATCTTTGTTAACTCCTTTGATGTCAAAGGCCTCATACGGGTCAAAGACCCTTCTCTCAGGGTCTTTGTAATCTTCAGTTTCACTGAGAAGTTTGTGTTTCTTTGAAAAAGTCACTAAAAAAATACAACCTCACAAATAGGTATCAGAACTTTAACCAGCCACTTTTTTAGGAGAAAGGAAAATTCTAAAGGAAACACGATGCATGAAATTAACACATCTTACCACCTGTCCTACACTATTACTTCCTCTTAGCAAGTGGCAGGGAGTTGGCTACATGGGTGTTTTTTTTAAGCCCATCTGGAAAAATTCTCAAATATCATTTGATGCTGGTAATTCAATATATTTAAAGTTGTGAGTTTCCAAGTTAAGGTGGAATAAACAAAGAATAATTGAGGTGAGCGCATAGATGAGTGAGGTGAATACCCAATTTACATTTTTCTGCACAATTATGGTCACACAGCAAGTGGTACAATGCAGTGGTTAAAAAAACCCTGACTCTGCCAGGTTTGAATCCCAGCTCAACCACTTATGGACAAGTTATTAAATTTTTCTGTTCCAAAATTTCTTCATCTATAAGATGGAGATTATTTTGAGGGTTGAGTCAATACATTAAAAAATACTTAATGTTGATAACAGAGTTAAACCTCAGTCAATGGTAGCAGTAGTTGTAGAAGTTGTATACGTTGTGGTTTGTTTAATTCAGTCCTCCGTTTCTTTTGGCCTTAATCTGTGCAAATTCCTCTCTATTTACTTACCAAACAACATCATGAAAATAAACAGTACTGAGATACTAAATGTTAAAAATATAAATTTCTGTCTCTTTTTAAAAATCTAATTTATTCATTTATTCATTCCAGAGATATTTATATGTGTGTATGTGTCAAGCCCTCTGCCGAACGGAGGAAATCAGATACAGTTCCTGATAAAGAGCTAATAGTCCAGTGTGTGAAACAGACAAGAATCAGATGAGAAGAGCTCAGAATGAAAAGTACCTGGATAGAGGGTTGCCCGGAGTACCTCCCAGAGTACCTGGGAAGGGTAGACCCTGGAAACTGGTGGGAAGGTGATCCTTGAACTGTCCTGAAGAACGAATAGAAGATAGTTGGGGAAGGGGGGTTATTCCACATGGAGGAAAGAATGAGCAAAGGGTAAAGGGACAGAGGCTGGAGAGAGCTTAGGGGATTTGGTGAACAATTAGTTGGCATTGCTGGAGCTTGGCATGGGACGTGGGGAGGGAGAAACAAGGCAGGCAGGGGCCAGGGCATGATGGGCTAAGGAGCTTGGATTTGTTCCTTAGACACTTGGGAGCCACAGAAGGATTTCAAGCAGAGATGTACTTTAGGAAGATTGTTCTGATTGCAGTGTAGAGAATGAAATGGAGCTGGGCAAGGCTGGAGCTAGGGAGGCTAGTGAGAGCAGATTGTGGCAATTGTAAATAACAGAAGGTATTAAGGTAATGGTATTGTCAAGACTTAGTGGTGAATTGGATGAGAGATATTAGGGAAAGAGAGAAGCATCACAGGGTCTACCTGAATTGGCTGCCTCCCTACCCTGGTTCAGACTGTAATCAAACAGAATTTGCAAGACACTCAGAGACAGAGACCAGTAAAAAGACTTACTTTGCTTCTTCTTCATATCCTATCAAATGCCATGCATAGCCTATGCAATGCCATGTACTTCCAGGTATTACACAAAGCTTCCAGCTCTCTGCCCAAAGAAGTGTTCTTCAATGGTCCAAGCAGTCCTGAGACCCCCAACTGCAGAGACTTGTTTAGTTTTGAGAGCTAATGCAGAGAAATGAGAACTACAGCCTACAGGGGGAAATTTTTTTACTGTTTTTTACTGTTTTACTGTTCCTGCAAAGGCAGGGAATGTTCTGTCCTCTTCAGTACTTTCTCCAGGGGCGAAAGAAGTTGGTATTTTCAGGGGGTTGCAGAGAAGAAGGCAGGTTCTTAAAGGATGGGGAAGAACTTGGATAGGTGAAGGGGAGGATCTTATATAGAGGGAGACATTGAAAATAGAGAGAAGGTAACAGAGGAAGCAAGAGGGAGGGAGATCAAGCACCTAAGGGGAAGATTGAACTTAGAAAGAATCTCTAGGTTGAGAAAGACACAGAAAGGTTAGATGAAGATATCCAGAAAATTTGAGAGGTGGGGAGCAAGAGGCAGAGGAGATACTATGAGGAAACTCATGTTGAATGGCCTTTAGCTTTCCAAAAAAAAGTAAGCAAAGTGGTCTCAAAGTTGGGAGTGAGCTGTGGACTCCAGGGAAGTGTTAAATCTTTGAAATAGCCGCTATGAGGAATATGATAAAGGGTTCATTAAAGGTGGACATAACGATTGCTCAATAGCACAGAAAACCCAGGTGGAACTTAACTGAATAGCATTACATTGTAGTGAAGTTAATCAGTGTTTAAGATAATGCATGTAGAGCATTCAGGAGAGCATTTGGCATTAGAACCTCTGAAAAATTGTACCATCAGCACCATCACCTTTTCCATCTATCATCTCTATCAATTCTTAGCCACAGGAGTAGGAGTAGAGAAAGCAGATACTGTGGTCTTCTTCAGGCTGGAGACTGGCTTGGATGGACATTGATGGGTGGACACGGGGGCAAGAGAATCTGAGTAGGAGAGTATCCTTGAGGTCTTTTTGGAGATTTGGAAGAAAGTGAAGCCAGAGTGGCTTATTGACTTTGAATGTGGGTCTGGGTCAGGGCAGTTACAATGGAGTTACATGTAACTGGCAGTTACAATGAAGACAAAAAGCAGATTCAGTGAGAGGATGGTGAGAAAAGAGATTGCAGAACTGAGTCCTCGGGAACTTTTTTTTTTTTTTTAATACTGCAGGTTCTTATTAGTCATCAATTTTATACATATCAGTGTATACATGTCAATCCCAATCGCCCAATTCAACACACCACCATCCCCACCCCACCGCAGTTTTCCCCCCTTGGTGTCCATATGTCTGTTCTCTACATCTGTGTCTCAACTTCTGTCCTGCAAACCGGCTCATCTGTACCATTTTTCTAGGTTCCACATACATGTGTTAATATACGATATTTGGTTTTCTCTTTCTGACTTACTTCACTCTGTATGACAGTCTCTAGATCCATCCACGTCTCAACAAATGACTCAATTTCGTTCCTTTTTATGGCTGAGTAATATTCCATTGTATATATGTACCACAACTTCTTTATCCATTCGTCTGTCGATGGGCATTTAGGTTGCTTCCATGACCTGGCTATTGTAAATAGTGCTGCAATGAACATTGGGGTGCATGTGTCTTTTTGAATTACGGTTTTCTCTAGGTATATGCCCAGTAGTGGAATTGCTGGGTCATATGGTAATTCTATTTTTAGTTTTTTAAGGAACCTCCATACTGTTCTCCATAGTGGCTGTATCAATTTACATTCCCACCAACAGTGCAAGAGGGTTCCCTTTTCTCCACACCCTCTCCAGCATTTGTTGTTTGTAGATTTTCTGATGATGCCCATTCTGACTGGTGTGAGGTGATACCTCATTGTAGTTTTGATTTGCATTTCTCTAATAATTAGTGATGTTGAGCATCTTTTCATGTGCTTCGTGGCCATCTGTATGTCTTCTTTGGAGAAATGTCTATTTAGGTCTTCTGCCCATTTTTGGATTGGGGTGTTTGTTTCTTTAATATTGAGCTGAATGAGCTGTTTATATATTTTGGAGATTAATCCTTTGTCCGTTGATTCGTTTGCAAATATTTTCTCCCATTCTGAGGGTTGTCTTCTCGTCTTGTTTATGGTTTCTTTTGCTGTGCAAAAGCTTTGAAGTTTAATTAGGTCCCATTTGTTTATTTTTGTTTTTATTTCCATTACTCTAGGAGGTGGATCAAAAAAGATCTTGCTGTGATTTATGTCAAAGAGTGTTCTTCCTATGTTTTCCTCTAAGAGTTTTATAGTGTCCAGTCTTACATTTAGGTCTCTAATCCATTTTGAGTTTATTTTTGTGTATGGTGTTAGGGAGTATTCTAATTTCATTCTTTTACATGTAGCTGTCCAGTTTTCCCAGCACCACTTATTGAAGAGACTGTCTTTTCTCCATTGTATGTCCTTGCCTCCTTTGTCATAGATTAGTTGACCATAGGTGCGTGGGTTTATCTCTGGGCTTTCTATCTTGTTCCATTGATCTGTGTTTCTGTTTTTGTGCCAGTACCAAATTGTCTTGATTACTGTAGCTTTGTCTTGTAGTCTGAAGTCAGGGAGTCTGATTCCTCCAGCTCTGTTTTTTTCCCTCAAGACTGCTTTGGCTATTCGGGGTCTTTTGTGTCTCCATACAAATTTTAAGATGATTTGTTCTAGCTCAGTAAAAATGCCATTGGTAATTTGATAGGGATTGCATTGAATCTGTAGATTGCTTTGGGTAGTATAGTCATTTTCACAATGTTGATTCTTCCAATCCAAGAACATGGTCTATCTCTCCATCTGTTGGTATCGTCTTTAATTTCTTTCATCAGTGTCTTATAGTTTTCTGCATACAGGTCTTTTGTCTCCCTAGGTAGGTTTATTCCTAGGTATTTTATTCTTTTTGTTGCAATGGTAAGTGGGAGTGTTTCCATAATTTCTCTTTCAGATTTTTCATCATTAGTGTATAGGAATGCAAGAGATTTCTGTGCATTAATTTTGTATCCTGCAACTTTACCATATTCATTAATTAGCTCTAGCAGTTTTCTCGTGGCAGTTTTAGGATTCTCTATGTATAGTATCATATCATCTGCAAACAGTGACAGTTTTACTTCTTCTTTTCCAATTTGTATTCCTTTTATTTCTTTTTCTTCTCTGATTGCCGTGGCTAGGACTTCCAGAACTATGTTGAATAATAGTGGTGAGAGTGGACATCCTTGTCTCGTTCCTGATCTTAGAGGAAATGCTTTCAGTTTTTCACCATTGAGAATGATGTTTGCTGTGGGTTTGTCATATATGGCCTTTATTATGTTGAGGTAGGTTCCCTCTATGCCCACTTTCTGGAGAGTTTTTATCATAAATGGGTGTTGAATTTTGTCAAAAGCTTTTTCTGCATCTATTGAGATGATCATATCGTTTTTATTCTTCAATTTGTTAATATGGTGTATCAGATTGATTGATTTGCGTATATTGAAGAATCCTTGCATCCCTGGGATAAATCCCACTTGATCGTGGTGTATGATCCTTTTAATGTCTTGTTGGATTCTGTTTGCTAGTATTTTGTTGAGGATTTTTGCATCTATATTCATCTCCTTGGGAACTTTTGAGAGATTATTGGGAACTAGTCATAGCTGAACTTGTGGACAACTTCAGTGGAGGAGAAATAAAAGTTTTTAAAGAATTGACAAAGAGGAATCTTGAAATTAGAAAGTGAGAAGAATTAACAAAGTGATTGGTAGGGTATGGGAAAACCAAAGACTGGAATTAGGGGAAGGAGTAGAGAGAAAGGAAAATGGGGGTCAAGTACTGGAGAAGATGGTACGAGAGGGTGATATGAACTTTTAAAAGAGAGAGATTGGTTAGGGAGAACAATGGATGGAAAAAGGCAGAGGGGAGCAAGGAGGGCACTCCTTTCCCCACCCCACCCCCCCACCACGAGTGGATGGAAGGTGGAAGGAGGCAGGAACATTATGAGGAAATGGTCCATTCCAGCTATGATAAGGAAATAGACACGTATTCAGGAATAAGGCTAGGAATCATGGAGAGCTCATTCACAATAGAGCAGAAGCTGTACTGTGTATTGTTGACTGAAAAAAAAAATGCACAACCTAAAAGTTGAGAGTTACGTTTTATTTGGTGGACAAAACTGAGGGCTTAAGCCTGGGACACAGCGTCTCAGATAACTCTGGGAGACTGCTCTGAAGATGCAAGGCAGGGAGCCAGGATATGTAGGAGTTTTTTTGCAGCAAAGACCAGGTGGTTGATTGTTACTTAAAGAAAACCAGATATCTCAAGTTAAGGAATTTAGCACTTTTCTGTATATGGGACGATGCAAGAGTCTGGGCTCACTGGAATCATTCCTTCCATATGCACCTCAGCTATCTGGGGCCAGTATCCTGTGCTTTCACATCCTGAGTCTCCTCAAGGTGCACAGTTGCTGGATGGCTGCAGCAGTTGACTGCTAAATGAGGGGCATCAGACATCCTGTTTCCATCCTCAGTTCCCGCAGAACTCATCTCTGTAGATGCCGTAATGTGATGGCTTGATGGCTGCACATCCTCTGTTCACTGGTAAGGCAGCCAATATTTTTCATTCACAGTATAAAGAAGAGCTTGAGTGGTGAGGCCCCACCGCTCCTCTCCTGGTGTAAGTGTTCTAGCTCTTCTGAATGGTGCAGTTTCTTGGGACAGCCAGACTGTGATCCATTCCCATTGCACATTATGTATATGAGGCACCTATGGAGAAATGACACTGTACTATTTGAGATTTGATACCATTTCCTGATGCTGATTGAATGAGTGAAATCATTGGAATTTAAGTTTTTCCAGTAACTTATAATTTTTCTATAGCATATGTTCGACTCAGGAACAGTAGAGAGGTTATGCATCCAAGGCTGACTCTCAAAGGAAGTCACATAACCCTAATATTCTGTGAGCAATAGTTTAGGGCTACATTTTTACTTAACCTGTCAGGGATGCTGTTAAACAATTTGGTCATTTCCTTTACATCAGCTCCCATTTCTTTGACTTTCAAAAGGAATTTTTCCCCAAATCACTTTTGCAAATCCCTGAATTCATCAATATTATCTGGTATATCATGTCACTATCAAAGTTAGAGACGTCGACATGAAAACATGCTTTTTAAAAAATCACTTCACAAGGGTTAGTGGGAAAAGAGCAAAACCTCTGTCTGCAATTAGAGTAGAGGCAGGAAAAGCGCTGGTTGGCTGTGCTGTGACCTGACCCACTCCCACCTTCCAACCTCCCATCATGGACTCAACTTCTAGCCTCAGGAAAATTGCAAAACCCAGCACATTGTTTGTTCCCCTGTGGGTGGTTTGGGACTAGCTGAAACCACAAATGTTAAACCCTCAAATGCCAAGGGTCTACTACCAAGTATTACTGGTAGAACAATTAAGTTGCTGATTGTTTCCCTGCTCTGTTTAATGGATTTTGATTCTACCCTTGCAATTTGCCTGAGGCTGATTAAAACAGTGACCTCAGCTTTTCTGATTTCTTTTCAACCAACAGCAGTGGCCCTTAAAAACAGATTTGTCACTGCTTCACTGCTGAGCTTTCCCTAGTAAGTCTTGCTCACTCGCTTCCTCTTTTACCTGCAAACATGCACCCCCCACCACATATATACACATACATCACATTACATACACTGTTGGGTTCTTGGAATCCTGTGCAAATGAATGACTTTTGAATGATTACTTCATCAAGTGCTGAAGATGCTTGCCACATAGCAGGTTAAGGATTTTCCTGTTTTCCTAACAGACAAGAAATAAATCCATACCCTGATGTAATCTGCTATCTATCTCTGTCTATCTATAACTGAATGAGTGAATTAATATTTAATTTTCTGCTGGTGTCACTGATTCTTGCTGCCTAGAGAAGATAGCTATATCAAATACACTTAATATAATTGATAAGATGCTGATCTATTGAAATTCTGGTCAAAAACAATGCTTGGATGAAAAAACAGGGAGACACTATAGAGATTTCCACCCAAATAATTCTTGTATTTTTTAATCTATGTATTATAATGTTTGTTTGATAGATATAAGCTTAAATTTCAGATCAAGATCGAGCTCATGTAGTTAAAGTTATCTAGGTGGTAACTTTACTCATATTTGGATCTCAGTAGGATGGTGTTACACCTAGATGCTTTGCCATTATTTTTCTCATGCTAGGTCCATGATTATGTGATTATAGTAAAAAGTTTCTCTTTCATCCACTCTGTTATCAAGAGGTATACTGAAATGGAAATAATGATTTGGAAGAAATATTCAACATCACTACCTTTGTTGGAGTAATAGTACTCTATCCCCAATTTTGAGTAACATTTTCCTTACTATATGAGATCCATTGAATGTGGTGATAAGGGAATGGTTCCTCTAATCTATCCAAATTGTCAACTTGTTCCTGAGCTTTGTACATGGCCTCAGAAGCCTTTGTCTTAGACTCTTGAGGACCACCACCTTTGAGCCTGGACCCTCTCCCTTACTCCTTTTCTTTACTCCTTTTTTCTCCACCCCCAAAAGATTTTACTTACTTATCTGGAATCCGGTGGGAGTGTTAGTCATTTTCCACTCCTTCTGGTTCCACTCTTGGATGGAGGAAAGGGCTCTGATCCTGAGTGTAGAGGAGTGGAGGTAGAGGTGGCCTTCCCAATGGTCCTCCTGCCATAGGACGACCGTCTAAAAGACCATCAGGCATTTTTCAGGGCAGAGTTTCACCTCTCAATAGCACATCCCCTGTCATTTTTAGACTAAAAGATTTTGTTTCAAATATCATATATTAACACATACATGTGGAACCTAGAAAAATGGTACAGATGAACCGGTTTGCAAGGCAGAAATAGAGACACAGATGTAGAGAACAAATGTATGGACACCAAGAGGGGGTGGGGTGGTGGTGTGATGAATTGGGCGATTGGGATTGACATGTATACACTGATGTGTATAAAATGGGCAACTAATAAGAACCAGCTGTTCTTACAAAATAAAGATTTTGTTTCCTTCCTACCCTTGAATTATAATTTAGAGGCCTTCCTTCTATTCTTTGTTCTTCAACATAGTTGGGCACGAAGGGAAGAATGCCTCCTGCCATACCTACGTGAAGCTCCTGCAGCCCGGTGTGGACCTGCCTACATGGATGTTACTCCTTCCACAGGCAAAGTTGACAGACAGGAACAGGCTAAGGGATTAAGGAATCACTTTTGGACAAAATATATAATATTTTGTCAATATTATTCATAGGGCCAGCAGCTCAAACAAAGAAGTCTGCAGGCCCAGTGATGAGATATCAAAGAGAACTCCCAGAAATGGTTTTAACCATAATGCAGGTATAGAGATTGAATTATAGTGAAGCCAACAGCACTTTAGGACTTTATTCCCCCAGTGTCTGAACTAACCTGGTACCTTCTACAGCTTCTTTCCCCCCTCATGGGCTGGACCTAAGACATTCCAAAAATCCCCCATCCTCTGTCTCATTTGTGCCCACTGTTGTTTTAGGGGAGCTCCCAGTCTCCACCTCTGGCTCTGTCTCACCCACTCCTCAGATCCAGTTCTTATTCTCCGCCCATTGCCTTAGACCTGATGTTTCAGAATTGCCCTCATTCCCACCTTACTTGAACTGGGGACTCAGACACCAGTTTCCCCTTTTCCTGATCCCTGGATCCTTAGGTCAACCCTTCTCACCACTACCTGCCCCACACCACACCAAAACCAAACTCCAAGAACCAGCCTAAGCCAGGGCTTTGAGTCTCATCCTCTCTAAGCTTTAACCCCCAAACTCCATTTGTCTGGGAAGCCAGGCTTGGCAGACAACATACTTAGGGCTTCATGAAAACAAATAGAAAATCTAGCAAAAAGCAGTATAGACTTTGTTGGGATTTGAAAATATCTTCTAAATCATCAAAACTATAATACCTTACCATATACTCTTAATTTAATAGAATGCCTTTTGCTTTATCCAACCATTTACCTATCTCTCCATTCCTCTAAGCTTTGGAATACTCAATCCAAAGTTTTTAGTTGGAAATCTGTAATTTTCACATTAAACAAGGAATTCTTCAGCAAAAATTGATAATAGATGCTATTCTCAAGTAAGGCAGTAGGTGGAGCATGTGAACTTAAAGGAAATTTAAGTTGATGGTTACTGGTGACAACAAATTATTTAACTCAAGAAAACTGTAAAAAAATTTAAACCAAATTTCTTTTGATTAATTTTAACTAAAAATAGACAAATATAAAACAATGTAACACTTTTAATAAATATATGGACTCTAGGATAATGTAAATTAAAAAAGATAAAAATTGGAATAAATAATTTTTTTCTCTTCATTCTCTCCAAACACTATAGCCAAAGCAGGAAAATGAAGCAGGTAGCAGTTTCAGAAGAACACTAGTTGGGGAATACTGAGATAGGGCTGGAATATATTTTTTTCCCTGAGTGAGAAAATGAAGTGGTCTGTATCAGAGTGGAAATACCTTGCAAGCTCAGATTTGCGGACAGCATCTGCATGATTCCTGGAGGTTAAATCTGTTAGATAGATATACAGATAAGCTCTTCAGGGTTCAGAAGATGACAGTTTCGATCCTGGTGGTATTGCATTGTACATGTTCACAGTTATAGTCACGACTTTCTACTAGGGTTTATTTATTTGTGATATTGCAAGTGAGGTTTGTCAATGCTTCCATTTTTAGTTGGCTGTAAAAATGTCATCCAGCGTGCAGTTTGACATCCCTATATACAGTTCAGGCTGACTTCAAGTCCAGGTCAGGAGTTACTGGAAGAAAAAAAAAAATCTCAGGAAACTCACTATTGACTCAGTGATATTTTGAATTCTGATTCCCCCGGTCAGCCTGTTACCATATACTTCTCAGAGTACCATGCATTCTGTCCAAGGTATTTAGTTGCATTCAATGTGGAGACAGAATGGAGAGTACTTACTTCATCTTGACCCGAACCAGAGCTGTGGATTTTTTAAAAATTCCTGACTTTCTTTGTCAAAAGATGCTTGAAATAAACTCTAACATAGACTATTTCATACGACTGCAAGATATAAATTTAGGAAGGAGATAAACTAGCTGAATTTAATATGATGAGAATTTAATTTATTAAAAATATGTTGCAATATTTTGTTTTATGGTGAACTTCAAAGGAAAAAAATGCTTGGGTTTTATGTGAAGAGGATTTGGCCAGAAATGTGTACCCTCCTGTTGTTTTCTTTGGCAAAGTGGCTAGATAGAGGCAGCTCTGAGTTTTTTAAAAAAGCTGTTTTTCAAACAGATATGATTTTTCTTTGACATCACTAATATGTTAGAATACAGATGAATAAACTGTTCTGTCTAATAATAATTTTAAAATGCTTAGGTTATAAATTTGACATTATTAAGTAAAATTAAGTTTCAGCTCTTTGGACTTTTATATGAATTAGCAGCAAAATTGGTTCTAGCACTGGAGATGACTAATACCATGCTTAAAATACTTCTTCTTCAAATCTATCAATAATAGGGATTAGGAAGTAACTTTTAATTTAATAGGCAGGAAGTTTTTTAAATGGTGAGTACACTCCCAAGAGAAAATCTCACATATGTACACAAGGAGATGCACATAAAGATACTGAGTGCTGCTTTGTTTTTGATAGCAAAAAGTTGGAATCAGCCTAAATGTTGATCAAGACTGGGTAAAGAAATTGGTACATATTTATATGATGTAATATTACCCAGTGATTAAAGTGACAGTCACTTGCTCACTCACTCTCATTCTCTCTTTCTCTCCCTCGTTCCCTGTCTTTCTCTCTATGTATGTATGTGTGTGTGTCTACCCCTGTCACCTTTTATGCCCAGTATCATCACAGGTCCATATATATATATATATATATATATATATATATATATATATATATATATGGAAAGAGAGAGAGAGATGGGAGAAGGGGTGGGTGGGGAATCATGATGTTGAATGGAAAAAAGTAAATTTGCAAAATGAAACCACCAGTATGATATCATTTTTACAATTTAACATACAAAATCTGTGTATTATGGGTACAAATATGTGTATGACCAATAATTTTAAATTGGAAGGATACCCACGAAATAGCGGTCACTCAGGAAAGGGGAGTGGGATGGAACATGGTTCCCAAAGGGCTTTAAAATAAACAAGATAAAATGTAAGCATTTATTGATTCGTTGGTATCTGCTATATTATTCTCTGAAGTTTTCTGTAGTTTTAAAAATTTCTCAAGACACGTGGGGTGGTACTGGTGGACAGCAGGAGGGGACCTCAAGGGAAGTACCCTAGTGAGAATTACATGCCTGACACTGAACAGAAAACAATGCAAGGAAGTGCTGTGGTTGGCACATAAGAAAAGCAGATATAAGTGTTAGATGGGCCCACTTGGCTGTGCTCCTCATGACAGCGGAAGGCTTGAGCTCTGGAGTTCCCCTTACCCCTGGGAGCCCTGCAGTGATGGGGAGAGAGCTGGGGACCTGGACTGGACTTGCTCGTCCTGTCCCTTCTCTGAAGTCTCTGAACACGTTGTGTGGTAAGACTGTGGCTGCGTTGTTCTTGTGGCCTACTGTTTGCTGTATTTTTTACTGCCTTAGTGCTAATATTCTCTGGATAAACTCTAGGCATGAAAGGATGCATACCAGAAGACCCTATCATGTGGAAGATGCAGAAAAATACTGCCTTGAGGATGATTTGGTCAATCTCGAGGTTCTGGATGAGGTACTAAATATTTAGTAGACAATTTTCACCAATGACATTTGTTTCACATGAGTGGTGTGACCTTTCTGTTGTAGATGATATTCTCCTAAGGTCACTTGAAACTTTAATTGTTTGTATAGCCTTGGGGTGAAGCTCAGGAACGTTTGGTTGCTGTGACTATGGTCCGGTGTTGTGTGCATTTATAGTCCCCCAAATGTCCTAAATGATGAAGAGAAAAGGATTTGGATTTTTCCCGTAAAGGCCTTTATATGGTAGGCTTAAATGATGTACTAGATCAGCTGAAATTATTTTCTGTTTATAGAAAAGTGCACCTTAACCCTTAAATTAAGATAGTTGTTTGTTCTTCATAAAGAGGAGCTTCATTTAGGGAAATAGTGAAGCTAATATAGCTTGAATTCTAAATTTGGAAACTGTGATAATCCCCATTTAAAATACGCATGTTTAATAGAGCTGTTAATTGCACTGGAGCTGCTTCTGCTGATTCTAACTCTGGGGACCCTTAACTGCAAAGCATGAATCACTAAAGTGTGATATAAAAGTGTTCAATTCTGCATTCCCACCACATAAATTTTAAGTGTAATACTTTGAGAAATGAAGTTACAGTTTGTCTGTACTTTATTAATAGGAATGGCCTATTAAATCAAATTCTAAATAGAACATTTTGGTTGGGTGAGACATGTTTTTCATAATAACAAACAAAATCTTTGTTGCATATGTCAGAGTCTTTTAGCAAGTCCTAAGTGGGCGAATTCTTTTAGCATATTCCTAATTTTTTCTTTTTTCAAGGCAAATATCTGCATTTAGGATCATTAGGGTCCTAATGATTAGGATCCTAATCAATAGGGTATGACTTAAATGGACTATTTTAATGTTTTAGAGAAAAATATTCTTGTAAGAATACATTTGTTGTTATTTTTAGGATCTCTCCCTTGACTGGAAATAATGTTTACTCTCAGTACTATTTATCCTCTTCTTAGGATACAATTATTCATCAGTTGCAGAAGCGTTATGTGGACTTACTGATTTATACATATGTTGGAGACATCTTAATTGCCTTAAACCCCTTCCAGAATCTAAACATATACTCTCCACAGGTAAGGGATCCTTTATGAGCATGTGGCTCCTTCATAGGAAATGTGAAATCTCAAGGGAAAATGAAAAGGGAGAAAAAATGAGAAAAAAATTATGTCATCCTAGGGGTGTACATACCCCAAACTGAAGATAATAATGCAACACAGATGGAATTGTTACATTTTGGGGGTAACTTTTTAAGTTAATATGTAACAAAACAGCTAACCATATACCAGGCATTGGGTTACCTTGTTTATCTCTCACGAACCTGTGTGACAGGTAATATTATTAAGCCTATTTGGCAGATGAGGACATAGTGAAGTTAATGCCCTTCCACAAGCTTAGGAAGCCAGTAAGTGAAGAACTGGGATTTGAAGTCAGCTCTATAGACTCCAGAGCCTCAGCTCTACAGCCTCCCTGATGCCACAATTCCCCTAATAAGTGACGAAGCCTTGGTTTTGTGGGCAAAAGGTACTGGGACATTAGAAGAGTTCTTTAAGTTAATGTTTTTCAGTTTTCCAGACTTTATCATGGAGTGAAACGTGCCTCAAATCCCCCCCACATATTTGCATCAGCAGATGCTGCTTACCAATGCATGGTTACTTTCAACAAAGACCAGGTAAGAACTTACTGCCCTTCCCCACCAAGTCCCACAGTAGGATGTGTTCTGTCCTCCTCTGCAGCTCTTAAATCTTCCTAAAAACTTTCCATTCTGGTTGCTGACTCAAGGAAATAGGCAGTAAAATAGTAGCTCAGTGGAACAGGAACAGTGATAAAGCCAGAGTAGCAGGAAAATGTGAAAACGCTTTTCAAGAAATGTGAAACGTCCTTATCAAGGGCACTCATTTCCCCTGGTAAAATATAATAAGGATAATTCTAATATGAATATAAGAACATAGAGCTAACACAAACCTGATGACATGGCAATGACTGTCATAAAAATGGGATGGAGAATGATGGACATGAAGTTCTTTCCAATGAAGGTCTCAGAAATTTCATGGTCCAGTCCTTTTTGTATGAAATACTGCACACAGGTTGATAGTGGTTCTGCACCACACTGTTTAGCTGCCTAGAAATTGTGATGAATTGGGTAAAGACTGAACAAATCTTAAACTCAGTGCTAGTTAAACACAAAGCTCACCCATACGTTTTAACTTTCTGGACCTCTGATTCACAGCAGTGGCATATCCAACCTTTGACCCTTCCTTTACTTTCAGTATGTGTGTTTTCCCTTCTGTCTTTATTCTGTTTGAAATAGAAACAATCTAATGTGGTGGGAAAATTTTATGAGAGAAGCACAATGTGTATATTTCCTGAGACCTGTGAAGTCCCAGCTTTGGATTTGCTGAGGAGCTGATTGAAATTATAATAGTGCCAGTTACGAAATGGAGTACCTGGATTCACTATGTGTTAGAAGCTTGGCTTCTCCACATTCTTACCTTTCCCAGAGACTTGTGAAATGTCCATAGAATTCATAGAAAGGAAGGAAATGAAGAGCAATATATGTGTTTCTCAAGTTAAAAAGTTACCCCACTGTGTTATCTTTTTTCTGACACTAAATGTGTGTCTTTACCAACACCAGCCAGTTCTCCAATTCCCTGACACCAACTGGATGTCTAACAATTCAGTTCCATTCAATTCTGATACGAACTATCCATATTTAGCACAGACCTCACAGGTTCAGGACTCAGTCCACAAGACTGCCCCTACTTCAGACACCAGCTGTGAATGGGGTACCCAGGGTACCTACACTTCCTCCTGGCTGAGTGCAAATTCAGGGATTCCCACAGCCCCCCACAGGTTTGATAATTCACTAGAACGACTCACAGAACTCAGGAAAACACTTTACTTAGGTTTACTGGGTTTTTATAAAGGATACAACTCAGGAGCAGCCAAATGGAAGAGATGCATAGGACAAGATACAGGGAGGAAAGTGGAGTAAAGCTTCCACACATTATCCTCCCAGGCCTGCGACATATTCCCACTGGAAGCTCTCTGAATCTTGTTGTTCAAGAGTTTTTATGACTCAGTCAGTCTCTGGCCCTTCTCTCCTCCCCAGAAGTTGGGGTGGCGGGGGTGAAATTTCCCGCCCTCTAAATCATGTGTTTGGGCTCTTTAGTAACCAGCCCCCATCCTGAAGCTATCTTGGGCTCCACCTTGAACCACTTGGTGAGCAGTTAGGTTTGGTTGAAAGGGACTTGTCTGTGAATAACAAAGGATGCTCTCATCACTCTGTCATTCAGGACATTCCAAGGGTTTTAGGAGCTCAGTGCCAGGAACCAGAGACAAAGACCAAATATATGTTTTTTTATTATACCACACCCACTAATCTCCTTTATATATACATAAAGAGCTCCTAGAAACAAATGATAAAAGACCAATAATATATTTTAAAAAAAGGCAAAATATGGACTGGTCACAAAAAAAGGAAAATATGAATGACCTTAAACTTACGAAAGGATGCCCAATCTCACTCATAATAAAAGAAGTGCAAATTAAAACTGTACCGAGATACAATGTTTTGCCTATCAGACTGGCAAAAATCCAACATAGCCAGTTGGTGAGGGTGCAGGAGAACAGACACTTTCATATACTGATACAGTCCTTAGGAAAGCAATTTGGTATTATCTATCAAACTTATAAATGTGTTTACCTTTTGGTACAACAACCCTATTTCTGGGAATTTATTCTGCAAATGAACCCGCATGTAAATATAATGACCTACGTATCGGGTTATTCATTGCAGTATTGTTTGTAATAACATTGGGAAAAACTCAAGTATCCATCAACATGGGATGGGTTAAATAGACTATGGTACATCTGTATAAGCGAGCGACAAACGACTGAAAAGGTTGAGGAAGCTCTCGGTGTACTGAAATAGAAAGATTCCTAAGATATATTGCTCAGTGAAGATTTAAGGTGTACAGTGGTGGATGTTATATGAAAACCATAGCTGAGCACACAGGGTGTTTACTGTGCTTTGAATTCTTCACCAACGCTTCATTTTCTGTGTTAGTGCATTGTCATCAGTGGAGAAAGTGGCTCTGGGAAGACGGAAAGCGCCCACCTGATAGTTCAGCATTTGACCTTCTTGGGAAAGGTATTGACGACCTGCTTTCTGTATCGTGGTTAGAAGACTGCGTATTTTCTAAATGATGGAAATACTGGTTGTTATTAGGGGTTACATAGAAACATTCCATCTTTATTATGTTCACCTCCTGATCGCTAGGCCTCTTAAGATGTCAGCATGTCCTCCACCTTTCACATAGTGAAGAAAATAATGCCAGCACCAATTTACTAGATTATCAGCAATTAATTTTTCATGTTTTCAATGTAATACAAACATTCAGCCATTAAGTAGTAAAAGTGGTTAAACATTAGGAGCAGGAGCAGGGAGAGCCACTAAGGTGATTAAAGGATTGGAAAATGGAACTCTCTGAACACAAGTTGAGGGAAATGGAAATTTTCAGCTTGGTGAAATGGACATCAAACGTATAGCTTTAAAAATACCCTAGCAGTTGCTTATACTCAGAATTAGTGTATTATGAGACTAAGAACAAATTTAAGAGTATTTTTTACAGATGAGGTTTATTGAATATTATAGTGAATAACTGAGAAAAGTGATGGGATCTCTCTATTTAAAATTCTTTCTAAGCTCTTCAGGCATTTTATCTGTCAAGAACTTTAAGAGAAGTGTAGCTGGTTGTAAAAACTAATGGCCTAATCTAGCCTCATCTGATGCTTATACACCTGGGGAAATGCTCATCTGAGAAAACAATGCTGGTGATTGATGCTAATTTCCCCAAATGGAGTTTTTCCCCCAGAGGATAAATGTGAGATCTGCGGGCTGGGTGGTGTGGGTGGACCTTGCGTGGCAGCTCTATTGGAGTAGTGTTTCTGGAGGCTCCTCCTGACTGTTCTTGTTTGGCACAGGCAAGTAATCAGACCTTGAGAGAGAAAATTCTGCAAGTCAACTCTCTGGTGGAAGCCTTTGGAAATGCATGCACTGCCATCAATGACAATTCCAGCCGTTTTGGAAAATATCTGGAAATGATGTTTACACCAACTGGAGCTGTGATGGGGGCAAGAATCTCTGAATATCTCCTTGAAAAATCCAGAGTTATAAAACAGGCAGCGTAGGTGCACTATTTTCTCGCTCTGGCTTTGCGCTGCAGTATAGACCGGGCGGCTTTGGGAATTTTCATGGCTCCGTTCACCCTTGTTCTTAGCATCCCTGCCCCCCAGCCCCACCCCCAGCCTCCCCAAGAGCAAGGAATTATTTAAGCAAAGGATAAGTGGTGACTTCTAACCTAAAAGATGTTTACAAGCAGAGTAGAAAGGGCTGGGTGGGATTACATTGGGATAGGTATGCCCGTTCCTCTTGAGTTTGTTATACCAGGTAGAATTTAACAATATGCAGTTACTTTTAAAGATCATTAGGTCCCTTAAAGTTGAGCTTGTCTATCAAAAAAAAAGCACTGAGAATATTCCACATGTTCATTTTTTCCCTAGATTGAGAGAGGAAAAAAACTTTTGTTTTAAGAAGAGCAGTATAGCAATAGTCCAATAGCACGGACTGCCCCTGGTTCAAGTGCTGGCTCTGACCTTGACTGTGTGACCTTGGGTATGTCCCCTAACCTCTCTGTGCCTCATCTGTGAAATGGAGATGCTACTAGAGCCTACCTCATGGGTTTGTTGTGAAAATCAGTGAGCTTGTTTATATAAAATGACTTTAAAAAGTATGTGGGTTGGTATATGTGATCAGAGAGTTAGCCACTGTTATTACTGTTGCAGGACACCAGACTTCCTCAGGGGCATGGCTCCCTTCATACATTAATCAGAAATTATCTGTTGAATTCCTGCTGTGTGCCAGTGCTGTGCTCTCTGTTGGAGTTGCAAGAGTGAACAAAATAGACAAGGTCCCAGTGTTCATGGGGCTTGGAGTGGATAGGGGATGGAAGAGGGGTGGGCGGCCAGGGACAGGGGTGAGGGGGTGGCAGGGGAATCGCAGGCATTAAGCACAAAAAACCATAAATGCAGACCAAGTGTGTTAAGTACCAGGAAGCAAAGTAAGGTACTCTGAGGTAAAACAGGAGAAAGGGCAATGACCTAGTCCAGGAAGAGAGGGCTCCCTGTGTAAGAGATGTTGAATCTGAGGATCACTAGGAGTGAGCCAACGAGATGAGATGGGGACAGGAGTGGGGAGGAGGGAGAGAGGAGCAAAGACAAGACTGAGGCCAGATCATGCAGGGCTTGGGAGCCAGGCTGAGGAACCTTATTCTAAAGGCAGTTCTTCTGAACCTTATTCTAAAGGTAATAGGAAACCATTTAACATTTTCAAGAAGGGGAGTCTCAAAAACCAACTTGCATTTTGATGTGATGAAATAATGGCTCTGGCTTCAGTGTGGCAAATGGAGTGGAGGAGATGCAAGAAGTACAGTTGTGACATTGAGACCACTAGGAGGCTGGTTTCAGATCCATGTGAGAGGGAATGTTAGCCTGCGCTGAGGTGGTAGCGGTGGAGATGGGGAGGCAGGGGAGCTGATGCATCTGAGAGATACTGTGCAAGTAGAACCCACAGGACTTGTTTTAGGTTCAGAACCCCAGCATCTTCTTTTATCATATACCTGCAGTTTCCTCACAAAATAGGGACTGACATGAAAATTAAACAAATGTACAGAAGGCTAGAGTCAGTCATTTTAGCTTCCCTGTGGTGTCTTGATTAATTTTTATGAGGTCCCTACTTGTTTCTTCCCAAATTAGGTTGATTTTAAAGTTTAGGGAGCTACCTCTGAGAGAATGGAAATTATAGTTTTCTGTGTTCAAATGTAAAGTGGTCTTTTATAAGGAAAATGTGAAGAGGGTTCCAGTCACAGCTGTGTCACTTATTAATATAAGTATCCTTATACCTTACTTTCCTTGTATGCAAAAAGGACATGATAAAGCCAACCTCACAGGGCTGTTATGAGAATTAAATGAGATAATATGTGATTTTTACCAAATATAGAATCTGAAACATAATTGGTACCTAATAAACCATAACTTATTATTATTATTAAATTTAGTCAATATGATAGCACTAATGGATAAAATAGACTGAAGACATTGGATGAGGAGAAGATGGGACCTGTGCAAGTTCTGTTTGTCTGACCTTTCTGGTTCTGTCCTCCTCCAGCACATAGTAGGATTCTCCTTCTTGGAACCCTGTGGCTGGATATGGTCATAGGACCAGTTCTGGCAAATGAGCGTTTAATGGAAAGACCCTGCAGAGTGCTGGCAAAGTGCAAGATGGTGGCCGCTCCGTCAGCCCGGGCCCAGTGACTCTGATGAGCAGCCCCCCCACCCCCTGCACCGTGACCCTCAGTAGACAAGTACTCTGAGCAAGAAGTAAGACTTTGTTGAGCTAAGCCACTAAGATCTTGGGATGTTTGTCACTGCAACCAGATGGATGTCGGTAGGCAAAGCTTGGAGGAATTGAGTACTAGAAGTATCTGCAAAAATCTGTAGGAAGGTAGGACCACGATGGCTCAGCCAATGCCCACGCTTTTACCAGAGGCTGAAGAACAAATGGCATTCATGCGGGGCATACCGGTTCATGAAGCCCTGTAAAGGCCTTCCCGTCTCAGTGAATGGTGCCACCATCACCAGATACTCAAGGTAGAAAACTGGGAGGCAGCCTCCAGGTCCCTTTCCCTCACCACCCTCATTCATTCTATCCGGACAGTCTTTTAGTTGTTTTTCCAAAACATATCTTTAAGCTTACCCTTGTTCTCCATCATCCCTGCCATTACCCTGTCCAAGTCACTCACTGTCTCACCACATCCTCCTAATCGGTCTCCTTGCATCCATCTTAACTTCTTACAGTCTAGTCACACACTTACAGTTTAAAACACTTCAAAGAATTCTAATTGCATAATCAACAGAATCCTCATTCTGGCCTGACAAGGCCTTGTGTGGGCTGACCCTGCCCACCCGCCCACCCGCTTCTCACCAGCGTTCTTTTGTTCTACACGGGTATCACGCTCAGAGCCTTTTCGTGTACGCTGCTCGCTCTCTTCGGAGCGCTTTCCCCCTTCTCTCTGTAGCTCCCTCCAGTCCCTTCTCATGCGTCCAAGTTTGACTTTAGTGTTATTTCCTTCCAGAGTCCTTCCCTTGACTTGACACAAGTGGCCCTCATCCCCCAGCGTTGTTCATCTCAGTCCCTTGTTTGTTTCTTTCAAAGCCCTCATCACCAGTTTCCCCGTTGATTCATCTGACTCCATCACTAGAAGGAAGCTCCAGAGGGCATGAATCCTCTGAGCCCTGTATCCCTGGCACCTAGTGCAGTGCCTGCCGTGCTTGGCACTCAACAAGCTTATTAGTTGAGTGAACAAATGGGTGAGAAATGGCAAGTAGAGACATCTAGAACACAGGGCAGAGCTAAGAATGTATCAGAAGAGCTTGGACAGGATAAACAACCAGAGGAAGACTAGGATATCCAGGAGATGCTGAAGAAAAGCGTGGGGCCCTTGTCACAGATAGGGACAAGGAGTAGAGGAAGACAAGATTTCTTCCACAGAGCTACGTTGGCCAAGGTGAGGATTTGAGAAAATCCTGGGGCATCAACAGAAGAGAATGACCTCCTCCAAAGGAGAGAAAGGGATGTAGAGCAGGGCTTTTCAAACTATCTTTGCTGAAAGACTAGCTTTTTCAAAAAATATTGGGTTGGCCCAAAAATTTTGTTTGAGTTTTCCTTAAGATGTTACGGAAAAATCCGAACGAACTTTTGGGCCAACCCGATGGTAATTCACAATCTATTGTGAACCGATACTTTCGTAAAATGAAATTGAAATGTATTATCAGAAAAATTCTCATACTCTTAGATGTCATAGCAATATCACTTGCTATAAAATGTCTAGACATAGACTTTCTAGTTCCTTGTCTAATCATAAGCTGACAGTAATCCACAGACCACGCTGAGAGCAGCACACATCCGAAAGAACCCTGGCCAGGGTGGCCTAAAAGAGGGTGCATAGCAGGAGACCAGGGGACGGATGCATGCCATTTTGAATCATATTTGAAAGAATACAAGTTTGAGAGAGTAGTCACCTCTGTTCTGCAACCAGTTCCCCTCCCTAACTTGCTGTACACCTGGCTAGCTGCTTCCTGTCTTGGGCTTCAGTAAAGTAGGGAGCTTGGCTGATCTCTCTAAGCTGGACATCACTGTCTCTGAAGCAACATGGGCTACAAACAGAAGACGAGTGGCACAGGCGCGTAGTCATTTGTTCTGGAAAGATCTCTAAACATATGTAACCTGAGCTGTTACCTATAAATGTTCCATTCTCTAAAACCTCCTTCTGCATATAGTAAACATAAGTGTGTTTAATAGTGTGACATTGTGGCAATTACTATACTAATCCTATCACTATTGCTATTCTGTAATTGGGAAGTAGCATATTTAATTGCCTGTAAATGCAAATTTGCTACAGAATAATATTTTGCACAGAAAGGAAACTATATAAATTACTTGGAGTGGGGAAGCCCTGAATATGTTGTTAGTAATGTCCCTTTCCTTTTTTTTTTTTCCAGGGGAGAGAAAAATTTTCACATATTTTACTATATTTATGCTGGCCTTTACCACCAAAAGAAACTTTCTGAGTTCAGACTTCCTGAGGAAAAGCCTCCTAGGTAAGTGTCAGGGGTTTTAGTTGTTAATTTTTAATGAATATACAATTAGCAATGGGCAAAACTTGAAAATAGAGCTGTTCTCCTAACTGGACACTCAGTCCCTTTAGCTGAAATGCCCATATGAGATGGCAGGAACTACATCTCCCTTTGCATTTTCTAGAAAGTTCAAAGACTCAATTGCAGCCATTTTACTCAGCATGTGCAGCATTATTTTATCACTGTAAGGAAATACCCTTGCAAAGAAGGAGCCCAGTGATGCCCTGGTATTTGGGGTGCCATTTCCAAGTCAGTGCTCATTCTGTTTGGTCATACTCTCTGTAGGTACATATCTGATGAAACCGGAAGGGTGATGCACGACATAACTTCCAAGGAGTCTTACAGAAGACAGTTTGAAGCAATTCAGCATTGCTTCAGGATTATAGGGTTCACTGACAAGGTGAGTGATTGTCAGCAGAGAAAGAATCTCAAGTGTTAATATTCTTGGGTGAATGTGAGTGAAGATATGAATGTTCTAACTTGGGGCTGGACACTTGCTTTTCAAATGCCATGCTGGTCATGTTATAAGGTCTTGCTACTCAAAAGTGTGATGCGCGGATGAGAAACATTGTCATTACACAAGACTTGTTAGAAACGCAGACTCTCAGATCCAATTAAGAACAGCAGAATCAGAATCTCCATTTTAATAAGATGCGAGATGAACATTAAAATATAAGTACCCTTGTAAGTGCCACGTGCCTGTGAATTGTTGTCACTGTCATCAGTTCACGCCAGCTGTGATAACAAACACCTAGACAGTGCTGCCCTTTTCTGAGTTGGGGTTGTTCCAGCCATTAGAGTGAATTGTGTCATAGGAGTATAGGAATATGTAGGTTACCCCCAAGCCGCAGGAGTATATTTATGCAAGTAGTTCCTTGTGCCCCCAAACAAATTAATTTAAACCTTTTCAACTTTCTCGCAGTCACTTGCTTCTCCATGGCACACAGTTGCACATTATTAGCCATAGCTCTAAGTACTGAACTACCCTTATCATACTAGATACAGGCTGTCTCTATTAAATATATGCCAGAGGTGACAGAAAATATTTATTACCCTAGGCTCAAATATTACTCTGTGGTACATTTATGTCATAGTTTCTGGGCTTCTTGCCATCAATTTTGTAAAATATACAGATTCTTTTGCTTTTCCAACAAAGGAGGTGAATGATTAGGAGGTAAGTGAGAGTGTTTAAATCTTCAGGGATTAGATTACAAGACACTTGAGTTACCCTGGGACAACCACTCTGGATAAAGGATTGCTTTTGTAATCTATTGAGTTTGGCCAGCCCTTTCCTCCCCAGCATGGTTGATTTTAGTCATAAAAATACTTTTCTTCTTTCTAGCCAGCTGTTAATTTTCTCTGTCAGCCTCCCACAGACTTTAAACTGACAGACAGTGGAAAATCCCAAAAGTCAGATACAAATAGAAATATATTTCCCTTGGCTCCTTAGAGGAGAGCCAACTAAACAGGTTCCAGCATTGTTAAAGGACCTTTGTGGTTATTAATTTATAGAGCTGGTTGTTATCAAAGGTGCATCACCAGAAAAGTCAAAGTTCAGTGGAGATGGCAGTAGAGCCATTTAAAGTCACCTGGGTCATGCCAAAGTGTTTAGGGACATACTTTCTTGAAAGGGTACAGGAACAGTAGAGAAGTCAGTCATAGGGTTAATAATATTTTGCATTCCATAAGTACAATGATGGTTGCAGAATACTGTGGAGAGATTGGTACTAGCTCTAAAGGAAAGGCTATATATAATATCAGCCCTGTCCAGTGATAGAAATGTGCTGCAAATAATAATAAAACAGATGCTGTTTTAAGATAACAAAATTAAAAATGTTAAGTATGTATCCTTGAAGTAAGCCATCCCTAACCCCTATGGGAAAAAAAGTCTAGTAGAAATGAATGAATGGCTGCATAAATAGATATGAAAATAAAGAAACATAAAAGGTGGTAAACATTTTTAATTTGTGCCTGGTCTGGACTGTTAAATGAATAACCAGACTGGAATTATATGTATATGTGTAAATATTCACCATGTCCACTGTTAATTCATACTGGAAATAAACACAATTTATGTCAGTTAGCAGCCCTGGAAATGGAAGGAAGAGTCTAGATCTTATCTTTCTTATCCTTAATTCTTTGGTTATATCTCCGTCTGTATCTCTATAGACAAACCATTTTGCTGAATCGACTCAGTTTGCTTTATGTTTGTAAACTCAGAGTAGTTTGACTAAATTCAGAAAGATTCAGTTGACTGTAGTCAGGCAGTAGATGCTAAATAGCTGATGTAACAGAATTTCTCTTAAGTTTTTCTGAGGGACATTTCTAGACAGAGCTTGAATGAGCTGGTCAATTTAATAAAAATTATGAATGGTCCGTATCCTTTCTTATAATGTCACTAATTCGGATGCCCTTCAGTTTTTCCCAAACCCTTAGAGCTCCTGGACTCAGGAGCATGAATTAAATTCTGGGACACCAGCCAAAAGTATCTGAAAGAACCATTGACCCTATGTTTATTGTAAAGAAACTTCACTGGTGGAAGGAATCTTCCAATAACAATGAAGTTCCTCATGGGGGCGGGGGTTATACTTAAAACCCTATGATAAAGATCAGTGCTTTTCTACTCTTAGTTTGTTTGTTTGGGTTTTTGTTTGTTTTTTCCTTAACATCTTTATTGGAGTATAATTGCTTTACAATGTTGTGTTAGTTTCTGCTGTATAACAAAGTGAGTCAGCTATACGTATACATATATCCTCATATCCCCTCCCTCTTGCATCTCCCTCCCACCCTCCCTATTCCATCTACTCTTATTTTTGGATTCAACTATACTATTTTTGTTTAATATTATGCTTGTCTTGCTGGTATATGAATGATCATAACATATTAAATAGATTGAGTTTTAGGTATGTTTATGTTTAATACTACATGAAGAGTTTTTGGCAGGTTATCTGTGATGGTCAAGATTGGACATTTACTGCAGATCACTTGATGAAGAGGTTAGGGGGAAGGCTTTGCGATTAGGGCAAATTTTTTTCCTTTTCTTCAAAACAGATTATGAATTGGGAGAGTACTGCTGAGGATAGACTGAGGGTTATATGTTAAAATGTTAATTGGGAGTGTTGAAGATTTCAAGTGTCTTAAAGACAATAGGACTTACCATTGACTTTAAAAAAAAAAAAAACCTTTATTGATGTATGATTGACATGCCAAAAAAATTTTTTTAAACCAACTACTGACTTGCAAGTTACAAATGTTGTGAGCCTCTAAAAAGGGAACTGAGTAAAGGCATTGGAATAGAGCCTGTAAGGGAGAAGGCCCTTCAGCTGGGCCTAATGCAGTGCTTTGGGCAAAACTGGTGAAAAACTCAAGACATTAAAAAAGAAGCACGGTAAAGAGAGACTGAGAGGGCAAGTAAATTCCTAGGGAGAAACCAGAGACACAACTGCCGTGAGATGCCCATGAACCCGGCCAGAGGTAATTTGCTTAAATCAGCTCCAGGCTAACAGAGAAAACCAGGATTCTTCTCAACTTTCCACTTAGCCTCAACTCTATGGAGAGAATACCTATCTCAGTGAAAGAAGTATCTTCTGAGAAAAAGAGAGAAGAAGCCAAGACCATACATTCCTGTGTGGGGCCTTGGTGGAGAAATGCTTCCCCACTTTTGCTGATTGGTGGTGAAACTGAATTCACACTCATCAACAGTGAACTGGGAAACCTAATTGGAGGAGTTGTTAGTCTTCTTAATGAATTTTCCTGTCCTGAGTGAAGTGATTCCATTTTATCATATAGAAAGTTGGAAATTGGTAAGAAATAAAAAGAGAGCAGCTTAGCAAGATTCTATAGGAAAGGCAGGGTTACCAGGAAAGGCTTCATAGCTGGAGATGAGGCAAGAGAAAATGAGCAAGATAAGGAAGGTGAAAAATCCTTCCCAGGCTGGCTATGTGGGGAAGAGAAGAGACATTGGATTAAGTATTAGGGAGTGAGGAATAATCCCACAGATGGACATACTACTGATTGAACTCTACCCTTATATGAATAATGTTTTGACCTGAACACAGGAGTGGATGTAGGTTCCTAGGCCAGAAAGGAAGAACTAATTAGCCCAAGAATGGGACTAAAGAGTCAAGTGGAATAGCCTGGAAATGGAGCAGGGGAGCACGGTAAGGCGAATACCTCCATAATGAGGTGATGAGCGTTGGTCACGCCTTCTGGAGTTCCCTTCTCTGAACCAAGGAAGGAGACCCAATCTGCTGTTAACTTCAGTCTTTTGCACAGTGCTTGAACCCCAAAATTTTTGCTGAAGGTTATAGGTAGTTCTCCTCTTTGAAAGAGGAGATCTGAGCATTATGCTGAAAAGAATACTGTCAAAGACACAAAAGGTGAGGGTGTGGTCTTTGACTGTCATTTCCTTTGGGGATGGTCATCCCAGTGGTGAAATGCCTGGAAGCCTTATTTTGGGAGGTTTCATAGCTTGTATAGTTATACATGGTGTGTGTGTGTGTATGTTTTAATTAGAAGAAATACTTTTTTCCCTAAGTATATTGAGAGTTTTAGATAAGCTCTTTTTTTTTAATGCATTCTTTTTTTTAAATTAATGTATTTATTTTTGGCTGTGTTGGGTGTTCGTTGCTATGTGCGGGCTTTCTCTAGTTCCGGCGAGCGGGGGCTACCCTTCGTTGTGGTGCACGGGCTTCTCATTGCAGTGGCTTCTCTTGTTGTGGAGCACGCGCTCTAGGCACGCGGGCTTCAGTAGTTGTGGCTCACGGGCTCTAGAGCGCAGGCTCAGTAGTTGTGGTGCATGGGCTTAGTTGCTCCGCGGCATGTGGGATCTTCCCAGACCAGGGCCCAAACCTGTGTCCCCTTCATTGGCAGACGGATACTTAACCACTGCGCCACCTGGGAAGCCCTAGATAAGCTCTTGAGATAACTGTGTATCGAAATGACAGATATAGAACTCACTGCTGTGGAGTCTCTGTTTTACTGTCTGGGATCTGCTTCTGTGGGGAATTGCTGGATGCATTCTGTAAGCCTCACACTGTATTGATCAAGGTAATGAGGTGCTGTCATGTTAAATCCATGCTAGTCCCAGAAAACCTGTTTGGTAGGTGTTCTCCTTAGCCACTTTTAAGTTGTGTGATTAAAACAGTGATTCTTGAAGTCAGGAACATGACATCTTGCCTTTGATTTAGGAGTTTGAAGAACAGTATTTTTCTATAGTGGAAGCCCAGTTTAAAATTCTCATTTGTCTTTGTAGCATTGTCATGTATCCAGCAGATGTCACTGTTACAGTCCGTGTTCAGCTTTTTGGCTTTACTGAGCATTGTTTGCAGGAAGGCTCGATTTGGGGACAATGCTTTATCAATGGTCTAAGGGCAGTTCCTATTAGTTTGTTGCTATGTATAGTACTAAATCAAGTTCCCTGCCGGAGTATTTTTTGTGGAAGTACTTTTCTCTATCTATAAGCATAATACGCAGAAATTTCCTGGCTATATATTTCATTTCTCACCTGCAGGAAATGCAAATATTTAAATAAATAATTGTACTTTCTTTCTTTCTTTCTTTCTTTTTTTTATCATTAATGATACTTATGTATTCCACTTTCAGTATTAAAGAGGACTTAGAGCAGCTGAACTGTTTTTACCCACATCACTTCTGTTTTTACCAAATGTGTGGAGTTTTCTTCCCCACAGCAACCAATTCTCCTACAATTCAATTCAGTTCTGACACTGTCTAACCTTGAGTTAGCTTCTGATTGCACAAGTTAGGGGCTTTGTCCCACAAGACTGCCCCCACTTCAGGTACCAGTTGCAATTCCCATGTTCTCTTATTTCTGATGGACTGGCTATAAATTGGGAGTTCCCAAGACCTCCCCCTCCTCAGGTTCAATAATTTGATAGAAGGACTCACAGAACTCAGGAAAACGGTTTACTTACTATTACTGGTTTATTATAAAGGATACAACTCAGGAACAGACAAATGGAAGAGATGCATAGGGCAAGGTATTGGGAGAGGGGACACCACCTCCTTTTACCGCCTTCCTGTGTTTGCCAACCCGGAAGTGCTCCAAGCCTCATCAATTAGGGATTTTAGTGGAGGCCCCATTACATACGCATGACTGATCAAGCCGTTGCCTACTGATGATTAACTCCATCTCCAGCCAGTATCCCCTCCTCGAGGTGCGGGGTTCCGCTAAAAGTTCCAACCCTTGAATCACTTCGTTGGTGCCTCTGTCAACCAGCCCTTCCCCCACCTGTCCTCCAAGAGTCACCTCATTAGCACAGACTCAAGTGTGGTTGGAAGGGGCTTATCGTGAATAACAAAGAACACCCTTCTCACCCCTATCACTCAGAAAATTCCTGGAGATTTAGAAACTCTTGTGCCAGAAATGGGTATGAAGACCAAATATATACTGGGCTGGCCAAAAAGGTCATAAACCCGAATGAACTTTTTGGCCAACCCAATATTATTATATTAAAACACCACAGACCGTGTCTAGTGAGTCTTTCAAAAGATTTTCTGACCTCATTCATGACTATATACTCCATAATTTAACTTCGAATGTTCTAGTGAAACATCAGTGAATGCCTTGCCAACTATTTCATAAAAGCTATATTCAAAAGAGGTTAAGGAAACATATCCACTCTTGTTTTGAAGAAAGAACCATACCTGAATTTGGGAGGTGGTATTAGTTAGGGTGAAAGGCTAAAAGTGGCTGAAAGAACAAAGAAGATCAGTTCTCTCTAATGTAAGCATTCCAAGGCAAGAGTTTCAGGTTGTACAACATCTCTGTTCCATCAGGTCATTGGTCTGAGGCATCCTAATCAGTGGTATGGTTGAGGCTGGGTTGCTGGGAGTTCCATCCAACAATAACGGCAAAAATGCTTGGAGGAGGCATGCTCCATTCTGTAAGGCAGGCCTGGAAATGGCCCACATTGTTCTGCTTGCTCCTTTCTTAAGAATTTAGTTACATGGCCTAACTGCAAGGGAGGCTTGGAAAATTTTTTGTGTGCCCAGGAGAAGGGGGAGGATGGACGTTGGTGGGCAACTAGCAGTTTACACCACAGCACTAGTGATTTAATTGACTGGCAGTGACCAAACATGGTTCTTGATGTCCTTTTCAGGAGGTGCACTCAGTGTACAGAATTTTGGCTGGGATTTTGAATATTGGAAACATTGAGTTTGCAGCTATTTCCTCTCAACATCAAACTGATAAAAGTGAGGTGCCCAATGCAGAAGCCTTGGAAAATGGTAATTATTTGACGCCTGTGCACTGTGTAGCTAAAGTACACGTTTCTTTTACTTTCGGAGTTTTTCAAGACTCTGAAATATGGTGTTTTGTTGCTGGTCGTTCAACGGGCTCTGGGCGTTTTCACTAACCAGTATTTCCCAGAGGCTGTCTTGTGTTCTTTTCATAAGTGGCAAATAGATGTTCTTCAGAAAAGAATTCCATGCCAGGTAACTCTGCGCAGTGATTCTCACCAGTGTCTGCTTTTGAAAATCATCTACAAATTTTTGAAAAAAATACGAGAGGTTGGACCTCACTCTAAATTCACTGAATCAGCATCTGCAGGGGACAAAGCTGGCACCTATTTATTTTTAAAGTTCCACAGGTAATAATGGTGGCACAAGGAATAAGAATCCTGAGTTAGAAAAAAACTGATTTAAATAAACACCTTTTGTGTTAAACTGTAGCACTTTTTATGGTCTTTAATATACTAATGTGCTTTGTGATTCTCTAAGAGCAGACTATACTCTCCAGCAACTGCTCCAACTTATTTGACCAAAGACCACCTCCTTCCGCATTTTCTTCATCTAACACGTGTGAAGAGCTTTCAGAACGGTTTGGGAGGTATTGCCTCAGTCTGGGTGCTTCTTGGGGTTAAGGAGCCGGCTTGTTTATCCTTGGCCCTGAAGTGCTGAGGATGAGCCTGGCATGTAGCTGGTGCTGAGTAAATACTGGCTAGATGAATGGATGGATGGGTGGATGGATAGATGGATGTCTGCATTCTCCGGCATCATCCTTACCCTCTCTTCTAGCTGCCTCGGTTCTCTGTATCAGCCCTGAAGAGCTCCAGGAGGCCCTCACCTCACACTGTGTGGTCACCCGGGGTGAGACCATCATCCGCGCCAACACCGTCGACAGGGCCTTGGATGTCCGAGATGCCATGTCCAAAGCCCTGTATGGGAGGCTTTTCAGCTGGATCGTAAATCGCATCAATACACTCCTCCAGCCAGACAAAAATTTACGGCAAGTTCCCCCAGAGAGCAGAGGCCTTGGGGAGAGTTGTCATTGACCCCAGTGTCTCTTAGAGATTGCAAGAGGAAGCATTTGGTTCTCTCTTGGGTTTTCTTTAGTGAAGCTCTCAGGCCATCTCCTTTAAAAGATGCAGTGTTTATACCCAAGAGGCTCATGATTGACGGAACCATTATAGTGCAGTGTTTAAGAGAACAGTCTTGGCTGGGAGCTGGGAAAACTGGGTTTGCATCCAAGCTTCACAGCTTCATCAGTGCATGTTCTAGGTCGTAGTCTTCTCATCTGTAAAATGAGTATAATATCCTCATCATAGTGTTGCTTTTAGAATCAACTGAGACATTTCATGAAAAGTGTTTAAAGCACAGTATCTCACAGTATTATTACTACTACAGCTTTTTCTTTGCTAAGCATTAGTGGTTTCTAGATTGTGGAAGAATTGACAACATCAAACTCTAGAGTCTTCTTCCAACTAAGCTTTGTGTGTGAGAAAGTAGAAGAATAAATGAGCAGCAGCTCCAGCCCCTTCAAACAGAGTGGTTCCTCTTTAATCTCTTTATAAATGGAGCTTCTGAGGAAGGTTTGAAAGGATTCTACTGCTTTAAAACAAGAAGTTGGAAGTACTGTTGAAAAACTCAAGGAGCCAATGGTTTAACACAAGACAGTTTCTCCCCCGAAGGTGGCAGGATGCCGATTTCCCTGAGTGGCTACATGTGTGTTGACAAAATGCAGGCATGTATATTCTCACTGTCCTGAGATGGCTGTTTCCTCCCCTAAAAGGTTTTATTCTTCTCTCTCATGCAGTACTTCAGACGATGGTATGAACGTGGGGATCTTGGATATTTTTGGATTCGAGAACTTTCAGAGAAATTCATTTGAGCAGCTCTGCATAAACATCGCCAATGAGCAAATCCAATACTATTTCAATCAGCACGTTTTTGCTCTTGAGGAGGTAACAGTGAACTCTGAAGGCACTAGAGCTGGTGGGAAAGGTGCCTGCAGGCTGCTCAGGGTTTGAAGCAGAAACTCTGTTAGGTTAACAAGCCAAAGACTCCAAAGAAAAACCACTGTTGACTCAGCTCGGTGCTTTGTGACCACCTAGAGGGGTGGGAGGGAGGCGCAAGAGGGAGAGGATATGGGGATATACGTGTGCATATAGCTGATTCACTTTGTTATACAGCAGAAACTAACACAACATTGTAAAGCAATTATACTCCAATAAAGGTGTAAAAAAAAAAAAAAAAAAACCACTGGTGAGGCAGCCCTGTCAAAATAACTCAACAGTCTAAATTTAGTCTGGAAAAAAAGAGGTCTCGATTTCTGTGGAAAGGTACATTTCCTCCCTTGAGTGAAGCTGGTGACAAGCCAATTATTTAAATGTTGTTTCCAAACTGATTCATGTGCATTGCTCAGAATGCTACATTCTCTTCTGCTTCATTTAACTAAAAATATCTATGATCGTGACCAAAATGACACAGGATGATCTTGAACTCAGGACACAGGTTCTTGTTGTTCTTAACTCCCAAACTGGCCATCCCCATCCCCTCTCTTGCACACCAGACCCCACAAGAAGTGGTTGGGTATCTTCAGGGAGGTATAAGAGATGTTCTTGGTTTTCTCAAAATGGAAATCTTTCCCCTGTTTCACGGTAAATAAAATAGGATGTGAAGCTAGTGGCCCCAAAGGCTAGGGGCCCTTCTCCTCCACCACAGCCTGTACTTCAACCCCAAGACTCTCCTGTATGAAGAGAGAGTATGTAGTTGCACAAACTAAACGTTCTGACCAAGCTCCTTGTTTTAATACAGGAGCAAGGACACAGAAACTACTGTGATTAGATAAACACAAAGACATGGACTAAAAATACCAGTATTGGTTTTATCACTGGAACTGGATAAATCCGTATCGCACTCTTCTCCCCACTCGCTTGTACAAAACTAGACCTTATTTCAGTCCAGCTTCCTTCCATTTATCTTCCTGGGATATCTGGAGTTTTTCTAGTTTTTTAGTCTGAGATGATTCCTTTGCAGAAGATAGAAATCTGCTTTCTTCCTGGTTTAAACCTTACTTGTCACTAAAATAAAAAATTTTCAGCTTCCCTTCCTTTCTACATCAGTTTCTCAATTCTGAGTCCCCAGGTCAGTGTTTGGGAGACAGAGAGCCATCCCTTCTCTTGCCACCTTCACCTGCCTACTGCAGAAGAGCCCTGTCCTACTCACATAATAAAATACACCCTGTTCAGTGCTGCCAGACACAAAAAGTGCAGGCAAACTGGTGGTACCTAGGCCAGTTTTGGGCTGGAGAGATTCACAATCCGTTTCCTTCCAGATGGAGTATCAGAATGAAGGCATTGACATGACACCCGTGGAGTATGAGGACAATCGCCCCCTCTTGGATATGTTCCTCCAGAAACCTCTGGGACTGCTCTCACTTTTGGATGAGGAGAGTAGGTTTCCCCAAGCAACGGACCAGACCCTGGTTGGTAGGTACCTTTTGGAAAAGGCATATACGTGCAGAAGAGAACTTGGCTACTGGGCTCACATCATCAAATGAATGTGGTTTAAGGAATCTTTCCTGTGTATTTTGGCTACCCAGTGATTGTGAAAATATAGACCCTGCTCTTAATGAATTGAAATGTTCAGAACATGTCCTGGTAGAATTTGTGTGTTAAAGCAAACCCGTCACCATCTCTCAGACCTTGCTCACTTTCCTATTTCTGCAAATGGAAATACCTTTACCCTATGTCAATATCACTTTTTTCCACCTTCTGCTCCCTTATTTCCCATAACCAGTACTTGATTCCCCTCCTTTTTCATGTCCTTCTCTCATATCTCCACCTGGACGCCCAGCCATCTCTAGTCCAAGTTTGTACAGAAGCCCCTCCTGGTCTCCTGGGTTCCAGGCTCATATTCTCCCCCTCTACCCTGGACATCCCAGCTAATTTAGTCTTCCTAAAGCTGCCTTTTCATTAGGTTACCATTATCTATGAAGTGACGGTAAAACACCTCCTTCTGGCATTCAAGGCCCTCTGTGCTTTACCCCTATACCTACTGACCTACTCCTCCTTCTTTGTGAATCTTCAGTGTTGCACATGGTCCTGTCTCTCACTTACATTGTGAGATCCTTGGGCAACAAAGCCCCAACCCTTGCATCCCTTTACTAGTTAGCACAGTTCCTCACACAGAGTAGGTCGTCAGTCACAACAAAAGCAAAACTATTTGTAGAGGGAGGAACACGAAGTTTCAAGCCTTTTTCCCAGATGGAAACTTGATCTGTGGGAGAGATTCACTTCTAGGAGTTGAGATGGTCACCCTCAAGTGACTTCCTTTTATCTATAAAATTGTCACAAGTTGCCAAGAGGAGTATAAACCAGGGTTATTTGCCTTCCATGGAATATCTTCATAGTTCTAAAGCTAATTAGCTGGTCTCCTGGTGGCATCAGTGTTCATTCTAGGAGTTCTCAGAGCAGAGCATGATATCGTAGGGAACAGCCTGACACTAAAGACAACATGAAACAAGTAAATGAGAACTCAGTTGTAAATGCCCATCACATGGGGGAATCTTCCTCCATCACTGAACATACAAGAATAATATCAGGCTACTCTGAAATTCCTTATTCTGGGTCATCATGGTTCGAGGAGCACACTTTTGTCTGAAGGACCAAATAGTTCACGTTGTAACTTTTAAACATGAAAATCCACACAGATAAATTTGAAGATAATCTCCGATGCAAATACGTCTGGAGGCCCAAAGGAATGGAGCTGTGCTTTGGCATTCAGCACTATGCTGGAAAGGTGAGACACATCAGTTATTAAACCTGAACTTGACAAGGGGTAAATGTCGACCGTACCCTGTTTGTGGCCCTCGCGAAATTGCTTGCAGATTCCTTTCTCCTTTTAATTCTTCGTGAATACCTAATCATAATTCCCAAACTTTCTCAGTGGTGGTGCTCACAGAAAGTAGCCCCTGGCAAAGAAGCACTTTCTCTCTGGGGTGACCCACAGAGCTGCCATCTGCTTCTCACCTGAGGTTTGGCCTAGAAGTGACAGCTCTCCAGAGAGAAAACATATTATAGCTTTTGCAGCGTTTAGTGGTGAATGTTCACATTCAAAAGTCATTTGGAGATGTGTAGGTAATGGAGGAGGGTTAATATCACAGTGGGGCTCAATTTTTAGCACTTTGTAGCCCAAGTGTGTGTCTACAGGGCACCAAAAATGTCTAGATGAAAAGGAAAAAAAAAAAAAAAACAACTCACTTCATCATCCAGATGTTAAGCTTTTACAACATTAACTGAAATTTCCATTTTTCACCCATTATGCCTAAGTCTCAATTTCAAGTTCCTGAAGCAAATTAGTGAGTGATTGAGGAAATTCTTTCCCCCTGTAGCTAACAATTCATTGCGCACGTTACTCTCAAAGGAGCGGCATGAATTATGGCTAATTGGTTCCCGCAGGGTCTGCTGAGGCCCTGGGTCCAGAAAATGGATAGGAGTTCAATAAAAGGTATTTCTGATTATTTTGTTGATTTGAGACTTATTGAAATTATTTTTCATATTCACATCATGGCATGGAAATTAATTTTGCCTGACTGGAGGTTGGTTAAAAGGCAGTCTAATACAAGTGAAGAGGTGGTTTTTCCCTCCACATAATACATCATGGTATCTATTTTGGATCTTTGCTAGAAATTGCAATCCAGTTTTCTCTTTTAAAAACTTAATTTACCTTAGCACTGAAACCTGACTGCGTATGACATCTACTCTGATCCCCATGTCCCCATTCTTCTCTGCTCTTCTGCCTTCCATTCCTGTCCCTTTTCTCACACCTCTCTTCCCATCTCTCTGTCCTTTTTCACCTATTTCCTACCCACCCCTCTTCTTCCCTCTTTCTCCCTCTTGTCCTTTCTTGACTTTAAAGGAAAAATAGGATCCTTTTCCTTCTGGGCTCTGTGTCTTTTCCTGAATTCATTTGTCACTCAACACTTATTTCATTGGAACATCCCTTAAAATTGCACTGACCTGGATCCCCTCTGTCCTGAGAACCGAGAACTGCTCAGAATCCCTGAGCCATCACTCAGGTGCCACGAGAACCTTGGGAAGAGTGAGGGTGCAGTGGTTGTGAGCGTGGAGCCAAACTGCCCAGGTTGGGATACCTGCCCACCGCTGGTGACACGTGTGACCATGGGCACATTATTCAGCCTCTCTCTAAGCCTCTGTTTGCCCACAGTACAATAGAGATAATAACAGTATGAACCTCATAGGATGGATGCTTCCCATATTGTGAGTGCCCGATACAATTATTCTGATGTGATATATCTTTGACAGGACTCTTCTTCAAAGAGTAATTGAACAAGAGGTTAAGATAAACTGGCCTCTCAGAAATTACAATTCCCCCCCCTTATATGGTGGTCTGGGTTTAAAAGCATAGCTGTGTCAAGATGAATTCTATACAGAGGTTGATTAATTACTGACCTCGGACAATGTGCCCGTGTCGCCAGTGATGGGGATGGTATTGGCTCACTTGTGATTTACTATTCGTGTTGCAGGTATTATATGATGCTTCTGGGGTTCTTGAGAAAAACAGAGACACTCTCCCTGCCGATGTGGTTGTCATACTGAGGACATCGGAAAACCAGCTTCTTCAGCAACTCTTCTCAATCCCTTTGACCAAAACAGGTACTTGGAACCTCCCTGACAGCCCTGGGTCTGATGCTTTTACAAGCCCTGCTGGGGTTTTCCATTTCATGTCTAAATCCTGCCAGGGCTGCACTACTAACATTTTGAACTTTGAGCAGGTGTAAAGGTCTATTCAGCTAAGTTCAAGAAGAGGAAAGTGATTGTTTCTTTTGCATCTAATTACACAGCATCAGCGTATATATATATATGTGTGTACACACACACACACACACTTTCTATAACATCACCTCTTAGACTTCTCATTTTCCCTGCCTGCTTCCTTCATTCTTCCATTTATAAAAATGTATGTTGGGAATTCCCTGGCAGTCCCGTGGTTAGAACTCCACACTTCCACTGCAGAGGGCACAGGTTCGATCCCAGGTCAGGGAACTAAGATCCTGCAAGACACACAGTGCGTCCAATACAAAAATAAAATAAAATAAAATAAATAAAGCAGATGTTATTATCAATTTATGCTAAACACTCTAGGATGGTCTCAGTTTACCTAGAATTATTGGGAAGATTATTTCTATTTATGTATGATTTCAAGTAATGGGACTGGGACCAATCAAAGTCATCCAATCATGGGGTCCTCAGAGGTCACCTGGTCCAGCTTCCCACCTAGTCATCGACCCCAGCCCACTGCTCTCCTAACCAACTTGGAACAGGTCTGTCACTGGCCTATATACACAGCCTTTGTCTACTTACAGTCAGCCTCTGTGTAGTTGCTCGGTCGGTCCTCACGCAGGAGCAGGAAGCTAGAGCCACAAAATGGGGCATCCTGGTCTTTGCTGTTCCACCAAGTAGATTCTAATTGGGTCAAGCTCCTTTGATTTATCTGGGATTCTTCTGCCTTTGGCTGGGCAGCAGACTCAATCTTCCCATCGCTCTCCTCTCAAGGGCTTTATGTTTTTGAGGCTGTGCCTGGAAACAGCTGCAAATATGCTTTTAAGAAAGGAGGCAGAGGAACCTCTTTATCATTGTTCATAATTTCTTTTTCTTTCCACATCCCTCGTGAAGTTATCGGCAGTGTGCCTGGCATGGGGCCTCTGCAAGCTAAGAGTGTGGTTGCCAGGCCTGGATTGTAGCAGCGTGCAGGGGAATGAAAAGCTTGCTTAAGAAAAAAGTCATAATCTACAGCGTTTTTTTCATCTTCACTTTCAAACCATGTTCTTAACCTTTTTCAGACACGCTCCTTTAAATGAAAATAGTAGAGTACCCATCAGAAGGCTGCCCTCCAGCTTCTTCTCCAGACCTCCATTGGGCACAGCCAGGATTTGATTCATTATCAACTTCTGGGAGAGTGGGCAGCTGTGGGCACAGCTGTGGCTCCCTCAGCAGACACTCAGGTGTATCAACTCACTAGCTAACTTGTGCAGAAGCAAAGACGGCCATTTTTGATAGGAGATGTCCTCTTTGAAATAAAATATATCCAAGTGACTTGTTAGCTAGCATTTATACCCTCCCATAAATATGAGTAATGACTTGTCAAATCTGTTCACAACTTCGGAATTTCTAATTTTTCAACCTTTGGCAAAATAAAAACAACTTCACAGTCTAGGCCACTGGGTGGCGCTGTGCAAGAAGTCAGGCTCTGCAGCCAGCCTGCTGTTGCCCTTGATCACCTAAAAGCCGGGGAGGAAGAAGAACAAAGAGGTAGCCTCCCCTTCTTATTTTTGCTTTTCTCTGAAAGACCTTTCCTCCTGTCTTATAACTCTTTCTGCATCTTGCCTTAAAACTGCACCCCACACGACCTGGAGGAAACAAAAATGAAAACTAAGACTAGAACAAACATGTTTTCCGGACAAGCTTCCTTGTATTCCTGAGTTGTATATTATGCATAATAATTTATTTTGAGATCCTTAACTTTCTCTTCTCCACTATACTTTTGAGTATAATTAAGAAGCCACAAATACACATCAAAACTAGTAAGCATGATTCTGTTATCTTTTTCTGAAATTATTCATGGAAAAATACCTTCAATTAACAAACATTTATAGAAGAGCTGCTAATAATAAAGCACTGTATAGGCAGTAAAGGGGAATATAGAGATAAAGATAATGTGGCTTTGCCCTAAAAGCAACTGGAACTTTCTTTTTTTTTTTTAAATACTTAATTTAGTTTTATTTATTTTTTATACAGCAGGTTCTTATTAGTCATCAATTTTATACACATCAGTGTATACATGTCAATCCCAATCACCCAATTTATCCCACCACCACCCCCACACCCCCACGGCTTTCCCCCCTTGGTGTCCATACGTTTGTTCTCTACATCTGTGTCTCAACTTCTGCCCTGCAAACCGGTTCATCTGTACCATTTTTCTAGGTTCCACATACATGCGTTAATATACGATATTTGGTTTTCTCTTTCTGACTTACTTCACTCTGTATGACACTCTCTAGATCCATCTACCTCTCAACAAATGACCCAATTTCGTTCCTTTTTATGGCTGAGTAACATTCCATTCTATATATGTACCACATCTTCTTTATCCATTCGTCTGTCGATGGGCATTTAGGTGGCTTCCATGACCTGGCTATTGTAAATAGTGCTGCAATGAACATTGGGGTGCATATGGCTTTTCGAATTATGGTTTTCTCTGGGTATGTGCCCAGTAGTGGGATTGCTGGATCATATGGTAATTCTATTTTTAATTTTTAAGGAACCTCCATACTGTTCTCCATAGTGGCTGTATCAATTTACATTCCCACCAACAGTGCAAGAGGGTTCCCTTTTCTCCACACCCTCTCCAGCATTTGTAGTTTGTAGATTTTCTGATGATGCCCATACTAACTGGTGTGAGGTGATACCTCGCTGTAGTTTTGATTTGCATTTCTCTAATAATTAGTGATGTTGAGCAGCTTTTCATGTGCTTCTTGGCCATCTGTATGTCTTCTTTGGAGAAATGTCTATTTAGGTCTTCTGCCCATTTTTGGATTGGGTTGTTTGTTTTTTTAATATTAAGCTGCATGAGCTGTTTATATATTTTGGAGATTAATCCTTTGTCCATTGATTCGTTTGCAAATATTTTCTCCCATTCTGAGGGCGGTCTTTTCGTCTTGTTTATGGTTTCCTTTGCTGTGCAAAAGCTTTGAAGTTTCATTAGGTCCCATTTGTTTATTTTGTTTTTATTTCCATTACTCTAGGAGGTGGATCAAAAAAGATCTTGCTGTGATTTATGTCAAAGAGTGTTCTTCCTATGTTTTCCTCTAAGAGTTTTATAGTGTCCAGTCTTACATTTAGGTCTCAAATCCATTTTGAGTTTATTTTTGTGTATGGTGTTAGGGAGTGTTCTAATTTAACTCTTTTACATGTAGCTCTCCAGTTTTCCCAGCACCACTTATTGAAGAGACTGTCTTTTCTCCATTGTATGTCCTTGCCTCCTTTGTCATAGATTAGTTGACCATAGGTGCGTGGGTTTATCTCTGGGCTTTCTATCTTGTTCCATTGCTGTATGTTTCTGTTTTTGTGCCAGTACCATATTGTCTTGATGACTGTAGCTTTGCAGTATAGTCTGAAGTCAGGGAGTCTGATTCCTCCAACTCTGTTTTTTTCCCTCAAGGCTGCTTTGGCTATTCGGGGTCTTTTGTGTCTCCATACAAATTTTAAGATTTTTTGTTCTAGTTCGTAAAAAATGCCATTGGTAATTTGATAGGGGTTGCATTGAATCTGTAGATTGCTTTGGGTAGTATAGTCGTTTTCACTATATGGATTGTTGATTCTTCCAATCCAAGAACATGGTCTATCTCTCCATCTGTTGGTATCATCTTTAATTTCTTTCATCAGTGTCTTATAGTTTTCTGCATACAGGTCTTTTGTCTCCCTAGGTATGTTTATTCCTAGGTATTTTATTCATTTTGTTGCAGTGGTAAATGGGAGTGTTTCCTTAATTTCTCTTTCAGATTTTTCATCATTAGTGTATAGGAATGCAAGAGATTTCTGTGCATTAATTTTGTATGCTGCAACTTTACCAAATTCATTGATTAGCTCTAGTAGTTTTCTGGTAGCATCTTTAGGATTCTCTATGTATAGTATCATGTCATCCGCAAACAGTGACAGTTTTACTTCTTCTTTTCCGATTTGTATTCCTTTTATTTCTTTTTCTTCTCTGATTGCCGTGGCTAGGACTTCCAAAACTATGTTGAATAATAGTGGTGAGAGTGGACATCCTTGTCTTGTTCCTGATCTTAGAGGAAATGCTTTCAGTTTTTCACCATTGAGAATGATGTTTGCTGTGGGTTTGTCGTATATGGCCTTTATTATGTTGAGGTAGGTTCCATCTATGCCCACTTTCTGGAGTTTTTATCATAAATGGGTGTTGAATTTTGTCAAAAACTTTTTCTGCATCTATTGAGATGATCATATGGTTTTTATTCTTCAATTTGTTAATATAGTGTATCACATTGATTGATTTGTGTATATTGAAGAATCCTTGCATCCCTGGGATGAATCCCACTTGATCATGGTGTATGATCCTTTTAAATTGTTGTTGGATTCTGTTTGCTACTATTTTGTTGAGGATTTTTGCATCTATATTCATCAGTGATATTGGTCTGTAATTTTCTTTCTTTGTAGTGTCTTTGTCTGGTTTTGGTATCAGGGTGATGGTAGCCTCATAGAATGAGTTTGGGAGTGTTCCTTCCTCTGCAATTTTTTGGAAGAGTTTGAGAAGGATGGGTGTTAGCTCTTCTCTAAATGTTTGATAGAATTCACCTGTGAAGCCATCTGGTCCTGGACTTTTGTTTGTTGGAAGATTTTTAATCACAGTCTCAATTTCAATACTTGTGATTGGTCTGTTCATATTTTCTACTTCTTCCTGGTTCAGTCTTGGAAGGTTATACCTTTCTAAGTATTTGTCCTTTTCTTCCAGGTTGTCCATTTTACTGGCATAGAGTTGCTTCTAGTAGTCTCTTAGGATGCTTTGTATTTCTGCAGTGTCTGTTGTAATTTCTCCTTTTTCATTTCTAATTTTATTGATTTGAGTCCTCTCTCTCTTTTTCTTGATGAGTCTGGCTAATGGTTTATCAATTTTGTTTATCTTCTCAAAGAACCAGCTTTTAGTTTTATTGATCTTTGCTATTGCTTTCTTTGTTTCTATTTCATTTATTTCTTCGCTGATCTTTATGATTTCTTTCCTTCTGCTAGCTTTGTGTTTTGTTTGTTCTTCTTTCTCTAGTTCCTTTAGGTGTAAGGTTAGATTGTTTTTCTGAGATTTTTCTTGTTTCTTGAAGTAGGCTTGTATAGCTATAAGCTTCCCTCTTAGAATGGCTTTTGCTGCATCCCATAGGTTTTGGATTGCCGTGTTTTCATTGTCATTTGTCTCAAGGTATTTTTTGATTTCCTCTTTGATTTCTTCAGTGATCTCTTGGTTATTTAGTAACGTATTGTTTGGCCTCCATGTGTTTGTGCTTTTTACGTTTTTTTCCCTGTAATTCATTTCTAATCTCATAGCGTTGTTGTCAGAAAAGATGCTTGATATGATTTCAGTTTTCTTAAATTTGCCGAGGCTTGATTTGTGACCCAAGATGTGATTTATCCTGGAGAATGTTCCATGCACACTTGAGAAGAAAGTGTAATCTGCTGTTTTTGGATGGAATGTCCTATAAATATCAATTAAATCTATCTGGTCTATTGTGTCATTTAAAGCTTCTGTTTCCTTATTTATTTTCATTTTGGATGATCTGTCCATTGGTGTAAGTGAGGTGTTAAAGTCCCCCACTATTATTGTGTTACTGTCGATTTCCACTTTTATAGCTGTTAGCAGTTGCCTTATGTATTGAGGTGCTCCTATGTTGGGTGCATATATGTTTATAATTGTTATATCTTCTTCTTGGATTGATCCCTTGATCATTATGTAGTGTCCTTCCTTGTCTCTTGTAACATTCTTTATTTTAAAGTCTGTTTTATCTGATATGAGTATTGCTACTCCAGCTTTCTTTTGATTTCCATTTGCATGGAATATCTTTTTCCATCCCCTCACTTTCAGTCTGTATGTGTCCCTAGGTCTGAAGTGGGTCTCTTGTAGACAGCATATATATGGGTTTTGGTTTTGTATCCATTCAGCAATGGATGGATCTGTGTCTTTTGGTTGGAGCATTTAATTCATTCACGTTTAAGGTAATTATCGATATGTATGTTCCTGTGACCATTGTCTTAATTGTTTTGGGTTTGTTTTTGTAGGTCCTTTTCTTCCCTTGTGTTTCCCACTTAGAGAAATTCCTTTAGCATTTGTTGTAGAGCTGCTTTGGTGGTGCTGAATTCTCTTAGCTTTTGCTTGTCTGTAAAGCTTTTGATTTCTCCATCAAATCTGAACAAGATCCTTGCTGGGTAGAGTAATATTGGTTGTAGGTTCTTCCCTTTCATCACTTTAAGTATGTCATGCCACTCCGTTCTGGCTTGTAGAGTTTCTGCTGAAACATCAGCTGTTAACCTTATGGGAGTTCCCTTGTATGTTATTTGTCATTTTTCCCTTGCTGCTTTCAATAATTTTTCTTTGTCTTTAATTCTTGCCAATTTGATTACTATGTGTCTCGGTGTGATTCTCCTTGGGTTTATCCTGTATGGGACTCTCTGCGCTTCCTGGACTTGGGTGGCTATTTCCTTTCCCATGTTAGGGAAGTTTTTGACTATAATCTCTTCAAATATTTTCTCTGGTCCTTTCTCTCTCTTTTCTCCTTCTGGGACCCCTATAATGCGAATGTTGTTGCGTTTAATTTTGTCCCAGAGGTCTCTTAGGCTGTCTTCATTTCTTTTCATTCTGTTTTTCTTTATTCTGTTCTGCAGCAGTGAATTCCACCATTCTGTCTTCCAGGTCACTTATCCGTTCTTCTGCCTCAGTTATTCTGCTATTGATTCCTTCTAGTGTAGTTTTCATTTCAGTTATTGTATTGTTCATCTCTGTTTGTTTGTTCTTTAATTCTTCTAGGTCTTTGTTAAACATTTCTTGCATCTTCTTGATCTTTGCCTCCATGCTTTTTCCAAGGTCCTGGATCATCTTCACTATCATTATTCTGAATTCTTTTTCTGGAAGGTTGCCTATCTCCCCTTCATTTAGTTGTTTTTCTGGGGTTTTATCTTGTTCCTTCATCTGGTACATAGCCCTCTGCCTTTCATCTTGTCTGTCTTTCTGTGAATGTGGTTTTTGTTCCACAGGCTGCAGGATTGTAGTTCTTCTTGCTTCTGCTGTCTGCCCTCTGGTGGATGCGGCTATCTAAGAGGCTTGTCCAACTGGAGCTTTCTTTTACCATCACTTTCCATTTAGAATTGGGCACTAATTTATCTCCTTAGGGCGATATTTGCCTTCAGACTTCAGTTTTAAAAGAGACTGTGTGTCCTATGTTGAAGGTCAGAATATTAATTAAGCTTCTAAAGGTTAAAATTTCCACATTCTATATTTTTTGGTTTTATTATGTTATAACCTTTTTTTTAATTATTATTAATTAATTAATTTATTTTTGACTGCGTTGGGTCTTCATTGCTGTGCATGGGCTTTCTCTAGTTGCGATGAGCAGGGACTACTCTTCGTTGCTGTGTGCGGGCTTCTCATTGTGGTGGCTTCTCTTTGTTGCGGAGCACGGGCTCTAGGCGTGCAGGCTTCAGTAGTTGTGGTGCACGGGCTTAGTTGCTCCGCGGCATGTGGGAATCTTCCTGGACCAGGGCTCAAACCTGTGACCCTTGCATTGGCAGGCAGATTCTTAACTGCTGCGCCACCAGGGAAGTCCCTGTATTACAGCCTTTGAAAGTGGGAAAGCCTGGACAGAAATAGGTTGTATTGTTTTTGCTAAAAATGCAAATACTTGTTTCCAGCACATACCCTTTAGGAAGGGCAATGTAGCTGTCCATCTCAGCATTGTGGTTGGCAGCAAGGTCCCACGCATCCTAGCATTTTGGAAAAGAATATGCTAATATTTTCAGCGCATGGGAAACTATTTTCTTGGTTATTTAAATTTGTATTTATCCTGCTTCAAACCCTTAAATACTTAAACAGGGCACTAGTTCAGTGAGCATACATATTATGGACAATTACTTTACAAATTTCTTTTAGGGGATGAACTACAGAGAGGAAGGAGAAAGGTCAAAGTTGGGAAACCTTGGAGGCTATTAACCCCCAACTTTAAAAAGAGGTCCAGTGTTGGGCTCCTCGATTTCAAGAGGAGAGGCCCCTAAGGGATGTTGGCAATGCTCTGGCTCCTGGTCTTGGTGGTGGCTGCATAGATTTTGCTCTGTAATATTCATTGTGCTGTACATTTATATTTTGTACACTTTTATACACATGCAATCTATTTCACAATAATACTTCTTTTCCCCGAAGGATAGAGAAGAATCTTAAAACGCAAAGAAAAACTTTAAATTTCTTTATCTAAGGTGTCCTGTCCAGTTAAGTTCAAGTGTCCTGGTAGCCAGACTCCTGCTCTCCTTTGCTTTCAAACACAGGCATCAGAGAGCCTCCGGCTGACATTCCTTGAAAAAAGTCAGCCTCCTCTCGTGGACTGCTGGGCGGGTGACAATCCCTTCCTTGGTGGATATCAAATAGAAGTATTGGCCCTTGGTTTAATCTCTTATCAAGGTTAAGAGGATTAACCTCTGAATATGTTTGTGTAAAACTGTAATATAAAATCAGAGAGAGTAATCCAGTTGGCATTTTCAAGTCTCCTGTTCCCACCTTCCTGTTCACGTTCTACATCCCCAAACACTGAAAAGGGTGAAAAACGTGGAGCATGAGCTCTTGGGTCCAGGGTGGTCACCTTCTCCCAGGGTGCTGCAGCTCCCTTCCCAGCAGCCGTTTCTGCTGGCGCCCAGCTGTGCCTGGTGGTGGAAACACCTCTCTCTGCCTGAAGGGTGTGTTCTCGTTCTGAGATGCCCAGTGACCATCAGGTAAACGGAGGCAGCTGCAGTCAGGACGGATCCTCTCTGTTCCCCTCTCTGCTTTTGCGACCACTCTTTGACCACTTCAGACACGTCAAAATTTTCTTTGTAATCCTTCCTATTAATAGGAGATTCTCTGAAGACTTTATATGTGAAAATTTGATGTGGCAGCACCACTGCTTTCCAACCCTTCAGCTGGGACTTTTCAAACTGAATGATGGAGGTAGAAAAACATTAAAAGGAAAGATGTTATAACAAGGTTTCATGACCTATTTTCCTGTTGGGGGAATGTTCCACTTGCTACAAGTAAACTAGAGAAGAGTTCAAAAGGATCAGGGGAGGAAAGAGAAGAGGAGGTTTCAAAAGGAGCTTGAAAAATCCATTTCTGTCTTTGAATCGTGAATTCTGACTTCCAAATAGGAGTGTGGGGTTTTAAAGGAGTTAGGAACTTGAGAGAAACTAGAGAAAACAAGAGTACCACGGAGGGGATATTCTCTGAACCTCAAAGTCCGGTTTTGCTTCAGAATCTGGAGCTGAATTTTGTCTCTGTTGCCCTCTTCTGTCTGAGGACTCTCAGGTTTCTCCCTTGGAATTTGATTTGCAGTAAAAATCAACAGTAAACTTTCTCTGTCTTGACTTCCGTTGGTTCCCCTTTTTATTTGGATGGGGAGTGGAGGCAAGACGAGTCCCCACCCTGTAACTGCAAAGCTCTGTAACACCTTCACTGCCGAAATCCTTGCTGTGGATGGTCTGGTCCTGATTCTGTAACTCCCCAAATTAACGGCGAGGATGCCTTTTTGTAACCATCTCTAAGAGTTTTCATTTTCCACTGATGGCTGCGCCCGCATCCCGGCAGCTCAGCACACGAGTCTGGCAAGCTGAGCTGACTCTGAGTGACAGAGTTCCGGGTCACAGACACGGGCAGTGCTCCGCTCTTCCTGAGAGGGAGAGGGGGCGAGTGAGCCAACTCTGTCAGCGAGCCTGCGAGTCAGTGCCTCCTTGTACAGAGGCCTGCCTCCTTCTTCTAATTTGGGAGTGCATCTCAGTCAACAACCAATATGTATTTATCATCTTTCTAGATCTGGTGCCTTCTAGAAGGAATAAAAGAAAATCCCAGCCAGAATAGTGACAGATAAACAGAGCCAAATCCTAAAATGTTTAAGGGATGCACAACAGGCATCAATAAATGGGGGCAATATAAGCACTATATCTATACAAGTGAAAATATCAGTAGAAGGAAAAGTCATGGAAATATCATGGTTCAATGTGGAGAAAGTTCTTTTAACTAAGAAAGGTTTCTTGGAAGATATTTTTATTTTTTTAATAGGAGACTAGAGAAAAATTGAATGTAAAGCCTGATGTAATGAGGCATTCTACGCCAGGGTCTACAGCCCTGGAAAGGAGAGGGAGGTGGAAGTGGGATGAGTAAATGAACAGGACGGGGAGGAAAGGACTCAGGGCAGAGGGAGGGAAGCAGGATGGATAAATGATGATGGGCTCCCGATGCTGATCCGAAACGCTAGGGGTGGTCAGCGTGGGCTCCTGAAGGGAACAGCCTCAGGGTGAGAAAGAAAAACTTGAACAGGGTGTTTAAGACTAACTAGAGAGAACCAGGTCCTATCTCCAAATATGGTCACCTTCTGAGGTACTTGGCATTAGGACTTCAACGTATGAATTCGTTCGTTCGGGGAGGGAGGGACTACAGTTCCGCCCCTAACAGATCCCTAATTGCTGAGGGAGCTGTTCATATGAGCCCCCTTAGCAGGGGGCCATATGGGGCCACCGCCTTTCCCCATAAAGCCCAGGGACTGTTGTGTCCTGCCAGAGAGGGTTTGCAGCCTCACCCAGTCTGAGAAAAAGAGCTCGGCCCTCGCCTTTTTCCTTCCTCCCCCTCCCACGCCAGAGCAGCTAGCGCAGAGCAGAGGGGTGGGAGAGAAGACTGCTTCAGGCCATGATGGTATCAATCCAGCCTGGAGGGAAAGGAACAGTGGGAAAAAGAGCTTTGACTTGAGATGATATTAAAGGTTAAAAATAAATAAGAAAGAATCTTCAAAACCAAAAGTAATCTTTAATAACAGAAAATATCTGAAAATCTGTGAAATGGGCTGAAACATAGTTAATGGAGCTGCCGTCCTCACAGAAAGGTGAGGGGTCAGCAGGGGTGGGGAAGTTACATGAAAAAGTGGAACTGTTTCTTGTTTATCCCCAGTGAACTGAGATGCCTCATTATGCTGATTTCATACTCGAGGCACAGCAGAGAACCACAAAGCTTTCTGTAGGTGTGACCCTGGGAGGCTGGCAGATTCCCTCACTAGCTGAGGATTCCTCCCAGCACCAGCCCAGAGTGGGTGAGAGTCAGATTCTTGTCTCAGGAACAGAGCAAATGACACCAAGGGTTACTCAGAAATAGTGGAAATAGCAAATGTTAATCACATGGGCTCCTCATCTCCAACAACCTACCATCAGAGCTGTGCAATTCAGTACTTTGGGCTACCCAGCTGTGCAGTTGTGCCTCATGCAACCATCTTGTCTACTTGGGAAGACTGTAAGCTTCATGAGAACAAAGACCATGTCTTCTATTTCATTTATATACAGAAAATACAGTCACGACTGTTCATAGTACTTCACTGCTCCATGCCATTACACATGTTAATTCTGCTCTGAGATTACTTCTGTCCCCCGCTCCCACCCTCATCACCACACCTTCCATCCCTGCCCCTTCCCTGCCTCCTAATCCTTTTTTCTTCCTCCAAAACTCAGCCCTAGCATCACCTCCTCCAGGAAGTTCTTGGTCTGGGTTGGGTGAAATCCCTGGCGCCACTGGGGTGTAAGTTCCATGAGGACAGGATTTTGTCCATTCAGTAGGATCCTCTTTCTAGCTCCTGGAGAGGTGCCTGGCATGTACGAGGTGCTCAGGAGAGTCTGTCTTTTCAGGCAGGGAGTGTACTTTGTGAACGGAATTTCCTTGTGGTCTTGAGAGCACTTGAAATGTATTTGGGTCATCCTGATTTATGGTGCTGGCTGGGAGCCCACCAGCATGAGAGATTTATTTCAACAAGTTGTGAAATCCAGAGCTCCACCTGGAACTCCATATTCTGAATCTGGAGAGACACGCGTGAAGCCCTATTAGGACTCAGATGCCAGAGAAGCGCAGATAGAATCGCAGGTACATCTCTAACATTTGAGATTGATTGCCGGCCCCCTTCCTGGTGGATTGGACAGGGTGCGCTTTCCCAGAAGCAAACAGCACATGCACGTGCTGTAAGTACTTTGCTGGGAAGCACGAGATCCATGTACTTGCTCAGAAACGTGGGGACCCTGGGGACTCTGGGTGCCCGTGTGGTCACACTCCCTTCTATTACTGCCACAGCCAACTGGGAGGACCAGCCAAGAGACCTCTGCTGCCTCTGTGGGGTTCCATGGGGAGCAGTGTCCCCCTTCTGCCCTTTGACAGGCTGGAGCGGAAGGCAGAGGGTCCTGGCAACTGCTGGGCCGTCCGGGGAGAAACTGCACACCTTCCCGCATCTCCCTTTGTTAACGGTTTTCAGCCCTTGTCTAGAAGAATTTTTGATTTTCTTTGCTAGGCTTGTTGAGGACAAAGTGTATGTGTGGTGTGGTTGTGAGGCAAGAGATCATCTCTTGAAATTCTTGCTTTGATATGTTTTTTCGAATCCCTGAATGCCTGTAGGTTTTGAGTTTGTATTCTCCAGGGGCTGGGTTTTATTTTGCTTATTTGTCTTTTGATTCAAATGTAAGAAGCTTAAATGTTTCTTTCCTTTTAAAACGTCTACCTGCAGTTTCTTCCACCCAGTCAACTGTGGTGGAATAAAGAGCCCTGGCCTATAAGTCAGGAGACAGGCTGAGTTTGACCTGGGTTGGTACTTTGCACCCAACGGGTTTAATTCAGTTTTCTGAACTAGCTTCCCATCTGCAAAGTGAGGGCTTTGCGTGAAGAAGAACCTCTCAAGTAGAAGGAAGCTTAAGGTCAAACAGACCAACCTCTAGTAATCCCTAGGCCAAACTTTCAGTCTGGAGTTACTGTGGTTTCAAAGCTCTCACTGGCTCTCTGTCATTCATTGGTCTATTGCACCATGCTGTCCAGTGTGATATAAAATGTTCTATTCATCACATTTTCAAAAGTAAAAAGAAGCAGGTTGTCTTAGACCATTGGGCTGCTATAACACAATACCACAGACTGGGTGGCAATAAACAACAGAAATTTATTTCTCACCGTTCTGGAGGCTGGGAAGTTCAAGATCAAGGCACCAACAGATTTGATGCCTGGTGAGGGACCATTTCCTGGTCCATAGTTGGCTGTCTTTTCACTGTGTCCTCAGATGGCAGAAGGGTCAAGGGAGCTCTCAGGGGTCTCTTTTATTAGGACACTAATCCCATTGATAAGGGCTCTGCCTTTATGAATCAGTTAACTCCCAAAGGCCTTACCTCCGAATACCATCACATTGGGGGTTAGGATTTAGCATATGAATTTGTAGGGGGTGGGGAACACAAACATTTCGTCTACAGCACAGACAACATTAATTTTACTAATATATCTTTACTCAACATATCAAAAATATTATCATTCAACAAGTAATCAGTATAAAAATTATTGAGATATCTTACCTTTTTTCTTTTTTTAAACTAAGTCTTTGAAATCTGGTGTGTATTTTTTACTTACAGCACATCTAGTTCGGACTAACCACATTTCATGTGTTCTGCAGCTACCACGTTGAATAACGTGGTGGCTACAGAGAATCGCTGCCCTAGCCACAGATGTGCCTCATTCCTGCTCTCAAAGAGAATTGCAGAAATGCCAAAGAGCCCTTCTTGCTGGTCCTTCCAAAAAAAATAAATTCTTGTTTCTTCATAAAATAATATTTTACTGCATTCAGACTTCAGCCTATTTCCCAGTATGTGAGAAAAGTCAGTGTTCTGGATTTGCAGAGTTCCAGCACAAGCTTGTTGAAAGTTCCCTTGGCTCTCTTTGCAGAGATAGAAAGGTCCCATATCATCAGTATCAAGAGCAATGTTTTCCCAAGTGTGTTTCATGAAGCTCTAGGTTTGTGGGATGTGATGAAGTGTGAGGTAAAGAAGAGATTTCCATGGTCAAAAAGCATGGGGAATACTAGGTATGAAATTCCATAAGCATCTTTACTGCAGAAATACCAAGAGATGGCTCTCCTGTACAGGGCTTCTGAAACCAGTAAGATGCTTTTTTGCGAAAAGCATCTTGAGGGTCAAGAGTCAAATGGGACTTACTGAGGCATTGCTGATCAGAACATTTTCTCCCTGAGTCTTTCTTTTCCAGGGCAGCCTTCCAGTATGGATCTTAAATCCATTTCCAAAAGTTCTTCATGCTTTCCTAGCTCTAGGGACCCTGTTGCTGCTGTGTCCTTGAAAGACAAAAACTAAAATAACCTTCACTAATGAGTTGTAATAATGGCTCTAATATTGGGAAAGTATCTGTTATGAATTAGATCCACTATCTTTCCTCAACACATTTTAATACTTTTTTCATAGCTCCTAAATGTGACAGTGAATGTACATTTTATTTTTAAGCAGCAGTACAATTGAGGGCCATTTTATTTTATTTCTTTAATGATCTTGTCAAGTACAACAAATATGGCAGCTTTGATTTTTCAAATGGTCAGAAATGCAAGAAAAACAAATTCTGCTTCTCTCGCCAGAATCCTTCTTATTCATAGAGAAGAAATATGTTCCCATTTAAGATGAAAGGTTCTTTGCATTTATTTCATAGCTCATATTGAGGAAAAGTCTCAAGGCCATTTACGGTTTATTAATTCATCCCACTACAAAATCTCTTTATCATGGGGCTTTCAGGTCATCCTCCCCCCTTCCCCACCTTACTAAAAGGTAACTCCAGGCACTTCAAATAAAGTGAATTAGAAACAAAGCCATCATAATTATAATCTCTCTACTTAGAAATGGATCACAACTTAATGCTTTTTTCCCCAGGAATTTGGGTCATGTTAATAAAAACTATTTTTCTCTTTAGAACACAAGACCAGCTTCTAACAGTCTGGTCCATATGTTAGAAGCATATAAAAGTTAATCATTTTGCTCTGGTGCCAGCGTGTTGTGTGCGAAGAGAAGCTGTAAACCACAGCTGTGAGGAGTAACAATTGTGAACTTTACTGGCTCGCACATGTGAGATGTCAGTAAACTAAATAAAATGTCACTTAACTTTACTGGAGAGTTGGAAGTGGGAGAGGAGGGCTAAGATTTTATTAAGGTTTGCATTTAGTAGAGTGGTTCCATTCTTTACGTTTCACAAGGATAGTTCAAGTTACACAAAACCCAGATCAACTGTTTTCCAGATGATTAGGTTTGGCTTAGCCACAAGGTTAGTGATTGCTGGGTAATCAATGGGAACTGTGTGCTGTTCACCTGGTTTGGTATGTAAATGACTAAAAAATTCAGACATCATCTAAAATCAGTTGGGTTCAATCAGTTTGATCAGGCAGCAGTCCTCTCAGTTACTCAGTGGTTTCCTTTGAATGTGGCCAGAAACCCTGAAACAACCACAGAATCTTTAATTAGGCCATCCTAGTTGATGGGCCCTCTCAACATCACTGCTCAGTGCTCTGCACAGCAGATATCTGACCTTGGGCTGTAGGCTTGTGTACTTTTTGCCGCCATTTCCTTTCTTGGTGAACTGGGGACGCGGCTCACAGTGTTGTATTAAATAATTCATTCTATACACAGCATAGTATCTACTACATTGTAAACATTCAATAAATGTTAGTATTTAAGTATTGTTAACTCTTTGCTGATCTGGAGCAGAGGGACAAATATAGGGCAAAATAAGTGGATTTCTACATGTATTTCCTTATCTCTGATGAATTGTTTTAAAAGACAGTAGATAATATTATACAGTACTGTGGGTTCTCCTCCCTCCCTCCTTTCTTCCTTCCTTCCTTCCTTCTTTCCTTCCTTCCTTCCTTCCTCCATCTCTTTCTTTTGAGAGTTTGTGATTTCTTTGTTTTAAAAATAGTACCTTAAGAATATAGACAGGAAAGAATAAATTACACCCTCAAACCTTAAATCTTCAGTTTATTTACTTTCTTTTCTAGTCATCCAATCCAACATTTAATGAGTTCTAGGCAATAGAAAATTGGATAGTCTATAAAACTCTGATTAACCAAAACCCCTAATTAATAACATTTTATAAATCTCAAAATACATGCTGAAGAGAAGGTCACTAACCTGAGTCAAGTGATTTAGCTTAAACTAAAACTCCGTGGCCAACTAGGACCTCTAGGGGCTCCACGTGGCTCTAATCAAATCCCCTAGACCAGCAACATCTACATCTCCACTCGCCACTGAAACTCTGTTAACTATAAATTTAACGGGAACACTTTATTCCCAAAACTCAATAAACATTCATCCAGCCTTCTGGATGATGAAACCCAGATACTTAGAAGGCAAGTAACTCATTCAAGCCCTCCTAACAAGTAAGTGACAGAGCTGAGACAAACCCCAGGTGGTTCGACCCTAGAACTCACAATCTTAACCACTTCACCTCTGCAATCCAGGCCTCAAATAGCTTGAGCAAAGATTCTGAAATATGAAGGGAGAGTGGTATGGCCAGAGACCAGCAAAAAGTTTAGGGTACGTGGAGGGAAGTGAGGTGAGCTGGGGCTTGCTCCTAGAAGGGCATTGGATGTCATGTTAAATAAAATTTAATGCCACACAATTTATTCCTTCACTCATTCATTCACATATATTTATTGAGTGCCTACTATGTGCTAGGTTAATTAGGCTAAACACTAGCTATAAAGTGGTAGATAGAATGGACTTAGTGCCTGCCCTAATGGAGCTTAGACTCCAGTGAAGAGTCACAGACACAGTGTTAATTAGCTTCATGGGTAGCTTTCAGTGTCACATCAAGGAACATCTAGGCATTCTCTAGAAATATTTAAATCCTAAATCTATTTCATTCAGGCTTATTACTCATCCATGGTGCTATTGAATACACTAACTCTGTAGAATGGTTCACAGTCAATTGCTATTTCTTTGGAATAATGAGCCATAGCGTTCTTGGATGACTGAAAGAAGAATCTGTGATACTGAAGTTTTCCAAGAGATGGTAGATGTGATCCATCTATAGAAGGCAAGGATCTACTGTATCTAAAATAGATAACTAATAAGGACCTACTGTATAGCACAGGGAATTCTACTCAATATTCTGTAATAACCTATATGGGAAAAGAATCAGAAAAAGAATGGAGATATATATATATATCTCCATTCTATATATATATATATAACTGATTCACTTTGCTGTACATCTAAAACTAACACAACATTGTAAGTCAACTATACTCCAATAAAAATTTTTTTTAAAAAGAAGGCAAGGGTAGAAATCATCTTAAATGTTGTTCTGGTACATTGGAGCATCTTCAATAAACGTTTTTTTTTTTTCAGCATCTACTATATGTAGGGCACTTCACAAATCTTCTAGCAGGTGCTAAAGAAATATTTTTTGAATTAATGAATGGGAATAGAAATTCTTAGTGCCTAACTTCAGAGACCATGTGACCTATATAAGGAAACAAAGCATTTCTAAAGATAAATACCAATAGAAGGTAAAATATTTGCATTGATTTAAAAGGACTCAAAAGGGCTCAGACACAAGTACACTAAATAACTGCAGCCTCTAGAATTAGCACAGAATTGTGATGCTTGTAGAGTTCCTTCATCAGAGGAATCTTTTTTGTTGGCCTTTATTCTCAATAGGGTCTATTCTTTAAAAGAAAAATCAGTAATTAATTGCATCCCAAGTCTGCAGGATAAGACTTTAATTTAGGAAGATTTGGAAGTCAAGCAGTTATTCTGGATGCTATGCCACAATTCTATAAAGCCAAGTTCTCAAAAAAGCAATGTCTGTACTTACGAAATGAAACTTACATTAACTGCATCCTTCAACACCATGACATATATCAGGTTCAGTAGAATAATCTTTCTGGTCAATGCCATTTTATGAACTAGTAAAAACAAACAAATCTGAGAGAGAGAGAAAGAAGAGAAGAGAGAAAAGAGAGAAATATGTGGGTGTGTTTGTGTCCAAGAAAACCTGTGGCAGTGTAGCTCAGATGTGAGTCATGCTGGCCAGTTAGGCATGTTATATAAGCTTTGCTTCTTATAGAGTGTTGCATTTCTCAGTATGCCTGTCCTTTTTCTCTGGATTCTTAAGCTGCTACATTTTTTCTCAAAGATATACACCTGAATGTTCAGACTAGGTCCTTTAAAAAGGCGCTAGGTGATATGAAACAGTCATTCCTTGAAAGAAAGCAAAAGAATTGGTAAGTGGGAAAATTATACTTGGATACCTACAGATCAAAAGTTAACCTTGAATGCTTTCAGAGTCTCAATCAAAAAAAAGGTTTATATAAGTGATGATTGCATTCATATTAGCACCCAGCTTTTCAAAATGACTGATATTTGCTAATATGCAAACTGAAAGAATCGTAATTTTTTTATTAAGAGAATACATATTATGAAGATGTTGAAGGTGTTGGTGCAGAAAGAATTCAGCAAGAGGCAGAGTGACAGGTAAGGAAGGAGTTTATTAGTATAGGACGCTTGTGAGAGATACGAGCAGGCAGGCAAGGAAGGGAGTGCCACCCCAAGAACTTAGTGGGCTACAGTTTTATAATCAAAGGAAAAGTGGGGAGTGGGAAAAGACCACCTTTTTTTTTTCATTCTTGAGTAGACTTCAGGCTTCCATCATCAGCTCTTCCTCCACGTCGGGCAGGGGAGTATTTTGTCCCTACATGGTCAGACTGGGACTGTCATGGCACTATGGAAATTGCCCAGAAGTCACTAATATATACTAAAATATGGTAAATCATCTCAGGTTTTAGTATAATGTCATCTTTCCCTATAATTTTGTTTTTAGTGCATGCAGAGGAGCATGTCCTAGGAATCATTAACTTACCTCACTGGGCAGGATGTGGGTCTCACACCTCCATTGTCATATTGTTTGGGGGCATGTCTCATGCTTCTGTTGCATGGTTTTGTTGCTAAGCAAGCCCGCTTGGTTTAGCTGTTTAGCAAGCCTGCTTTCTTGAGTGATCATTAACTTACAGGGGTCTCCTATATTTTTTCTCTACTTACAATCCGCTAGTGGGATTAACTATTTAATCACCTACTTTGTTCCTTTACTCTGTCCCTATCACCTTGAATTACTTAATCTTAAAAACATTGTTGGTGGGGAGCAAAAAACTATACCTCTGTCCCCTCGCTCATGTGCTAAGGAAGAAGAGTGATATACAAATTAGAGATCTGAATAAGCTTACTTTAGTCACAATAGCAAGGGAAGGAGGAGGAGTAACTAGAAAGAGATGACAGAAACCGAGCCGTTGTTAGCTGCTCATGGCGAGCAGCTGTGAAGAGAACATTGGCAAATTAAATATCCAGGCCTCCATCAAATCATTACTTAGGCTTCCTCCGTTTATCTAAGCCACATTGTCGTCACCGTCCTCCCCCCTTCCATTGCCTGCCAAACTGTGAAGAAATAACACATCATGCAGATTTTAGTTTTATCCTCTTTATTTTGTTCTTATTTTCTCCACCTCAGCAATCTCTTAAAATGTATTTCACAGCCTTAGATAGACCTTCAGACCTGAATGGAAACCCAACACTATTCAACCTTTTTTACTCCAGTTTGCATCCACAGATATTACTCTTACTCATGTGCTTGGTCAGCTTGATGTTGCTTTTTTATTTAAAAAAAAAAAAAAAGACTCTAGGTTTTAGAACAGTTTTAGGTTCTCAGCAAAATTGAGAGGAAAGTACAGAGATTTCCCATATACCCTTTGCCACTACACTTGCACAGCTTCCCCCATTATTATCATCCCCCACCAGAGTGGTACATTTGTTACAGTTGATGAATCTACATTGACACATCATCATCACTCCAAATCCATTATGGTTTACATTATGGTTCACTCTTGGTGTTGTACGTTCTGTGGGATTGGACAAAGGTATAATGACATATTCATCATTATAGGGTCATACAGAGTATTTTCACTATCCGTAAAATCTTCTGTGCCTTGCCTATTCATCTCTTCTCTGGATCCATGATCTTTTTATTATCTCCATTGTTTTGCCTTTTCCAGTTGGAATAATACAGTATGTAGCCTTTTCAGATGACTTTTTTCACTTAGTAATATACATTTAAGGTTCTTCCATGTCTTTTCATGATTTCATAGCTCATTTTTTTAGCACTAAATAATCCATTGTCTGGATATAACTCAATTTATTTATCTATTCACCTACTGACATCTTGGTTGCTTCCAATTTTTGGCAACAGGGATTTCTGTGTGGACATGTTTTCAACTCCTTTGGGTAAATACCAAGGAGTGTGATTGCTGGATCATATGTCAGAGTATGTTTATTTTTGTAAGAAACCACCAAACTGTCTTCCAAAGTGGCTGCACCATTTTGCACTGCCATCAGCAATGAATAAGAGTTCCTGTTGCTCCACATCCTTGGCAGCATTTGACGATGTCAGTGTTCTGGATGTTGGCTATTTTAATAGGTGTGTAATGGTATCTCGTTGTTTTAATTTGCATTTCTGTGATGATATAATGTGGAGCATCTTTTCATGTGGTTATTTGCCATCTGTGTATCTTCTTTGGTGAGGTGTCTGTTAAAGTATTTGGCCCATTTTAAAATCAGGTTGTTTGTTTTCTAACTGTTGAATTTCAAGAGTTCTTTGTGTATTTTGGATAATAGTCCATTATCAGATGTGCCTTTTGCAATTTTTTTCCCTGATGTTGCTTTTCATACAATATTGTTTACTACCCTGACCAGCTCTCTAATCTACAGCCTAGGTAAAGTTCTCACATGTCCTGGCCACAGATGTCACACAGTCTTTTTTTGGTACTAGGTCAACATTACACTGTTCCTTGTAGTTCCCTCTCGCAAGAGTCCACCCCTCTTACACTACATTGCCGGACATTGATCTAGATGCAGCTGCATAGCACAGAGGGTTTGTTTCATGGATGCCATGGCAAAATGCACATGAGTGGAGGACCACTAATCTACTCAAACTTCTCATTTGATGTGTAACACAGGTGAGTCATAGAGAGAAGTGATCTGAAGTCAATGGCAGGCCTGGGATAAGAATTCAGGTTTCTCAACTTTAAGTCTAGTGTTCTTTTCATTGCTTCTAGGCTAAAGAGGGAGAACTAAAGAAGCACTTATAATTCCAAGCACTCAGTCATCATTCTGCAAAATGTGAAGTTAACAGCCTCTTGTTTCTGAAGCCCTGTGTGGCTTTCTCAGTCTTAATTGAAAACACAAGGAAACATATAATGTTACGCTTTACACAGGGAAATCTATAACTGACCCACCATGAATAGATAAGGTATGTTGAGCAGAGCTTTTAGGAAGAGATTTTTTTATCTGTAGTAATCAGTTTATTCTCTCTTGCCTTGGCATTTTATTTAGGATTCTAGTCTTGGACTATGGAATGTGAGTTCCCTGTGTTGCAACAACCTGACCCATATGAGATTTTACTCAGGACTGTGGTCCCATTAACACTTGTAGTAACTAACAGGTATGAGTCCTCTAGCGGCTTGTATCCAAACCATTCACCTTTGGCCACACAGTTGGATGAGTATCTATCTAAAGGCCACTGGAAGAGCAAAATTAGCTACGCTTTTGTGCATGGTCCCACCAGTAGCTTATGATGTCTTAATAAAGCCTTCCTTTTCCATGTTTTTGCCCTCCAAAAATTTTTTACAAAAGGGTAACTTCTACTCAGTTTTCAGAGTTTCTCCTGTGACTGCTGTTTCTTAAAAATAATCAGCCTGAAATAATAATACTATCAAAGAGGTATATTTTGGGGTGACAAATTCTGCTCCCCTTCATATGTAAACATTTCACCTGAGTGAAGTAATACATTTATCCATCCATGAAGAAATTAGATCAGGATTAGTTGTCAGAGAAGAATAGTAACCTGAAGGTTTGGAACATAGACAGGGAAAGTCTGCTGGGAAGATTTCCAGGGTAGGGCAAGGAAATAGGGAGAATTAGTTGTTGGGGTACGGAAGAGACACAGCATTAAAGCCATGTTGCACCTTCGGAAGTGGGAATAGGAATGTGAAAAGCCGTGTGGGGGACCTTGAATATATCCTTTGCCTAAATTACAGTTTTGTCCAGGACTAGCCATGATTGGATTAGAAACTGCTCTGCTGTGTATGGATGTCGCTCTGAGACTGGAATAAGCAATCCTTACGTGTCAGTGATACGTGGGTGCTGGCAGATATGCGTGTGTGGATTTCATTTTTTTCTCAATGGGTTAAGTCTTCGTGGATAGATATCAACAGTCTAGGCTCCAGCACTTTTGTGAACACGTCATGTCACTTGGCAGCTGTGTTATTTCCAAGTAAACTCCAAGCAAAACATGAGGGGAAGGCAGACAATACCCAGGGCTTTTTCAAAACTAGCTCTATCTTTATTAAGATAGGCTGAACTGGCAACTTCCACCAATGTGGCAATAAAATGCAGGAAGCAGAGAGCCTCAGCTCCACTATTGACTGGGTTAAGAAGGGGAAGCCTGATTGCCTCCTTGACACATTCTGATGATTTGGTACAGTTGTTTGCTGTATGACATCCTGTTTATGAGTTTTCAAGTTCAAAGAGCAAAAGAGTTATTATTTTTTCTTCAACTCTACAATTTTGAAATCTCTGGGCCACAAATCTTTAAAGATGTAGTTCCAATTTTAAATGAAAAAAAAACAAATCAGTGAAAACCTTGGTTTGGCTTCCTTCAAACAGATAGTCTAGAGGTGTTCACTGTGCAGAAATTCCTTAAATTTCCAGACAAATATCAATTAAAAGTAGATACAGAAAAGAGGAAGAGGTTTCTTTTGGACATTGAATTTCCCATATACGTGGTAAAGGCTAGGTTGTGCATTCAGAAAAGAGCATTTGCTATATGTGCGTATCTTTCTTCATTAGAACAGCCTGGAGGACAGGCTGATCTCCTATTTCTTCCCTCCACAAAACTACAGCCCCTTCTATATATATAAAATTTATCCATGTTCTTTTCTTGGGAAGTTAAGTGGGCTGGGAGCTCTTCCACCTCCCCCCTGCCCATTTATTGATATTAACACTCAAAGCCATAGATAAATGCCAGGAGAGAAAGTGAAAACTGTAGAACAAAATCTAACATTACACTTTCTTTCTTGGCCTCCTACAGCTGTGTCATATTTTTTGTCACTATTTTAAGTTACCTCAATGTATCAAATCTAAAACAAGTCTTTGTTATATAGATTTAGGATAGATCAGTATCTAAGTGTTTTTTTTAAACATACAAAATACTATAGTATGTTTTATACAACTACTAAATTTAACCCCTTGCATTTTAATTGGGTACAGTGTTGTTAACTGAAATTAGAGCATTTCATTCACTGCAAGTATCACCCCATCATAGGTCTGTCCCAAGGTGACTCCCTAACCATCACTCACACTGCCTGTTGATTAGACAAAGTGGAGTTCATTGCTCACCGCATTAAGGGAGACCACCACCTCTCAAAGCTTTGGTAGTGTCTTGGAGAAGGAAAGGCAGGGTCAGAATTTGTTGAGAGATCAAGTTTGATTTAAGGTGGGTCTTTCTAAGTGAGAGGGCATGATTAGGATTGTGTAAAGATCACACACAATACAACCAGTCCATGATTGGCGGAAACAACAAGGTGAGGCTTTTAAAACAAGGGATTCATAGAATCATAGGGCTTAAACCGTCTTTGGACATTTTCCATTAAAGAGTTAATGGGTCTTGGGTCTTTTGGGCAGTTCTTGTAATGAACAGTCAAACCATGAACAGTCTAGACAGGAGACTCCTGGAAGAAGAAATTCATGCTAATGGAGACTGGAATAACATAAGGTCATTCTCATGTAGACAGGAAGGTGTGATTTTGGTGTTCAGTATCCAAGCTTACTGTAGGGTACAACATTCTAGTTCTCAGGTCTCCTCAGAAAATCTGGTAACAGAATCTCTGAAGCACTGGATGTTTTCTTTGCAGCTCCTTTTGAGTAGCATTTGACACAAGCCTTTTACTTTTCAGAGTTGCTTTGCAGTCGTTTATTAGCCTGTTTCTTGTGTTACAGAAAATTTCCCAATCAAATGCCCACCAGCAGTTACCACCAGAACCCTGCAACCAATCTTTTAATCCCAGAGGGGGCAGCAGAGGGAAGTCAAGTTCCAAGCATGATTATTTAAAACAGCAACCCATCATCTTGGGCAATTCTTAAGAGGCAACTGAAATCATGGGTGCTGGGTGCTTTCCAAGAGCTGAAAATCCTCTGAAGCAGGCAGGAAATTGCCATCTTTTAAAAGTTTCAGCTCTGTCTTCAGACCACTTGTCTCTTTCCCTTTAAGTTGGAAGCAGGGAAATTATGTGGGATCATTGCAAGCTCCTTTTTAGAGTCTTTCCTAACCCAGTTCCCACGTAGGATATAAATTCCATCCAAAGCCTCTGACTTCCGTTTTCGCTCCCCAGCACATGTCAGGCAGTCACAGGAGGGTGCTCTGGGGCAATGAGGCATCCTTAGCCAAAGAGGCTGTCTGGGGGGTGAAGCAACGAGGATGCTTAACATTTGAAAGAAGTGCGAACACTGTATTTACATTTAAATTAAAATGGAAACTTCTTATAGGTAATGTTTCTGAAAGGTGTGTGTGGCACATCTGCCGAGGTCTATTGTTTATTCATGCTGTAAATCCTTTGAAATGTGTTAAAATGCTTCCCACTCATTATAAAGCTCCTGCCACCCCTGGATTACGACTTTGATGTCACCAATCCTGCTTCAAAGGGTTCTTTCTGGGCTATTAATCACAGTTTAGCCTCTGAAGATATCGCCAGAGAAAACATTTGGACATCTTTGTGCTAGACTTGCTAAAAACTTTGAAATCTTGAGTGTCTTGCAAATGCACAAATTGCAGCATTTCCTTTCATTGACAACTTTTTATTTTGCTACAGGATCAAATGACATTTTAGGTAAAAATGCAAACAGATCTCTTGGTTTGGGAGGTTAGGGATGAGAGAGGAGATGAAGGGTGGGTGGTGAGGAAGGGAGATGGGAGTCTGAGCAGGCCATTCAGACCCTTCAAAGGCAAAATGTGGTAGGAATTAAAGTGGCCAAGACACGGAGGTTCAAAATGGAGTTGCCTTATCATTTTTTCTTATCTTTATTTTTTGACAAACCAGTGTTCACAGTAGCAAATTAGTGAGATTCTCTGTTCTTCTCTTACCTTCTACTCTCTGAGACCTATGTGAACTGTTCAAGCAAATCATCATCATCATCGATGCTAGTAACACGAAGTGAGCACTTACCTTGTACCAGCTGTGTGTTGACAGTGCTTTTCGTGAATTATTTCATCCAGTGCCCATAAACAGCTCTGAGGATTAGGTAGTAAGTACTGTCTTCATGTTGTAGACAAAGAAACTAAAGCTCTGAGATGTTAATTAACTTGTTCAAGGTCAGCCCCTATGACTCAGAGGCTGTCCCCGCTGCCTAACTATCTCTCTCTTCATCAGCTGTTTCAATGGGGGTGGTCAGGTTCCTCCCTTCAGGCTGAGGGACCCATACTGACAGATCTGCTCATCAGTCTGTACCTTAAATCCTGGCGGTAGTGTTCTCTATTGCCCACCTTCTCTTTCAGGAAAACTCCCAGCATCTTTTTTTCTTCCTTATTTGTCTCTTTCAGTGACTGGTAAGCCCTAATTGGAGACTTTTTGTGGTAAAAGCTTATAACTTGAAATCTACCGTCTTAACAGACTTTTAAGTATACAGTATGATACCGTTTACTGTGTGCACACTGATGTACAGCAGATCTCGAGAAATTTTTCGTCTTGTATGACTGAAACTCTGTACCCATTGAACAATAGCTCCCCATTTCCCTCTCCCCCCAGCCCCTGGCAACTACCTTCTCCTCCTTGCTTTTATGAGTTTGACTGCTTTTGGTACCTCATATAAGAAGAATCTAACAGTATTTGTCCTTCTGTGACTGGCTTATTTCACTTTGCATAATGTCCTCCTGGTTCATCCGTGTTGCCCCAAATGGCATGATTTCCTTCTTTTTTAAAGGCTGAATAAATATTCCATTATATGTACATGCCACGTTTTCTCTATCCATTCACCCTTTGATGAATATTTAGCTGTTTCCACTGCTTGGCTATTGTGAATAATGCTGCAGTGAACATGGGAATGCAAATATCTCTTCAAGATTCTGTTTTCAGTTCTTTTGGATAAGTACCCAGAGGTGGGGTCACTGGATCATATGGCAGTTCTAGTTTTAATTTTTTGAAGAACCTCCATACTATTTTCCGTAGCAGCTGTACCATTTTATATTCCCACCAACAGTGCACAAGGGTTCCAGTTTCTCCACATCCTCACCAACACTTGTTATTTTTTGTTGCTGGTGGTGGTGTTTTTTATGTGGGGGAGGGAAAATAATTTTCCCTCTACACTTCTAGGTTCTTAGCTGAGACACCCCTGTAATAAAAAGACAGATTTAATGGGAGAAAAACAAACAGAAATTTAATAACATGTATACCTCCTGTATACATGGGAGATATCCAGGGAAAACTGACTAAACTCCCTGAAATGGCCCAAGCCACCAACTTAAACATTATATCTAGCTAAAGACAAAAGACGTTGGGGAGTGGCGAGGCTGGTTATGGGAGTTGACTAGGAAAAGCACAGTAAACAAGGGTAAGGTTGTTATGCAAATTTAAGTTGGTGCCTTCTCCATTGATAAGAGTTTCTAGAGGTTTAGAGTCATCTCTTTCTGGTACAGAGAGGGAGACACCTTTACATATGGAGATTCCCCTTGTAAATTTTTCTTACAAAAGGGTGATTTCTGCTCAGTTTTCAGAGCTTCACGTGTGTCTGCATTTTTTAAAAAATAACCAGCTTAGAGTAATCAGTATGTCAAAGGGGCGTATTTTGCTCCTCTTCATTTATAATGGCCACCCTAACAAGTGTGAGGTGATATCTCATTGTGGCTTTGATTTGCACTTTCCTGACTGTTAGTGAAATTGAGCATCTTTTCATATACCTGCGGGCCATTTGTATGTCATCTCTGGAGAAATGTCTATTCAAGTTCTTTGCCCATTTTTTAATCAGCTTATTTTATTTTATTTTTTGCTGTTGAGTTGAGGAGTTCCTTATATATTTTGGAAATTAACCTCTTATCAAATATATGGTTTGCAAATATTTTCTCCCATCTCTGGGTTGTTTTTCCCCCCTGTTGATGGTATCCTTTGCTTTGCAGAAACTTTTAGTTTGATACAGTCCCAATTGTCTGTTTTTGCTTTTGTTGCCTGTGCTTTTGGTGTCCTATCCGAGAAATAATTGTCAAGACCAGTGTTAGGAAGATTTCCCCCTATGTTTTTTTTCTAGGAGTTTTATAGTTTCTGGTCTTACATTTAAGTCTTTAATCCAGTATGAGTTGATTTTCCAGTATGATGTAAGATAGGGTTTCAGTTTCATTCTTTGGAATGTAGATGTCCCGTATTCCCAACACCATTTATTGAAGAGATAATCCTTTCCCCATTGTGTAATCTTGGCACCCATGTCAAAGATTATTTGACCATATGTGCATGGGTCTATTTCTGGGCTCTCTATTCTGTTCCATTGGTCTGTATGTTTATCTTCAGGTCAGTACTGTTTTGCCATATTGTTTTGATTACTATAGCTTTATAATATATTTTGAAATCAGGAAATGTAAGGTCTTCAGCTTTTGCTTTTCTTCTCAAGATTGTCTTGGAGTCCTTTGTGGTTCTATATGAATTTTAGGATTGTTTTTTCTATTTCTCCAGAAATGCCATTGAGATTTTGATGGGGATTGCACTGAATCTGTAGATCTCTTTGGGTAGCATGGACATTCTAACAATATTAAGTCTTCTAATCAATGAACACAGTGAAGGGTAACAGAATATGCCACCCCAAAATATGCCACTTTGGCATTAAAATTATTTTAAGCTGAAGGCAACTGAGAAGAAGCAGATACAAGAAAAGCCTCTCTCCCTTCCCCCTATTTGCCCAAAAGAAGGGCATACATTTGTAAAAATATGCCCCCTCTCCTCTCTACCAGAAAGCACATAAATTAATCACCAGAGACAACTCTAGACGCTTATCAACTCAAAGACAGCACCAGAGGAATCTATATAACGAATTAGCCCTTATCTTCCATTAGCTTCCCAATATATTTACCTTCCCACAGTTTCCCACCCCTAGAAACTCAAAGTTCTTTTCCTTTGTGTTGTCACTTCTTTATAAATTATTGTTCTTTTGTTAAGATGTTATGTAAGCCCAAGTTCTAACCACCCCTTTGAGTTACTCATCACTAAATACTCCTGTGTATATGTGTGATACATGCGTTAATAAACTTCTGATTGTTTTTCTCTTGTTACTCTGTCTTCTGGCAGTCTAATTTTTAGGGCCTCAGCCAGTGAACCTAAGATGAGTAGAGGAAAAGGATTTTTTTCCTCCCCCACAATGGAATTGCTTTCCTTTTACTTTTGTCTTCTTTAGTTTCTTTCAGGAACGTTTTATAGTTTTCAGTATACAAGTTTTCGCCTCCTTGGTTAAGTTTACTTCCTAGTATTTTATTCTTTTTGATGCTATTGTAAATGGAATTGTTTTCTTAACTTCCTTTTCAGATTTTCATTGTTAGTATATAGAAATGCAACTGATTCTTTTATCTGTTGATTTTATATCCTACAACTTTGTTGAATTCATTTGTTAGTTCTGTTAGGGGTATGTGTGTGTGTGTGTGTGTGTGTGTGTGTGTGTGTGTGTGTGATCTTTAGGGTTTTCTACATATAAGATAATGTCACCTATGAACAGAGATAATTTTACTTCTTCCTTTTCAATTTGGATGCTTTTATTTCTATTTCTCGCCTAACTGATCTAGCTAGGACTGCCAGTACTGTGTTGAATAGAAGTGGTGAGAGTGGACATTCTTGCCTTGTTCCTAATCTTAGAGAAAAACTTTCAGTTTTTCACTGTTGAGTACATGATTTGTGGGCTTTTCATATATGGCCCTTTTATGTTGTAGTAATTTCCTTCTATTCCTAGTTTAAGTGAATTTGAGACCTTTTGTCCTTTCTTATTTGCTTATTAAACTAATATATATTCAAATTATATTACAAATTATTTATAACTTATAATTATTATAATTTATTTCCAATTTATATCATTGAAATTTCAAATTTTTCCAAATTTTTCAAATTCAGAGCAGATCATTTAGAACATTCTGAAAAATACAAAGGCACAAAGAGAAAAATTACTCATCATACTATTGTTTCACTTTTCCTTTGCCTTAACTTCTTTGTCTTTTTTGCTCAGGTAACTTGGCCCAGACAAGAGCCAGGATAACAGCAGCCACAAGATCTTTGCCTCCGCATTTCAGTGCCGGGAGACCCAAGGTAAGTAGTATGTTTGTACTCAAAATACTGTGGACGACAAGATGTTCCCACCCTAGGGATTATCCTAGGTGGGCAGCATTAGTTTCCTTTATCTAGCCCACTACCTGGGCAGTCTGGAAGAGAGATTGAAGGGATTTAGGAATCAGGGGTTAGGAAATTTGAAACAACACCATGGAATCCTTTGCAATCCTGTGTCAGGGAAAAAAAACTTTTCCTCTACCCTTTTAAGTTCAGTATTTGGGGGAATGTGAATTAAACTGACATATTAGCAAGAGAAAAAACAATGCTTTAATCATATACATACAGTAGTTCACCAAATAAGTGACTCAAAGGGCCAGTTAGATTTTGGGGCTTATATACCATCTTAGTAGGAGATGAAGAGAGGAAGAAGGACATTTCTGGGACAACAAATGACTTTTGGGTGAAATAAATGGTCCTTTAGGAGAATAGATGGGAGGTATAACAGTTTTATGACAATGTCTATTTAGGCAATTTCTTATCCCAGTGCTCACTTCTCATCTCTGGTGATAGGAGTCAGTCTTCTCTGATTGCAAAGCTCCCCTCTCAGAGGGGATTTGAGGCAGTTGAATTCTTTTGGGAGGCTTTGCTTTTAGGCAGATAAGGGGAGTTCCAAAAAGCTTCTTCTTGCAACTGTTGATTCTTACATGTCTTCAGTTCAAAATAATCCTTATGCCACTGTGGCATATCTAGACCCCTTCACCTGATTTTCAGAAACATCACTTAAGATACAGAACAATGACACTTGAAAATTGTTGACACTTGAAAATAAAGTCCATCTAGGAAGAGATAAAGCACTTTTCCTTGAAGCCATCACCATCCTACAGAGGAGGATAACAAAAGGAGTCAGCAGGGAGGAAAGAAACCAAACCCTTTCCTATTTCTCTGCTTTGCTCTCTGAAAAATGAGCGGTGCACTTGTCCATGCAAAAGGGGTGCTAGAAGGGTTCCTAAATATCCCGCTGTAAAATATTTTTATCTCTTCCATCCTTCCTGATAATGCTTAGCACAAATCTCAAGGACTGGCTGGTTAATGTTCATTGTATATACTAATACTAACACCAAGAAACAATAATCTTAAAGGTGATGGAGTAATAAACAGGTCACATCTCTGAATTTTCTTACCTTTCTGTTTACATTGCATATTAAATAATTCATTTAATAAAGAATGATCAATACAGCTGCACATAATACCATTGACTATTACCCCCAAATTGATAGAGATGTACATATCTATACTTACTCCCTCTGGGAATAAAAGACCTGCACATAAAAAGGGATTCAGATCATCTTTGGTAACAATAATTTTACACCCACATTGTTAATACAATCTTGTGGAATATTCTGCTTTTCAACCTTGTGAATTTGTGGCAAGATGTTAGGGCTATTTAACATGAGTTATATGGGCCCCTCAATGAGATTTACAGAGAAGTTTCAGTGGTTATGAGAGCCTCTTGATATTACATGTAAAATGTTGTTTGTGTTAAATACAGTTGATTCTCATTATTCACAAGACTTATGTTCTGTAAAGTTACTGTGAACACTGAATCAACAAATCCTGAGCATTGCTCCCAGAGGAAATACATGGTTAGGTTCCTGCAAGCCTCTGGTTACAACACTTTTGTCAACTGATTAATACATAATCTTGTATTATGTGTGTTTCTATTTAAAGACACTTTATTTAATACAATTGACCCTTGAACAACATGGGGGTCGGGGCACCAACTCTCCACACAGTTGAAAATCCACATATAACTTTATAGAGGGCTGTCTGTATCCACGGTTCCACAGATGCAGATCCAACCAACTATGGATCGTGTAGTAGTACTGTATTTACCATTGAAAAGTATATGTGTGTAAGTACATCCATGCGGTTTGAACCTGTGTTGCTCAGGTCAGCTAGATACTTCTTACAAATAATTAATTATATGTAGTATTGCTTTGTATAAAACAATATTTCAAGTACAGTATTTGTATCATTGAACTCAAGGCCAATGGCACTATAATAACTCATGCCTTGAACAAAGCTAATCTAACACACAAATGTTCTCCAACAGGCACATGACAGCCTCCTTACACTTAGGAACACTAGACAGCACTTCAGCACTATGATTAGGGGCTATTTTATTTTTATTTATTTATTTATTTATTATAAATTTATTTTTTATTTTTATTTTTGGCTGCTTTGGGTCTTTGTTGCTGTGCATGGGCTTTCTCTGCTTGTGGTGAGCGGGGGCTACTCTTCGTTGCAGTGCACGGGCTTCTCATTGCGGTGGCTTCTCTTGTTGTGGAGCAGGGGCTCTAGGCACATGGGCTTCAGTAGTTGTGGCACGCAGGCTCAGTAGTTGTGGCACGCGAGCTCTAGAGCGCAGGCGCAGTAATTGTGGCGCACGGGCTTAGTTGCTCCGCGGCATGTGGGATCTTCCCGGGCCAGGGCTCGAACCCATGTCCCCGGCGTTGGCAGGCAGATTCTTAACTGCTGCGCCACCGGGGAAGCCCCAGGCGCTATTTTAAACAATAAAATCACCAGCCAAAAGCACAAAAATGCGGCACAAAAATCGTGGCACTTAAATAGACCTTGAAAAGGACACTTGTTTACAGCATGAGAGCTGGAACAAGAAGACAGAGTGTCACCTTGTTCAACCTCAGCTGGAAGCATGCACATCAGGTATCAAAGTTTCCACTGCTCTACATGTCTGCAAATGACCGTGAAAGCGTGTGAGCACTGATTGATTTGGAGATTACAAATACATTTCAGCAAGTAGGCAAATTTACAAATACAGCATCCACAAATAATGAGGATCAACTGTATATGTGTTTTTTTGCAGTCATTGGCTTCCACCAGATTCTAAAAAGGATCGTGACACGTTCCTTTCAAAAAGATGAAAGACTCCTGTGTAATATTCTCTGTCAACTCATATTCCCCTCCTTTCCTCAGTTTGATTTTTTGACTGCTGGACTCTGCCAGGACCTGTCCCCCTGCCTTCCACATTCGGTATCAGCATGTTGTTATCTCCCTCCCTGCCCTGCCTACATGAGAAGTGTGCCCTCGAGTGTGTGGAGTATATTTACATCACTATAATAAATATAGGTGAGATGAAAATGACTAGAGATTTATTGTCCCTAGGAAAGAATATGAGCTGAAAGTTCTAATTAAGGCATCAGAAAATATGAAGGGTAACAACAGCAATAAAAAAACTCCATCAGTTCCTCTCTGCCTTCTCCAAGATGAAATAGCAGAGGTGGCCTTGCAGAAAGCTGACCTCCACCACATTCAGCACCCTCACACTGGGCCGGTGTCGAGGCCAGCCTTGCTTCCTCATTCAGTGCTGTGGAGACTTTTGAGGGGAGTGATGCCATAGGGACTGTTTCCTTGAGAGAGGGATGGATCACTTGATAGCAGTAAGAGTTCTTGACCAAAGGCCTTGTCAAGAACCTAAATATAAATACTTCTGAGGTTTTGGGATGCAGATAGTAGGTACTTACGGAGACCAAGGGGGAAAAGAAATCCTTCAGTTTTTCATTTATTGCTGAGATCTAGATGGTTTGTGAGACTTTTTGGAGTCTGTGTCTTTATCCTAAAGTAAATTTAGTTGACAGATGAGGCAAATCTTTTTAATAATACCATGCTTTCAGACCGATTCTATAAGTTGTAACAAACCACATAGAAAGGCAGTATGTAATGTTTAAGGAGTAGGTTTTGGAATCAGAACTGGGTTCAGATCTAGGCATGGCCAGTTACTAGCTGCAGGACTCTGGGAAATTTACCTAAAATCTTTGAGCCTTAACTTCTTTATATGTAGAATAGGAGTGATAATAGTGTTTACCTCATAGGGTCCTTTTGAGAATTCATTGACATAGTGTAGGCAAAGTGTTTAGCATAGTGATTTCACATCGGAAACAGTAAATGTTTTATTACTCACATTTTGATAACCATCTAAAATTCCATGTGTGTAGTCCATATGTATACAGAAGCTTGCTCATTTCCTGTGGGCTTGGGGTCTGTACCACAATTTGTAAAGCTTACTCATGACTACTTTGAAGGCTAACCAGCACCGCTCACAAGGAATGGGGTAGGACATTTGTCACGTGGGCAAACAACAAGCTTGCTTAGCTCCAGTTGGCTTACACTGTTGTAGCAATTGGTGGTGTAGAAGAAGGGTATACTGGGTTAGAAAGACAATGTTTTTATCCAAAATATCAGTTCTACTGATCATTTTGAAATTGTTTTCATTGGAAATATTTTCTCTGCCAATAAATAAAAAGATGTCCTTGCTGTGTTGCATGGGAGCTAGTACTCACCTTATTCCATGGAACAAAACCCTGCATCCTTAGTACTGATCACTAAGCTAAGACTGAATCAAACACGGTAATGAAGGAAGGGGAACTGACTGGCCTCTTGTGTGTGTGCAAGGCAGTGGTTTTTAAATAACACAGACTTTGGGAAGTTAACTAAGAAGTCCAAGTCCATACAGCTATTAAGCGGAGGAGCCAGAATTTGAAGCAGGTGTGTCCAGTTCCAAACCCTGTGCCCTGTAGCACATACCCCCTGAGCCTAGGAAGCCTTTCCTGTCTCTTTTCCTCCTATCTGAGGTAAAAACTTATAAGATGCTATGGAGAGGGCTGGTTTTTTGTTGTGAGATCCCCACCTTTGGAAAGAACTATTTGTTAGATGATGACCTCAATAGAACCTACTTTCTGGATTGTTTCTAAGAGACTTTTTTTTTTTTTAATTAAATGAGGCTACCATTAACTAAATTAGTTCAGAAAGACAAGCTCTTAGGTTAGACAACAACCTTCTCGTCTCTTTTTTTTTTTTTTTTTCGAGTTTTTTTGAATTCTGTGGAGTTCATGGCAGGCCCAGTGCAGACAGAGGTCTCCTACTTTGATAGGAAAAGAGAGGCAACTTCTGGTATGTCCCTTGTCCGAAGTGAAATTCCCTCTTTTAGATCTACTCCGTGCACAGGAGAGCTTCATGACTATGCAAATATGCAAGAGACCCTTGACCAACCCAAGACCTTTCCAAATTCTTAAATTAGAAGGTACCCCAATAGTATATTATTTATTCTTTAAAATATAGTACTAAATATGTAGGTGATGAACTGTAGACAAGCATTAACATTTCTAAGTTATATATAACACAGAATAGGTTTTTACTTACTTTACAAGAGTTACTCTGTATGTGAGTATAAGGACGGAGCTAAAGTCGTGCTGGGTGGCTACAGGAGCCCACCAGCCCTATAACTTGGATTGCAAATTGGTGCTTCGTTCTGTATTTTTCCAGTTTGCTGCAGGGGATGGGTACTGATCTTGAAAACAATACATATCACACTTTTTAAATTATGTCGTAGCAGAATTAATATACATCAAAGATTTTTCTGATCACTAAACTGTTAAATTCTCAAATGCCAAGGGTCCACTGTATGTTCTGAGGAAGGGTAACAGGTAAATGCTACTAGTAAGAGAAATATGGATGAGCTTTTCAGCTGCCCTTTCACAGTGAATTAGAGCTTGAGAGGCTGGCACTCGCTGGCTAATTTGAATGAAAAGGGAGGGAAAGGAAGGAGGAAAAGCAGCGTTCAAAGCAAGCTGTGGTTCTTCAGGGAGGATCTCTGAATAAAAGAAATAGTGGGAAATTCCCAAAAGTTGTGTGCACATGAAGGTCAGGTGGGGAGAAAGAATGTTTAGGAAAACTCTCAGAATTTACAATTTGGCCGAAGGCAGACCCTAGCCAAGATCTTTCTTTCTTCAGTCCTAACTAGCTTTCCCCAAACCTCACCAGTGCTGAGCTCTGTCCTCCAAGTGGGGGTGAGATGGGGAAGAAACCTTCCATGTGGTCCCTGCAGATAACGCCATAGGACCTCTGCAGGTGGGGTGGTTGTGTTTGTGTTTTTCTCTTTTCTCTATGAGACCAGCCTTCCTTCTCAACACAGAGCTTTCATTTCCTCCTTTCTCATTAAAAAAATTAAAAAGTCAGACCTACAGGCAGTTGTACCATTGCTTCAGCTGCATCCAGATGAAATGATGGCCTTGGGAACAGATCCAATCTGCAGCCTAGAGAATGCAAGCTGCCCCGCGCACCGCCCCCCGCCCCCCGACCCCTGACATCACTTCTCTCAGAGTTACCCTTATATTCCTGCTCACTATTTAGGTTGCTTTTCTAGTTTTTGAAAACTTAGCTCCACATTTATTCCCCTTCTTAAACAGACCTGTTTTCTTTATCCAAGCCAGTTGAAGCCTTTTCTTCCATTTTGCACGCAGTCTCCTAAATGCCCCTCGAGGTAAGCCTCATTATTCAACCACCTCCCCATGGCCCCGTCCCTTCTAGCACCCACTTCTCACTGTTGTTGAACAAGGCTGCAGACATTCTCACCCCGTGGGGAGGTGGCTGCCTGGACAGCAGTCCACTGAGTGGAACACACGTGTTGACAGCAGCATCTTGCAGTTCAAATGTCTGTGCTTCATACCCTTGCCACCTGTTCCGAGCAGATGGGAGGCTGCCACAGAGGAGGCTGGTGCTGAAACGCCGCTCATGTGCTCTGCAAACCAAATAGCTTTGTGTGTGCGGGAGCAGGGATTTTATTGTTGAGATAAAATGATGGAACACAGGGTGCCACAACTGTTTGCTACAGTTGTTTTCATTCTAAATTCCTTCCAGTCGGCCCAGGTAGTTGGGACAGATGATTGGGAACAGGTGTATCCCAAGCTCTGGTCCGCAGTGAGCACGTGGTAACTGTGGGCGGCAGGAGGGGTGTGGCAGGGTTAGTGTCTGATGGCCGGAAGGCGAAAGGGCTCCCCTAGTGCCCTGTGGTGCAACCGGGGCTTTGTAATCGCCCAGCCTCATGGGTTTTGCCCAGTTTTCTTTTAAGAAATAATTTGGTCTCGTGTGGCATTATTGGAGAACTTAATAGTGGCCCATTAGAGCATGGAGAAATACATAAATAACACTGATGGGGGTTTGTACTGAGACCATATAGTATGTCACAGAGTGTGGTCATTGTCAAGAGAGTAGAACAGTGCAAATTCTGTATTTCTTTTAGATGTCTTTAAACTCCTCCCCCATGGTATGTACAGTTGTGTCCTAAACATCAAGGCCCCTCAGATATTTGACCAAATAACCTTTCAGATTTGGGGAAAATACATTGTCTGTATCCTCAAACCACTCGCCTCTGCCTGTGTTCCAGGTGGACACTCTGGAGGTGATACGGCATCCGGAAGAAACCACCAACATGAAGGGGCAGACCATGGCTTCTTACTTCCGGGTATGGAGTCTTCTTGATCTCTATTCTGCCTGTTTCCAGAAAGGACTTGCCAACCCTTCCCACAAGAGGCCCAGATCCCACAGAGTCACTGAAATAAGAGCAGAGCTCAAGAGTCAGTTAAGAAAGGTGGTGGTGTAGGGAAAGGAAAATTACAACGGGGTGCCCCCTCTGAGTACAGTGTTCTCTGATCTCAGAAAGACCAGATGAGCCCTCACGTGTCTACAGAGGCCCTCTCCGCCACTGGCACATAGCCCTGTCCATTGAATGTCCTGATCCTGTTAGCATTTCAGCTGCTTCTTGGCCTTAAAACTACTGGAGTCAGCCACTTTTCCAGCATATTTACTGAGAAGTAAAGTAGTTAATACAATTCCAGAAAGTGGTTTATCAAGTTCATGAGAGGCTATGTCTTAGCTTCAACTTTCTTTTCCTGGATTGAATTGACCCATTGCAAGACCCATTTGCCTGAGCCCAATTATTTCCCATCTCTGTTACCGCAATTCCTCATGTTTCATCTGGTGAAATGACGCCTTCGAGTAAAGCCGTCGTCTCTAGAGGGACTCTGTCAAATGCACATTAGATAGGAAAGATAAGGCACTGTCACTTTGTACTAATTTGAACAGATTTGTTTATCTTCAAATTATGAAGCATTGGGGTTGGAAGTCCCTTTTAGATCATTGACTACTGGGAGCTGAGGTCCAGGCAGCTTCATGATGGACATGCTGTTAAGCCAAAGACAGAACTGCTGAACTCAGGGACAACGAAATAAGGTTGTAAGGTGGGGTTGGCCCCAGGAAGGGATTTGGCAGGAATGGTAAGTCAGTGGATCATGAGCTGGAGTTGCCAGGCAGGCTGAAGGGTAGGGCCTGGGAGCCAGCACCATGCAAAGAAGGTTCCACCAAAAGCTAGCAGGTTCAAGAAAGATGTAAAGCTAAGAAGTCTGACTTATCCAGCTGTGCTTTAGAGGCAGACTAGAATTGGCCTCAGGGGATGGATTGTAAGGGCCTAGAGGACTTTGGGTCTAGCACTCCATCTGTGCAGTGATCCCTTCTCCAACAGGTGGGTTTTCAGCCCCTGCTTCGTCCCTCATGGTTGGACATTTCTAATTGCCACTTATTTCTTATCTGAGACCTACCCTGATCATGTCCCTTTAGTGGCTTGACTATATCCTCCTAGCGTGTGTGTGTGCGTGTGTGTGTGCGTGTGTGTGTGTGTGTATCCCATGGGATTTGGAGGCTCTGATTGACTCTGTGAGGTCATCCTCAAGATCCTAGAGTCCCTCTTTCAGAAGAAGAAGCCTCTGGCTTACAATTTTCAGAAATATATCCATAACAGCCAGTTGGGTGTCCTCAAAATACTGGTCCCCAAATGCTAAAAAAAGGCACGTTGCCAAGCTAGGTAACCATGTATTGGATTAGTAGGAGGTAGGATTATGCAATAATGGGACTGATGTTACGTGTGGCTTGTAATTGCCCCTGAAGGCATGTCCAAAAGAGGAGCAGCGAGCACCACTCAGCCTTTCCAGGTGCGCTCTCTCTGCGAGAGCCCCATGCCAGACACTCGGTGTATGTTAGTTCATCTTCATTATAATCTCTGTTTCCCCTCTGATTTTCTTGTTTTCTTTGCCCTCTTTATTTTTCTTGTTTTTCCTCTGCCTTATTAACAATGACATTGGTAAGAGTTGCTTAGACTTTCTGGTGATTGTTAGGTTGAAGAAGCAACTGACCCCTTTCCTGAAAGCTGGACATTTTATGAGACCAGTGCTCTAACCTCTGAGTTAGGGAGCCAAAGCTGGATATTTTAAATTATGGATACAGTTTATGAACATCACCTTGGCATACCAGAGACAAGCTAGTTCTGGTGATGGAGTTACAAGGTAACCTAAGCAAGTTCTTAGACGGCTGAGTTTCTGCCAAATGGGGTATTGCTTGGCACCAGGTGATGTTTAAAGAATACTTTTGAATCTGTGGGCAGTGATAAGTACTCATCAGAACTTATGTTGTTATTTCTTTTTGCTGGATTCTTGTGTAGCCTCAAAGGTTCCATGAGTTGTTTACAAGCCAACAAACTGCCCTGGAGGCCCAGCAGGCCTGTGTCATAATTATCTATTATGTTTGTGGTAACCTCATTTCATGTGTGTTTTTCTCCCTGGTAGTATTCTCTGATGGATCTGCTCTCCAAAATGGTGGTGGGACAGCCCCACTTTGTACGCTGCATCAAGCCCAACGATGACCGAGAGGCACTGAAGTTCACCCGAGACAGAGTGCGGGCCCAGCTCCGCTCCACAGGCATCCTAGAGACGGTCAGCATCCGCCAGCAGGGTTATTCCCACCGTATCCTCTTCGAAGAGTTTGTGAAAAGGTCAGTCTGGTATCTTGGGAAATACATTATGTTAAACACAGCTCTGCCAAGGCCATTCTGTCCCCTGGGATCACTCCTCCTGCCCACTTGCCTCCAAACATGTAATTGGCTAGTTACCAGCTAGCATTTACTTGCCTAAGTGTTGTGTTTCTCTTGTGCTCCAACTAAATTATACAGTCATCTGGAGGACAGGTTAAGCTCCCTCCTGATCACATTTGAAAAATAAAAATATCCGAAGATATTTATCTGTTATATATCCTTAGGTTTCAAAATCTCCAGGTATTTAATTGCTATGACAAAAGTATCCCTCCATAAATGGGTCAAGATTCTGGCAAATGTAAATGCACCCAGGCATCCACCCTCTCCCAGCATCTGGCACGATATAATATGATAGCTAACATCTACATAGCACCTAAACTGTCCCAAATATATAATCTCCTTTGATCCATACAACCGCCCTGTAAGCTAGGCTTTATTATTATCCCCATTTTACAGTTGAGGAAATTGAAGCACAGAAGGAAATTAAATGATTTTACCAAGATCCCATGCTAGTAAATGGTTGAGCCAAAATTTGAACCCAGGCAGTCTGGCTATAGCAGCCACACTTTTAATCTCCTCGGCCTACTGCATTCAGTAAATGTTTATTGCAAAAATTGCTGTAGAGCTTTCTAAACCCAGAAACTGCCTTTACCTAAGAGTGAAATGCTGCTCTTTTCTGAACAGCTGCCATAGGTATGCCTTACACATGCATATGATTACAGGTAGAATTTTCACAAAACTTTCCGTGAAGAAATAAGGAACAAGAATAACAAAAAACCATCTCTGAGGAACACTACTGTCTGAGGATATCCAGAGAGGGAAATTTAGATTCATTGTAAAATCTGTTTCTTTTTACCACCATTCTGAAACTCATGCCCAAGGTCATTTTTCCATTTTTTCCTCAGGGAAGAATGGATCCTAATATGGCAGGTCTTCCCAACGCCACTAAATTCCGTGGAGACAAAAGGGCAAAAAAAAGTTCCTTGCAATGAGAGCTTTTAAATTAAAAATAAGAACGAAATGGCTTTTTAAAATGAAGTGTCTTTGAGCCTCTTTTTCCCTCTTAAATTTGGAGGTGGAACAAACAAACAAAAAAAGATTATTTTAGCTCATGAATGTGACTAGTCAAATATTTTTAGCCACTAAGTGTTGAATACATAAAAATATTTAAGAAAACAGGTCAAATGCTAAACAGATTGGCACTTCTTTGTTCGTAATCAGAAAGCCAGTAGGCAAGTATGAACAAGAGTTTCAAAATGTCAGTAAATCTGAGGGTATCAAAGATTTCTGAGCCAGCAAGTTAATTGGTATTTTGATCCTTTTGAGCAACTTAACAACAAAATGGATGAGTTAGCAGTTTCCCCCCTTGATGTTATTCAACAAATAGGTGCGCCTCTTATCTTCCTGTTCAGGAGTGCTGTTTTGTAAACTCTTAGCAGGAAATATGCAGACAAAACAATCAAAGGCAGGGCTTATCAGGTGGTGGTAAATAAAAGATAAAGACTTGTTTAATGTTACTCTTTACCTTTTTGTATTTTCTGGCACTCAGGACTGAAGCCTGACGTGCACACCTGAAAGGCAGTGTTTTGAGGATTATGTTGTCGGGTTCCCAAATGCAGAAGGACTTCCCCAAGTCACCCAAGTCTGCAGACATGGCCAAACCTAAAACATTTCTTTGCCCCATCATCCTTGAATTTTCTGGCAAAATGACTTAGAAGTGCCCTTCCTATTTTCCATTCATGGAGCCTTCAGAGAAAGGGTTACTTCCAACACCCTCTCATCAATGGGGCCAGGTGGATTGGAAGCATTCATCTATCTAGTCTCAGGTAGGCATGAGAAGGGCCACCTGACAGTGCTGGGCAGCGGCTGAAACCTCCTGGAAGTCATGCTGTTGAGACATCACAGAAAATGACTATGAACACTCATTGGCTTTGTGGTCAATGGGCTCTGAAGTATGGTCCGGCAGAAGGTCTATACTAGCATACACACATATGACTGCACATATTGGGATGTGTTCTGGCCAATGTCTAAAGGGTAGCACAGCACATTCAGTTCAAAGTCTTATGGTTTGTTTATTAAACTCTTGTAGTAAATAATATAATTTAGTGAGGAGATCGGAGTTCTCATCTCCTCTTGGATATAGTATTTGGCAAGTAACCTAATATTTCTGTAAAAGGTGTTTCATCATCTGCATGATAAGCAGTCGGGAATACACAGAGCCCACATCCTAAAGATTTTCAGAGATTGCATGCAGATTCCAGGGCCTTAGCCTCTGAGTCTTCCAGAAAGGCCCACCTCTCCCAGTTGAGCTCACAGGAGGGAGAACTGCATCTCCCAGGACCCAATTCATAACAGTTGTTAAATCAGTGTCTGTTGAACAAAGTGAAACTCTTACCTCTTCTCCTTCATCAGCAACTTCCATTTCTTCTTATGATGGCATGAGAGCTATGTGCCCTGGTATCGCCTTCATCTTCTTCTCCCTTCTATTTCTCTACTTCCTCTCCTCCAGAAATCTAGGGTCACCTCTGTCTTCTCACTTTCTTCAAGCAATTCATCAAAAGTCCTGCCAACTTTACCTGCTTAAGTTTCTCAAAAAGTTTCCCTTGGGAATTTCCCGATCCCTTCTCCCAAGGCTTTATTAATCCCCCATCCCTTCTCCCAAGGCCTTTTAATAATAATAACAATAATAATAATAGCAACAGCTTGAGATATAATTCACATATAATAAAAATCACCCTTTTAAAGTACACAGTTCTAAGGTTTTAGTATATTCACAAGTTGTGCAACAATAACCACTATCTAATCTGAACAGCTTTTCATGTGCTTATTGGTCATTTGTATTATTTCCTTTGAAGAAAGGTTTATTCAAATCCTTTACCCATTTAATTATTGATTTTTATATATTCTGAATACTAGCCCATTATCAGATATATGATTTGCAAATGTTCTCTCTTATTCTGTGGGTTGTCTTTTCAATTTCATGATGGTATCTTTTCATGAATGAAAGTTTAAAATTTTGATGAAGCCAAATTTTTCTGTGTTTTCTTTTGTTAATAATGCTTTTGGTGTCATATCTAAGAAACCATGCTTAATCCAAGGTCATGAAGCTTTATTCCTATGTTTTCTTCTAAGACTTTTATAGTTTTAGGTCTTATATTTAGATCAGTGGTCCGTTTTGAATTATCTTTATGTATGGTGTGAAGTACAGGTCCAACTTAATTCATTTGTTCATAGATATCGAGTTTTTCCTAGCACTATTTGTTGAAAAGACTATTCTTTCCCCTGTTGGATTGTCTTGGCATCCTTATTAAAAATCAGTTGACCATAAATTGGTCATAAGTTATTTCTGACTTCTCAATTCTATCCCATTGATCAATACCTATTCCAAACCTTTTGAGGCTCTTTTGTCCACCCTCTTGACTTAACTTCCTAAATGGACTTCATGCCTGTTCTGTTCTCCAAAGAGCCACAGAGTACAGTTTACCTAAAATTCCCATCTAATCATGTTGCTTCCTTGATTAAAATCCTTAATTGAAATGACCATCCAGACCTCACTGGGTGAGCGTCAACCCCTCTGCCTGATATGGGGAGTCTCCCTGTCTGGATCCTGCCCACCTTTCCAGTCTCTTCTTTCTCGTCTTCCCACCTCTCAGTTCACATTCCAGCAAAAACCAAACTACTTAAGAGTTCTATGAACACCCCACGTCATTCCATGCTTCCCTGCTTTTGCTCATGTTGTGCTCATGCTTTGGTGCCTGAATCCCCCTTCTCCAAGTTTTCAGTCAGCTGACTTAACCTGGCTAAGCCCTGCTCATTCCTCAGGACTTTGAACAGGCATTTTCTTCCCTGCAACACCCTCCTTGGCTCTCCCAGGCTGAGTTAGGACCCCCCCTGATGCGCTTTATCAGTAGCGCTTACTACATTGAGGTAGAAACTAGCTGCCACTCTCTTACCTTGACATTAACCACCTGGGAGGCAGGGATATTTCGCAGCCAACTTTGTATCTGTACTGTCCAGCACTGTCCCTGATACAAATTAGGTGTTTAATAAATATTTATTGAATTGAATCAAACTCTTACTCCTTCCCCTTCATCACTATGTTCTTTTACCATCTCCTGACTGACTCTTTAGTCCTTGCAGTTTTGAAGTGCATGACAAGAATATGGAGCTGGCTTTGTTGAGGTTAAGTTTAATTTGCATTATAAAGTAGGATCTAGATTGTTAGAGCATAAGATTTCAGGTAAGTGATAAGTAGCTCTCTATCAAGAAAAGGTAAGAAACAATAATAAGTTAATAAAAAGTCTCTACCCAGCTTGAAAATGCTGTTATTAGAGTTTGGTACATTAAAAATGTGACATTTAAACAAACTTTCCTTCCTTCTCTCTACAATAAACGCTGATTTTTTTTTTTTTCTAGAAAGAGACAGACTTCATAGGACAAGGGAGATTCTCTGCTCTGGCTCCTTACTAGCCTCTTTTCTCATCTTCCCACCTCTTAGCTCACATTCCAGAAACGAAAAAATCTTTTAGATTAGAGCTCCCTAACATAGCACAACATATGACCTATTAAGGCAAGAGCCTCTAAAAGCAGGCTGCTTACTTGGTGTATTAGTCAGGAATCTTTTAATAACAAGTGACTGAAACTGAAGTGAATTGAAGCAAAATTTAAAAGGGGATGATATATTGGCTTACATAACTAGAAAGTTCAAAGATATGTCTGGATACAGGACATCAAGCAATTTTACCAAGCCACTGTCTTCTTTTCAGCAGCTTTGCTTTCCCTCTTTTGAGTTTCTTGTCAGCTAGGCAGTCCTTCCTCACATGTTGGCAAAGATGGTCCCTGGAAGCTCCTGTAGGAAGCATCCTAAAGGCTTAGCAACATCAGCAGCAAGCAAGTTCCTGAGAGTTCCCATACAAGGAACTCTCTGGTTGTCCCAGCTTGGGTCATGTGCCGGTGCTTATACCAGGAACTGTGCCCAGGGGGATGATTGGCAGGGTCTTTGGTCAAGTGCCAGGGCATGGAGTCAGCCCCATGTGAACCATGGTCTGAGGGGCTCTGTTAAAGGAAGGAGAGGAAGAGGGTGGATAGGCTAAGACCATAGGCATTCATTACCCCTTATCTGACGAATACATACCCTGGAATCAACTGTAACAGTGCCAAAAGGTCTACCCCAACCCGGGTAGCTAGAGGAGATCTTTAATTTAGAATTTTCTAAGAAGAATAAAAGTTCTGTTGACAATAACAATGTTAACTCTGGAATGAGAACTATATACAGTTTACTAAGTTAACCTAAGCGTAGTTGGCTTTTTGTTTTTTGGGATCTTTGTCTTTTGAACCACCGCTCTACTATACAGCAGGTTTCTGAAAACAGTTTCCAGCTCTACTTCACCAAGGGATTAGAAAAAACTTATACTCTATTCTGGCCCAGTTTGAATTCATCTTCTTGCATTTTTGACACTTTTCTCTTTATCAGTATGGGTCATGATAGCCTTGTCCTATCTAGGACTGTGTTGGATGTCACTTTTCTTTGTCAGGGTCTCTCACCTGGCCTCTATTTGTACTCTAAGAATAGTCTTCAGTAATTACTTTGCTCAAGAAGGCTGCTTCTTCCCTTTTATACTGCAGAATTCCTGCCATGATTTAATACTCCCTTAGCAAAGCCTTCTTTCTATTTCAATTTATACTCTTAAGAGAGAAGACCCATAAAACTCCTCACTGAGGACATCTCCAGAGTTGACCAACTGACTTTCTTGGATTCTAGAGCAATCCTTTGAGATCCACATACTTTTGCCAGCGGATTGTCTGGAGCAACTCTAGACATCCAGACATTTTTGGAGTCGACCTTTGTTTTCAAGTCTTTCATATTTGGACTTTGACCGTTGACTTCTTACTTATTTTTGTGTCTCTAGCACCTTGTATGGTATGGTGTCTGGCCCATGGTGTATGGTTAGTACTTCTCAAATGAGGGAATCTATCAATTAGGAATGCATTTGACTGTGAATAACAAACAATAAATATTTTTAGTGGCTTAACCCAGAGTTTCTCAGTCTCAGCACTGCTGACATTTTGGACCAGGTACTTCTTTCTTGTGGAAAGCTATCCCTGTGCCTTGTAGGACGTACAGCAGCATCCCTGGCTTCTACCTTTTAAGATGCGAATAGCAACACCCCCCCACCCGAAATTGTGACAATAAATATTGTCTCCAGATATTGGCAAATGTCCCCTGGGGAGCAAAATTGCCCAAACTGAGAACCATTGCCAAATAGATTTGTTGGTTTGTTTGTTTCTCACAAAAAGAAATTGAGAGGTAAGCTATTTTTAATGTTATATTAGCTGTTCAATGATGTTATCAGGGGCCTGTGTATCTTCTGACCTCCTTTCATTTCTTTTTACCATCTTTAGTGTGTATGGGTTAGCTTATAGTCTCATGGTTACAAGGTCGCTGCTACCTCTCCAGGCATTATGTCTGCATTCAAGGCAGGAAGAAAGGGAAGGGGCAGGATGAATAGCTAAGTCAGCCACATTTGCCCAGCTTTTATTAGGAAAGAAAAGATTTTCCCAGAAACCATTTCACATAACCTCTCACTGGCCTGGACTGAGTCACATGACCATTCCTAGCTACAAAGAGGGGCTTAGAAAGTGGGGAACAGGTCTGGGGCTGGGTGCATTGTGACCCAAAGAAAAACTGGTGTTCAGTTAGCTAGGAAGAAGTGGGAATGGTAATGGGAGAGGCACTAATTATGCTTGTCACAGAAAAGATATCTAATGTTTATTAATTGAATGAAGGAGTGACTGAACGGCTAAGGGGCTGAATGAACTTGAGTAAATACTTTCAGTTCCTCACAACCCACTCATTTCTTACTCCTTGCCAACAGCTTCTTCCTCAGGATTATAGTTTAAGAATTAAAAAGTGCAGAAGTGCCTGAGTGGAAGCAGGCAAGATATTGAGGACCCTTTAATCCCATTGCCATGGAAAGATGTGTTTGCAGTTTTAAGCATGGAACAAATTCTTTTAGCTCTTGCAAAGTGAACTGAGTGTCATCAGTTATCACTGGGAAAACTTTATCTATAAGGACGGGGTCCCTGATATTCTCTTACAGAGCCCCAGGGTTAGTACTGGCTCACAGAACAGGAGGTGAGAGAAAAATCAGCATCACAGAAGAATCCAGACATCTCAAGAAAGACTGAAATCCAAATTTCAATTTTCAAAAAATAAAGCTGCTACTTTCTTCTCTGGGTAGTGAGCAGTGAGTAAGGAAACACAAATCCTCCAGCAGCTAGGATGGCGATGCCATGCCTTATCTCTCCCAGGACATCCCTGGGTTTTTTTTCTTTTCACCTATAACCACACAGGTGAGAGCCTGACATAAAATAGATCTTAATGTGCTATTTAGATAAGTTACTATATCTGCAGCTAAGTGAACAGAGTCCTCAGTTTCCTGCAAATTGATTTACGTGGTTGCGAGAGACATGTAAGAGATAATACTTAGGGAGGATAATGGACAGCTTCAGCATTGTGAGTAAAATATATTGCATGCTTATGTGAACAGTCTCTGCATTTAGCTTCTAGGGGCAGCAATTGAGTGGTGGCATTCTCTGGGAGGAATCTCTAACAACTGCTGTTCTTGTATACTGTCATTCCTACCCTTTTGTTGTTGTTGTTGTTTTGAGAGAGTGAGCTGCTCACCGCTCCCCAACTGTGTGTGCGTTGATGCCTTTTGTGTAGGTGAGACCTTGGATGACTTCTTTTCTCCCTTAGCTCTTATATTACCATTGTTATAACTTTGGTTAGTGCAATAAACAAAAAGCATTCTAAAACTACCTTTTAAGATATCATTGAAAAACTCTAAGAGATGGCCTGGTCCAACTTTCCCATTTCACAGATGAGAAGACTGAGGCCAGAGGGATGATGTAGCTTTGCCAAGGTCCCATCTCTAAGGAGGTGACAGTATCAGTAACTCTCCAGGTTACTATGGACTGAAGAGAATTTCTGTGACCACCTCTCTCCATTCTTAGGGTGCAGTATGGATTCAACTTGGCCTGGCCTGACCTGAAGATCCCTCCCAACTTGCCTATAGATGATTCACAATCCCAAAACTTATTCTTTTAAGACCCTCCCTTTCTCACAGAGCCCACACTGCTGACAGCTGTTTCTTATCTATTCAAGTATCAGAAAAATCATTTTTGTAGCTGATAGCTCTGCAGATTGAGACTGAAATCTATAGTGGTGATTTGAAAAGTGGATACAAGAGGTAATATCAATCACACTACTCTCCAAAGATACTGAGTAGCAGCAGTAATAAGCCCAGGCTGTCTTTCCCAATTTCCTTAATGTCTGCTCTGTGGGCAGCCTCATGAGCTAATTCAGTTATAGGGAGGAATCCATGTAGTAAAGAAACACAGGGAACAGTGGCCATGCTATGGAAACAGTATGTGAAGAAATAATAAAGGAAAACACGAAGAAAGATGCTATGAAGATGTTAGACAGTATCAGTGCAGTTGAGAAGACTGCCACCCTGGACTTTTGAATTGGCTGCCCGGCTTATTCTATGAAAATCAGTAGATGAATTAAAACTCTATGTCCCTGCTTGGCGATTCCTTAAACAAATTTCAGTGGGACTAGCTTATGTTGGATAATAACAATGAAACAACAGAAAGAAGACAGAATGAAGAAAATAATGGACAAAAAAGAGAAAAGGTGGAAGAGGAGGAGAATGCGAGGAAACCTCCTGGCACAGAGACGGCAAATGGGCGCCACTTTGCTCTCCAGCCCCAGCTGCAGACCTTGCTCCTCAGTCAAGGCACGTTTCCTCCAGAGCCCAGATGGGGCTTTGGAATTCCCTCCAATATGGTGCTCTAAGAAACCACTGCCCAGTCCATCAGCTGACCCACAGTTGGCCTCTTAGTCATTCCTGTTCTAGCATGTTCTATTCACTTTACAGTGCATATCTGCCCAACCCTGAAAACCATGGTTTAGGGATGACTCAGAGGAAAAATTGCTAGCTGCTTTTTCATAGACGTTTGGGTTGGGGAAGAGAAAAATAAATTTTTGTCAAAGAAAGGAAGAGAAGAAAGGAGAGAGGAGCATTTATTGACCATCTGCTTAAGGCAGGCTTCTTGTTAGTGCTTTACATATACATCTCACTTACTACTGGTACTAGCCCCCCAAATAGATAAAATTATTCCACTTTTGCAAATGAGGAAACTGGTTAAAGTCACACAGGTAGTCTGTGGTAGAGTCAGGATATGAAATGAGAGTCAATCTGATTTCATAGCCCATCCTCAAAATACATAAATGACACAGTTGAACACATCCAAATATTCATTGCAAAATCAATCTGTAGAATTCAGGCAGAAAAAAATACATTCATAATTTTACTAGTTGTGAAATAGAATGATCAGTTTAAAGCTTAACTTTCTATTACAAATTAATTTGTGAATAAACTCAGCCTCAATCTCTAATTCTGTTTTTCTTCTTTAGAAAGTCTCCCATTTAGAGCATATGAGGAGGCAGCAACAGCATCAGAAACATTTATTAAGCGCCTATTGTGTGCGCCAAGTGCTGTAGTGAGCACTACGGAATTAGAATTTACAATCTCAGGACTTCCACAATCTAATAGCATAGATCAATGTGACTTTTTATCCCAAGGTCCAAATTTGAAGAGTCTTCTTAAGGATATAACGGATATAATGACTTTTTTTTTTTTTTTTTTGGTAGCAGATGGTGGCCAGCTGTTCTGTCTTTTTTAAAGGCCAAACATGAAGGGAAAAAAAAATTAAAATAAAAGGCCCTATGGTAAATATGAGAAAGAACTTAGTAAACTAAATCTGGATTTTTATACACACTGAAGGGAAATGGGCAATTGGTGGTAATTATCAAATTATCCAAGCCAAAATAGCTCAGTTCCCTCCATTATCTACATAAGAGAAAATTATTTATATGGAGTTAATTGTTCAGGTAATTGTCCTGTATTTCGGGTGTCTGAGGAGACAATCTGGGTGGTCACTGATACAGATATAGGGTCCCTCAAGGGATATTTTAAAATAGGGAAAGGATTGCTACTCTTCACCATATGATTGGGGATATTTCTACTTCGATGCAGGAGATATTAATCAAACTAGTATACAGGATTCTTTGACCAGGATTTGGGCCCATCGTAATTAAACCATAACAATTTTTACTTAATGTTTGAAATTAATTTTCAAATTGCAAAAATAATGTATGAATACCATTTCCTCTAAAATTTTAAAATATTATATGTTAGGCTAAAGTCTTTCTTTCTGCTTCCCTAATTCCATTTCCCAGCATCCCCATCATGGCCCCTCTCTAGAGTATACACTATTATTTTTTGGGTAGTTTTATCCTTTCAGAATACAGACACACACAGGGAGAGAGAGAGAGAGAGATTGAGAAAGGGAAAAACCCCTAAATTTTCAGCTTGAATCACACATTTTATACCGTTTGGCAACTTGCTTTCCTATTTAACAATATGTATTAGAGATAAATCCATGTTGTTCCATAGCTGTAACAGATTCCTTTTAACTCCCTCATTGAAACCTGTGATATTTATTTAGCCATCCCTCTCCTGGTGGATATTTACATTGTGTCCAATTGTTTGCCAGCAAGGCTCAATAAACAATCCTAAATATTAAACATGTGTGAGAATTTCTTGAGGGTAGATTTTGAACAGTTGCCCTTTCCAAGGGAAAGTGATGTGCTCCAGAAAGTCATTTGGACCTAACAAAGAAAAAGGATGACAGAGAGACATGGGAGCCAGTTTCTTTCCTGAGATAGACTGGATCACTGTAGACAAGTCACTTCACTTCTGTGGGATTCTGTTTGTCTAAGACAGTGGTTTTTCAACTATCTCACACATGAGACTATCCTGGAGGGCTAATCTGTTCAAACACAGATTGCTGAGCCCTACCCTCAGAGTCTCTGATTCAGTAGGGAGGTGTCTGTGCAAGTTTCCAGGTGATGCTGCTGTAGGAGACTTCCAACTTACCCAAATGTAATAACAATCACCCAAGATTTGTGATAGTAACAGTACTGGGTTAATGATAAACCTCAGTTCTAAAATCACAGAAGTAATTATTTAGGCCAAGGGACATGTCAACATGGCATCTTTATTGGAAGGAACCTTAAAGGGTCATCCAATTCAACTACCTAGCTAAAACTAGAATTTCTTTGGCAACATGCTTGACCTTGTCAGTCTGATTCCTACTGAACAGCTCTGAGTCTAAGGATTTACTCTCTGGCTCCTGAGGCAGCTCATTCCATGTTTCAGATGTTTGATCACAGCCAAGTCCTTCCTAACCTTGACCAAAACCAACCTTCAGAAACTCCTATACATTCATCCCAGTTCTACCCTCTGGGCTTCAGACAACAAATCAGCTCCCTTCTCCACTTGATGGCAGTCAGCTATTATGTTCCCCTCAGTCAGTGGTTCTCAGACTCTACAGTGCATCAAAATCACCATAGGAGCTTGTTAAAATATAGATTCTTGAGCCCTGACCACAGAGATTCTGATTCTCTATCTGGAGTGTGACCCAGGAATCCACATCTTTTATGAAATCTCCAGGTGGATCTGATGCAGGTGGTCTGCACATGACAGTTTAAGAGACTAACTATGTTCAGGACACACTACCCCAAAGTATGACACCTTGGCATATTGAGTATTTCAGACTGAAGGAATTTGAGAAATGACGTGTGTAGGAAGGACTTGCTGACCTTCCATGAAGCAGGCCATAAAACTGTCCTGTGTGAGATTTTTCTCTCACCACAGTTAGTCAGAGTTTGGATTTTTCTCACTCTTTCCCGGATCTATAGTTCTTCCTTGTTACTTTGTAGCAGTTTGAGAGTCTTAAGCATCACCTTCCCCTGGAACCCAAAGGAACTTCAAGCTGTGACTAGACTTCCAATGGACTCATCAGAGTTTAACCCAACCTGAACCCTGGAGTCTCCTCAGATGTCCATCGAAGAAAATTCCCAGGAAGTTCCAGCTGCCTCTCAACCTGTCTCTGAAGTGTTAATAAAGAACCTTCGTAACTTGACTCTCAACCCTAGTACCAAATCCCCTTCCCTTCTACCAGAATATCCACCTCAACAGGGTGGCCAGAGACTTGGTGAAGGCATACCCTATAGGAGGAGAGGAGTGAGGACATTGTTAACTGCTTGGGAAGAAAGGATAGAAAGGATGATTCAAGTTATTAAATACCACTGCGGCAACCAATTTCCTCTGACTCAAAGAGAACCTTGGCAGAAGGAAGTTGAGACTTAGTCAAACATGGAAAGATTTAGATGTAGCTGTCATTATTGCCTGTATCATAGAGCTCCTTCTGAGGATACTATCACGGAGAATAATTATGACACAGAGTCGATTGAGCCATAAACTTTATTCTTGTACTGTTTTTTTCTTGCTAATAATTTTAGGATCATTATGAAGCAGCTTGGGAAAGCTACTCTACTCTAGGAGAGACTCTGTACCAATATTTTGATGACCTGTAACTTCTGTGATGTGTTTTTTTCTTGCATCTCTTTTCTATCTTGATACAGGTAACTTATAAGGAATCTATGTATTGATAGTTTGCATTTGAATAACTTGAGTTCCTGGAATAATTTGAATATACTTGAGTTCCACTTCTTGATTTGACACAAAGAAGCACTAATAGGTCTCAAGTATTGCCTGTTTTAGCAGCCTGAAGTCAGTAAGATGAAACCCAATATCAAGAATTTGAAACAAATTAACTTGTGTGGAAGGAATGTAAAGAAAACATTGGGTAGTTTGGCTACAGCATAATTAGAGCAAGGTGTATTAACTAAATTCTCTGGTTTTCAAAAATTTGAATTGTAATAAAAATTTTTGATGTGCTATTTCAATTTTCAGTAGTAAATAAATTTATGTATGGAGGATCTTATTAAAATTTGAGACATATTTGAGTACCTGTAAAAAAAAAAAAACTGTCTTGTGAATGGTGCCCTCCATACACCTAGAGGAAAGGAGCATCCTTATCTCTGAAGACAAAGGGACACAGAGAGGACAAACAGGCCTTGTTCAGTTTCCCCCAGTTTACTATACTTAGCTCAAACTCCTTGTTTATCACACATTTCCACAGCTCTCTACCCTTCATCACAGCTAGTATAAAAACACTCAAGTTTAATCATTTCTTTGGGTCTTCATTTCCTTATGAAGGCTCCTGTGTCACATAAAACTTATATTGAATAAATTTATGTGCTTTTCTTCTGTAAATCTGTTTGTGAAAGTCTAATTCTCAGACCCAGACAGGGAAGGACCCTAAGAGAGTCAAAGAAAACTTTCCCGTCCCGTACAAGACCCTGTTAAGTATTTTTGTCTCTTAAGTTCAATGCCCCCAATGTCTTCACCAGTTCTCAGATAATGTGGCTTGAGTTCCCTCACCATCCCAGCTGCTAAAGGCTGCCTGCCAAAATACACCCCCAAATATACTCATTAACCCCCTCTACCCTGATTTGTTATTCTTCATAGCACTTGTCCCTACTCAACATGATGTCCTTTATGTACTTGTTTAACGTTTGTCTCCCCCACTAGAATGTAAGCTTTATGAGGGTGGGGAAATTGTCTGCCTTGCTCACTCATGTCATTCCAGCACTTCCATCAGTATCTGGCACATTAATAGGTCCTAAATGAAGTTTTATTTAATAAACAAATGAGTAGAGTGGGGATGAAAAGTCAATTTAATTTAGAAAGTGATGAATGGGAACAGCATGGTTATATCAGAGTCCTAAAACTGTACAGAAGGAATGATCCATCCTAAAGGAAGTTATTTGCTTAAGGTTGTTTTTTATTAAAAAAAAAAAAAAAAGGAAAATAAAAATGTATAATTAACCTTTTTAAAAAGTCTCACTATTGACTTAGGTCTGTGCACATCTCCATTTAGAGGTTATGGATGTTTTGCATGTGTTTGAGTGCAAAACTCAAACTGGAGGGATGAATCAAAGCAGAGCTCATTCATTATAGGTTGGGATTTCAAAAACATCTTTAAAGGAGGCAGATCCTTCCCAAACAACATAAAAATGCAGGAGGAGAATAACTAAGATAAGAGGCACAAATTTAAAGTCAGGCATTACAAAAATGTAAGCAATCTCCAATGCTAATGCAATTTTTACCTAAAATAGATACCTCTTAGTTCTCTCTCTCTTCTTTTCCTTTCCCCTTCCAGGAGTATGGGTAATCATTAGGAAAAAATAGAGGAATTAAATTCATTGTACTGTATATTGTCCATTGTCGGAGGACGTCATTGTCAGAAGACTTTGCTGAAAACAAAAGGGAAGTTCAGCCACATCTAATTAAGGAAGTGCAAATTAAAACCACAATTAAATACCATTTTACACCTATTTTGGCGGTAATCGGTGTGTCTGACAATTCCTAGGGTTGCCATGGATAGAGGGCAGCAGGACTCTCATACTCCACTGGTGAGGCTATAAATTGGTGTGATCACTTTGGAAAACAGCTTGACTTTCTTGGTAAACTCTGACATGAACATATTACACTAACCAATATTTCCACTTCAAAGGTTATAAGTAGAAGAGTGGCAGTATTTCTGAGCACACTAGACTTTTAGACTGCTTGGTAGCACCGGGTCTACCTAAGTTTGAGGACTTCCTGCTTCCACCTGCCCATGTGTTTGTGCTCCTTTGGGTCAAACCTCCATAGCCTGAATTTTTCAATTTCTTTCTTTCTCTTGTTTAAAGATAATTTTCAGAAGAAGGTAAAATCATGACTTACATACAAATGTAAAGATGCATGTGTTTAAAGAATTTATTTTATTCACATGATATGAGGGAACCAAGCAGATGTAATAATTGGTTCAAAGGAAAAGTCAAACTAGCAGAGGTTTATATGAAGTAAAGGAATGTTGAGATGAATTGTGAATAGAGACAAAACTAATTTTTCCACCGTGGAGAGGAAGTCAATTAAAATCATCACCAGAATGGACAGAATTTATGTATCTATCAGTTACCTGCAATTTAGAAAGAGTTGCAAAATAGCTCAAAGAAGATGAATGGGGCTAGAATCTGATAACCCTGGAGGGTACGCTAAAGACAATGTCTGTTGTTTTCCATTGAAACACCAACACCTTACTGATACACTAGTGCAAGTAGAGTATTGTTTGGATCTCTCACACATGTGTCAAGGAGGGCCTGACAGCTGACGTTCAGATGTAGGAAATCAACACTTCTCCTAAGTCAAAAGCCCAATATTCCAGATCACTGTAGACACTCCAGTTAGCTGGAAATTGCTGGAGGATCAAAGGTACCTGTTCGAGAGTCAAAGATACTACCCAGTATATACATCAGGTGTATACACTAAGAGCTAAGAGTAGACGTAGTAAAGAGGCCTGAATTTGGTATTAGAAGACCTGGGGAAGTCTCAGCTCTTCTTACTAAGTTTGTGACCTTGAGCCAGTTGCTCTGGCTCTCTGGCTTTCTCTCAGGCTTTCTCCTCTAAACGAAGTAAGAATTTTTATTGATGACTCTAAATTCCCTTCAGGATCCAAATGTTTATTAGATGAGCCAGCTAATCCCCTGCACAGATGGCCCTGCAACAATGCCCAGGCACAGAGAGTTTTGACACAGGACAGGGAAGATCTGTTTGTGAAAACATGAGGAGGAACAGCTGGATTTGGATGTCCTGGACCCCCAGTGTACAGTACACAAACCCAACATCTGTGGGAAACTTGGGAAGTTCAGTGACAAAGGGAGAAGTGAGAGAGAGGAAAGGAAGATATTAAAAAACAACCTTCTACCAACTCATGGTTTTGCACAAGACTTGCCTCTACCATTAGTGACATTGTAAGAAGTTTATCACCAGGGTTGGCTCTGTCTTTACTCTGAGCTTAAATAACAGCAAAGGGGAACTGGAACTGTATTAGGGTTCTCCAGAGAAATGGACCAATAGGATGTGTGTGTGTGTGTGTGTGTGTGTATTTATATATACAGATATAGGTATAGATGTAGATCTCTCTCTCTCTTTCTCTCTCTCTCGGTCTCAGAGAAATTGATTTATTTTAAGGAATTGGCTCATGTGATTGTGGAGGCTGTCAAGTCAGAAATCTGCAGGGCAGGCTGTGAGACTGAAAATTCCAGCAGGAGTTGATGTTGTAGTCTTGTGTCCAAAGGCAGTGTGGTGATAAAATTCCTTTCTTTTCAGGGACCGTAGACTTTTCTCTTAAGGCTTTCAACTGCTTGGTTGAGGCTCACTGCATTATGGAGGGTAACCTGCTTTACTCAAATATTAACGATATTAACTCTTCTGACCCAGAAACGTAGTATCTCTCTCCATCTATTTAGGTCTTCTTTCATTTTTCTTAACCAATGTTTTATAATTTTCAGCGCACAGGTCTTGCATATTTATTGTCAGATTTATCTCTATGTATTTCACATTTTTAAATGTTATAAATGGTATTGTTTTTTCAGTTTCAATTTTCAATTGTTTGTTGCTAATATATAGAAATAAAATAATTTTTGTATATTGATCTTCAACCTACAATATTACTAAATTCACTTATTAGTTCTGGTAGGGGTATTTTTTGTTTTGTAGATTTCTTTGGCTTTTCTACGTAGACAATTGTGTCGTCTTCAAATTAAGACAATTCTACTTATTCCATTCTTATATAGATGCTTTTTATTTCTTTCTCTTGTTTGCACTGGCTAGAACCTCTTCAATGTTGAATAGAAGTGGTGATAGTACGCCTACATGACTTGTTCCTATCCTTAGGGGGATAGCATTCAGTCTTCCACCATTGAATATAGTGTTAGCTGTAGGTTCGTCATAGATAGTTTATTTTTTCAGGTTGAGGAAATCCCCTTTTAGTATAAGCCTATTGAAAATTTTTGTTTTTTAAAAAATAGTGTTGGATATTGGATTTTGTCAAATCCTTTTCCTCATTTATTAAGATACTATGCTTTTTCTCTTCTAGCTTGTTAACATGGCATAAAGTTGTTTGTAATATTCCCTTATACTTTTAATATCCATAGAATCTATAGAATATCACTTATCTCATACCTTTGTTTTCTTTTCTTCCCTTCCATTCCCTTCCCTTCCCTTCCCTTCCCTTCCCTTCCCTTTCCTTTCCTTTCCTTTCCTTTTCCTGATCTGTATGGCTAGAGGCTTATCAATTTTATTAACCTTCTCAAAGAACAGCTTTTAATTTCATTCATTGTCTCTTTTCTATTTCAATGATTTTTCACTATGATCTTTATTATTTCCTTTCTTCTGCTTACTTTGGGTTTAATTTGCTCTTTTTTTCCTAATTTATGGTGGAGGTTGAGATCATGTATTTGAGACCATTCTTTTTTTCTATTATAGGTGTTTCATGGTATACATTTCTAAGTACTACTTTAGTTAACAATCTCCCACAAATTTTGACAGGTTGTGTTTTCATTTTCATTCGATCAAATTTAATTTCTCTTTTGATTTCTTCTTTGTTATATGGGTTATTTAGAAGTCTGTTCATAAATATTTGGTAATTTTCCAGATACCTTCTTGTTAATTTCTAATCTAATTCCACTCTGGTCAGAGAACATACCTTGTGTGACTTGAATATTTTTAATTTATTAAGTCATGTTTTATGGCCCAGAATATGGCCTATTGTGGTAAATGTTTTGTATGTATTTGAAAAGAATACGTATTCTATTATTGTTGGCTGGAATTTTCTATAAATGTCCATTAGGTTAAGTTGGTTGTTCATACCTTCTATATCCTTGATGATTTTTTTTTTTTGCCTACTTGTTCTATCAATTATTGGAAGAGGGTATTGAATTCTCTGATTATAATTGTGTATTTGTTTATTTCTCTTGGCAGTATTAACACTTTTAGGTTCATGTATTTTCAAGCTTTGTTTTTAAGTGCAAAAATGCTTCAAATTTTTAGGTTCTTCTGATGAATTGACCTCTTTATCACTATGAAATAAACTTCTTTATCCCTGGTAATATATTTTTGCTCTGAAATCTACTTTGTTTGATATTAATATAGCCAGTCCAGTTTTAATTTGACTGGTGTTAGCATGGTATATCTTCTTCTTTTACTTTTAACTTATTTTATCTTTATATTATGCATTTTTTGGTAAGACTTGATGATCTAGAGAGATTCTTTGTGGTGGTTTAAAGATATGTCCACAAATCACTTGATACTCCTCCCTTTAAGAGGTAGAACTTAAATTCTCTCTCATTATATGCAGTCTGGACTTAGTGACTTGCTTCTAATGAATAGAAGAATATGGAAGAAGTGATGATGTATCACTTCTAAGCCTCGGTCATAAATGGCATTGCAAATTCCTTCTTGCTCTCTCTCTGGGATCCCTTGTTCTGGTGGAAGTCATGTTCTATGTTATGAAGATACTCAAACAGTCCTCTGGAGAGGCCCATGTGCCAAGGAACTGAGAGGCATCCTGACAATAGCCAGTAAGGAACTAAGGCTTTCTACCCTTAGCCTTGTGGCTGCACCATCTTGAAAATAGATCCTCCAGCCTTAGTCAAGCCTTTAGATGACTGTACCCTTGGCCACATCTTGACTGTAATCTCATGAAAGACCCTGAGCCAGGATTGCCAGATAAGCTGCTCCTAAATTCCTGACCCTCACAAACTATGAGATGATAAATGTCTACTTTTTAGGCCATTAAATTTGTTATGTAGCAGTAGAAAACTAGTATATCCTAGGATCGTACAGATCCTTCCAGTTTATGATTCTAGTGTTTAAATGAAGAAGGATGTGTCTCTAGTTGCCCGTTGCTTTTACTAGCACTTTACAAACCGTTTTGCCTGTTGTATTTTAAAACTCTTCCTTGGAAAGTCTGCATTCCATACAACAAGACATTTTAGGCAGAAAATTAAATAACATTTTGAATAGAGATATTTTTCAACTGGATATTTACTATTTTAATAGCTTATGTGATTTAATAAGATGAGGCCTTACCCAGTCAATGAATGATTACAAAATGAACACACTACCCACATCTACCACCAGATCAAGAACAGAAATGTGTTTTATTAATAAACAATAATGTGGGAATTCCCTGGCAGTCCAGTGGTTAGGACTCCACGCTTTCACTGCAGTGGGCCTGGGTTCAATCCCTGGTTGGGGAACTAAGATCCCACAAGCCACACAGCATGGCCAAAAAAATAATAGTAATAATAATAATTTTTTAAAAATAATTTTAAAAAAATGATGAGGCCTTGGGAAATTTAACACTTGCCATAGAGTTCTGAAGGAGAGAAGAGCTCTTAGGTCCTTGGAGGGCCAACAGGAGCTATGTGGACCGCTTGGCATTGTATGCAATGTGTTGTGTCAAGAGCATCTTCCTAAGAAAGAATGTGTATAGCTTTTACCAGATTTTCATAGAGTCTTGCCCCCCACACCAAAAAAAAGAGTTAAGAACCACTTATTTGGTTCCCATTGCCACCTATGAGAATTCAAGTACAGAGAGGTAAGTGACTTACCTATGGTTAGAAACAGAGACTTTCTCATTCTTAACTCAGGGCTCAAACTCCCATCTGAGAGATGAATTCTACCCACCAGAGACAGCTCAGAGCGGAACTGGTCTTTACAATGCTCTCAAGTGCCCAGACCCTCAAGACAAATCTTTACATGTATTATTTTGCTGTTGCATATCTCCTGTTTGTTTAACTCATCAAGCTGCTTCAAGAAGTGGGTGGAATGGATCTTCTCCAAAAGATGTCGCCTTGCTGGCAGATCTTTTATCTTGGTGCCATTCAATTTTGCCCTTACATTGAAGCACACAGAAGCTCAGCCAAATTCCTCCCCCCCCGCCACAACACCCCCCGCCATGGTATCTGCTAGAATACAGAATTACTCTGTGGAGGAAACACAGTGTATTTCTCTGACCTGATTCCTGTAAGCATATCACTTACATGTTTCCTCAATATTTTTTGAAACCTTCACATCTTTGCAATAACTGTTATCCATCTCTTTCTGAACTAAGCCAGATATGAATGTTATCATCATAATAAATTAAAAGATTTGGGTTGAAGAGTCAAAAATCAAAGTTAATTTCTAGTATTTATGTTAGTTCAAGATACATTCTGCTTATTTAGAAATTAGAAATTGCTAAGAAGCATCCATGGTTGCTCAAAAAACAAGTATAAATCCTTGAATGGAGAGCTAGAACATATCTTGCAATCTTCTTATATCTTGCACAGTGCTGGTGATTCATTAGATTCTCTCGAAATACTTCATCACCAATAGTGTTGAGCAGTCATCCTGAGCAAGCCTGGCTGATTAAAGCCAAGGGAGCCCATGTTCTAAATGGCTAGGCCTAAAGGAAAGAGAGTAGGAAGTCCTGGTATTACCACTGACTTTTACATCTTAAGCTATCTATACTTCAGCTTTCCCAAGACATTCACCCCTATAGATTTGCCATCTATTCCCACCATCCCCATGCACTCTAGGACACAATCTTTTTGCTTTGGTCAAATCCAAATCCAAGAAGCCATGACTGAAACTACAGTCCTGGAGAAACTAGGCTGAAGAAACTAGGCTGAAGAATTGTGCTGATGCCACGAACTGCCCAGACCTAAGCCTGACTCCTGGCTGTCCCTCCTCCCGCTTAGCTCCAGAAGACAACTGCTATGAGCAGGTTCCTGGGCTTGGCCAAATGACCTAGCATGGCCCTGGCCACCATTCAGGGGTTCTGAGAGAGCACTGCTCCTCCTCCTCAAAGGTGGAAACAGAGACCCAGAGCCTTGGAATCATTCCCAGCATCTCTGAATGCAAATGTTTTCAGCAAATTCAGCATTCAATCCTAACTTGTAAAACAGTCTTGTAGCACTAAGATAAATTTAAATGGCTCAAGTGTTAATCGGGTGTGTTTATTTTTCCATAAACAGAAAGACGTGGGAATATTTGGCAGGAGGAAAGGACATATTTTATGTTTTGGTGATTTTCTTAAAAAGTAAAAACAACTCTATATTTTAACTGGATATTTTATTCTAAATAGTCTAAAATAATAGAGTCAGTCTATTCTAAAATAACAGATCACCCTTTCTGAGGAATGACAGGAAAATCCTCTGACAAGGAAATTAAGTTTATTTTTAAACTTCCAAGCAGTTGAATTTAATTATAGATGGCAGCAAAGAGCAGAGGAAAGATCCTTAAAAGTTTTTAAAAGGAAAACTAAGGTAAAGTTTTCTAAAGGATAATGTATTCAACATTATATACATATATATGCATATACATAGACATAGACATATATATGGACATATACACACACACACATATACACACACACACACACACACACACACACACACACACACACACACACACATATATATATATATTTATGGAGAAGAAAGAAGAAAGAAAAGGAGAGAAAAACCCTTTTGGTGGTCTTTGAATCTACCCAGAAACTCTTTCATCTGGAAATATGGAAGTTCATTAAAATGAGTAATTTAGGAAGATAAATGTGGTTTTGGTGATTGTCTCAAGAAAACACACCAACTTTTTACCTTGAGAGAGACATGTAGCTTAACAGACAAAATTAATCGTATTAGGCTATGATCATTTTTGCTATCTACATATTGCTTCAGATGGGATTTTCAAAGCAGAGTCAAATTTTATACAATGAGATGACAAATTATTCTTTTAATAGTAATACTAACATTTAAAATGATGACTTTTACTAGGAGAGCTGTCTAAATTTCAGTTTTTTAAAGGATTAGATACTTTGATTTTGCATACAAAAGATGCCAAGTATGTATTGAATATGAATTACAAAGCAATATTAAAAGGAAAATACACATAGCAGAAAATATGAAAGTAGGAAAGAGCCAATAAGCATGAATTATATATATTCCACTACCTAGTACACTATTATTGATGCTCAAGAAATATTTGATATTAAAAAACAAGATATGTCAATGGGCCCAGAGTAATTCTACTATACTGAATCAAATGGTGACTAAAAATGCTTTATTTTACTCTTTTATTTTGTAGGTATTATTATTTGGCATTCAGAGCACATCAAACACCTCTTGCTAGCAAAGAGAGCTGTGTCGCTATCTTGGAAAAGTCCAGATTAGATCACTGGCTGCTGGGAAAAACAAAGGTAGTTCTTTCTTTGTTGTTTAGATTGTCACTAGAGTTGCTCTGCTGTGAACCTTTGTCTCTTATCAGTGATTTGAATAGCTCTGTAAATTGTGTAGCTTAGCAGACAAGACCCCAAGGTAACAGTGATTTTTGCCGGTCTTGGGTCAGGAGTCCCAGGACCTCAGGGACCAGAGGAGGAGAGTTTGCCTCCTGTTCTGCATGTAGTGAGAACCATTTAGCATTTCTAGAATGAGATCTTTGAGCTCATTTTTAAATGTCCCCTTTTCAATGCTGCTTATTCCAGCACCGCAGGCAAATACACAAATCATACGAATGACAATGAGTATCTTTTATAGTTTTGTCCATTTTTAATAGACTCGTGATATTTCCTGCCCACTCTGATTAGCAGTCTCATCATGTCTGGCTTTTCATTCGGGGGAGCATCATGTCCCTGCAGGCTCCCAGGTTTTTATGGTCCATTCCGAATTGGCCTACAAAGCCAGCCTTCGCCTGAGTGTGGATGGCGACGCTGCTGCCCCTCGGCAGAAATAATTAGGTCACCGTGGGTCATCCAGGCCCCAATCGCTCCGAACTTCTGCCGGCCGTGGGTCAGTTTTGTTGGTTAGCACCTCCATCAGAGCTGTGGAGAAAGAGATCAAGCTGAGGAAATGGAACTCATGGCAAAACTGAGGCTGGCCTGGAGAACATTTAGGATCTCCTAAAACCCTGTTAACTTCATCGTCTGTTTATATCAATAGTCCCACATAGGCTCGACCTTAGAAGGGGAATTGTATTTGCTTCCAAGAAGTCAGCAATGTTAGCATAAATCAAGTCACTGTAAACCTTATTTAGATGATGCTTTTAATATTTACGTTAAGAATATGTTGGAGCAGAGTGAATTTCTGTTTGGGAGCCCACACGTAATGCTAAAACTGATGTCTCGTTTCAGGTTTTTCTCAAGTATTACCATGTTGAGCAGTTAAATTTGCTACTGCGGGAAGTCATAGGCAGAGTGGCTGTGCTGCAGGCCTATGTCAAGGGGTGGCTTGGAGCCAGGAGATACAAAAGAGTCAGAGAGAAGAGAGAGAAGGGGGCCGTTGCCATCCAGTCAGGTAAACGGTCCTGAATCTTGGCATTTCATTAAGTAATTGAGGCCACTCTCCTATTGCTCTTCTGGGTGGTTCCTTCTCCTCCCTCCATTCCTTCCTTCTTCTTTCCTTTCTTCCTGGCTTCAGCAAATATTTATCGAGTATCTACTGCAGGCCAAGCCTTGTGCTAGGTCCTGGGGATATAGCCGTGAGCAAGACCACCATGGTCCCTAACCTCCAGGTAAGCAAACAAGCCATCCCTACCTGAGGCAAGATAGAGGTGGTAGCAGTGGATGGATGTCAAACCCAAATCACACAGACGTGTGCCTCAGCTCCCAGATGAACCACATCATATACACTTCAGGTCCATTACCAGGTTTTCAGCATCAGAATTGCTACTGCCGTGTCCAGGAGGCTTTTCTACCCCAGACAGAGCCTGTAAACCAAGGGAACAAATCACTAGGCTCTGTCATACGCCCAGCCCAGTCAGTGGCTCTTTGCGCACACGTGTGTCATTTGTGGTACAAATAGCATTTGAGCTCCTGTGCTATGTCGAGTGGTTGCGAAAGCCCCAGGTCTTGAACACAGTAGATGACTTCCTTTGTGTTCTCATAACCCAGCATCACTGGGTTATGTCCACTCCGGACTTCATGACCTCACCCAGCGACTGGAGAGCTGTGGTGCTCAGGGCGGGAATGAAAAGGAGAGCCCATCATGCTCCTGGTGGCGGCTCAGTGCCCTGGTTCTCTGTCTGAAGGACTTAACAGCCCGCCCCCTGCCCCCAGGTCCCCTTTTGCTTTCTCTTCTTTTCTTCATCCATTTCCCTCCCATGCCTTTTCCCTTCCTGTCACATGCATCCCCTCCCTGAGCACAGTTCTGCACATCGTCCACCCGCACCAAATGTAACTGTGATGCTACTAATCATTATTATTTATTTTTCTCTCCTTCAACTTTCATGTTTATTCCTTCCTCCCAGTAAAAAATATGGAGTGGGTTGGGCTATTGCAGTCCTCTCCCACCCCCTCAAGTCCTGAAGGCAGAGCTTCCTCCATGGATTCGAATGACAGGGACCCACCTCACCTGGATAGGGGTCCCGAGTGATTCATGAGTGGAGTCCAGAGGGTTCTGGAAACTCGCTGCCTGAACCAAAATAACTCCTTATCAAGAAGCATCTCGGAGGCCAAGCTGAGAGTACAGAGAGGCCCCTCTTCCCCACCATCACTCACGTAGCTCTGCTTATTTTGTTCAGTGAGAAAGCAGGAGGGAGGAGGAGAGGGGTAATAGATTGGAGGGAAAACAGCTTATATCAATTCTCTGGCACATTCTTAAATTAATGTCATTCCTAGCACATGGTTTTATATTTTTAGCCTGGAGAGGATATGATGCTCGGAGGAAATTTAAGAAAATAAGCAACAGAAGGAGTGAGTCTGCTGTTCATATTCAAGCAGGTAATTAAAACATCATTTTCATAGTGTCCACTTGGAAATATTCTGTGATTAAGTTCATATGCGTTTCAAAAAGCTGAAATGTTAATAATTCAGGAGCACTGGAATAGGAGTCAAGAGTTGTAGTGAGGGAGGGTTCTAGTGCTTGTTCTGATGCACAACCCCCCCATGTGATAATTGTGAGAATTGGCTGCATGCCATACTTGGCTAAGGAGGCTCCAAGTAGGTACCCTTGTATTCCAAATTTTATGGAATACAAGAGAGGGAAAATGAGGCACAGAGAAGTGACGTAACTTGTCCATGATCATACAGCTAGTCAGTGGCAGAGCCAGAATTCGTTCACAGGCGGTTTGGGTAGATTCCACTTTGCATACTGCCAACTGAACAAATCCGTTTCCCTCTTGGAGTCACCCGTCCCTCGTCTGTGAACAAGAGCATTGGCTAAAAAGGTCTAAAAGACGTCTTCCAACCTTGGAATTCTCTGATTATATGCTTGACCTGTCTCTTGGTATCACAGAGATAGGAACAGCTCAGGGACTTTCCTGGCTAACTGAGTTTCCCACACCCAGACCTGTATGTGGCTAAGGCAGTCCTTTGGTCCCTACAGGGTGAGGGCACTGTGGCTCAGCTTGTGGCTGCCTGAGCACCTCGAGCTCTGGTGCCTGGCTCCCAGGTCATTCTGCTCTTCTGCAAATGGCAGTACCCACGGCGGCTGCGAGGCCCGGCTCCCTCTGTCATTTGGAGTTGTATGTGCCTAATTGAGGCTCTGGAAGAAACAGGCCACAGAGCACACCAGGAGCTCCTAGAGCACAAGAAATCGGAGACAGAATGAGAGAGAAGTGGCCAGTCCAGTGGACTCAGCAGCAGGGAGGGGGACAGGCTTTCAGATACTGCCACGCATGAAGCAAACGTTTAAATAAAACAGCTGCAACCTTTTCGAGGAGGTCCCTGCCCAGAGCCTGGCTCCAGGGACACTCCTCAGAACTCTCTGGCCCGGTAAAGACCTGACGACTTCATTCAAAACCAAAATATCTGGGAGGAAGGGGTGTCATTTAAATCCAAATGTGTAACTTTTAACACCATCCCCTAGGAATTCTAAGCTCTACAACTTCAAAGCATCAGGAAGAAGGATGCAATTCTAGTTGCAGCTTAAGAAAGACAACTCAAAGTGCATTTTTTTCTCTACCTCCCCACTGCCCAACACACACACGCACAGTACTCCCCACCCCTGCCCCTGCCATTAAGAGAGGTTGCTGGACTGATCTTGCCATTTGGCCCAAAGCCCAACATACATTTTCAAATATAAACTTTGAGCTTATATATTGTTGAGCCACTGATCATAAATAAAGTATGTGGGATCATAAATCAAATTTTCTCTCTCTGAAAATCATCTTTAGAGGGCTCCCTGTTTGCACTCTGTTATTGCCAAGTGAACACTGCATAAAAACAGACAAGTGGGCAGCTTCATCACATCAGGACAGTCAGGATTGCATCTCTTCAGTGCAGCACCTATGGGCTAGGTACCATGGGAGGGTACTTTTGTTTCATGGGACCACAGAGAACACATTTCTTTAAGGAGCTTCCTCTTGTTGTTGTTGTTTTTTTCTTTTAGCCTTGCAAGCACCCCCCTTCTTAGCCTGGCAGCCATCGTTCCTGCTTATCAAGTGGCATTGGGAGCTTCTGAGTCCGCAGGGGCTTGGGGGGGCATGTAGTCATTGAGGGTGGTACTCACGTCACCTTGCCCTCTTGGCAGGAGAGTGTGGCAGCCAGAGCAAAAGCAGGCAGCGTCATTTTGCCCTTCAGCCAACACCATGGACGGGAACTGAGGTGCTGGTTCGGTGTTAGTGGTAAAGTTACTTAGGTAGGGTAACAGCATTTGCAATTTTATGGGCAGTTTACTTTTACTTGAGAATGTTTTCCTTATTTTTAGAGTCAAAGGCAATGTGTTGATCTAAAAAGCAAAGCAACTCATTCCAAAGTCTCTGTTTCGGGGTGTGCTCTTCCCAAAGCATAAGCCTCTCATTCCAAGCTCTTCTTCGTGCCACTGAGACATTTCAAGTAGAACAAGCCCCAAACATAGGGGTGCTCTTACTTTTGAAGCCTGCAGAAGCGGCTTAGGGATGTTATCATAACGCAACCGTTTCTGGATATTTTCTAAGGTTATTCTGTAATTTATTATTTTTTCAACAAATCATTCCATTTGAAATTTAGATTCTGTGCTATGTGTTTGTTTATATTTCAAGTTCTGGCCGATAGTCTTTTTTTTTTTTTTTTCATCGTGTTGCTAAGCTATGTTATATAGTTTTAAAAGAACAGCCCTTGAAATTTAGGAAGCATTTGGCCTACATGTTGCTACAGAGCAGCACATATTGAAATTTGTTTTCCTTTCATCTCCTTCCCAATAAAAGCAGCCGCGCGGCTTATCCCTTTAGCTTCCTCAGAACTTCCTTTCAGAATTCCCGATCTATTACGGCACATTCACATACCAGAAACAAGATGCCTTTTCATGCTGTCAACCTTTTTCATCTGAAATGTAAATTAATTCTTGCTGGTATGCCTTGACAGAGATCAAAGTCGAGGTATTAACCTTCCCGGGCTTTCTTCAGGAATCCGTCCCCAGGACCGGGCTGCTGTTGTTAGGAGGCCGGTGTCCCTGTCACGGGGCCCTCCTCCAGGCAGTCCTCGGCCTAGGAGCCGCCATCCCAAAGGCCCAGGGTCCTTTTGGAAGTGACCTCATCAGTACTTTAAAGCAGGTGAGGAACGATCCGCCTGGCTAGTCTTGGGAGAGATGAGCCTCCTCATCTGAATTGTGGGCCCTCCGCTCAGATCCCTGGAGCTTGTTTAAGTGGTTCTGACAGCTAGTGATCTGGGTGTGATACAGGGGGGGACAGGGCTCCAGACTGGAAACCTCTCCCTTTGCTCCGTGGGTCTTTTCCTGCCTGTCAGTCTTTGAGGTAGGCCACATTTGCATTTTCAAAATAAACAGATGCCTTTCAAATACATGAGCTGGTGGTCTCGAGATCTCTGTGGGCCCGAAACTGTTCACCAGCCAGGGAGCAAGGCTGGAAGAGAAAACAAACGGGAAAACACGCCCGGCACATGCGCACACGTTTCCTGTGTGCACAACATTATGCCGGCAATAAAGGGCCTTTGTGAGATGTGGGGTCGCAGGGAGAGAGCTCGCTGGGGATCTGGGCAAAAGTATCCTTTATCAGTTTCTTTTTTTGGCAGGGAGGGAAACCACTTTGAATGTCAGCTTGGTGAGAAGCGGCATGCTTTATTGTGTTTCTGTTATTGATTAATGCTGATAATAGGCCCTTACCATAGGAAAACACACTCCTTTAAACACCAAAGAATTTTAAAAATGTACTTTTTTAATCAGAAAAATAATTGAGCACCTATTAGTGTTCAGATACATGGGGTATTCTAAGTAAAAACTAATAGTTGTATGTCATCCCATCGCTAATCTATATTTTTTTTGAGTTTCTAGTGTTTATTTTTTTAAATTTTTATTGGAGTACAGTTGATTTACAATGTTGTGTTAGTTTCAGGTGCACAGCAAAGTGAATCGGTTATACATGTACATATATCCACTCTTTTTTAGATTCTTTTCCCATATAGGTCATTCAAGAGTATTGAGTAGAGTTCTCTGTGCTATACAGTAGGTCCTTATTAGTCACCTAACTAATCTATTATTTTTTTAAGTGAATTCTTAAGTTTCAGAAAGTGGATATAACTAGATTTTGTCAACTAAAATTGCATACCTTCCTCAGTAAATACTATCAAAACAAACAACCTGCAGGGAATTGTAAAAAATATCTACAGTGTCTCAGTCTTTTAAGTTTTTGAAAGCACAATTTTCAAAAATTGCCCCTCTAATTCAAAATCTTTTTTTAAGCGAGAGCAAAGTGCTGGGCTCCCCATGTCACAGGGGAAAAGCCTCAAGTAGGTGACACTGGAGCCCTAGAGGCTGGGAGGGAAGTGCAAAGAGTGTATCCAGGAGGAGCTGGCTCTTCCAGCCTCCTTGCCCGTCTCTCCCCGCAGCCACCCCTGGAGCAGGAAGAGCCCATTGGTTTATAGCACTTTTTCATCTAATTGCTTCAGTGCTGTGGAAATTGTCGTTTTCTCTTTCTCTCTGTCCTCTGATCAGCTTCCTACTTACTCCCCTCCTTGGTCCTCCGGGAGATAACAACACTAAAATCTATGGCCATTTCTCCCTCTGATGCCCTTTGCGGGGAGTGCTTTTTTGGAGCGGCAGCCTCAACCTTGCAGAGGCTGAGGGGGCCTCTTCCTTAAGCCTGTGAGCAGGCATTTTAAACCAGCTGCAGCTGGAACCTCTGGGCAGCGCATCCTGTGACTGCAGCCAATGGGAGTTGCGTTAAATGCAGCTTCCAGAGAGGAAAGCAAGCAGAGAACCCAGACAGGCTCCACCCCTCCTCCAGGTTCACTTCGTTTACAAACCCGGCCCCTACATCGTGTCGGAACCGAGTTTTTAGTGTTTAAAACTGCCTGAACTTTTAAATCTCTCTCAGGGTAAGACCTCCTCCTAGTCTTTTCTAACTTTGAAAAGCTGGTTCCTTTAGCATTATCGGTGGGTTGGCAATGACTAGGTGGCTACAATAATTTCCTAGAACGAGATTTCCAGAAATATCCCTAGGTGCGCAGGACAACTATATTTTAAATTAGGAAATTTCTTTCTTTCATTCACTTATTCAACTACTGTTTAAGTACCTGCTTTATGTTGGAGCTACTACCAAGATGAACAATAGGATTTCGTTTGGGGCCTCAAATTTTCCGTCTTCAATACAGAGGGCTAAAAAACATTCTCTCCCTCGAATGGATGCTGTTTGTATAATCAGGTCCTCTATATTATGTCAACATGCAATGGAAGGGAGTTCTGTAAAACTGCAAAGAGTCAAAATCATTATAAAATATAGCTGAGGATATACACTGAAAATGGCCCATGCTTCTTGAAGGTGAAAATAATTAGGTAGATATTTTTCAGTCTGTCGAATCTGTGCATAAGCAGGTTGTTGATCACAAGCCAAACAGTAGAGGAAAGTCAAGCGAATGTACCATCGAGAGAAAAGGTCCACTTTGAACAGACAGAAGGAAAACAAGCTGCCCTTTGTCACTCCTTTATGCATCTCTATTTGTCATTCTACCTCTATTCCAACGTTTCTTTACTCACTCCGTTTCTGTCTCTTAGAAAGATTCCTGGTCATTTTGCACAAAAAAATATAACCCCTCAAAATGTGAGAGAAGACAGATTGCGAACTCTTCCTGGCAGGAGCCAGCTGCCTATCCTTTTCTGGTGTTTTAGGCCATTTCCACACAAGAGTAAAGCAGCATCTAGGGGAAAGAATTAACTGGAGCATCTGAGCTTGAGGTGAACTGTCAACTCACACTAGCTCCACTGTCTTCTAAAGCTCTGCTTAACCAAAGGCAGGGTGCCCTTCAGGCTTACACGAGGGTCCTGCTGAGTCCACTTGCACTGTCTGCCTTTCTCTAACTCTCTGTAGATAAAGGTCTGTGGCTGGTTTCTGACAACCACAGGCATAACGTTTTGGAGGGGGAAATGTTTGGGGGGACAAGCATTGTGATTTACTTTGGGAAAATGTGCCTTGTCTGTGAGCAGGGTCAGGACATACAGAGAGCCCCGGAAGCATGGCTTCAAGAAAGTGGTTTATAGCGGAGAGGAGGCCTGGCCGTGGCTTCAAGGTTTCTGTCGAGAAATGGGCTCTGCCAAACCTCAAGGGGCACAAGCAGTAGAATTCTTGCCATGAAATAACTTGTGATGCAAAGGCATGTCCTTTGCTATGGAATCAAAGTATTGCCTATGTTAGAATTAAACACCCAGAGGGTAGGGTACTATTCACCTAATGCACAGAGAAGAAGCTGCAAAGCCAAAGTGGGTTTGACGTCCACTGTGCCTGATATCATACTGACATGGCATGGAAATGCTCAAGATGAAACTTTGGTGCAGCAGTTGGCACCCCAGGACTCAAGATTAAATTTCAGAGCAAGCCCATGGATAGGACCTCTTCAGTTTGGAATCGCTTCCTCCTTTATGGACCTCATGCAGAGCTCTAGAATCTGGCTGCAAAAAGGCAGTGCCCAAAATGGTATCCTTACCACCTCAGCATTGAGTGAAGCAACAACTTTATGATCAGTAATAATTGATTAATAATGGTGTCAAAAACACTCGAGTTGCCTTTATGTCTTTTAATGTTTTTTCACATAGAATCATAAAATGTGGTATCACGTTTTCTAACCCTTATTAGTTATTGGGCTCTATCCAAGTTACAGTAAAGAAACATTCAGGGGAAAAATTAACTGTGCCATGGCAAGAATTATCAGGCTTTTTTCCTCAAAAGACTCCTGTGTGTACAAAGGCAGATTTTGTTTCCCCCTAAACAGATGAAACAGAAGCACAGAGAGTCTACATAAGTTGTCTCCCCTTATGTGTTACGTGAGCATAATGACTGGTATCAGAGCCCTCTTCTGAGTCTTTACCCAATGCTCTTTCTAGTAGAACATGCTCTACTAGATGGTTTCCATCTTGGATATGGCACATGGACATAGAGTACCAGTCCAAACTTTGGGGAGAGTTTTATATACCATCCTAAGCATGTGGACTTTGGAGTCAGAACTACTGACTTCAAATCCTGGCTATACCACCATTTGTCATATGGTTTGGGGGAAGTTACTTAACTGCTGAGCCTTAGTTTCCTTAGCTATAAAGTGAGGCTCGTTAAGGTCTAATTCTCAGGACTGTTGTGAAGATGATAGCAGATAATATACGCAAAGCATCCTGCATGGGACCCGGCACATGGCAGATATTCAGTAAGTGTTAGTTTCCTCTCTGTTCCCCCTTCCTAAGTATGAACTTAACTTGAGGGGGAAAAAAATTGTCTGTGAAATACTCTTCTATGATTAGAATAATAATGTTATAATTTCAAAAAGATGAAACTATTTCTCTCACTTTTGGAGAAAAAAAAAAATAGTGCCTGTCAAATCTCAAATACAATTACAATAAAGCATTTATAAAAGAGAGAATTTTCCACATCTTAACTTATGTCTTGCTTACCTGACAGAGAAAAATTAAAATACAACAATAGCATGTGAAAGATTTCAGGTGGTTTTGTTTTTATCAAGAGCTATTCTCCATCATGCTGAGAGCTTGGTTCATTTGTGTGGATACATTTTTCAGTGACCTCAAAATTGTTCCAACTTAGGTGGTGCGCTCCTGACATCATTTTTCCCACTCAGGGGTTTGAGGCCCTTCTGCAACTTGTTCTGTAAAATAGCAAGTCTCCTCCTCACCTCCTTCCAGAAGTCAGAAATTCTAACATCCAGGAGTTAAATATCACCCAGATTTGCTGTCTGCTGGTGTGGAAAGCAAGTCGCCTTTCAGATGTCTGAAGAGTTGGAAGATGTTGGTGAGCCAATCACATTTAACCCACAGTGACGGGTGACTGGCAACGTAACAGCTGAGCGACAGCCATTTGGCCAAGAGTTCAAACCCCAACATGAAGAGCCATTGCAGGATCACGGCTTGATTTGCTGTGGCCATGAAGTCTGAATCACCCAGCACAGAGGCAGAGGCAGAGGTGACAGCTGGTAGCCATTCTCATCAATAAAGTTGTGACGGGTGAGATGTACAAGCGACCAGAGCCTGCTAATTTCATAGACTTTGAGCCAAGTGCTTAGTGTCAAAACCAGCTATGGTCAGTGATGCAAACGGTTGTGAAGGGTCCCTCGTCAACAGCAAGGCTTTGCTCACCAGACTCTTCTCCTAGTGGGTTAGAAGCAATTGCATCCTGCTGTCCAGGAACAATCCAGTTTGAGGATAAGGAGGACTTATCCTTTTATTTTTTTTTAATTCTGGTAACTTTTTGCAAGTCAGATTTATTGAGGTATAATTTATACAGAGTAAAACTCAGTTTGGTAAAATTGGATGAACACATATAGTCAGGTAACCCCCTCCACAATCAAGAAAAGGAACGTTTCCAAAAGTTCTCTCATGCCCCTTCTGTCGTCCATCCCTTCCCCACCCCCAGCTTCTGGTGACCACTAATGGTTTTCCTGTCCCTGTAATTTTACATTTTCCAAAATGTCATATAAATGGAGTCATATAGTATGTAGATATTTGAGTCTGGCTTCTTTCACTTATCATAATGCTTTTGAGAGTCATCAGTGTTGTTACATTTATCAGTAGTTTGTTCTTTTTCATCGCTGAGCTGAATTCTGGTCTGTGGATGTACCACAGTTGTGTCCATTTGCCAGCTAAAGGACACTTGTTTCCAGTTCCTGTGATTATGAATAAAGCTACTGTAAACTTTCAGAACTTTGTCTTTTTACGAAAAATTTAGAGGAAAGTAAATAACTTTGTTTTATAAGAAGCCAGAATGGGGCTTCCCTGGTGGCGCAGTGGTTGAGAATCTGCCTGCCTAATGCAGGGGACACGGGTTCGAGCCCTGGTCTGGGAGGATCCCACATGCCGCGGAGCAACTAGGCCCGTGAGCCACGACTACTGAGCCTGCGCGTCTGGAGCCTGTGCTCCACAACAAGAGAGGCCGCAATAATGAGAGGCCCGCGCACTGCGATGAAGAGTGGCCCCCACTTCCCGCAACTAGAGAAAGCCCACGCACAGAAACGAAGACCCAACACAGCCATAAATAAATAAATAAATAAATAAAAATTGTATAACTTAAAAAAAAAAAAAAAAACAGATTTATAAAAAAAAAGAAGCCAGAATGATCCTAGAGGTAAGAGTTGTTTCCTTCTTGATTAACCAATAGAAATGCTTACTTTTATAACATCTTATACTTTTTGCATGGCAATTTACAGTTCATACATTCATGCAAAGGACTTCCACTAACCTTATTCCTGTAATTATCATAGTAACCCTGAGAGGTAGGTTAGGGATTTTATCCCATTTTACAGATTGTGGCTAAGAAACCTCCCGCAATTCAGACTGCCTGACTCCCGATCTGCTGTCCTTCCCCCCAAACATTCTGAACATCCTGTCTATAAAGAACACTCTGCTGGATGCTTTGGGGGTGGTCACAAAAACAACGTAAAAATATTGGCTTTTTTTCCCCTTAAAAAGAGAGGAAGACAGTCTGATGCGCCACATCATATATCATCAGGGAAATACAAATTAAAACATCGGTGAGATACCACTATTTACCTGTTAGAATAGCCAAAATCTGGAACACCGACAGCACCAAATGCTGGTGAGAATGTGGAGCAATAGGAAGTCTCATTCATTGCTGGTGGGAATGCAAGATGGTGCAGCCACTTTGGAAGAGAGTATGGCGGTTTCTTATAAAGCTAAACATGCTCTTACTGTATGATCCAGTAATCGTTCTTCTTGGTATTTTCCCAAAGGAGTTGAAAACTTGTGTCCACACAAAAACCTGCACAGATTCAGGCAGGTTTACTCTTAAGTGCCAAAACTTGGAAGCGACCAAAATGTCCTTCTGTAGGTGAATGGATAAACCGTGGCACATCCATACAACGGGATAGTTTTCGGCGCTGAAAAAAAGTGAGCTATCAAGCCACAAAAGACATGAAGTAATCTTAAATGCATGTTACTAAGTGAAAGAAGCCAACCTGAAAATGATACATACTGTGTGATCCCAACCGTATGACATTCCGGAAAAGGCAAAACTATGGAGACAGTAAAAAGATGGGTAGTTGTCAGGGGGTGAGGAGCTGTGGGAAGGGATGAATAGGCGGAACACAGAGGATTTTTAGGGCAGTGAAAATACTCTGTATGGTACCATAATGATGGATACATGTCATTATACTTTTGTCCAAACTCATAGAATGTACAGCACCAGGAGCGAGCTGTAATGGAAACTATGCAATTTGGGTAATTATGGGAAATTATGATGTGTCAATGTAGGTTCATCGATTGTAACAAATGTACACTTGATGGGGGATGTTGATGATGGGGAGACTGTGTATGTATGGGGGCAGAGGGTTAGAGGAGATCTCTGTACCTTCCCCTCAATTTTGCTGTGAACCTAAAACTGCTCTAAAAATACAGACTTTTTAACAAGGGGGGACAGTCTCAGATGGAACCAGGACCAACACGCCTACCACAGGCTTGAGAGGAGTACTAAGCTAGAGCCAACTAACACAGCCACAAGGAGCAAATGATCTATGAAGCTCCCCCCAGTCCTTTTTGGAAACAGGCAGGGCATAAATTATAAGAAATGAATCCAACCTGAGGCTGCTGGGAGTCGGGAGAGAAGAGAGCAGCAGTCCCTAGAAGCTGGAATGGAAGAGAAATTCCTCAGTGATGCTCCAGGATAGGCAAGAAACTGACCTCTAGGGTGAGGGAAAGCCTCCCTCCTTAGCCTCCAAGTTAGAGAAAGCAGTTATCAGACAAGACTGTCTCTGAACTCTGTCAAAGTTTGACTGGAATAATAACTGGAATTAAGTAGTGAAGAATCAAGGTGGAAAATGCTCTCATAGGCCTAAAATTACTAGGCTTGTTTTGTGTGGTGGAGATGGAGGCCAGGGTTTCTGATGGCAGCTGTAGGGAAAAAAAAAAAAAGTGTCAATGAGATTCTATTCTTTAAGAATTCGACTTTGTGCTGCTTTTGGTGGCATTTGCCTGTTGGACCTCCAACAAGCTGGCCTCTTTAAATTCTGATAAGATGGCTGCTGACCAGCTGTCACTCCAGCCAGAAACCACAGGGTCCTCGCGCCACTGGCCCGCAGTGGTGAGGAGGGGAAGGCTGGGCTTCTGTGCCTCATCTTTATGCGCCCTCTCTGCCAGGTACAGTGGGCACCTTTGCCAGGTCCATGGTGAAGGCAGGAAAGCTTACCCAGCCTAGATCAGCAACCAGGAAACCTACCCAGTGTCCCTGCTGGAAATAATCCCTGGGTCTGTCCTCTGAGTGGGTCATCAAACACCAGGCCAGAGCCTCCTTCTGCAGCGGCTAATCTGTGGGACCCTTAAAGGCCCAGGCATGTGAATGAAATAGTCTGAATTTTATTTCCATTTGTAAATAAAAAAAATAGGACAGTGGGGGTTTATCATTTTTAAATGTTTAAAGTAACTGGGCTCTACCCTGTAATGTTTAGGAATTCAGACCTTAGGGCAAAACTGCTTAGGTTTGAACCCTGAGTCTGCCATTCTCCAGCTGTGTGTGACTTTCTTGGGAAAATCATTTAACCTCCCTGTGCCTCAGTTTCCTCAGCTGTAAAATGGGAATAATAGTGGTCTCTACCTTTTACAGTTCCTATGAGGATTAAATGAGTTAATTTTTATAAAGGGCTTAGGACAATGGATGGAACATCATAATTCATACATTTGTGTTTGTTAAATACAAATAATGGCCATTTTCCTAGCTCCTGTTCCTAGTTTTTCTCCCACCACCCCATCCCCACCTTGCTAGCCAATTCAAGCTGAATGCGCATACTTGATCTTTTTCTCCTCTTTCTTCTAGTTAAACCTTTAACATCCATCAGCTCCCCCTTCTTATATTATTGTAGTTTCCTAGGGCTACAAATGACCACAAACTTTGTAGTTTAAAACAATGGAAATTTATTCTCTCACAGTTCAGGAGACTAGAAACCCAGAATCAAGGTGTCACTGAGGTTGGTTTCCACTGGAGCCTCTGAGGGAGAATCCTTTCCATACCCCTCTCCTAGCTCCTTCTGGGTCCTAGCAATCCTTGACATCCCTTGGCTTGTTAGACCCATCACTTCACTCTCAGCTTCTGTTGTCACATGCATTCTCCCTGTGTCTTTCTGTGTCTTCACATGGCCTTCTTACAAGGATACTAATCGCTGGATTTAAGACCCACTTTAATCCAGTAGGGCCTCGTTTTAAACTAATTACATCTGCATAGACCCTATTTCCAAGTAAGGTCACACATTCTGAGGTTCCAGGTAGATATCTCTTTTTATTCTCACTCTCTGGTCAGAATGCAAGCTCCATGAGGGTAGGGACTGTGTGTGCCTCCTTAAGTATAGTGAGTTAGCCGGCATTAGTTAACACGGGAATGTTTACTGGACCTCCTTAAAGGAATGGAGAGACATGGCTGGGTGGGAGAGCAATGCTTGAAGCAGGAGAGCCATCCAGAAAGAGGGAGAGGGACGGCATGAAAAAAACCACATCTGAGGAAATAAAAAAGGAGAAAGGTCAGAGGTCCCAAATATTCTAACATGGTATATCTAGAAGCACCGTCAGCAGAGCTGGAAATAGCCAGAGTTAGGAGGAGGTGCAGATGAGAGAGGAAACAGGGTCTACATCACAGGCCAGGGAGAAGGGAGACGGGACAGAGTTAGGGTTGATGCCTAAGGGAGGAGCCCGAAGATGGTCTCCTCTGTGGAGAGGAGGCCCCGCTGGCAGGATGGTTTCTTCTAAAGCCAAGGGATCCAGTTGGAAAGGACCTGGTCTCTCCAGATACTTGAGGTGGTCTGAGATGTTGGGACATCTTCAACCCATTGTGACCTCGAGGGTCGTGGAGCATGGAAGAAGACGTGGGACAGCTGGGAACATCCCTTTAGCACCTTTACACCCAAGCCATCAGCTGTCTTGGTAGAGAAGTATTCAGGTGTTCATCAACGCGAAGTAAGCTAACTGGATGATGAAAAGCTGCAGTGGTGATATTCCTCGACTAAGAATTGCGTGTAACCTGTTTTTTCCATGGCAAAGTAATTGACCGTTGACCCACAAAGGTCAGTGAACAGGCCTGCATGACAAAAGAGGCCTGCCCTAGAGCAGACGTTTGGAGGGAAGTAGGAGACCTGTCTCTCTTTTTACTCTCAGGCGGAAACTGAAAGGCAACAGGAAAGCCATCCAGTTGTCAAACCAGGAGCCCTGGCCTGGTACACGCATGGCCTCTGTTTGTCTCCCAGCTCCCTATTTGACTAACGCAATCAGTGAGACAGAGAGGTTACCCAACCTACCCAACGTCACCAAGCTAGTAGGGAGTCCAGCCAAGACAGTTACTAATTCTCCTGTTTCCTGTAGTTGTGCCCTTTCACAACCACACTGTAGTAAATCTTCAAAACAACACCAAACCCATGGGTGAGATTCATCACCTCAGAGCCTCAAACGATAAGAAAAGTGTGGGTTTCCCTAGCCACACTGTATCTCCCACTTTGGTAATTCGTCTAGGTGTAGGGCATAACCTCGAGAAGATTCTGTTTTGTTTCATTCCACAGGGAGCCCTTCAGGCCAAAGCTGTGATCTACACCCCACCGTTGCAGGGGGCACCAGGGGAACTGCCCAGGTTCAAGACTGCAGTGAGCCCGGCGACCACAAAGGTGAGGTCATTAGAGGTTTGGGATGGGTGTCCTGTATTTGTGGACACTCCAGAGAAGATTGCAGAGCTGGAAATGATCACCTGATATGGACCCTCTGTCGGGCATTCTTTTTTTTCCTGCAGGTGACAGCTGATTAAATTCAGGGGCCGCCTTGCAGGGGACCCTGTGATTTCACAGAAGGGGAGAGAGTAGACAGAGATAAGCTCAATCCCTCCCTCTGCAGCTGTCCTGGGTGCCCTGTTCACTGGGGAAACTGGTCTAGTTGCGGCTCTCTGTACCAGCTGTCTCCCTTCCACCCATCCTCTTAGAGCAGACGCTGACATGTTTCTCTCTGATTTACCTTAAGACCTTCTGAAAGTTTAGCTTCTCAGGAAGATCTTTCTATGGTCCTGACACTGGAACATATTGAGAACATTCATGGGGGGGAAGGAACACTGTGGACCAGAAGTTAAAACTTGGGTATCTGGTCTAAGCCTTCCCTTAATTACCATCATTGTAAAATGAGAGAATTGGACTAAATCAGTGGTTTTCAAACATTTAAAAAATATTAGAATCCTCCCATTTTTCAGTTTGAAGTTCCCTGGACTTCCGCTTGAAGAAGAAGCTACGATTTTTAAAAATATGACCTTTAACGCTAATGCTAGCATTGTATGGAAAGAGAAGCTGAGTTGCCCTGGATTTCACGGTAGAGTTTGTAGTTACAGTTTATCCGCCAGGCCCAGTAACGAGGCTCTGGGCGCTTCCAGCTCCTTTGGAATCCGCTGCCCAGCCTAGGTTTCAAGAAAATACACAACTGGAGCTTTACCTGGGGGCAAGGAGGTTAGGGTGTGGGGAAAAAAGGAAAGGGAGGGCCCCAGGAGCAGCAGTGTTTCTTGAACTTGAGGAGACATGGAGGTGGAGACAGTGAGACACTTTTCATTTTCAAAAAAGGATGTCTAGCTGTTACAGACCTGCAGTCTAGACCCTTTCTCCCTAGCAGAAGTCAGAAATAGGCGTCTTCCTGTCGCAATCAGCACGCAGGTATGTTTTGTTTGGCCAGACACAGAGTTTTTGTTTTGTTTTTTTACAAAAACATTGAACCCGAATGTTTTCAGATGGGGTGTACATCCTCTGGCTCACTACAAACCCCACTACTCCCCACCCTCTGCCTGACACTGCACATATTCGTGTTACCCGAGTGACCCCAAAAGCATTTTGAGTTTGCAACACCAGCTATATTGTTTTCTTTCTTTCTTTTTTTTTTCTCCTGATGGTCAAATGCTTTTTCATCTTATTTCAAAATGGTCCAGTGGAGAATTGGCTCAATTTTCCTGGGAAATATGAATGGCTCTAGAGTTCAGCCTGATTTTGGAAGGATTCAACTCCTCCAGAGAAGTCCCTCCCAGTATTTCTTTATTCCACTTAACCAGAATACTTAAGGATGCTTCCCTGAAGACAGGAGACCCATGTCTGGAGGAGCCTCTGTGGTCACACCTGCACATACCTCAAGTCTGATATTTTGTGAACGTTTCTGCTATTGAAGTTCATCATTTAGTTTTCTCAGCCGTGTCACTGGTCTAATTCCTTTAACCTGATCTACTCACTTAGAATGAATCACCCTATTTTACTCTACTGTTTTTCTCCATAGCTCCATTTCGCCAATCTCCTTGTTTAACAATGAATTTGCCAGAGAGATGCCAGGTGATTCCAACTGTCACCAGACATATTTAACAATATTTGACAATTCAGGATTTTGCTTTGAACTCAATAGTTTGACAACCTCCTTCTTATTTTTTATTCATTAAAAGAAAAACTTTTAAAATTGAGGTATAATTGACCTACAACATTATGTTTGTGTCAGGTGTACAACATAATGATTACTTCCTTCTTATTTAAGTTTATCTCTTTACTCTGACCCAAATCCTTATCCCTGCTCTTCTGGCAGAGCTGGGAGATGGAGGAGCAGACTTCATCTAAGCTTTAATAAGAATATTCTGTAAGTTTCTGTTTGGTTTTTAAACTTCAAATAACTCTAAAAAATCAATATTTTGATGACTGAAGTGCAAATGAATAAGAAACAAGGAATGAGTTTTCCCTTTAATTACACGAATAGAAACTTTGTGGGTTTTTACTGGAAACCCAGGCAGAGTAACTGGGGGCATTTTGCTAAGCTCCAAATAAAGGTGTCACTGCCTTCTCTCTTCCTGGTAGTGGAAAGGGCACCTTCCTAAGGAGAGCCCCAAACCAAAAGGGGTTGGTGGTCTTTCCTAGCTTTGCTTGTGCTTCTTCTCCAAATTGCTCCTTTTCATACTGAGGATCTCAAAATAGGTGCAGACAATAGCAACCTCAACTTCCCACATGGGCAAGACCATCTAGGGTTTGATCAGTGAGTGGTAGCCCTTGGTGCTGGTGAACTGGGCCAGAGAACAAGGTTAAAAATGAGTTGTGTCGATTTTCCTTCTTAATAAGGAAACAGATTATTTGTGCCCCTGAAGTGGGCTTCTCTTTTTTCTTTTTATGTCAGTTCTTGATTTTATGCTGCTTATCACAGTATTACAAGTGAGCTTGGGCCAAACAATGTTTTAGAATCTCCAGGAGAGGAAACCTGCCTGGTCCTCTAACCAGAGGAGTTCATCTATCAAGAGAAGGCAGGGAGGGGAGGGGAGGGGATCAGCTCATGAAATTCTAAAAGGCTATTTTTCTTGATTTCTCCTTTTTTTCCCCCTTCTTTTAATATTGTTGTTTCACTGTTTGGTCATAATGTTTGTGTGTGTGTGTGTAATAATAAAAATGTAATACTGTTCCATATAAAATGTTCTCTTTATCCTTTTGGTGTTTATAGCAATAGTAATAACAACAGATGGTCTTATCTACCACTGATAGTGAAAAGGCATTACATTTCTTCTACACAAGAGATAAATATGCCTAAGGAACCAAAGCAATAATGTAGAATCAGAGCATACTCTTTCCAGAATAGACAACACAAAAAAACAATTGATTTCCGTATTTCTTTTTCTGTACTCCATTTTTGTCGTGTTATATGTTTCATCATTATAACGTCAACCTTTTATATTTTATGCACCTTCCACAATATGTCACAATTGGTAAATTTATAGATTATCTTCATTGGTTGTATTTTGGTTTGGATGTTTCTAGATGATCTGAAATAAGGATAGCAAATAGGTGTAGAGTCTCTTTACAACCCTAAAGGATTGGTAGTGACTACATGGAACTATTGTTCTCAGCCTTGGCCACACTTTAAAATTATCTAGAGAGCTTTTAAAAAATGATGCCAACCCCACACCAGATCAGTTTCAGAATCTCTGGGAGTTGGGTTCAGGCATATTTAAAATCTTCCTGGGTGATTCTAATGTACAGCTAGGATTAAGAATTGTTGATCTGGAGCAGTGTCTCCCAAACTTCAACATGGATCCTGATTACCTCAAGGGCTTATTAAAAACACATATTGTCAGTCTCCACCCCCGGACTTTCTGGTTCACTTAGGTCAGGGCTGGGACCCAAGAATTTGCACGTCTAACAAGTCTCTAGGCGATGTTGATGCTTCATGAGATGTGTTCTCGATTAGCCGTCATGATGTGGGGTCCATACTTTGAGAACCACTGATGTGAAACGTTGTGTTAGAAAGGAACTTGAAGCTGAATCAAAGTTCAAGAGAGAGGGGCCATGATTAGTCAGTCATGGCTGCCACGGTCACAGGAAGGAGGAATTGTATTTGTGACCCCCGACTCTTGAGAAACTCACCAGTAAGCTGTCCTCAATCACAATACAGAACTGAGTTCCTCCTGGAATGATTCCCTAGTTACCATAATCCTAGCCATGTTGTGACAGTGTTTCTCGACCACTGTGCTCATCAGCGGGCAGCCCTGCCCAGCCCAGCCGGGAATGGAGGCTGGTCTCCTAACTCTGTCTAGCACTGCACCATTCCAGCTACTGCGTGCTGCTGCCCTCACCGTCTACCTCACCTTGGGGCTTCCAACCTGCCCACTCTTTATATCTGTTGTCAAAGAGAGGTAGCTTGTTTTCCTATAGATGAGTCATTTTATCCAATTTGCTGGCTGGGACCGAGTACTGAGCAAGGCCTGTAATCACAGAACAGGTCAGTTTTGATGAGGTGTCCTAGACAAAGGCTGCAGAAAGTCAGGGAGCAGCACGAGGGCGGGGAGAGAGGTGCGGCAGAGAGTAAACCCTGCCTACTTCTGAGTTTATCCTTAGTCTCTAAGTACTTATTTGCTTTCTCTCAGTTCTGAGGGGCTCTATCGATCGTAAAAGCAGTCCACACGCAGAATCCAGCAATGGCCATGCAGAGACTTCAAGCAACTCTCCTGCTATCGCTGAGAAAGATCGGTGAGTCTCATCCATAAGATTTCATTCCAATGGATAATGAAACAACAGTATTTCTTACACTGTGTTATTTTGGTGAGTTGGAGAGAGTGGAGCTAAAAAGTGTTGCCCATCAGATTCTTCCCTGTCAGAGGTCATTACTCTGTGAGCAAAAGTCTTTGTTCCACAGGGCAGCCTGACTACAACCCTCTCTTGTGGGTTCTCCTCGTGGTGAAACCTGTACTTGGCCTCATTAGGTTAAAAGGTTAAAGCAGTGGTTCTCAACTGGGGGCAGTTTTGCCCCTCTCCCCCTCTCCTTCTGGGGACATGTTTGGTTGTCACAACTTTTCGCACAGGGGCTTGTGCTAAGGGCATCTAGTGGGTAGAGGCCAGGGATGCTGCTACACATCCTACAGTACATAGGACAGGCCTCCACAGCAAAGAATTGCCTAGCCTAAAAAGGCAATAGGCCTGAGGTTAAACAAAACTGTGGGCTTAACCTAATGCAAAAAGGGTATATCATTTTTATTGCAAGTTTACTCCAGGATTTTGGAGAAATAAGCAGGCCATTAGAAAGTTCTTCGCATATTTTCACCTGGAAAAAGAGGTGGCCTTGATTTGTAACTTTTAAAAATAATTCTTAATTTTTTGAGACATCTTATTAATATTTTTGAAACTTGACAAATTAAATTCTCAGTCCTTCACTAGTGGTCTCAAATTGCTCGAGCTGCTTTCAAAGTAGACTAAAGTTGTCTCTCGGTAGCCGCGGGCATTGGTTCCAGGAGCCCCCACGGACACCAAAACTTGCAGATGCTCAAGTCCCTTATACATAAAATGTCACGGTAGAGTCTGCCCTCCATATCCATGGGTTTCCCAACCGCAAATTCAACCAACCTCGGATGTGCGTGAAACCCACGCATATGGAGGGCAGATCGTCCTTTCCTAAATAGTCAGAATAGCTTATTTAAGGGTCCTTGATGAAATAGTATAGACCTAACATCTCATATTAGAATAACAAAGTTTAGAATTTCCATTGCAACAGAAAGACCACTGAACTTGGCAGATGGAAGACTTGGGTTCTGGTCCTAAAGCTAGCATTTTCCAGCTCTTTGATCTTGGGCACGTCAGTGAACCAGTTTGGGAAATGGCTCCAGCCCCAGCCTGACTGCCGTCAACCTCAGCTGATGACTAACTTTACCCAGAATATCAGGACAGTGCTGTGAGCAACGTCCACTTCCCTTCCCTCCACCATAGAATCGCTCCTTCTATTCAGCTGTCCTTTCTTCCTTTGCTCCCATCTCAAAAGACCGTAGGTTCCCTCCCTGGCTCACCCCTCCGTGGTGTCCCTGCCCTCCAGGCCCTGCCATCATCAGGCAGCCCAGCCCCTCCTGCCACATCTTCTCTTTCTGCTGCCTCTTCCCCTTTTGCTGATTCCTCTCCCCATTCTAACAAAAGCCTGCCCTTGGCCCTGTCGCTCCCACTTCTTATTTGACCATCAGACTTCCTCAGACTGACATCCAGCTCAGTTGCCTCATTCCCTCACCAACCCCTCCCTCCCTAAACCTGAAATCTGATCTGTGCCCTCACCACATCCCTCAAACAATCCTTGGGAAGCTCAGCTCCCAGTCACAGGAGCCTCATATTCATCAGGCTCTACAGCTCTCAGTGCCATGTGCTGTGCTTTCCTTGGACCGCACTCTTCAGTGGGTTTCTACAGCACCGCGGTCCTCAGCTTCTTTCTCCAAGATGTACTCCGTCTTTATCCTCCTTCTTTTCCACCCACCTTGAAATGTCGACAGTTCTCCAAATCCTTGACTGTCTTCTTTCTCTACTTCTCCCCTGGGTGATATCCTCTCTCACTAGTGTATTCTGGTGCCAACTCTCAGATGAGTGAGTGTGATTATCAGATCTCTGTTCTGAGCTCCACACTCCTACACCCACCTCCTATTGCCCATGGATTCCTGATCCACATACCAGAGCCTCAATAGAAAAGTCCACCAAGCACCTCCCCCGGCTCACCTGACCTTGCCACTTCTGTCAGTGCTCTCTTGTGACCTGGTCTTCAAACCTGGTGCTCATTTTTGATCCCTACCTCTCACTTAACCCCATTCCAATCACTTTCTTATCATCCTTCCCTGGCCCAGGCCTACGTCTATCTCTGTCTCTCTCTCCACTCGCTCCTCTTTACAGACCAGCTCTCATTTCTGACAGCTCTCATTTCTGATCAGTTGTCCTAAAGCATACTCTGACTTTTCAGAGAACATTAATGGCTTCCCATTTTAGACCAAAAGAGGTTCAGACTCCTCAGTCTGCTCTTGCAAGCCCCTCCCTGTCTCGCTCCAATTTGTCCTCCAGACTCACCTCCTGTATGACCCTATATGCACCCTCTGGCTACCTGGAGTCAGACTTCATATTGTTCCTACCAATGTACCTACTTCTGTTCTCTCTTCCCACTCCTTTCTGTTCAGTTGTTACCTATTTCATCAAGATACATCATCATATCCCTTTTTTCCACAGAGACCTTAATTCTCTCTAACACTCCGTGAACCGTCATAGTCCATTTATGACAGTACTACCCAACGTGCTGGTTCACAACAAAATAATGAGCTTGTGTCCAAATGTAAATCAATCCACTGCTTTCTTCATCAAGAAAGTTTTGTCACCAACACCCCCCCAAATACACACACACAAACATACACACACATACACACATATGTAATCTCAGCCAAGTGAAACAAGATACTTGGTAATGAATTGAATTGATTTGCATTCTGGTACTAGCCCTTACGACATTGTGAGTGGTAACATTCACAGACTGTGTCCTCAGACCGCACTTTGGTGTATCACTCTCTGTGGCTCTTCCTGTTTTTGCCTGGTGTTGTGGTTGACCATGTGCTAGCAGGTCAGCTTCTCAAGGGTGAGGGCTGAGTCTTCATTCTTCTTATTTCCAGTACATGCAGTGGGTCTCAATAAGTTAGTCAAGCTGACTTCCAAGACCACTCTTCAGAATTCAGATTTTTGTGAAAGAAATGTTCTTCCTCCTCAATCTTTAAGTGGTAGTGGCAACAACAGGATCCAGAATAATGCATCAGATAGTGTTTCAGGACGTCCCTGCCCCAGGGGGCTGGGGGCTCATTTTTCCCACTGTGTTTGATAGTCACCTCAATGCCCTGTGGATGGATCAAGTCAGGGATTGAAAGGAAGGAAATCTTGGGTGGTGGGGGGGTGGGCAGGCAGAGCATAATGAGAAGAGAACAGGGTCATGCCAATGGTGATGCTCTCAGTGGCAAGTAACAGAACTCAATAGGTTCAAGGATCCCTCAGGATAAGAGGTCCAAAGAGAGAAATTCCAGTGCTGGGTTGGCCACTCAGGGATGTGGACACAGGCTCCTTCCATCTCTTTGCTCTGCTATCTCAGCACATCAGTGATACCCCCACTTATGGGCACAAGGTGGCTGAAGCAGTGTGCTAAGTATCACTTGTTCACATAGTATTGTCCAAAGCAGGAAAGAAGAGATGGATGGAAAGGGGCCTCTCCTCAGGAATCTCTCTCTGTTTGTCAGGAGGGAGACCTTGCCCAGAAGTCCCCAGGACATTCCCATCCCATCTCATCAGCCAGAATTTGCAGAGGTGGCTCCACAGGGGAGCTGCAAGGGAGGCTGGGAAAGTGAGCATTTTCAGCTTCTGCAAGAGAAAATACTCAAAGAATAAAGGGGTTGGAGAAGCAACCAGCAAAGTTTTCCAGAAGAGTCCTGAAGGGGTAGTGATAGGAGCAGATAAGTAATGGGGAATGATGGAGGGAAGGCAAAATCAGAGGAAGAGTTTATAAGGAAGACCCAGACATGACAAGAAATACTGTGAGGATAGTACGACAGGGACGTGTTGAGGTCACACAACATTTATGGCGATGGCAAGTCTTTCCCACAATTATCTCACATAACTCACACACGGGTCTTTTGAGTGGCGTTCTTGATGAGTAAACTGAACATGGGGAAGGCTAATCAAGTAGCTCCCAAATGCTGGACCAGAGATGAGTGCTGGGTTGGAGGCATCAGATTTACCTACTCCTGCCCCAGTCAGCTAGCATGGGGGTCACCCAGTGTCACAGAGAGTAAATGGCAGGTCTGGGGTTTGAATCCAGATCTTCTGTCTCCAACAATAATAACAACTAATATTTGATATTTGTTAACAACTTCCTGGGCACTACGCTAAGTGTTTCACATGCATGATTCTTTTTAATCCTCATAACAACCCTATGGGAGAAGTGCATATTATATTGGATTGGCCAAAAAGTTTGTTCAGGTTTTTCAGTAAGATGTTACCCAATATAATTTCTGACATTTAGAGAGTACAAGGAACTTGCCATTGTCACCTAGTCAGTAAAGTGACAGAGTCAAGATTTGAACACAGGTCTTCTAACTCCAGGGCCCACACTTAAAACCAGTACATTCTGCTGCCTCTCTAGGGTTCCAAATGCCTAGCCCAGGGCTTTTTCTATTCTATGTTCTCTATAACTGTCATTGCAGCAAACCTTTTTTTTTTTTACTTTTATTTTTATTCTTTATTTTTTATACAGCAGGTTCTTATTAGTTATCTACTTTATACATATTAGTGTATACATGTCAATCCCAATCTCCCAATTCATCCCACCACAACCACCCCCCCCCCCCGCCCGCCACTTTCCCCCTTGGTGTCCATACGTTTGTTCCCTACATCTGTGTCTATTTCTGCCTTGCAAACCAGTTCATCTGTACATTTTTCTAGATTCCACATATATGCATCAATATACGATATTTGTTTTTCTCTTTCTGACTTACTTCACTCTGTATGACTGTCTCTATGTTCATCCACATCTCTACAAATGACCCAATTTCGTTCCTTTTTATGGCTGAGTAGTAGTCCATTGTATATATGTACCCATCTTAAATCACAGCCAGCTAAGGAGTGAACTCTGATCAGCATCAAAGTCTCACCCTGTGATTGGTGGAGAAGATTCCAGCACCAAATCTTGGGAGAAAGCCACTGGCCTCATGGGAAAGGTGTTCCCATGGGTGCATGGTGGGGTGGGGCTCACTTGGCTGGGGAGAAGGAAGCCTCACGTTGCAAGTCGAAGTCAGTGGTTGGCCTGGTGCTTCTCTGCTCCACTTCCTGTGTGAGCCCGTAACTGTGTACAGTGAATGACAGAATGGAAGTAGTCTTTTATGTCGGGGGGCTTTGTTCCCTTGATGGTAATCCTCCATTTTAATGCTGATAAGTACAATAGTGAGGATTACGCCCCTTAGCCCCTAATTTAATTTGGCCTGCGTATGGCAAGGCTCTCACAAGGCTTTTATTTGACATTCTTTAGCACAGCTAGCCTGTTGTTGTGTAAAAAGAAGCCCCTATGAGGGAGGCAGGAGATTGATCGTACTGGTGCAGATGTTTTTACCCAGCAGCTTGTAACACACCCCCAGAGAAGCTGCTTCATCCTGGGCCACTTCAATGAGCATTCAGACTCAGAGAGATTGGAACCTTCGTGACTGAGGCAGCTCAAGGGGAGCTGGCACTTCGCAAGAGGGGAAAATGAGCACATATTTCTCCCGTGTGTCATCCTTGCGGCCCCAGGGCTTGGAGCCAGTCGGGCTGACCTCAGAATTGATGAGCCAGAGAAACAGCCTCCCTGTTAGGGCCGACTGTGGGCCAGATTTTCCTGTGGGCTGTGAAGTACAGATTGCCACATATCTTGACAGACTGTGTGGTGGGTCATTGTAGAAATACGTGGCAGTGCTAAGAAGATTCAACAAAACAAAACTTTTCTTTCCATATCAGTATCCAGAGGAGGTTTCCTCTCCCACCCTTCAATTCCCATGCTAATTTTTCCTTCCACTTTCATTTCACTCCTTCAGGGAGCTAGTGCCCTCCAGCAAATTTCCCACCCCTGTGACCAAGTTAGTGCACTAAAGCATTAGAGGACCCCCTATGGCACCGGAGGGGAAAGGGCAGCAGGTGTAAGAGGAGGTAGGGGTGGGCCTTCTTTCATGAGATGCCTATGATGCTATGTGTTACCTTCTTCTGGTAGAAAATCAGGTGACAGACCTGGGTTTGAATCTTAGTTTAACTGTTTACAAATTATGAGTCTTGGGCAAGTTCCTTCATCTTTCTGACAGCAGTATCCTAGGCTGCAAAAAGGGAACAATTGTAAAGATTAGATATAATCTTACCTCAAGAAACAAGAAAAATCTCAAATAAACGACCTAACCTTACACCTAAAACAACTAGAGAAAGAAGAACAAACAAAACCCAGACTTAGTAGAAGGAAAGAAATCATAAAGATCAGAGCAGAAATAAATGAAATAGAGGCAAAGAACACAATAGCAAAGATCAATGAAACTAAAAGCTGGCTCTTTGAGAAGATAAACAAAATTGATAAACCTTTAGCCAGATTCATCAAGAAAAAAGGGAGAGGACTCAAATCAATAAAATTAGAAACGAAAAAGGAGAAGTTACAATGGACATCATGGAAATACAAAGGATCATAAGAGACTACTGCAAACAGTATTGGCCTATACGCCAATAAAATGGACAACCTAGAAGAAATGGACAAATTCCTAGAAAGGTACAACCTTCCAAGACTGAACCAGGAAGAAATAGAAAATATGAACAGACCGATCACAAGTACTGAAATTGAAAGTGTGATTAAAAAACTCCCAACAAACAAAAGTCCAGGACCAGATGGCTTCATAGGTGAGTCCTATCAAACATTTAGAGAAGAGTTAACACCTACCCTTCTGAAACGCTTCCAAAAAATTGCAGAGGGAGGAATACTCCCAAGCTCATTCTATGAGGCCACCATCACCCTGATACCAAAATCAGAAAAAGATAGCACACAAAAAAGAAAATTACAGGCCAATATCACTGACGAACATAGACGCAAAAATCCTCAACAAAATACTAGCAAACTGAATCCAACAACACATTAAAAGGATCATACACCCTGATGAAGTGGGATTTATCCCAGAGATGCAAGGATTCTTCAATATATGCAAATCAATCAATATGATACACCACATTAACAAATTGAAGAATAAAAACAGTATGATCATCTCAGTAGATGCAGAAAAAGCTTTTGACAAAATTCAACACCCATTTATGATAAAAACTCTCCAGAAAGTGGGCTTAGAGGGAACCTACCTCAACATAATAAAGGCCATATATGACAAACCTACAGCTAACATCGTACTCAATGGGACAAGCTGAAAGCATTTCCTCTAAGATCAGAAACAAGACAAGGATGTCCACTGTCACCACTTTTATTCAACATAGTTTTGGAAGTCCTAGCTGCAGCTATCAGAGAAGAAAAAGAAATAAAAGGAATACAAATTGGAAAAGAAAAAGTACAACTGTCACTGTTTGCGGATGACATGATACCATACATAGAAAATCCTAAAGATGCTACCAGAAAACTACTGGAGCTCATCAGTGAATTTGGTAAAGTTGCAGGATACAAAATTAATACACAGAAATCTCTTGCATTCCTAAACACTAACAATGAAAGATCAGAAAGAGAGATTAAGGAAACAATCCCATTTACCGTCGCATCAGAAAGAATAAAATATCTAAGAATAAACCTACCTAAGGAAGCAAAAGACCTGTACTCAGAAAACTATAAGATATTGATGAAAGAAATTAAAGATGACACAAACAGAAGGAGAGGTATACCATGTTCTTGGATTGGAGGAATCAATATTGTGAAAATGACTGTACTACCCAAAGCAATCTACAGATTCAATGCAATCCCTATCAAATTACCAGTGGCATTCTTCACAGAATTAGAACAAAAATTTTTACAATTTGTATGGAAACACAAAAGACCCCAAATAGCCAAAGTAATCTTGAGAAAGAAGAATGGAGCCGGAGGAATCAAGCTCCCTGACTTCAGACTATACTACAAAGCTACAGTAATCAAGACAGTATGGTACTGGTACAAAAACAGAAATATAGATCAGTGGACCAGGATAGAAAGTTCAGAGATAAACCCACACACCTATGGTCACTTAATCTATGACAAAGGAGGCAAGAATATACAATGGAGAAAAGACAGTCTCTTCTGCAGGCCTAGAGAGTGGACTTAAGGACATGGGGAGGGGGAAGGGTAAGCTGGGACGAAGTGAGAGAGTGGCATTGACATATATACACTACCAAATATAAAATAGATAGCTAGTGGAAAGCAGCCGCATAGTGCAGGGAGATCAGCTTGGTGCTTTGTGACCACCTAGAAGGGTGGGATAGGGAGGGTGGGAGGGAGATGCAAGAGGGAGGGGATATGGGGATATAAGTATACGTATAGCTGATTCACTTTGTTATACAGCAGAAACTACACAACAGTGTAAAGCAATTATACTCCAATAAAAATGTTAAAAAAAAAAAAGTCTCTTCGATAAGTGGTGCTGGGAAAACTGGACAGCTACACGTAAAAGAATGAAATTAGAGCACTCCCTAACACCATACACAAAAATAAACTCAAAATGGATTAAAGACCTAAATGTAAGGCCAGACACTATAAAACTCTTAGAGGAAAACATAGGCAGAACACTCGTTGACATAAATCACAGTGATCTCTTTTGATCCGCCACCTAGAGTAATGAAAATTAAAAAAAAAATAAACAAATGGGACCTAATGAAACTTAAAAGCTTTTGCACAACAAGGGAAACCATAAACAAAATGAAAAGACAACCCTCAGAATGGGAGAAAATATTTGCAAATGAAACAACAGACAAAGGATTAATCTCCAAAATATACAAGCAGCTCATGCAGCTCAATATCAAAAAAACAAACACCCCAATCAAAACATGGGTGGAACATCTAAATAGACATTTCTCCAAAGAAGCCATACATATGGCCAAAAAACACATGAAAACATGCTCAACATCACTAATTACTAGAGAAATGCAAATCAAAACTACAATGAGGTATCACCTCACACAGGTCAGAATGGCCATCATCAAAAAATCTACAAACAGTAAATGCTAGAGAGGGTGTGCAGAAAAGGGAACCCTCTTACACTGTTGGTGGGAATGTAAATTGATACAGCCACTATGGAGAACAGTATGGAGGTTCCTTAAAAAACTAAAAACAGTACTACCATATGACCCAGCAATCCCACTACTGGGCATATACCCTGAGAAAACCATAATTCAAAAAGACACATGCACCCCAATGTTCATTGCAGCACTATTTACAATAGCCAGGACATGGAAGCAACCTAAATGTCCATCAGCAGAGGAATGGATAAAGAAAATGTGGTATTAAAAAAAAAAAAGAAGAAGATGTGGTATATATATACAATGGAATATTACTCAGCCAAAAAAAGGATCAAAATAATGCCATTTGCAGTGACATGGATGGACCTAGAGATTGTCATACAGAGTGAAGTAAGTCAGAGAAAGACAAATATCATATATTATCGCTTATATGTGGAATCTAGAAAAATGGTACAGATGAACTTATTTGCAAAGCAGAAATAGAGTCACAGATGTAGAAAACAAACGTATGGTTACCAAGGGGGGAAAGGCGGCGGTGGGATGAATTGGGAGACTGGGATTGACATATATACACTAGTATATATGAAATAGGTAACTAATGAGAACCTACTGTGTAACACAGGGAACTCTACTCAGTGCTCTGTGGTGACCTAGATAGGAAGGGAATCTAAGAAAGAGTGGATATATGTATATGTATAGCTGATTCACTTTGCTGTAAGCAGAAACTGACACAACATTGTAAAGCAACTATACTCCAATATCATTTAATTTTTAAAAAATGAGAAAAAAATTTTAAAAAATCAGTTATCTGAGATTAGAGCTTAAAAAAAAGATTAGATATAATCTATGCAAAGGAACTAGCACAGTTCTAGACATAATAAATGCCCAATTAAAGATGATGGCAAGTTGTTTTTGGTCATGGTGATAGAAGTAGTAGTAATAATAGTAGCGATAGTAGTATTTAAAAGGTTCCTGTAAAGCTATCCTGATATAAAGAGTCAAGACCCCTCTGGTTTAGCTCTAGCGCTGTGGACTAAAATAAACATCGAGGATTCCAACACTTTAGAACAATGCTTACTCTCAGCTTTAAACTGAGAGCCAAATTTTATTTTCCTGTGTTCCTGGCTCTTATCTCAGGGATAAATCTGAGATTGACTTTGGGCCCAAGACTCACCCTTGTCAATATGGCCAGGTTTCACTGGCAACACCGTCAAATGATAACTTTCAGAGCTTCCTTGATTGTTAGAGCCTTCGTAGCGTTTAAAATATTAATTGGTCACTTTATTTTCAAAACCTTTTTGAAGCCAGAAACCTTATCACCAGCTGAAAGGAGCTTTAACGAAACATCTGTTTTGAATTATATTTTTCCTTGTGGATTTGCTTATGGCTATACATAAATATTTATCTGGACTATTTCAATAAACCTTAAATCATCAGTGATCCTTATGCAAAGGACTCTTTTAGAAGGACCGTGGATGTCCAGAATATCAGAAATTAGAGTTTTCTTTATAGGACCAGATTCCAAGGGCCAGAGGCCTTTTAAAATATTTGGAGGTGTTTGGTGGTTTTCAACATCTTTTGTTTTCCTATTTCTGTATATCTGTTAATGCTGTTCCTTCTAAATAGAAATCCCTTGCCAGTTCTTTCTTTACCTGTTGATATTTAACCATCTTTCAAGGTCTCACCCATGTGGCACCTCCTGCAGGGCCTTGAAGCAGACTAGTGCCAAAAGAAGAGCAGCGCAGGTGGCAGAATAGAGTGGGCCCTGGCCCCGAGGCAGGATGTATGGGGTGGGGGGCATTCTGGGGAGGGTGAGATGTCCGGTGGGATAAAGACTGAGGATGGGGTGGGAGTGTTGTGATGCAGGGAGAGCTACTATAGGGAATAAGGCAGATGGGAGCCAGGATTTGGGAAGCCTTAAAAGCTGCATGAATATTTTGGACCTTATTCTGTAAGCCAAGAGATGCACACCCACAGTCGCTGGGTAGAGTATGGTCTGCAGACATTTAATTTGGCCTGACAATAGTTTTGAAATTCTCAATTAGTTTCCAACATGTAAAAATAGAAATATTTCATGTAACAATTCAGATTTCTGATGGCTCCTGAAAAGTTGGAGTATCTAGCAGTAATCTCTTAGAACTGAAGAGAGGCTGTTTTCCATTGATACCAACCCACTGGCCTGCTTAATCCATGGCCTGACCCCACCAGCATCTGAGTCTGATACCTGCCCTGTGTGTACAGGGGCTCCATGCAGGTAGAGAAAACAGTTTAGGCTACAGACTCTGGAGCCAGATTGCTTCTTTTCTAGGCCCAGGTCTGTGTCCAACTAGCTAAATGACCTTGGGCAAGTTAAGCATATTTCTAACACTGCTATTTACCTTATATGGCGGTTGTGAGAATAAGCCATAGTAAAATTTTAGAGAACTATCTAGCGTATAGTAAGTACACAAAAAATGTTAGCTGTTTACTATATTCTACACAACATAGTAAACTCCAGGGCTTAAACTGTCACATATTTCTGTATGGCTCACCAAATCTAGAATCTAGAATCTTTGGCCGTTATAGGCATAAAATGAAAGTAATTAATGAATGGATGAATGAATATGTGCTCTTGAATTTTTATTTCAGTTGGGTCCAAAACTAAATTTTATTACTTTGTCCTCAAGAAATGCTTCCTATTTATCTTGGGTTTGACTTGAACACAATAATTAATTTTTGATAAGGTGGGAAGCTGGCTTTCTCAAAAAGCCAACAGTGCTAACAAAATAAGTGAAGGGGGATGCTGTTAATACTGTGTAGTTTTTCTGTAATGGATCTGCTTTCCTAAGTCAAAAATAAGCCTGCCCCAAGTTTGGGAAGATGTTTAATTATGTATTTTCTTTAAAAGCTCAGTTATTAGCAGGTAGCTGTCTATGGTTAATTCCTTAACTTAAAGGTCAGTTGCCAGGAATCAGCACATAGTGAACTTAAGCAGAAATGATGTTAGAACGCATGTTTGACTTGGGTTCTCCAGCGACCTCCACCCCTACATGAGATCCCTACTTCAAGGCACTGATTTTGTGTCTGGTGCCTCAAAGATGGAGCATGTCCAGACACAATTTGGACAGTCTGTCAGAACGGGTTTCCAGTATGTCCAACACATCTCATACATAGCTGAGGTTTCTATAGCACTCCACCAAGGTCTTTAACGTGATCACCTGTGGACAGACTTTTGTGCTTATGTTAATCTGTCCCTAAACATGTTTGCTATCAGCAAATGATGATGACATCAGCAAATGATGGCTTGAGCTCTGTGAAGTTGACCTGCAGGGTTGGATTCACTTTCTCTCTGGAAAACTTGCACATTTACAGAGAACTTGGATCCAGCAACATTTACTTTTATTTGGAGAAACATCATCTAAAACTGAATGATATCGTCTAAAAAACTGCTTTCTAACTTTATACTGTAAATGTCAAGCAGTTCTCTTATTTATAAAAAGTCAATTTTTTAATATGCTAATGCCTCTGCTTTTTCTAAAGTAATCTCAACCTCTCTTTAGCTCTCTCCCTTTCCTTCTGTCTTTCTTTCCTTGCTTCTCTCTCTCTCTTTCTTCATCTCTCTCCTTATAGAATTAATACCTCTATCTCTAAAGTTCTGCTTTCCGATCTAAAGGACAATTTCCAGTAAAGACAAACTCTGACAAATTCTTCTGACCATTTCGCCATCCCTTGTTCCCTTCCTACATTACTCTTTTTGTGAGTGTAGGGAATTCTAGAAATTCAACACATCTCTGGTATCTACTGTGCTTGTATCCTCATCAAGACCTTTGCTATATTCAAGCTCAGAATGAATTTTTGACAAAAATACCTTTTCATATTGAGGCTATTGTGAAAGGAAAGAAACTTGAGAAAAGAAAACTTGCTCAAGTTGAAAATATTGCAGGAAACAATATTTGTGTAAAAAATGAATTCTGTGTGAAAGCACTTCATTAGGAACACTTAAAGAAACTGAGACTATAATCCTTCAGGTTGAAAGAAGATTAACTTTGCACATGTCCACAGCCTCTTTAACTTTATTTCATTTTCTTCTCTGGCTTAGAAGGAAAAAATATTAGTGTTTCAGTTCCAAGTGTATTTTGTGAACTAAACAGCAGTTTGCTCCTACCTGTAGGACACAAATATGCCAGCATATTTCCCATTAGCATTGCTCCGGTCGCTTTAAATTCAGAAGGAACCTGAATGAGTGTTTGCCACAGAAGCTGTTGACAGTGGTAATGCCACACTCTCTGTGTGCATCTTAGTAACTTCTCAGACTTGTCTCCTTGATGAGTAGACATAACAGGAGGAGAGTTGAGTTTTTTTCTTTTCATCTGAATGGTGTAGGTCAGGGAGACAGAGAGGAATAGAGAGCTCTGGTGAAACAGAGCTCTAGCAACTGCTGTGATTGGGAAATTAGATAATAAACAGTCCCTGATACCAAGATTCTAATGGCCTAAGATCAACACAGTCTGGAGACGCAGGCAGGAGTGGCCTTCCGCGCTCTGGCCCAGACCCTCCCTGGAGAGCTCTTTGTGTCAACAAGAACAGCCAGCGCTCCTGGCCGGCTCCCAGCACTCAGAATGGGGCTATCATTTTTGTTTGCTTTGCAAATATCTTAATGGGAAGTGGTTCAACACCACCTATGGGTTAATCTGAGGGGTTCTGCTTGGCAGCTGTCGGCTCTGAGAACCACATGGCCATTCTCCGGTGGAGGGAGTCGGACTGACTGTTAACTGCCCAGCGCCAGGTTGAGGCATCTTCTTTGCTTATTGGATTTACTGACTGGCAGGAAGCACCTTGTTGTCTTTTATTTTTAGTTTGTTCCTCCTGGGAGGGTAAAGGTGTCATTCTCAGATTCAGTTGTGCTTTTCCCTCTAGGGCAGGATGGTTGTTTGAATTAGTTTCACTAGCATGCACCATATTTCTTTCACCCAAGCTCATTCCCATAGAATCTGAAATGTGATAATAAAAGTGGTGGTGTGGTGGTGATGGAGGTTCTGGTATTGCTGCAGGAAGAAGGATCTAGTATGTTAGCCTGGGGGGGTGGTGGGGAGGGCTCCACAGCACTGTGTTCACCTGGGAGCTCCGTAGTTGAATAGATACTTAATTTCTTAAGAATCCTTGCTCTACTGTTCCCTTAGTTGTCTCTTCTCTGCCTGAATCTGGCTTTCACCTGTCTGGACCCATGGGAATGCCTCCCTGGGTGACTTGGCCAACTCATGTCTTTCTCGAACTGTGTCAGCTGACATTGGCACAAATGAGCACTTTATTTATGCTTTCCTCCCTGGATTTTAGGCAGGGTTGGATACTTTCCACAGTGCAGGTTAGGGAAGTTTCTAGACTAATGACAGACTTGTAGGCAGTTTCCAAATGCCCCATTTGTAAAAATGCATAAAGTTCAGATGACTCTATAGATCCTGGAACAAATGTCCAGCTACCCTCAGTAATAGTGCAGCCTTGCTTCTAAGACCTTTTCCTTTCCTGAAGGTTTCCACACCTATTTGTAGGGTTGCCTGGTGGTTGAGAGCAGGGGCCCTGGACTCCACTAGACCTGCTACTACTAAGGGTAAGATCTTGATGAACTTGCTTATTTTCTCAGAGCCTCTGTTTCCTCATCTTTAAATGGAAGATAAAAATGGCATAATGACTACCTCACCAGGTCATGAAAGTTAAACGAGAGAACACATACAAAGCACACGGCATTTCATCTGACACACAAAAAGCACTCATGAATAGTAGTAATAGGGAGAGTTACTATTGTTATTTCGGAGGCATACACCTTTCTTTATGTAAACCCTAGTGTTATACATTCCTTTCCAAAGTCCTCATTTTGAAGTCTGTTAATCCCAACCCTTTAAAATTAAGCCAGTGCCAAACTGAGGACAATTTCAGTATCAAAGTAAATAATGATAACAAAAGAATATAATATATTGAATACAGTAAGAATTCATGAATCCACATTGATAGAAGGAAGGAGGAAGTGAAGGAAAGAAGAAAGGAAGGAAGGGAGAGAGAGAGGAAGGAAGGGAAGTGGGGGAGGAAGGAAAAAAAAAACAGAGTAGGCTTTTCCTTGCAGTAAGATGTGAAATAATAAATGTAAAAGGAATGATGACGGCGTAAAATCACCATTTGGCAGCTACCAAAATAATCATTGTTTCAGGCAGGAATCTTCAATGGATGCTAAAACTGGTAAGTGAAAGCTTAAGGAGTAACAAGCTATTTGCATAGTCTTAGAGTAAATCTCCATAAGATGCTTATTAATTACAAAAGGTCAGTGGGAGAAATCTGGCAGACACCACCTTAACCAAGTGATGGAAGTTAGCATCACCAGTAATCAGACAAATTGACAGCATGTGCCTCCTGATAGGACGCACTGAGAAGAACACAACATCACTTCTGTGGATTTCCTGCCAAATATGCGTAACCTGAATTTAATCATGAGGAAACAGCAGATAAACCAAACAAAGGGACTTCTTCCAAAATGACTGACCTGTGGGCTTCAAAATCAAATGCAAAGGGTGACTGAGGAACTGTTCCAGATGAAAGGAGATTAAAGGAACATGACAACTGAATGCAATGTATGATCCAGAATTTTCTTTTTCTGTAGAAGACATCATTGAGACAATAGGCAACATCTGAGTATAATCTACACATTGGATAATAGCATTATAGTAACATTAATTTCCTGACTTTGATCATTGCACTATCGTCATATAGGCGAGTGCCCTTGCTTTTAAGAAACACACACTGAAGTATTTAGGGATAAAGGAATATCAGGTGCAACTGACTCTCAAATGCTTCAGAAAAAATTTTATGTATTTGTATGTGTGTATGGTTATCAGTATACATATACCAAAAGAAAGACAGAGAGAGGATAAAGCAAATGTATACATTGCTAATATTTGGAGAACCTGCTGAGGAATATACAGAATTCCTTATACTAGTCTTGCATCTTTTCTATAAATATGAAATTAGGTCAAAATAAAATGTTAAAATGAAAAAAGTAAGACAGTGCTACTTCCCTCATTTAGACAGGGCAGTCCATCAGCCACTTTCTCTTTAGAAACTGATCCCTCCCCATCCACACCTCCATGTCTGTCCACATCAGCATGGCACTGCTCAGGGTCTGTCCTCGAGCTTCTCCCCTGTGACCTCGCCGACTGGTCAGCACCTGCTGCACACAATCTTGTTCAGGCCTTTTCACTTCATTTTTTCAAAACTCCCTAAAGTGTTTCTCCTCTACCCTCACGCCCCCGCCCTCATCTGTCTTTGGGTCTCATCACTTAATGCCACGCTCATCCTGCACTTATTTCAGGGCTTCTTGCTTCTCTTTCCCCGAAATGAACACTGCGTTCAGAATTAAAGGGGGAAAACTGGATTAAATATTATCTTTGGGGGCTGCGCTGGCGACAAGAGCATCATCCAAGAAACGTGGATGTTAGACCCATCTCTTCCTCTGACTCACCTGGACAAGTCCTATCACCCCTCTGGGCCTCAGTTTCCCCACTTACAACATGAAAAAAATATACAGTAACCGGTCTCTGAAGTTTCCTTTGCCTCCACAAGTCTATGCCTGGCCTAATCCACTCTTTAAAGTGCTAAAACTGTAACTCAACCCACAAGTTACCTTGTGACAGAGTGGAAGCCACTCCAGATAACTGTCATTGTCATTCTCCACCCTGCCGAGCCTGAAGTGTCCAAGTTCAGGGATTTGTCTTTCAGAAGTGCAGTAAGTATAACACTTTGCTGAGTGTGCATTTTATTTCTAAATTCTGACCATTTATACCTCTCAATTTAATCCTCTTAAAATCCTGTTGTCTTATATTTTCATTTTATTCTGCCAGAAAGGACAAATTAATCTTTTTGCCCCAGTTTGGCAAGAGTTTTTATTCATATTTTGCCGATGAAGAAGCTGAGGTGCTGATTTGCCCAAGTTAGAGTTGCCACCTTTGGCAAATGAAGATGCAGGATACCCACAGAAATTTGAACTTTATATAAACAACAAATTTCTTTTTAGCGTAAGTATGTCCCATGAAGTACTTGAAAATTTTTATGCTAAAAAAACTATTCACCTTGTACCTGGAATTCAAATTTAACTGGGTGTCCTGTATTTTATATGGCAACACTAGCCCAAGTGCTTGGGAACTAATATATCATGAATATGTATGTATATATCATGAATATATATATATCATAAAGTGTGTTGCTAAACTTTTACCCAGTATTTACATCAGTCCTCTGACCTCTATGTGCCATAACATATAAAGTTTTTTACCCGTTAGGCGCTTTCAGTTGAAAACGCATTCAAAGACATCAATTCCCATTTATTTACTAAGGTCTTTACTCACATATCATCTACTGTACCCACTTCATCTAAAATCGCAGAGCCTGCCACCAGCACTTCCTATACCCCTTCCCTGCTTTAATTTTCTTCTTTGGCCCTTACTTCTATTGAACATGCTAACATATGTACTTATTTTTTCATTTATTATCTACCTTCCCCGCTAGAATGTAGGTTCTTATGAGCATAGGCATCTTAGATTTCCTGTTCACTGCTGTATCCTCCAAAACAGTAGGAGACAAATTAAAAGGGCTCAATAAATATTTGTGGAATGAATGAATGATGTCTGGGAGGCTGTCGCGGACCCTATATTGCACAATGTAATATCCGTTCTTATAATCATAGAGAATCTCAAGAAGGCTTGCCACCAAATTAGAGCCTTGAGTGTGGCACAGATGTGTATAATCTTAATATTAGTCCATAGACATAAGGTGAGTAAAAGGTCAGCAGGTCAGGGGTTAAGTATTACCTCTAGACCTAGTCTGGATTTAATTTAATCTGCCTCCTGGTAGGTTTTCTAGAGTTAAATGTTTGTCACCCCAGGTGTCATTTATTAAGATCCCAAATATGATTGAGTGAATATCTGGAAGAGTCCAGTAACGAAATGGCACTGGAGGCTGAGAGCACATGCTCTGTGTCCACAGGATCTGGGTTTGTATCTGCGTATCTGGGTACCTCCTGGGCAGGTTCCTCAAACAGCCCAAGCTTCAGCTGTGAAATGGAGACCCTGGTAGGATCTCCATTTCTAGTGTGGATGCGAGGATTGAATGGTCAGCTCTTCCGGCTGTGCTGTGGCCCTCAGCCCGTGGCCATGCAGTCCTTTGGGTCACGTGCTCTTCCTTACTACTGCATCTTAATTGCATCCCCAGCCCTGAGGTCGGGTTTTCTCTTGGCTCCCTTGGTTGCTGGCAAAGAACTGAAGTAAGCTTTATGGGTTACTTTAAGTTTAGGTTACTTTAAGGGCTCTCCACTGAGTGTCCTTTTTTTCCAATAAGGCAAACATTCTCAGCAGAATGAAGAAAAGCCTTCTGCTCTTACCTTAGACTTCACACAGTGACAGCTGCCTGCAATAAAATAGTAAAGGAGAGAAAAAAAGAAATGAGGATACAAGAAGTGGCAAATTAAGGCTGTATGGGCTCATGGTTGGGGAAAAACAATGAGGCAAACAAATGTGATCAAATTTAAAGGGCTCAGTGGGATTTGGGAAATTAGCATAAGTACATAAACTTGTAGTGCTAACTTACAGCAATGGCATTATGAAACATTTATCAGCCTTTTTGAGCCCTTTTGTTGAATTTCTCCTTGAGCCATGTTCTAAAACTTAGAATAATTGTGTCCAAGATCAAACAAATATCCATAAATTTAAGTATAACTTGCATTCAACTCATTCGGTAATGACACTGACTTGGGGTGAGATACAGGGTATGCACTCAAAACAGAAAAGTTACCAAGTAGCCAAACCCAATGAGAAAAAAATAATACAAAAGCTGTCGTCATTCCTTTTTGTTTCCCTTTTTTCCTACTGCGATGGTGATCTTATTTTGCATGATTATTGCTTTCATTTCTCCTATACTCTTTGTATTTCCTTCATACCATATATTAAAGCCCGGGAATAATGTTTTCCCTCTTTAGAAATCAAGAAATGCCAATTAAAATAATCATGAGTTACCACTTTTTTTTTTTTTTTTTTGGCTAGAGAGGTAAGCAAAGATTAAAAAGACTGATAATACCCAGTGTTGGTGATATGGCAAATGGGTCCTTTCATAGTCTTATGGTCATGAGTGTTCATTTTTGTTGCTTTTTAAAGGAGAATTTGATGATACAATTCAAAAGCTTTAAAACAGAAAATTTGTTCACCCTTTAACCTAATAGCCTTAAATTTAGATTTATCCTAGTCAAATTTGTATGGGTACTCATAACTATATGCACATATCTTTAATGACCCATTATTTATAATATCATAAAACTGGAAACAACTTAAAAATCCAAAAAAAGAGATTACTTAAATCATTTATGATAATCAACCAATGTAATATTGTACAACCATAAATATGACATATGTGCACACTTACATATGTTGTATTCCACACAAATGTATGGGAAGATGCTCATAATACAAAAGGTAAGTTAAAATGGCAAATATATCATGAGCCATTATTTTTTTAAATGTATATTATATATAGAAAAGCATCTGAAAATATATACAGAAAGATATTATATCTGGGCGTAGAGATTCTCCCAGAATTTTATTTTCTTCTCCTTGAATATTTGTATTTTATACAGTATAACAGTGAATATATATTATTTTTTAATCAGAAAAAAACTTTAATCAGACAGAGGGAAAAAAAGGAAACATTTTACCACCAGTTCTTTTAGTCATTTACTTTGGGCAGAAAGTCAGATATTGCTACACTTTCATTGATTAGTGATTGGTGAATATTCAGACCTCTTGGGAGTTTAGAGCATTTTCATCAAATAAAAAATAGAGAAGAAAAGATAACACCGATGAGCACAGGAGTAAGAAGAACTGTGATATCTCAAAAGCCAAGTGAATTATGGTACTTGCTCTTCACTTTCCCTCCCTTGATCAAAATTTGATGAAGCTTGCCTTCGGTAGATGATTTGCACTTTTAATTGGTCAAGATGTGGTACCAGATGAGTCAGTTACAGAACCAAGTTTTCAGTATGGTTATTCTCAGTAGACTGTGGGAACACACCAAGGAGCCTCCAACTCTGCCCCGAGTGGAAGGGGTGGCCGGGATGGGGATGGGACAGGAAAGGCTCTTCAGAGGAGCCGACCCCCTGAGCTAAAGGGTACGGATGCAGTGGACAGGTGGGCAAGAGAGGAAATGACATTGCAGCTAAAAGCACAGAAGTATGAATACAACCCTGGGGGGATTTAGTGTGTGCTTTGCAAATACTTAGGTGGTGGTGGTGAATAGAAAACAACAAAGCATTCTAGAAATCCTAACTTTTCAGTTTTTGTAATAAAAGATGCATTAACTTATACACTTTGGGTGCCTTCGAACTTAACACAATAATCTGTGTTCTTAAGACATTATCTTCCAATCTCCTGTGCCTTCAAAGCTATTTAAATAAATATAAGCAGTAAGAAGAATATGCAATGACACCTAGCTGATATAAATCAGGAAAGAGTTGATACATAGTGACAGTGTGGGTATATTCAGATCTGGGTGTTGTTCACGTTTATACCCTCAACCCTTAAAATATTCAGATTCCATATAAGAGCTAAATAAGTATGCTTGAGTTGCCAGTTCAACCTACAGCCAGTTCATATAGAAACCTTGTTAGCACTCAGGTTAGCACAGGATCTTTTACACAGGGCAGTGTCCTCTTCTCTGATGTCATCCCTTAAATGTCTTAATTTACCTTCAGAACTTGAACTTTTATTGAAACCATTTCTAAAGGTGTTTATGTTTTCTATTATCTTTCATGGTAATAACTTCCAGAAGGAAAGTTGTATGACTTATTTGTCTGAAACCTGCCTCCCTCAAGATTCATGGGCCTCCTACTGTGTTAAAATATCTTGGTCTGAGCATATCTTTTGCAGGGTGGATTGGCTGCTGATTCTTGGGAAAAAGAAATGACCTCTTTGTATTAAAAGCTCCATGTACAGACTTTTTTCAGAGCTGTTGAAGAGGCAGGAACAAATTTGCTTGGTTATGCTGATTAGCCTTTCTCCCAGGGCTACCAAGTAAGACATGAGTTTACAATGAGAACTACTCCCAAATCTGGACACAGCGGGAAGCTAAGAAAAATCAATCCACAGTGAATAAGCTGCAACCTATCCTGTTTTGAAATTAGATTGTGCTTGCAAGTGAATGACTAATGGCTTTCATTTGTGGATGACTAATGGATTTCTCAGTTTGTCTAGAAGCCATTCTAAATTATAATTGATAAAAGATAACACACAATCTTGCCAGTTTTATCAAAGTTAATAAAAACTGTGCAAAGAAATTTAAATGAAGTTTAGAAAATGGAGAGTCAAAGGGTAGCGTGTCTCTATTCGTGTCCAAGAAAAAAGTTACTGATTCTAACCCTAAAGTTGAAAAAGGCCAGTTACAAGACCTGATTGGTCAGATCCTGGAAGAGCACCCTGCTTCCTTTGTTTTCATTCTTATGTGTAATTTGGTCTCCAGAGTGTATCAGCCAACTAGTGAGGGGGAAAGTATAGTCCAGATTATTGTATTCACTGTAAAATCACACACTGGCATTCTACTTTTCAAATATGACTCTTCTGAGTTTGGTTAGTACAACTCGGCTCTCGAAAAAATCATTAGCCCTCAACGAACTGGCAAACTGACTTTTGGAGGCTGCAAAGCTGAGACCCAGTTTTGGAACAAGGTGACTTCACCTAGTGCTGCCAGCCCAGCATGACTAAGCCAGCTGGCCCCATGGATCTTTGCTGCACAAGAGAGATGCTGGGGCGTTCTTGGCAGCCGTGTGCTCAGGAGCCAGCCTTCCCCCTGCCTCCCATCCGGTCGCACCGGGATTGGGGGTTAAGAAAAGGGAATTCAGTGTGAGTTTCGTCTGGGGGGCTTTTCAGGCAGAGGCCCAGCAGAAGGGTTTTCAGTGGTGACGGAGAATTTTCGTCTCCCCAAGAACCCACAATTCAATGACTGCAGTAAAGCAGCAGAGTGGCCAAGCCCTGGAGGTAATCTGCTTAAGACTTTAGTCATGACTTCTGAGAGGCTACAGGAGCCCTAGAAATATGCAGTGAATCATTTCTAGAGAGACAACTGCCTCCTATTCACCACCCTTTGATAACCAAATGTATTGCTTCTGTCATTTAGCATCAGATTCCTTACAGAGGCTGAGAACAGTGTTATTTCAAAAAATTTCTCCTGCAGGTTCAAAATAATAATACCATGCTTTAAAATGAATAATTCCTTAATATCATCTAATACCAATCAAAATTTCCCAATTGTTCTAAGAATTGTCCTTTACACCTGTTTGTCCAAGCCAAGATCTAATCTAGGACATTACATCAACTTGTTATTTCCCTAAATCTCTATTAATATACAATACTCCTTTTTTCATGGCACTGACTTGTTAAGAGAATGAGCCAATTATTCCATAAAATAACTCACCTTCTATATTTGTCTGCTTGATTCTTTGCAGTCCTAGCTTTTCCCCTCTACACCTTGTGTTTGGGGTAAACTGTAAGTTAGATCTAAAACTTGGATTAGATTAAAGTTAAATGTTTTGACTAAAAGAAAAAATATAAATATCCTGGGTGATGTCAAATATTTCATATTGCCTCACATCACAAGACAATATTGTCTGGGCATTAGTGGTGCTAAGATTTGCACTGGATTGAGATGGTAACCTGATTTCTCCCATATGCAGTTCCCTTGCTCCCCTTGTGACCTAAAGAAGGAATCTGTACGGTGGTACTTTGGCACCATATGAATGTCCTATTCACCATCAATCATTTGTCTAAGGTTTTATCAGTAACCTATAATTCATATCTGAATCAATAATTTCCCTTGGAGTCTCCTTTTCTATGTAGGCAGGTTTTATGCTGCACTATTTACTAGTTATGACATGAAACAAGTCATTAGCTTCTTGAGTCTTAATTTCCTCACCTGTAAAACGGGTATAAAAATAGAACCAATCCACATGGTTGTTGGAAGTATTAGATGAGATAACCATGTATCCATGCTTTGACCATGGCCTGGTGGCATGTGTGCAGGCAATAAGCATTGGATATTTTTTCATTGTGCTTTTCCTTATTTTGGTGGTGACAGCTTGCAAAGCATTATCCATTTGTTGCCAGGCTCAAGTCCCTGAGGCAAATGACAACATATCTGATAAATTTGCTGCAAAGGAGTTGAGGCAGTTAGACTTTTGAAGAAAATTGACTTAACCCTTTTTTAAAAGGCAAATTGGAACTTGTTTCAAGTAAGGGCTGCTCAGGTTAGTGTTTTCTAAGGCATGTTGTAAGAACCAGGGCCTCGGACATGCTCCAGGGGAGGATTCTATTGTTAGGGTAACGTCTGGGGAATGCTGCCTGTTCTCTCCCACTCTTAAGGTTTCACTGTGCATATTATTAAGTTAAAGGTTCTAGAAATCCTCTTAGGAAAGAAACCTGCCTAACTTTGTTTAGTCAAGTATTTTCTCATCTATTTGCCTTTGGACACTACCCATCCTGCATCCGCCTTTTAAAACCATGTAACACGTGTAAAAATTATATTGAGATGCCTTAGATTCTCCCAAAGGCTTGAATGAGAAGGTAGTCAAACTGATGAGCTGACTGCCAGTGTATTGTTGGAGGGTATCTGCACTGACCTTGGGACCTGAAAAGCCATGCAAGCAAGAGGAGTTCTTAAGAGGTTTCATTTTCTTGTAGGTGCAGGAAAGGCAGAAATTGGAGACCCCATGGTAATTCAACAGCTAAACTCTCTTCCTTAGATTTTCTCCAAAGCCCACCAGGACTCCTAGAAGAACTGAATCCACCTGTGCTATAGGTGTCCCACTGCCACTGAGACCTGCCTAAGCTGACAGGAATGAGTTCCTTGGGCCAATGCACAGAGACCCAAGGGCATTGGAGAGGGGGGTGTCATTGTTCAGAGGAAGAGCAGAGGATTTGGAGTCAAACTAACAGGGGTCAGTGTCTTAGCTCTGCCAGGTACGTGCCATGATCCCTGGGCAGATGCGTTGCCCTGTCTGAACTACAGTTTCTTCAGCTATATAATAGGGACAGTTAAAGCACTTAGCTCAAATGGTTGTGAAATTCTTATTAGATATATAAAAGCATTTTTAAAAATATGAAGTGCTATATAAATGCTACTTAATTTAATTTTAATGTAAAGGGTATTCTTCATGGCCCATATTTTGGGGGTCCCCTAGCCCTTTCATTCATTCAAGTTGTCAAATATTTATTGAGCACTTACAGTGTACCAGGCACAGGGTTAGATGCTAATATAGAGTACAGAATAAAGCAGACCTAGTCCCCGCCTTCTTGGAACTTACGTTTCATAGTGGGAGACATATGATAAACAATTATACACACACAAATAAATATATATTTATATTCATCATAGTCTCCTCTCCCCAGGTACTGATGTGATATTTTTTAAATGGGTATATTGTTTATAATGTATATAGATGCATTTTGAAGGTAATACCAATGAACCATTCACAGAAATTCAAAACATGAAATTGTCAGTTTAAGTAAAGAATAAGATTTTAAATGTGGAACTAGAAGAGCCCTTAGGAATAACTTATTTCAATCCCTTAATTTTATAGATGAGGGAAACTAGAACCCAGAATACTACAGAAATTTACCCAATTGTGTGTGTGTGTGTGTGTGTGTGTGTGCACGCGTACGCATGCATGTGTGTGTATAAGAGAGACAGAGACAGAGACCAGAGAGGAAGATCAGGGATCTTGAGGCAGGAGTTAGAATCCAGACTTCCCTTCCCCTAGTCAGTGCTTTCCACATTCCTGGGTTCCATATGAAAGGAGTTGTAAGAGTCTGTTTATATAACAGTGAGTTATAATCATCACACTTTTATACAGTGTGTTCCAATTTCTGGAAATTGGGGCACAGCACAGTTGATTTTTCCAAACTTTGCTCCATGAAACATTACTAGATATTAATAGGTTATCACTTTTTAAATTTCTCGGTTACAGTAGTTAAGGAAACTGAATTCTCCCCCCATACACCCCACTTCAGAAACCCATAAATGCATATTGTGATTGTGAAAGATCATTCTGCAGTAAGGAAACCTCTTAAACTATGTACAGTTCAGCATTTCCCAAACTTATTTGACTACAGGATCTATTTTGAATTATTTAACAACGTGATTAATGTGCTGGGTGGGAAGTAGAGCCTTAGCATCAACTTGGTTGGCTACTCGGTAAAGTCTGTGAACGCCAATAGTAAACTGGATTGGATCACACAACTTTAAAAGGGGCAGTTTCTTGGGTCTTAGCATCTCAGGCTGACTGTGGGTGTATGAGCAGCACCTGGTAGGATGCATTTCCTTAAGTTGACCATATCCTTCTAACCAAGGACTGGAATGGAAAACAATGGAATCTTATTTAAAGAGTATTTTCTGATCCATTTTTGGAGGAAAGCAACCCTCTTTAAGTTTTTTTTAAAATTATCATGTTCAGGCCTTCTAAAAATTATTATTATTTTTATTTTTAGGCATTCACAAGCCCAGAGTTCTTCAGAAGGGTGTGATGTCTTCGCAGGACATTCAAATGAGGTAGAAGGACATCTTGATTCTGAAGTAACTGTATCCTTATTACAGACTCATCCAAGTCCGTGGTCGTGGTGCCTGTCTATGGTGGCTTGGTCAGGCCATCCAAACATGAACTGTTAGTGATAGTTCGAAGGCTTTGAGGCAAAAGCCCAGCTTGCTAAAGAATTTTGGTTCAGCAGAGAGACAGGGAGGTACAGTGAAGAGAGAATCAAAAGCCTGGGAGTTTGCTGCTGAGAATAAATGCTAGCTGCTCCCTGAGGTGATTTGTCTGTGCACTCCACTCTCTACAGATGTTAGAGCCTCTTTTTGAGTAAGGACCTGAGGTTCTTTGGTAGCACTTTGATATCCTGCTCGAATTCAATATGTGAAATGGAGGCGTCTCTCTGTGACTTGGAGCCCACAGCAGGCTTTGAAGTCTGATCCAATTTTTACTGCCTACTATTTGATGTTGAAAGGATGAAATGAAGAAAATGTACAGTTTTTGCCAGTAACTCTGCTGAGCATATGTAAGATTAAAAAAACAAAATCCTTTGGATGATATACTTAGAAATGTTAAGTAGATTAATACCTTCCTATAGGTTTTCTTTTTTCTTTCTTAGGGATAAAAATTAGTATAGGAGAAAATCAGCACATAGCTGTTTTCTACATGGACTATAATTAATTTAAGAGGGGGCTAGGTTGGCTTGTTCAGAGGAAGAAATAAATGGATGAAGCAAAAGGTGCTGAGACTTTGCAGCTAATTGCCCCAAGGAGAGGACCTCTACTCAGTTCTACTGCAAGACACGTGCAACTAACCACATGACCCCAATACACTTAGATTTTTCCCTAGTACCATTGAGGTTAAGGGTCCCTTACTTAAATGGAAGCCAAGTTCTAAGGCTGCCTCATCAGAGGATAAAAATAATGTTTCTCTTACTGGGTCTTTCTGAAGCACTCAGTTTCTGGGACTGAGTCTCTCTCTTTCTCAGACATGCCATGCTGCTCCAGATCGCCCAGGACTGAGTCCCTCGAGGGGAGCCCCTGCAAAATCTGGTAAGAAGAACATTTTGAATTGCAAGCTGTTTCTACCATTTGCATGCTTTTGTACTTTTTAATGAGTTGTTTAGGCAGGACTGTGTAGAAGGCAGATAGTAGTATAACCTAATGTTAGCAGAAAGTTCAGGTTTGGGAAGCCATAAAGACTGGAAACAAAACTTGCATTAGAAGTAGTAGTTTATCGCCCACCTGTGCCACTGAAGTTTACTTTTTTGAAGGAAGAAAATGAATATCAAAGGCCATACTTTTCCCTTTACTTGTAAGAACCTCAAATTAGGAAACTGCTTTAAAACTTTATTTTCTAGTGCTCGCTTCGGCAGCACGTATACTAAAATTGGAACGGTACAGAGAAGATTAGCATGGCCCCTGCGCAAGGATGACACGCAAATTTGTGAAGCGTTCCATATTTTTAAAAAAACTTTATTTTCTTAAAGGAAAGATAAACAATTGACCAGCTTTCAGTGGAGCAGATAGTTCAGGGTCAAAATCTAGGGCTTGGTAAAGACTATGGATTTAGAGAGAAGTTCTGCCGTTTTGGCAACACAGCTGTTCTTTCAGCAAGAATGTAGACATCTTGCCACACTCTTATGGAAAATAGAATTTTTGACCCCTTTTCTAAATTATTCGCTACAGAATATGGTAAAAAGTCAGTTTGGGGCCATATGTATGGCTATAATCAATACTTCTGGAAGATAAAATAGAAGCATGATCATAAGAAATATTTATGAACCAGGAAATACTAAGCACAAGGTGGATCATTCCAAAGGAAAAAATCTTTTCAACTTAAAATACTAATATTGCACTTACTATTGACCTCATTTATTTTTCTGAAATATGCAATAGTTTCTTAGGTTTCTCAAATTTTCTTCTTAGTCTGTTTTTCAGTGACAAAGTAGTAAAATATGAAGTGGGAAATGCGTAATAAATGTGTTAGGACCTTCAGTTCATACAAAGCAAACTCTTCAAGAGAGATGAGAGAGGATTAGTGTATTATAGCAGAACCTTTTAAATGAATATGCCAAAAATGATAAAACTGTCCAATGGACTAATTTCCCCACAGCCGGATAGTGTTTAGGAATAAGGCCACATGAGGTAGGGGTAGGAGTAGTGCAAAAAAGAAAATTGAGGAAAAAGATCGTGTGGTGGGACAGAATCCATTATGCGCGAATTTGGTTGGCATTTTTCTCTATCCAAACAGACAATTTCTACCTTTTAATTGGGATATTTAGACCATTTACATCTAATGAGATTGTTGATATATTTTGGTTTATATCTATCATCTTGCTATTTGTTTTCTATGTGTCCCATCCGGTCTTTGTTCTCTTTTAGCATTCTACTTTAAAATACACGTAAAAAGAAAATTTTAAAGCATGGTTGAGTAGCCAAAGGCACAGATTCTGGAGTCAGACCTGACTGTATTCAAATCTCTGCTTTCTGTGTAGTGTTAATAAAGCTATGTAACAACTCCTTGCCTCAATAACTACACATATAAAATTAGGGAAATGGTAGTTCATAGCCAAAGGGTTGTACTGAGGATTAAATAAGCTAGTAGAAGTAAAGGGCACAGCATGGTGTCTGGTTCATAGTAAGGGTACATTATTGTGTCAGATGCTGCAGTGGTATTTACTGCTATTGATATTATATAAATGCAAATTAAGTATAAAAAATGGGTAGAGAAATAAAGTTCTTACTGTAAGGCATTAAGTTTTGGTGGTATAGTTTAGGAGGAGTAAAAATATATTGTATTTTAAATTAACTACTAAGGAGACTTGTTGGATTATAATCATCTTTCCCTTTCTATTTAGAAAAGGATCCCCAAAAGTCAAACTTTTTAATAAGTTTCACATGTGATTTGCTGTAAATGGTTCATATGCACTTTCCTGTCACAGTTGCTCCTTCCTTCCAATCTAGATGGTTTTCTGTTGGGTCTGCCACCACTACCATGACTTCTCCTTAAACTCTTGTAAACAGTATCCTAAGTGGTCTTCCTGCTTCCATTCTTTTCCTCCTTCAACTTCCCTCATGCATGGATATCTGAGGAGCTTTTCTAAAGCATACCCTGATCATAACATTCTCTTCCACTATAATCTTCAGTGGCTCCCCATTGTTCCAACATCATCTCTAAACTTCTTGGTATGACATACAAGGCTGTTTCTGTTCTGGTCCTAATCTTCCTTTCTAGCTCTATCGTCCGCTGATCTCTCTCCCTTATTCTGTGCTTCAGAATATCCGAACCACTCTCTCTCCTCCACGCATGCCCAGTGTGTTCTTTCTCTCCTCTGTGATTTTGTTCGTGCTGCTCCCTTGCCCCACCTGTCCTCCTTTACTGTTCATTCTGAGTCCTCTCCGTTCTTCAGAGTCCACAATGGCTTCCTCTGAGCCCTTTGACTTTCCTTTAGTACTTATTGCATTCTGCCTTGTATTACAGTTATTTTCATGCATCTACTAGATTTTAAACTCTCTGGGGTCCTATCTTTTCTTTCTGAATTCTCTCCTTGCAACCTAGCCTAGGTTCCTAAATTGAATTCTTGAGCATCCAAAGCTGTGATGAAATATAGTGGAAGCAAGAATGAAATGAAACTCTTGAGTGAATGCGTCAGAGAAAGTTTTAAACCGTATTTTTAATAATCCTGGAACAAAATAAAAGATCTCTTAGGCACCCCCAAATAGGTAGAGCATACCAGTGGAACAAGTTAAAAAGATCCAAGTCGTTTCATTTTCTTGCTGTTGTTGTTCTGATCAGGGGGAGAGGGAAGGAAGGCTTGGGCAGGAAAAAGCATTTATAAATCAGATTCCTCCTGACCTTAGAAGGCAACAAAGGTGGATTGAAGAACAAAAGTTTTCCAGTTTTGTTTACGTTTTCAAGGTGATAAGCTGCAAAACTAAGAGTATATTTATTCTGCAAGAGACATTTTAGCCAGTTGTACCTTTATGTTTAATTCTTTGCCTTAACTGACCTGTTATTTCAATCCATGTTTCTGTGAAAGCCTGAGAATATTATGACCTTTTCAGTTTTAAGAAAACACCAACACCCAGTGATTTTGCCTTCTACCTTGCCGTGAGTGCTAACTTCACTGTTTCATAAAGGGGTCTGGAGGATATGGGGGTAGGGGGAGGCAGGGAGTAAATCTAAAGTTGCTTAATCAGGCCATCTCTGCTTAGAGCAGGCAGGCGAAAGAGCGCAGATTTGGGGCTCGGACAAAGGCTGTCTTCTGCCCCTCAGTCAGAGAATCTCAGAAAGGCCCTTAACTGATCCATTTGAGATCGACTCATTCCTCACACGGGAGAGGAAAGCACAGTATACCCAGGAAGTTCATAGTACGGATCACTTTGCCACTGATCCAAGCAGAAATTATTTAATTGTACTGACAGGCGTATATACAGACCCAATCTGGCTTTACTATGTAAAAATTTACTCTTTTTTTTTTAAAATTAATTTATTTATTTTATTTATTTATTTTTGGCTGCGTTGGGTCTTCCTTGCTGCACGCGGGCTTTCTCTAGTCGCGGCGAGCACGGGCTACTTTTCGTTGCGGTGCGCGGGCTTCTCATTGCGGTGGCTTCTCTTGTAGAGGACAGGCTTCTAGGCTTGCAGGCTCCAGTAGTTGTGGTTCACGGGCACTAGAGCCCAGGCTCAGTAGTTGTGGTGCACGGGCTTAGCTGCTCCGCGGCATGTGGGATCTTCCCGGACCAGGGCTTGAACCCGTGTCCCCTGCATTGGCAGGCGGATTCTTAACCACTGCGCCACCAGAGAAGCCCCCAAATTTATTCGTTAACCATCTGTTCTTCTATTTATTTATTCAGCAAACATTTATTAACACTTACTAAGTGCCAGGAACTTTCCTGGGCCAGTGCCTCTCAAAACAGTTTCAAAAGACCAGTTTTGGGTTGGGTGGTTTAATATCTAATGTGCACAGTCTGATACTTCTGTGAAATATAGTAAAAATGAATTACTAGGTAAATAATCACACATATAGGTGTGGTGTCTGTATCAAATTGATCTAAACTTTTCAAAATTTCTTGCTCTAACTTAAATTACTCTAAATTTCTTTAGTGATCTATTGATAGTCGGGACCAGTAGCAAGAGTCAGCCTGCAGACCACACTTCAGTAGCACTGTTCCGGGCATGTGTGATACCTCAGGGAACAACACGGTCAGAAAGTCCTGTCCTCATGATGCTGCATTCTAGCAGAGGGACAATAAACAATAAGCATATTCCATGAGTCCGTTGTATGGGATGTTAGAAAGGCAAAGTGTTATAGGGGAGAAAATACAGCAAGAGATTGGGAGGACGGTTTACTTTTAAATAGGGTGGTCAGGGTGGGCTGCACTGAGAAGGCTTGAAGGTGGTGAGCTAATTAGCCATGTGGATATCTAGGAGAAGAGCATTACAGGCAAAGGAAACAGCCGAGGCAGATGCCCTGAGGAGAGAGCGTGCGTGGAAAATGTGAAGAGTAGAAGGAAGCCCGGGTGATTGGAGCTGAGAGCAAGGAAGAGTATCATAGGAGGTGAGGAGCCAGCTGATATAGGGCCTAACGAACACCCTGGGGATCTGGTTAAAATGAAGGTTCTGATTCAGCAGCTCTGGGTGGCTCCTGAGATTCCTCAGTGCTAAGGAGCTTCCAGTTGTTGCTGATATTGTCCACATTTTGAGTAGCAAGGGTATAAACTCAGTGAATTGGGAGCGACTGGGTTGAGGATAGACTACGGACGCTATCAATGTATGAGATATTCTATGTAAGTTACAATTTCCAGACAGCTGAAACTTTCTAAAACCTACAACTCCCTTTCATATTAAGTGTACTGGACAGTTCTCCTTATTCTCAGTGTCTCGGGACATGATTATTAACAACAGTTGTCACACTGGCTGTAACGCAGAGATCCTCTGAGACCATTGTGAAATGGGACAGCCTACCCGTGCATTAAATGACCCTGAGCCATTATGATTTTTACTTAATGTGCCTAATTATTTGAACTTTCTTCTCTCTCAACATGAAGCTGGTGTTTCCTGCTATTGTTAATGTGCTCATTTTTTGTAACATACTTTCCTTCCACCTTCTCTCTTTTTCTCCTTGGTCGTGGCCTAAAAAAGAACAGGTTTTAAGCATCTTTTTCTGCATTTTATCAATAAAAAAGGGGATCTGAGTGGGGAATGTGAGGAAATCCCAATGAATGAAAGAAAGGGAACTGCCACAGATGTAGTAGGTATCGACTTTGGGCACATACTAGGTGCTTTACCTGTATTTTCTTAGTGTGAAGTATACAAGCTTAGTTTAAGTTTGTGACCTGCTTGTTCAAGGACCGTCATTGCCTGCCCCTGGGTTTCCTGTGATACCTCACCTACATGAAGTAGTAGGTTATCTTGGTTATCTTGGTTATCTTCCCGTCTACAGGTAGTATAAATTATTCGTATTCTTTTTGAAGGTCAAAAAGTCATTGCATTTGCTAAGAGTAACTTTAACTACATGGCTTTTTAAAGATGGAGGCTAGTACATTTTTAGGGAGCTGGGGAGCAGGTGGTATTGTACCAGCCTCCCAAGGGGGTCGCAGTGGCAGCCTGCAGTGTCAGGGTCTGCCCCTGCCAGAGCGTCTAATTTCGGGCTTTAGTGATCTGGTTTCAGATCTTTCTTCAGATTTGCTGAACAAATCACACACCCTTTCTTTTACCCACTTACTTCTCTAATGCCATCTACTTTGTTATTTGCCTTTGCCTTCCTCACTGCTCATCACTAAATTTTGTTGATCTTGGCAGAAGTTCAGCTATCAGAAAGCAAACGTGGGCTGTATTTTATCCTTGGAACTCTTAATCCTTAGGGTGGCCAAACATCTCAATTTTCCCAGGACTGAAGGTTTTCCAAGATGTGGATTTTCGGAACTCCCCAGGCAAACTGGGACAAGTTGGTCATCCTATAATAATACTGGAAGTTGAACTTGATTGGGCCGAGAACTAATTTTTTTAATTAGATCACGGTATCAGGCAAGACTGAGCCTTGGATCTGTGCTACAGAATCACCTCACACTGCCGCCTGTGTTTGGAAGGGGATACAAGCAGCTTGCCAAACCACAACCACTGTGATCATAAAGGGCTCAGATGTCGCCCATTTGACAGGGAGAGCGTGTTCCTACAACAGAGACTCAAAGGCAACATAATCCCTGTCGGGAAAGCACATGGAAGCCAGACCCTATGGAGGCAAGGCTACTGGGGCCTCCCTGTCCCGCACCCAGTGCCGTGGCAGAAAGCCACACACAAGGCTTAGAGGCCACTCTTGTGCCCTCACATATGGGTCGTCTCTGGTGTTTCGAATCCCTGCTCTTTTTGGCTCCCATATGGCTGATCCATCCTTTCTTCCTGCCTGGGTGCCACGGAATTCACCATAAACCCTCATCATGAAGCCTCGGTCTCAGGACTTTTCTCAGTGAGATGGTAAAGGAATTACGGGCCTAGAATTCTTACCTTTAGTGTGGGGGGTAGAATAACACACCTCTTTGTTAAAGGGTCTTTTTTAGGCTGGTGATTCTCAAACTTCAGGAATGTCAGTATCACCCAGAGCACTTGTGAAAACACAAGTTGTTGGCCCAGTCCATAGTTTCTGATTTTGTGTGGGGTATGGGAGAGGGGGGATTTGTATTTTTATCATGTTCCCAGGTGATGCGGTGCTGCTCGTTGGGGGACTGCCCTTTGAGAACCACATCCCCTATCTCTATGATACTCTATTGAATCAGAAAAAGTGAACTTTATATATATGGTTTTCTATTCTTCACTTAACAGACACTTATCAAGCACCTACTGTATGCCAAACACAGCCCCAGCAGTGAACTAAGACACTTAAGAGACAAATGCAATTCTAATAGCTGGGTCTTTGCAGCTGTTATTTTCCGAAGCAAGTTTGGTAACATATTGCGTGTCCACACTTATCTCAAGTGGTCTCATTAAATTCTCAGGAAGTTGTCAAGAACAAAGTTTCATTTACTTGTAACTTTGCTATAGAGGAGGAAGAGGGGAGTGTTCCAGACTTTCAAAAGTGTCTCAATTTCTAAAATTATTAGAAATTACTCCCTTTAAAAGATATTTCTATTTTATAAACTCTACTGCCTCTGCTAGCCTCCCGCAAGGCGGAAGTGCTCAAAACCCTACCAGGTCTGAATATTTGCTTGTATCTCTAATATGTATGTCATTGCCATAATGTTTGTGTCCTGGCTTTTTGCAAAAGAATTTAGGCAAGGCCAACATAAGGAATGCATGGTTTGAGGCTTGAAGGCATGAGGCAGAGGAATGGAAGGAGAAAGAGGAGAGACTATAGTTCTCCTAATCCCAAATTTAATTTCTAACATAGCCCCATTTATATTAATCACACACCTTCCCTATTCTGTTTAAAAGGCTTTCCTCATTTTACTAGATTTTGTCTGGGTCTTGCTTAATTTTGTAATTTTGGAGAATGCAGAGTGCTTGGGTCGTCAATTGCAGTCATGGTAGTTTACGCCAGCTGAGGCTCCTGTGCAAAATTGTGGCTTTCTACAGGAACCATATACGGTACCTACCAAGAGGCAAAGATTCCTTTTGGCAAAGCATTCTCCCTGAAATTTGGGGGTGTGGAGGATAAGGAAGAAGGGATGCAGTCCACATAGGTCAGCACTGCATCCACCCCTCAGCCAGCTGAGTCAATGAGATTTGGGCTCCATTGGAGGAGTTGAGGCTGGAGGGGAAAGTGGCTGCCACCGTGAGGGCTGGTAGGTAGAAGCCATGAGGTCATTTGTCAGCCACAATTCTTAAGGTCACATACCTCAGGGACAGCCTTGTGACAGCCTGTTCTCATTCTTGCAGCTCATTAAAGCCTGTTACAAAGTTGGATAGTTTTGGGACATTATTTCTGCTTAGATTGTTACTGCAAACATTTCTGAGGAAGGTGCAGCAGAAACTTTTACAGTGCTTTCCTGAGTGCATTAGGTCAGGATGCCCTCTTTGCTGATGCCAAGTTAGGTTCTGGCATTGACCCAGGATGTCAGGAGCGTAGCTGCCAAACAACGCAGGGCAGGGGTGGGGGCATGTGTGAGTCAAGTTAAGGTGCTTGGCTTTCAGAATTGGTCGTTGATGGCATGGCTGTAAAACGTGCCGAGAGGAATTTTGTTTTTACGTTCTTTTCTTACTCGATGTATTTGAAACAGCACAAATTCACTGTTAACCTTGGCTGCCTCATTTCTTTCATTTTAAAGGATTCTTTTCAACTTTAAAATGAAACATAGTTGTGTAGTAGGCGTGGAGTGATTTTTCTTTTTTACTTTTATTTGTTTTCCAAGATTGGGAGTAATAAATTTTTTGAGTTCTTTTTAAATTAATACTTTAATAGTTTTGGGTTTTTAGAAAAGCTGAGCGCAAAGTATTGAGTTCCCATATACTCCCTTACCTCTCCCTCTCCCCCCAGTTTCCCCTGTTATTAACATCTTGCATTAGTGTGGCTTGTTTGTTCAAAATGATGAGCCAATATTGATCTATTATTATTAACAAGGTCCATAATTCACATTAAGGTTCACTCTTTGTGTCGTACAGTCTGTGAGTTTTGACAAATATGTAATGACATGTATCCATCATTGCAGTGTCAAACAGAATAGTTTTATTTGCCTAACAGTCCCCTGTGCTCCACCTATTCATCCCTTCCTCTTTTTCCTTAGGCTCCTGGCAACCACTGATTTCTTTTTTTTTTAACTGTCTTCATAGTTTTGCCATTTCCAGAATGTCATAAAGTTGGAATCACACATATTATACATCAGTATATAGCCTTTTCAGATTGACTTCTTTCCATTAGCAATATGCATTTAAGATTCCTCCATGTCTTTACATGGTTTGATAGTTTATTTCTTTTCATTGCTGAAAATAATCTATTATATGGACGTACCACAATTTGTTCACCCATTCATCTACTGAAGGACATCTTGGTTGCTTCCAGTTTTGGCAATTATGAATAAAAGCTGTTATAAACTTTTTGTGTGGACATAAGTTTTCAGCTCCTTTGGGTAAATACCAAAATGTGTGATTGCTAGATAATATGATAAGAGTACCTGTTTAGTTTTATAAGAAACTGCCAAACTGTCTTCCAAAATGACTACACCATTTTGCATTCCTACCAGCAATGAATGAGAGTTCCTGTTGTTCCTCATCCTCACCAGCATTTGGTGTTGTCAGTGTTCTGGCTTTTTGCCATTTTAATAGGTGTGCAGTGGTATCTCATTGTTGTTTTAATTTGTATTTCCCTGATGTGGAGCATCTTTTCATATGCTTATTTGCTATCTGTATAACTTCTTTGGTGAAGTGTCTGTTCACATCTTTTGCCCGTTTTTAAATTGTGTTGTTCGTTTTCTTATTTGGAGGGTTTAAGAGTTCTTTGCATATTTCGGATACCGGTCCTGTGTGAGGTATGTGTTTTGCAAATATTTCTCCCAGTCTGGGGCTTGTCTTTTCACTCTCTTAACAGTGTGTTTTGTGGAGCAGTAATGAATTTTTTATGTATATAATCAGGGAGAAAAATGTTTTTAAATAAACCTGGCTCTCATCTTAGTATAGCACCCACTCCCTTTCCCAGAAAAGGAAACAGCCTGAGAGGAACAAGGTGATTGGTTGTTCAGTAATTGAATATGTGAGGACCGTGACATGAGTGTGTTCCCTAAATTAAATGTAATCAATTCTAAGTGTTATAGGGAGGCAAGAGAGACATAGTCCAAAATTAAATGAGGGGGAAAACACTGTGGTTATACAACTGTTTGCAGACCATGGTAAGATTTTTCTCTGTTTCATTTTTATTGACTCTCTTTTAAGTAACTAGAACTTCTAGAATGACCAGGAAGATTCGGGGTTGTCTGCTTCCAGTAAAAACTGTACTTAGCAAGAGAGAAATTGTCGGTTTAAGTTCAAAGAGGGCTGGGAGAGAGTGAAATGCACCTTTATTACTCTTTCATTCAGGTACTCTGTCAGCTGATGTTTACTGAGCAGTTATTAAGTGGCGGGTGCTATATTGGGTGCTGGTGGTATATATGCAGCAAGATCCAGGCTGCCCTGTGGGTTTACATTCCTAGGGAAAAATGGATAAGTAAACCTAAAATCAAATCTCCTTCGGCCAGGGTGTCAGTAAGATCGAGCTTGGTGACCCTGCAGTTGTTCTACGACAGGGATACCTTCGTGGTCTCATGGGAGCAGAGAAGGGTCAGTGGGCTGACACCAAAGCTGAGAACTGAAGGGGGATCAAGAACCAGCCAGGCAAAGAGTGAAAGATGTTTCTGGCCCTCTGCCTGTTCCCTCTTCACACCAGGAAAAGCTCACACATGAGAGATACCAGATTGTGGTTGTTTTGTTTTTAACCTAGTTTTAAATTCTGAAATGTAACATGCTGACAGAAAAAAAAAGGTTTAAAAAAGAGATGGACAGCATAGTGAATTATTATAAAGCGCCTGCACAATTACAGCTGAGCTCAGAAGAGAGAACTTGCAGCACCTCAGAAGCCTTCTGCTACCTTTTCCTGATGACTCTCCTCCTCCTCCCTCGAGGTCACCCCCTAAGTATGCATCCTAAATATCATAGTTTCATTTTGCCTGCTTTTCAGCTTTGTATAACTGGAATCACACAGCATATATTCTTTGGTTTCTAGCTTTTTCTTCTTCTTTTTTTCTTAACATAATATTTTAAGATTAACATGTTTGTTTTCAATGCTGTACACTATCCCATTTTATGAATCCATTCTTGTGTCTCTGAGCATCTGGTTGAGATCCTTTTGCTCAACCTTCTCATTTCACAGATGAGAAAACTGAGTCCCAGTTGGTCAACCCAGAGCTGGAACCCAACCCAGAGCTGTGTTCTAGGGAGAAATCAAGGAAGTGATGCCTCTGGACCAGCTCTCAGGGCCCAGATCATTCTTGATGGCACTTTGGACGGCCATTTTAGCCTCTTAAATGTATTTTCCTCTTTGCTCTTCAGAGCAACAGAGAAAAATAGAAACCTCAAGGGGATGAACACTTAGCTGTATGTTCAGTTGTAGACCCTGAAGTCTGCCGCATTACACTCAAGTTATTTGACTGTTTGTTCCTGGCCAGAGTTTAGGACTTCATGGGCTCTATCCTGATTAGGCTCAAAGGCAAGAAGGCAAAATAAGGGACATAAAGCCATGCCTGGGGGATTATTGGCATTAAGTGTAAGTGTTTTGTTTAGCTCAGACTGCTGCTGGATTTAGATTAAAATTACTTGTGATTTAAAAAAGGGAACAGATACATTTTTTATAAAACTGTGAATATGAAGTTGGGATAATGACAGGAGGGAGAAGTTCAAGATAAACAATTGAGTTTAAATGAGTCCACAGTTTTTCTCCCAACTCAGAACAGTCCACAGCGGTCTCCTGATCACCTGCAAGTCACTGTACTCTATCCTAAACCAAAGCCTTCCTGAGCTCTGCCCACCACCCCAAACCTGTCCACATTTTGCCCATTATTTCCACTGCTTTGCTAGTATTTAAGCCTTTTATTACACTGAACTTTCCTGCTCTGTGATCTGTGTTCCTAGGATGTGTGTGAGTGTGTGTGTGTGTATGTGCGTGTGTGTGTGTGCACGCCTGTGAGTGTTGGAGATGCTCTGGCAGCTTTGAGGGAACTCTGGGTCAGAACTTTGTCCTTCAAAAATAAGACGCCAGATTATGGGCTTAATGCATGAGAATAGAGCCTGGCATATGTAAGGCACCTAATAAATGTTCAGCTGCTGCCGCTGCCATTTCTCCCTCCTGAAATGAGAATCACTTATGAAAGCACTTAATTTTCAAGTTAACAACTCCTTCCTTCCTTCTATTCAAATTGTCAAGTCTTATGGAGTGTGCTAAGATTTCTACAAACTGCATTGGTTTTTTTCTCGATGCCACCATGAGTCTTAAGAGTTTATCACCTTGGAACTTTACCACATTTAAAAAGCGTGGGACTAATTTGTTGGTATTTTCTGTGTCTGGCAATTTGTGTAATGGGAAGGAGTCATGTTTCAGTAATCCGCCTAAATGGTATAAGGACTATTTAGAGCTCCCACCGACTCAGAGCTCCGTTTCCTTTCTCTGCTGTGCAGAGGGTCAGTTAGGCTGCTTGGCGGTGGGTAGTTAGAACAGCCGGTAAACCCAGACACTAGGCTGGGCTTGTCTGACCTAATATACACAAAGATCAGTGGTCCCAAAGGAACACTTCCTTTTTAAAGGAAGAAATTAATGATATCCCTTTTCATTACACTGGTGCCGGGAATTTTCTCTAAGCAGCCTCTTTTAAAGAACAAATTCAAACAGGCCCCAGAAACAAATGCAAGAGATCTACAAAGCTCTTAAGGGATGAGTTTACACACTATCCTAATTTCAAAGGAGAAGTTTTGATGCCAGGACACAATGGCTGGGTTCTCCCAGTGGGCACACACCAACTTTAAATGCCAAACTCTGCATTTGTGCAGAAATCAGATAAGTGCAAAGAGCTCTAAGCTTGTTTCAGCTCTTAACTGATATGTCCTCCAAAAGGACAGTTTGCATGCTAACTCATTACCCAGGGTCTGAATGTTTGGGGTATGGGTGGGGGACAGAGCATCCAAGGATCCACTCCAAATCTCCAAGGGTCAAATTACAAAGTGTCCGTTCTGTTTGCCCTTCACTGCTATATTTATCCACACCCAGAGCAGTTCAGCTCACAGCCTCACACTTGCACTCTGCCCTCTGATCTTCAACTTGGGTTGCCGTCTGGGTCCAGGTCTTCTCGTGTTGTGGGCTGCCATTCTTTGTTCTAGACTGCATCCTCTTATTCAGTTTATTAATGGAGCCTCCACTTCATGTAGCAGTTTCTACCGAACACTGTGGGAAAGCATTGGAAAAAAGTACATCACATTATCTCTCCCCATAAAGGGGGAGTTAAAATAGATGCTCCCTCCAACCCACCACTCTGAGCAAATTATTTGATGAACAACCTGTAAATAATTGCTGAAGGATTAGAGGATTGAACACACACTGCATAAAAGTTTTGCTTATATTATCTGTAACCACTGAATTATAAATATTGACCTTAGGGTGATTATCTTCTCTCTAGCACTCCTGACAAATGGTCATGCAGGCTGATTTCATGTGTTCTTTTGCAGACTTTTTTATATCCTGAGCCCCTTTGAGAAGCTGATGTAATCCACGCCCCCTAAGCCCAGAAAATGAACAAATGCACAACTGCACCATTTTGCGCATAATGTCAAGAACTTCCTGAACATCTTCATGGTTCCATAAGGGTCTGCATCACACGTTAAGAATCTCTATACCAGTGAGAGTAGCTGACTAATTTTGAAGACTATCAATTGTATGGTTAGAAAGCTTGATAGAAGGACTTTTCTTGTTGCTTCGCAGTAACAGGACAATAAAAAAAATGGCTACTTCCTTTTCCACATGGCAGTTCTTCAAATATTTGTAGATTGTTATAGGTTTCTCAGTGAGACTTCTCTTTGGGGCCTTTGACACTATAATTCATCAAATAACCCTTAAAAGCTATGGCCACATTAGGAAATTTTTGTGCCAGGATCTAAGGCCTTGGGGCTAGAAGACATGCGTGCAATCCAAAAAAGATAGGGGTGTAGTTCTCAAAAATGCCAAGGTAGGTTGCTATAGTATTTTCCTTCTTCATTAAAATAAAACAGAACAGAACAAAACAACTGATCCCTTTAAAAAAAAAAAATTAAAAACCTCAGAATTCTCTAAAAGACTAAAACATTGAGCTCTGTTTATTTCTCCATCACCTTAACTCTTTTTTTAATTAAAAAAATATTACTTAGGGGACTTCCCTAGCGGTCCAGTGGTTAAGACTTTGCCTTCCAATGCAGGGGGTGCAGGTTCGATCCCTGGTGGGGGAGGTAAGATCCCACATGCCTCATGGCCAAAAAAACAAAACATGAAACAGAAGCAATATTGTATCAAATTCAATAAAGACTTTAAAAATGGTCCATATAAAAAAAAATCTTTAAAAAGATATATTACTTAGCTATTGCTCAATTTTCCATACTTAATAGAGAGAGAAGGAGAATTCTTAGTAGAATTCTAGACTGAAAGATGGAACATAAGATTGAGATAAAATCATTTTACATTTTACTTTGAATTCCCTGCAAAGTGGGGCTAATATTTTCTGATCCACTTGTAAATGCTCAGATACTTTATGCACAACATACATTAGTATTTTTGCTCTCCTTGAAAGCAGTTACTTCCTGGTTCTCATTAATATCAGTCTGAACTTAGATGTTACTCTATTTTGACTTCTTAGGCCACTAATTTTATAAAAGTATTAACGGTCCCAGAAATCTCATATGTTGTATTTTAGAGTTTTAAAATTGCGCTTGGTTTTTTTCTTTCATTGAAGGCTGAATTATAACTAGATAGAATTTAGGAAGAATCAAGATACAGATAAAACAATAACAAAACCTCATAAAACCCCCAAATAACAAAAACAAACTTGACTGAATGTCTAGAGATGAGGTGTTTGACTTGGCTTTAGGCAGTCAGTTAGCCATCACTAAAAAATGAGTAGGTTGGACCAAGTCATGCCTGAATTCCCTAAAGTTACAAGATTCTATGTAACTAAGTTCAAGAAATGTATCAGACAGAATCGCAGGAGGAAATAGATTGCACACTCAAATTAGGATAGATTGGGGATTGCTTAATAAAGGGATTATTTTAAAAGGTTATGGGCAGGATATAAGGAAACTATAAAGGATAGTAAGGATAGTAGGGTACCCTGGGGGCTAATGAGAGTGGAGCTGTTAGCACATACACCTAAAAGACAAGGAAAGGTCATGGCGTCTGGAACCCGGTAGGAAAGATCCATGTGAATAGAAGGGTCTTGAGAAGAGAGATGACCTTCAGTCAAGAACACAGTCAACACAAGACAACCACACAGGAAGGAAGCTGCGAAATAAGAGAGAGTATTTTATCTCTCTTTCCTCACTTTCTTCCTTCCTTCTGATGTCCTGCTAGGGCTCTTCATTGGCCAATGGAAGAAATGCTACAGCATTTAAAAGGATCCAATATAACTTCAGTTCCTAATAAAAAATTCACAGTCTCCTTCACGGAGATGAAAAATACTTCTTTGGAATATATTTTTTAAAATAGTGCCTTAGTAAGGAATTGTTCTCTACTTAAATAAGAGACACTGGAATACAGTGACTTCAGTAGATAAATGTTCATTTTCCTCATGCCACCAGAACTCCAGAGGGTAGGCAGTTTTTGGTATTGATTCAGGATATCAAGAATGTCAGGCAAGGCCAAGCCCCTGCAATTCTCTTGGCTTTTTTTTCATGGTCTCAAGATGGCTGCTGGAGCTCCAGCCATCGTGGCTGCGTTCTTTGTGAAAGGACAAAAAGGATTTTCCTAGAGGCCCTATGCAGTGCCTTCTGTTTACATCTCATGGCCCTCCTTTATCTGCAGGAGAACCTAAAAAAATATTTAAGTTGATCATGTTGTTGCCCTTATGATATAAGCATTCTATTGGGAAAGAAGCAAGAAATAATGAATGTTGAGTAGAAAACTAATATTGTCTACCCAAGATAGAATTTAATCATCTCAGGTGCATATGCTAAGGATATAGTTTCATGCTGGTTTCTGATCTGGGGAATTTTCGACTCATATGAATCAAATGTTCCCTCCTGAATGATCAGATTTAGCCTCCGATCTTTCTTCATGGAATACCAAGGCCTGCAGTAAAGAGAAAGGCCACTTATAAGAGATGGCTATAAAATTCTAAGGCAGATTTTCAAGTGTGTCTTTGAAACAGTTTGTCCAAACAAAATGAAACTATTTCTGGTAGAGTCTAGAAATGGGAGAAATGGAAAAAACACACTTAGCATGCTGGTGGAAGTATAAAGGAACAGTTTTTGTGCAGAAATATTTTGCAGTGTATATTGAGGGACTTTTAAAAATGGTCAGATCCTTTATCCCAATAATTTACTCATAATCTGCCTTTTTAAAAAGTCTAGAAAAAGTTAAGAGAACAGCTAAATAAATTTGATACCGCTATATTGTGGAATAATATATAACTATTAAAATTATATTACATTACATAAATGCATTTATGATAGCATGGGAGAATTGGTTTTATTATCATATTAGCCTAAGGTTCTGCTGTAGTTTTTCTTGAGTATTTTAATTCTCTAGGTCTGCCTTTCCTTTAATATCCAACCGAAATGGCTGGAGCCCCCACCCTAGTATTAATAGTAGGATTTATACCCTCTACTCCATTGCTGCTCGTCAAACAAACAAACACCCCTTCAGAAAGAAATTGACCAAGAGCTTTAAAGGGACATTCATAAAAGGAAAAAATACAAATGACCTATGACTATATGCAAAAATGTTCAACCTCAAAATTTAATAGGAGAAATGAAAATTTCTCTCTTGCTTATCAAACAGGCTATGATGAAATAAAGATAATACCTGGGCTGTCAGGAAAACAAGGAAACAAGGGCACTCATAGTAGTTTGTGGCAGGGCAGCAGCCTCTTTTAGGGCAAATCTGCCAATATATCATTTGGCCCAGCAATACCTGCTCCATAAACTTATCCTCTGTACATAATTGGATAAGCGCATTGGAAGCAATATATACTATTCTGTGGCTAGTTGTATTGAAGTATAAAAAGAACCCAGTGATGTTAATTCTTGGTCACTCTGTGAATTTTGGTAGATAAGAAACAGGGAAGTGCTTGACATGGTACCTAACACACAGTAGGTGCTTCATAAGTGTTTATCAAACGATAAGTTAATTCAGATGGGTAGACACTTTTGGGGAAATAGGTTTTGTCTCAAAGAGTATCTTGCATTTTAGTCTCGTGTTCTAAATATTTCTGATCAACATTTGTAGCTGTGGGACTAGGGCTTAGGGGATAGGGCACAGCCATCTGTCAAGAACAGTGGGAGACTTTAAGGGATGAGATTTCTTTCTGTTTGTCTGTCTTTCTTGTCTTTTTTGTACAAATTAACTATGAAAATGAATGTGGTCTCCAAACAAGACCGGAGAAAGAGATTAGTAGTGAGCCTTGGAAAAGTCTGTAGGGGGCAAGGTAGACCAAATCAGGTTGCTCTGTGATTTATTTAGCTTATGCAGTGCTTTGGGTGAGAGAAAAATTAACTGGGTCATCTGATTGACAAGCATAATCATTTTAGATAAATTTGCATAGTCTGGAGAGATGGTCTCAGGCCCTGCTGAAAGGAGGTGTAGCTTGCTTTCAAGTCTTTTCTCCTCCTCTGCTCAAACACTTTTCCCATAACACACCTGAAAAATCCCCCAACCTTTGTTGCAAAAGAATTTAGCTACAGTAATCAGTGAAGACAACTTGAAATATTGGACTTCATATCAGCAGGTTACAACACATTAAAATACGCTTGGATTTTAATGGTGAAAATATGTCGAATTAGAAACTTCTGCAAGTTGCATTACTTTCTCAGCAATTCCCAACAGAGTATGTTTAAATCACTCAATGTAAGAAAGCATCTAAAATAGGTTAAGAGACTTGTTCTTAACTGTTTGTGTTACAAAGGGAAGGATGAAGTAACGCCGCTCAGTTAGAAGGACTTTGGATAGAAAATTCAATTTAGGTATATAACATGGTGTCTAAGAAGAAAAATGAGTTTTAGAAAACGGCTATGGCATTATTTTTTTTTATTGATTGTAATGCCTGAGAATTTTTACCATGTGAATTGTATAGGCAATTAAAGAAAATAAAGCTTACATTTTAGTCTCATTTTGAATATGCATTACAGCTAGAATTCTATCATTTGAATTTTTCTAAGTTCTGCTTACCCCAGCAACTAAATATTATTATCCACTTTACAGAGAAAGTTATGAGTGGCTGGTAAGAAAATCCTAATTTTTTCCACAGCCATTTCCCCTGACTAATTTATTAACGTTATCTGCACCAAACTTATTCAAAGTATTGAAATCTATGGTGTTATCAGACCAGGCTGGCAAAAGAAAGCTCAGTTTTAAAAAAATTATACACCAAGTGTGAATAGAGTTGGCATTTTGAAGAGGGTCCCACTCTCAATAAGTAAATCTTCTCAGTATAATTCTGAAGCTCAAATGTTTCTGATTAGCGTCCTGCTGTCTTATTGGTACCTCCTGTAAGTCAGAAAGATAGTAGAGTGCATGCGGTCCTCACATCTTGGCCATGATTGAGTCCAGGTTTGAGAGGAGGGCAGTGACCTGATGAAGAAGTGCAAGCCTTCTCTGCCCGAGTCAGAGACTCAAAGCTTTAGAACTCTGGCACGGGTGTTTGTTCAACCATCTAATCTTTAATATTGTCGTATTTTTAAACGAGACACTCAGCCTGGTGGCCTGTGGGAAACCGGTTGTTATAGAATTTTGCAAGCAGCCTTCAGTTTAAAACAGTTTGAACTGCATTTATTGTCATGAGGAGGGTGTTGTCTTGTCTTCCCGGAGACTCCTTCTAAGAGCAAAAATAAAATGATGCAGTGCAGGAAGAAGAAGGAATGATTTCAGTTATAAACTTGATGTTTAGTTATAAGCTTATTATTATATATTTGTAATAATAATTAAAATATATTCTACTGAAACTGTCATTCTAATACTAAAATTATAACTAGATGAGTGTTAATGAAATCAATAAGAATTTCAATAAGATCTTTGTAAATTTCTTTAAGTTTCTCAACTGAAAATGTTAAATTTCTCCCCTACTGATGGATTTTAGGTGATGCTAGTGAAGACTGCAGGAGATTCAAAGAAAAGGACTTATAGAAATGTTTGAAGCTGTCTTTGGACCTGAAAGTATGACATTCCTTTGCTCATATAAAAAGTCACATAATGAAATGTTTAAGAAAGCTAACAGGGTACAGATCGAATCAGAGCCGCAAAGAACAAAATCACTGAGCTTCACTTCTGATCAGCGTAAGATGTTTTGTTTGGGTCCTTTGGCTAAAGTTGGAAAGGAATGACGTGCTGAGTGGCTCATCTCAGGATGCTGAGATGCCTCCAGGCAGAAAGTCCAATGGAAAAAAACAACTCTCAGCCAGACTCACAAAGTGAATGTCACCGTGAGGAAAGCCACACCTTTTATTGCTTCTTATGGGGAACAGAAAGAACTGCAAGTGTTTGTAGAGTCTTAAGTAGTCTTAACACAGACCCAAACTGTGAAAAGCTCGATGAGATTGAGGAGTGGGGTGATGAAGAGTCATGCACATTTTTATGTGCTTTCAAGTAAAAATTTCATATTCCATTTAGGAACTTTTTAAAGAAGTGATAGTATTAACATCACCTAGAAGCAAATACATTTTCCAATAGGTCTTCGTGCTGTGCTGCAGTGCACTGGTGTGTTGTTGGGGAGTTATGCTTGTGCCAAGATATCGAAGCAGTCGGGCCAAACTGGGCAACCGGAGCGCCTCTGTTGGCCTAGCTCGCCGGGTTGTGCCACACGAATAGTACCCTTTTTCTATGTGTGTCATGACCTGGCGGAGGCTAAAAACCTGCTTTGCAAAATTCCTGAAGTCTAAAAGAAGGGACATGTAAAATTATTTTATGAGTGAATAAACAGAGGCAGAAAGAGTACAGCATCCCCTAAAAGGACACATGACATGCGTGGTGATAACGGGCCTGGAGGGAGTCCAGGGGACTTCCCGTCGGGCTTTTTTGCTTTCTTCACTTGACCACACTGACACTCTAACAATAAATACTCAAAAAAGTTCTAGCAAATGTTCAGGAGTGACGGCATATGGAGCGTTTGATTTTGTTTGTGTTTAAAATACAATTTCCAAACAGATGGCATTGGTTTAGCTGTTGTGCGCCTTTGTATCTTTTTGTTCTCAGTAAAGAGATGAGAACCATAGCTCTTTGAAACATCCAGCTCCCAGGTTTGTATTCCATAATCTGCCTCCCCACATTTGCAAAGTTACAGGCTTTTGTCCCTAAAATACGTTTGCTTGTCAGTGAGATTACAGTGACTCTCAACAGTGGTTTCAGCTGATCTTGGGTTAAGGCAACTGTTTCTCTGAAAAGTTGGATGGCCAGGGACAAGGCTTACAAAAATGAAGTCAGTGGCATATGTGTCCTATTAGATAAGTTGGTATTTAATATCCACATATATTTTTAAACATCCAGTCTGTCATTTTTCCCTTTCAACCTTGGTGGTGAGGGCAGTTGGAGGAGAGAAAAAAAACCAAAACTTAACATACTAGAAATTCATAAAATTGTGAATGTCACTTTATCATCATACCTGTACTTTCCCATTAGCTGGGACCTGAATATTATTCCAGGGAACGTTAGCATGCCAGTTTTGTTTCCCCTTGTCTGTATTTAGCTTCCCTTTTGTCTGTATTTAGCTTTTCCTGATAGCTCTTCACCCATCTTTCCAAAAGTTAGCTAAAGTCAGTGTTTCCCCACCGAAAAATGCAACTTCCAGCAATATTCAAGTAATATGTTCTTCTCCTTGCACTAACGTGGTTGATATCTTAGGTTAAAACTGTTATATAAGAAGACGCGTGCTTAATCACCAACAGCCTCTGCAGGATATTTCACCGGAAGCTGTGAAGCTGCACTTGAATTGTAACCCATAAGCAGAGGAGTCATTTTCTTCCTGGGACCTTGAGAGAGAGAGACTCTGTAAAACCAAACTGGGTTATCTTCTCAAGCTTCAAGTTGTGAATTGTGGTCCATAGAAAACTGAGAGTCATGGATATATTTTGCTCTTTTATTCCCTAAATTCTAGAATTCAGGATATTTTGCTAATTTTTTTTTCTGCAGGATCTGGCTCTTTTTAAGTGTCCTCATTATAAGGTGGTGTGGATTATTTGAAGACGAGAGTATTTGGTAAATGCTTCATCCGACTAAACCTAATTTAACTAATTTGGAAGAGGATTAAGGAGACTCAGACCCTGGTATGATCGGGGGCGGGGGGGGAAGAGCCAAGAGTAATGTACTGAGCTGCCAGAACTATTGTTTCAGACGTTGTGAAATCAGATTTAGATCTCATACACAAGCTCTTGGCTGAAGAAGAAGAGTTTCCAGTTTGGAGAGAAAACCAGCTTCTCCCAGCTGCTGTAACAGGAGCATGAAAATGGTGTTTAAAGGAAAGAAAACCTGCATGTAAAAAATTGGTTTGAAGGGTTGGAGTTCAGTTGGTTTTCTGTCTTCCTTTTTAATTTAGCTCCTTTTCTTAGGCTAGATAGCCTTAGGCTACTCTGGATAAAATTAATCTTTCTTATATTGGATCTTTGTGAACAAAGTAACAGAATATCCCCATTTCACAGATGAGGAGACTGCTGCTCCCAAAGGTTAGGTGCCTAGCGCACACTCACACAGCCAGGAGCCAGGATTCCACGTGGGTTCTTCTCACTGGAAAGCCTGGGCTGTGGACCACTGTGCTCTGTCATCTTCCACAGCAAACTGATTATTCAACTCAGTGTCGTTGCACACTGTCTCAGTCTGTTCCAGCTGCTGTAACAAAAATACCACAGGCTAGGTGGCTTAAACAACAAACATTTATTTCTCGCAGTTCTGGAGGCTGAGAAGTCCATGATCACGGTGCTGGCAGATTCAGTATCTGGGGAGGGCCCTCTTCCTGGTTCATAGGCAAGGATCTTTTGGGTGTCCTCACATGGCAGAAGTGGTAAGGGACCTCTCCCGGTTCTCTTTAATAAGAGCAGAATCCCACTGAGGGCTCCTCATCACCTCCCAAAGGCTCTACCTCCAAATACTCTCACACTAGGGATTAGGATTTCAACGTATGAATTTGGGAGTGGGGGTGGGGAGACGGATACAGACTTCTAGTCTGTAGTAGACACCTAACCCTGCTTTTTGGTGGTTTTCCTTAATTATTGTTGTATGGCTGGCAGGGCTGATTTTATTTAGCAAGTGACCCTTCTGATTACTGGTCCTTAAGAAAATAATCATTTGTGTTTTATTCTGACCTGGTTTTTAGATTCTTTATTTGCAGTTTTTCACTGTGGTTTTGCAGATCTCCGGACAGTTTCTCAATTATTGCAGATATCAGTATAAACATTTATTCTGCAAATTAGCAGCACCCCAGCAACCCATCTGTAAGCGATAGGCAGGAATTTGAAGTTCTCACAGCCTTCTCCTTAAGCCTCTCGCTATCATTGTTCCCGAATGTGGTGCTCGGAGCACAGTCGGGACTCAATCTTTGTGAAATAAATGAGCCTATCTGATCATCCTGAAAGACTCTCCAATAACATCTCCCTTGCTGATGCAGGATTACCTCCTAAAAGGCTGCTGTTTACATAACCGTATGTTTCTCAAGATAGTTAACACTTAGACAGATATAATTTATCAGACTAGCTGGCTTTCATCTAGCAATGAGTAATTTCTAAAGGCATTGGAGATGCTGGTGGATGTTTTTGAGCAAGAGCAACTAAAAGATTGGTTCATTTCTTGAATATACACTCATTTATCATTTGCTTTGATACAAGCCACAGAAATAGAAAGATGAATATGATTCTATACCTGCTGTCAGGTGGGATAATTGTTATGTTGTTATGTACAGGCTGAAATGGGACCCCAGCGTTAGGGCATTCAGCTTGCACTTAGGAGTAATGGAAGGTTCCAAGAGAAGATGAGCCTGAGGTGGTTCTTCAGGGCTAACAGATGGAGTTTGTTGTTTTGGAGCATAGGCTGAGCTCTGAGGAGTAGTGGGAAATGAGCTGTAGAGGTAAGTAGGTATCAGATCAGGAAGGGCCTTGTGTGCTGAGCTGAAGAGAAGAGTGCCGTCTCCTGAAAGTTATGGAAAACCACTGAAGATATTAAGCAGAGGAATGACATGCTCATTTTGAAAATTATCTCTGGCTACCATGTGGAGAATAGATAGGATGGGGTCAAAACTAGAGATGAGGTTAACAGAGAGGCAGTCACTGTAGTCCAGGCAAGAGTTGAGGAGGGCCTGCATTACTGCAGTGAGATAGATGGAATGCTTCCCATTTGGAGGCTAAAACTGGAAGGTACAGGGCCTGGTGACTGACGTATGGTAAGGAGAAGTGGAGAGGGGAACCTGGAATGAGATTCCTTTGTTTCTGCGCTTTTCCTGAACACACTGTAGAAAAGTGATGCCTTTTCAATAACTTTATAAGGCAGTGAGTCTCAATGGCAGCTGCTAAGGTTATGATGAAATGATGCTAAAGAAATAAGTGAGAAACAAGGGTTAGTCTTTCAATACACAATTGAAACATCGGTGATCAGTTGTAGAAAAGTGGAGGAGGCCGTAAAATGTTGGCATTTCCTCCACCCACCAATGGCACAGGCCCCACCCTCATGGTCAAGGTTGGCACCCACTTATGCAAGACACCCCCCGGTGCAATATGGCAGATGCTCCACTGGACCTTATGCTTCTTGAAATAATTTTGACAAAGATAAATATCTATAAACATATTTGGCCTAATTGGGGAAACAAATACACAATGTGATATGTGTTGTGAATCTATCCTTGGTTCTCATTTTTCCATGCCAATCTATTATGAGAAAGAATCTGTGTCACGAGTGGTTTTCCTCTAGATATTCCTTATCCCTTCAGTAATTTGTCATATAAACTCCCGTCTTCCATACTTGATATTCAACTGTATGTACCTTGAAGTTGGTCTCAGTGTGTTACTAGTCAAGAATAGGGCTCCAAAAAAAAAGGCATATATATATATATATATATATATATATATATATATATATAGCTAGATTGTAAACTCTAAAGCAGAACCACTCTCTATAGAAGATACTTGTTATTCTGGAGATTAGACTGCTTCTAGGAGATATGATATGTATGTAGACTATGTTGTATCAGCAAAGTTTGACTGAATTGAGAATCAAACTGCATTACATAATAACTAGTAGGATGTAGGATGTTTGTCAGTTAAATTCCAAGAAAGTAGAGAGTGGCTATTTGGCAATTAATTCAAAATGAACACATGATTGCATTCTTCCAGAAAGAACTACATCCGGGCTTGAGAACATAAGCCCTCCTGCAAACCAAGGAGGGCTCTCAACTCCGTTAGAAGTCTGGGAAACTTTATCTTCCAAAGTAAAAGGAATAGCTGACAAAAGGCAATTAACCTTATGAAATGAGCAATAATAATTTGTGACATTTAGTGGTGTGCAGGTTATGGACCTTTGATTGACACAGAATTCCCCTAAAAATATTTTATACCATTAATTGAATAAGCTCTAAGGTGAAGGAAAGACTATCCTAGCATCAGCTAGAAGGACATTTCAAGTTAAGAGGTGAAAAGATAATGCCAATATATGTTTCACAATACATTTTTTTTAAGAAAAGAAAAAAAAAGACCTTCTAAAAGACTGTGTAGTCATAAAAAGGATATATAAATGGTCTTGTTTAAGATTAATTTCCATCAGTCAACGATAGTTGCACTTTTTCCTCTCCAGTCCTTCTTGAGTTAATTAGTAACTATAGTCCTGGTAAAGTTTAAAGTTCCTTTACAATGTGTTAGATAACAGTCCTGCTATTACTTCTTATTAGTGCTTAGAGCTGGAATATGCCTTAGAATTCACTAGCCTAATCACCCCATTTTACAGAGGAAGAAACTAAGGACCAAGAAAGGTCCTTAATTTGACTTGCTACAGCTCAACACAAAGAAAAAGACTTTCACCCAGAACACTGAAGCACTTAATATAGCATGCATATCTTTGTTAATCAGAAAAGCTTTATTGTGTTCTGTTTACTGAAGTTAAGTAAATCACAAAGCCTTAACTAGTGTCTCCCTGAAATAAATGTGACCATCTTGATGTGCATGCGTGGTGGGCTCTCATTAACCTTCCTCAGGTTTAAGCAATATTTCGTTCTAATTGGCTTCATTTTCAATTGGCCATTATTTAATCTATTGAGATTGACCAGTGTAATATATGGCTTTCAGGATTTCAACACAATTTGGGGATTTTTTTTGCAATGCAGATATTTTCTTTTTGCCCAAGGCAATAATAGACAGGGATGCAAACACTGCTTTAAAGAGGGTGTCTGCTGATTTACATATTTTAAAAGTATTAAGATCAAAGGTAATGAGAATTTAATCCATATGGCATGCAGAAGATAAATAAGAATATTAATACTGTATCAAATACTAATTAAAAGAAACACATGGATTCAATTTTAAGAATGTAACACAGGGATAAAATACTCTTTGTAAAGACCCGATTCTTTCATAAAAAGGACAGTTATGGTGAGTTGCTTTTCCACCCTCGGGGTGAACTACTGGCTGGTTCATATATGTAGCTTTCATAGAGTCATGATAATAATTATGAGACAGTGATTGTGCTTTAACAGTTACGAAGTGCTTTCACATCTTTTTTGACCCTCAAAGCAAACCTTTTAGGTCCTAGAACTCTTACCAGTATATCATTGAAGAGGAAATATGCTCATAGAGGCAAATGAACCCGGACCTAATCTCAACCTGTCTTAACCTCCTCCTCCCTCCCTCTCTCTCTCTCCCCTTCGTCCTCTCCCTTCCTCTCCCCTCTCTCTCCTTTAATGATGGTTACTCAGATACAGAAAGATAAGCACTGTCACTCACTAAGAATAATGGATGTGTAAACAACATTTTTAGACTATAACTATTCATATAGTTTATGCTAGTCATCTCCCTTCTAGCAATCTAATTTTGGAAATAATAAGAGATATTTGTGGCAATTATAAGTGAAAAATATTAACAAACCAAATGTCCAACAACATCTTAAATGATGTAATATTAGGAAGCTATTAAATCATGTTTACAAAGAATATTTACAGTTACCATCAAGTGTTTGTATTTAAGTGTTAAGAGAAAAAAAGTAGAATATAAGATATATAATGTAATTTTTCATATATATTTACATATACCCACATATTTATATTTTATCTATATCAAGAGTTGGCAAATATTTTCTGTGTTGAACCAGAGAGTAAACATTTTAAGTTTGGTGGGCCATAATATCCGTTGTTGTAGGGTAAAAGCAGCATAGACAGTACATAAGCTAATCAACATGACTGTATTCCAATAAAGCTTTATTTATGGACACCTAAATTTAAATTTCATATAATTTTCACAAGCCACAAAATATTATTACTCTTTTGATTTTTTTTCAAGTATTTAAAATGTAAAAACCATTCTTTGGTCACAGGCGATACAAAAATAGCAGTGGGCCTGAGGGTCAGAGTTTGCCAACCCCTGATTTACATCACTGAAAGAAACACCCTAAAATAGCTGATTACCTCTGGGTAGCAGAATTATGAGAGATCCTTATTTTTTTCCTTAATATACTTGCGTATATGTTCTATATTTTCTATAGTACATATACTTTAAAAATAGAAAGAAAAAAATAAGCATTTTTTTTAAAAGAAAGAATTTGTCCAAGTTTAACAAACGGTAAGTGGCAGGGGTAGGTTTTGAACAGAGAACCCCTTTCTGCCATACCCAGTGCCCCCTAGAATCGCATGGCTGGAAGAGTCTTTAGAGATGTATTAATAGTACAACCCTTTATTTTACAAAAGGAAGTGAAGACTCCCAAAACTTAACAACACGCTCAAGATACATGGCAATCAGTGGCAGAGAGGCAATTTTTATTACTGGTGCCTTTGCTCCTTACTAAAGAGTCAAAGGCCAGAGGCTGTGGCTTTGACAGTGTTTAAGAATGTTTAAGAAGGAAAGCAGGGAATTCCCTGGCGGTTCAGTGGTTAGGACTCCAAGCTTCCACTGCAGGCGGCATGGGTTCAATCGCGGGGAACTAAGTAAGATCCTGCATGCCGTGTGGCACAGCCAAAAAAAAAAAAAAAAAAAGAAGGACAGCAGAGGCAGGCCCTGAGAGAGCGTCAAGATCTCAGGTTTCTAGAAATAAGAGCAGGCTGCCCCTGGTCCTTTCCTCTCCTCCCAATTGGCCCATCAACATGCCAGCATAAGGAGCGGAAAGCGAAGCTGTTGGAAGTTAAAGTAGTTTCTAGGTTGTGATTCATTTGAACTTGTATGTGTTCTAATGGCTCTGAATTCATATCCCCAGAATATTAGAAATACCAACCAAAAATTTAAAAATAAACAGGTTCCCATGTCCTGATGACCACAAAATAACAGACTCAGAAAAACTTTTCCTATTCAGATAAAGTTTTTGTTATTTTTAAGGTGCAGAGGGAAGACAGGTTATAAAGGATAACTCTAGTTGAAGGACCCAAACAAAGGTGAAGGACTTATCATTCTTCAATATTTACTGTACTCGCCTCATATGGGTTATATACCCTGTGAGTGCTTAATGCATGTATATAAAACTATATCATAATATAAGCCCACATGGTCCTTTATAGTCACACATATGTTTAATTACAAGATGACTTCGTTGTAAGGCTTTTGCTGGCAAGTAATTGCACACCTAACTCAAACTAGCTGAAACAGTAAAGAGGATTTATTGGCTCACTTAATTGAAATGTCCTGAGTACATGAGGCATGACTTGCTCAGGACTTCAGGCTCTGTTCTTTGCAATATCCTTGACTCTGCCATCCTGCCTGGTTTAGCTTCACTCTTGGTTTGGTTTCTCTTAAGATGGCAAAATGGCTACAGCAGTTGTAGACTTTACATTTAAATTAAACCCTGTTCACATGGAGATAGACCTCCATGTCCCACAGTTTGACTGGACTACCCCTAACCAATCCCTGTGGCTGTGAGCTCATTGGCTGAGGCCTGGGTTGTATGCACCAATTACTCTAAGGAAGGGAATGAAGTTGCCCCGACTTAGACCAATTAGAGCCTATCCCTGGGTCAGGGGCAGGATCAGTCTCTCCCAAATACAACTGCTAGGCATTGTAGAAGCAGTAGAAAGGATATTGGAGAGATAACAGTGTTCATTTTATCAGTCAAGGTCCAGTCAGGAGACAGAAACCACACCAGATATTTTAACTGAGAGAATTTAACTCTTTAGTTGGTAACCGATATTCGAGAACTGAAAAGGCAAAAGGGGAGACCCTGCAGTATCCTGGAGATAATAACTTTAGGAAGCAGCTACCACTCCTAAAGTTTGAGGACCAAAAGATGTGATTGTTAGAACTTAGGCTGGGATGAGGGGCCTCCCAGAGCTGAAGTTCAGCCCTCTGAGAAGAGTCCAGCTGGTGCTGGTGGCTGAGGGGATGCGGTGAGGCTAGTTCTGGCGTGTGGGCACAGTGCACATTGGAACTGTGACTGCTGGAGTCAACAGTGCTGCCAGGGTGAAGATTTGTGGCTGCAGTGATGCTGATTGGAACAAGAGGCAAACAGAAAGAAGCAAGTCCCACCTTCCCCTGCCTCACAGTCTCCCTCTAGCGCCCCCCGTTGGCAGAGCCTCATAGGAAGTCATATAGCAAAGGAGAAATGATTTGTCAGGTCCCATCCCTACCATCACAGAGTGTGGAACTGAGAGTAATAGTAATAGTATGAGGGCGAGAAGAAAAGAGAAAAGAAATTAGTGTGCTTGTGCATACACACTCATGCATAAGAAAGTCAAGAAGATACATAGAGCTGCTATAGTCCTTGTTACTATAAATGAAATGGTCATAAAGCCCTAGTTGATGCTTATAATTTTCTTATTCCTTAACCTGTGATCTCTCAGCCAAGAGGATCAGCTTGTTGAGGATCTCAGCTTGTTGAGGATCTTTACCTCATTCCTGAAGGGTCTGAATCTTCACTGGTTCTGCATATTTCTGCTTGCTTTAGTTTGCCATTAACTTTTACTGTTGGACATGGAAGTACTGAGAGGGCCAAAGAAGGTCCTGAGTTCCAGACAGAGTCCTCTTTGCCCCACTGTGTAGTCCCAGTTCCCTGACAATCAGGATCATTCCGTTCAGTAATCCCTTTCTGTAACCTGTTGGTTCAGTGGCATAAGGAGCCCCAAATGCCAAGTGGCAGTCTCATCTTCCAATTCAGTGGAACCACTGTTATATCCCCAGGTGGAAGCATTCCTCTCTTGGGTACCAAGACCTTCAAATCAGGAGAAGTGAAAGTTGTGGGGATAAGAAGCAAAAATTCTATATCAAACTATTTTAATTATTTAGGAAGTAATAAAAGTTCTAGAATGGATCCATTATCTCTGATTTATTACTCCCTGGAAAAATATTTTTACCTTAGACTTTAATCTCCTGGAGGGCAAAGTCTCCAACTCGTTCTTTTTTGGACGCCTAGTAGGGCCTTTTATAACATCTACCTGAGAGGCAGTCAATAAATGCTGGTTAAATGTATTGGTAGATAGATAGCTAGATATGGGCTAACTGGGGTGTGTCAGAAGACTAAAATTTTTTTTATTTTCACTTTAATGTCGCTAGCTCACACATGAAGGCTAGGTTTCTTCAGTCTGGACTTAACGAATAAGTTCTAGTAACCTATGACTCAGCACCCCATTTATCAGTATTGGGTTGAAGATTACTAGGATATGAATTCCTCAAACGAGATGGTGGGTCCCTACTTCCCTTCAGAGTGTCATGGCTTTTGGATAGTGTTTTACATTACTGTGCACTTTAAAATGGAATATCTTAAATTTTAGAAGATTCATTTTCCTGTGACTTTAAATAGGGAAATACTTCATTAGCTCCTCTTCCCAAATCCTGAGGAGCTACTGAAATGTGAACCAAAGCAGTCTTCCACTGCCTGGAGCTCCTTCACAACATCAAACACTTAATGAAAATGTTTTCCTCAAACCTCAAGCATTTCCAGATATTAAATGTGAAGAGGAAAGATTTTTCTCTAACTGCAAAGTGTTCTACAACTGCAGGGTATGTGAGAATGCCTGTGTGTGTGTGTGTGTGTGTGTGTGTGTGTGTGTGTGTGTGTATTTCCCATTTAATACTTCTGAGATAAATTGAATATTATGCCCAAACCCTCTCTAAACAAGGTTGCATAAACAATACCTGTTTGGGGTATTCTCAAGGGTTCATTAGGAAGAAGTAGGGAGGTATGTGTGCCCTCCCCCAAACACAGCCAAGCTGTCATCCTGAGAGAAAGTGGGTTCTCATGCACACAAGGTTGCTGTGCTCTCTCAGGGCTATAATATCTGGTGACCCAACATGGTTTGTTTCAGGGGAAGAGGCAGGGGTGGACAAAAAGGTACCAAGCAGCTTAATTTTAATTAGATCTGTTTTGCTAAAGCATAAATTTAAGGGCTAGCCTGGACTTTAAAAACAGAACAGCTGTTCTATATTTGAAGGTTCACCCTCTCCTGAGCTGCTATGAAGTACTTTGTTTTAAATAAATAATATCAAAAGTAGTTCCCTGTGAGAGGGTATTGGAAAGTTAATAAATATTTTCTGTTAAAGGATTTCAAAAGCATCCTAAGGTAAATACAGTGAACACTCTTAATTACTGTTAAAAATTTGCATTTTACATAATTTATACTTTGTTTAAAATATATTAAATATCCTAGGTTAGTAATATATTTGCTGTGTTATCCACAATCTGCACTCATTTCTCTGAACTAACTGCTAAAATATTCACATTGTTCACTTGCGAAACTCGCTTTAAAAGAGTAGATATTATGGTCTAAGTGAACAGACCCCCCCCAGGAATTGTGTTGTCCCCAACTGATGGTGGCATTACATGGAGGGCCTGGAAAGCTTACTGAAGGCTTGGATCTTTAGCAGTAGCTCCAAAGAGCTTTGCACTTTCTTAGAGAAATGACTTTGTTACAGAAATTCTACATAGTATGGGGAACAAGTTATTATTTTTAAGAAATTCATATTCTAATTAGTCCCTAAATCCTGGGCAACAAAAAGTTTATGGATTGCATTTAATTACTCAGCATGTTTGTAGAGCTTGTCACTATAGAAGCAACTATTCATATAAAGGCAATAAAATATGCTTCTTGGTTGTGTAATAAAATGAGAAACTATGACCAGCAGAGAACTGGAGAATCAGCATCACCTAATTTAAAGATCCGTAATTTGTAAATAGTATTCTTTCTTTGGACAAGACCTTTTCAAGTCATTTGAGCGCAGAGTGGGCACTGCCAGTTACAACCCCAATTGTCAGTGCTTTGGTTTTTATATACGTATATATAAAGTAATAAAATATTTTCAAACACCCAGAAAAGAAGAAAAATAGTACTAAAACACCCCCATAAGAGGTCTTAATATCCCACCCTGTTTGCATCAAGTTTTTTTTTTAATTTGAAATACTGTTGAAACCCCCCATCACCCTATCCCAATCCTATCCTTCCTCTCTTATCCCTACGGTAATCACTATTCTGAATTTTCATTTCATTCCCTAACATGTTATTAACTTTTTGTTAAATGTGTAGTGACTTGGTTCAGGACACACTACCCCAAAATATGACACCATATTGAATATTTCAAGCTGAAAGAATTTGAGAAATGGCATGTGCAGGAAGGACTTTCTGCCCTTCCCCTAAAGCACATCATGAAACTCTCATATAAGAGGTGTCCTCCCTATGCTTAGAGGAAAGGAGCGTCCTTGTCTCCCAAGAGAAGGGACACAGAGAGGAATCTGATCAAACACACCTTGCTAAGTTTCCCCCAGTTTACTACCCTTAGCTCACCTTTGTCCTAGCACATTATTCTACTCTTCAACAAACCTAGCATAAAAACACTCAAGTTTAACCATTTCTTTGGGTCTTCATTTCCTTATGAAGGCTCCCGTGTCATGTAAAATTTATATTAAGTAAATTTGTTTTTCTCCTGTTAATCTGTCTTTGTCAGTCTAATTTTCAGACCCAGCCAGGGACCCTAAGAGGGTTGAAAAAAATAGGCAGAAGCCAATTTACCCTGAAACTAAAGAATTTTAGGCTCAGGAGCAGCCACTCCCACCACTTCCTCCAAGACCCAGAGGTTGTCAGGGTAGAAGTCTAGAGCACCACCCAAGGATGGGGGGGGCCTCTCTGGGCCTGGAGTGGGAGCCCTGGAGCTGCCAGGATGACCTCTGCACCCTTCCAGCTCCCAGGAGCCAGAGATTTTCTGCCCCTGGTAGATCTCCCTGCACCTCTGATTCCCCTCAACCTGTGAGAAGAATCTGCTCCTTGCTCAGGGGCCATGCTCCAGGCTGCCTGGGGAGCCCTGCCCAGAAGGGTCATATGGCCATTCTGCTGTGCAAGAAGGACAGAAGTTACAGAGTTGTGATGCTTAAAGAATCTTTTCTAAAGGATCCTTGTTTTCTTATATTTGTTGTTCAGCCTTACTAGAAAAAAGATGGAATTGTCTTTTAACACTCTCTATAGAGAAATTTATTACAAAACTGAAGTCAAAGAGAATGAAGCTAACAAATATAAGAAAAGATTGTATTATAAAGGTGTGCTGAATAGTTAATATTATGTTGTTTTTCTGGATTTTATTATTCGTAGTATTTGTCAGCTTTTTAAAATTTATGATTTGTTGTGTTTTTCTTATTCAAAATTAATATTCAATTTTGTACATAATTTTGTATTCTGTTTGATATTTACAATTTTTCTTAATGAGGCCCCCCCAAATTATATAAGCTTCAGGTCCTATACAAGCTTCTATATACAAAAGCATAAATAGTATATTTTTTAAACTTTACAAATGCAGAATATATTTATCACTCTGAAAGCTTATTTTTTTCTTAAAATGTTTCCAATATTTATCCATGTTGATACATGTATTTTGTTAATTTCATGGAAACAACACAGCATCTATTTTGTTTTACATTGGCATTTAGGTTGTTCATGAGTTTTCAGTGTTCAAAATGATGCCGCGATGGATGTTCTTGTGCATGTCTTCTTATATACAAGTACAAGGGTGTATCCCTTCCTAAATAGGAATTACTGGGTCACACGAGATGCACATCTACTGTTCAGAATACTGCCAAATTTCTCTCCAAAAATAAGGTACAAATTTGCACTCATACCAGAAGACTATTAGCCTTCCTTTTCTCCATATCCTCACCAACCCTAAGAATTTACAGATTAAAAAACAAAACTTTCCAGTCAGAAACACAGTGATGTATGGCTTTCTTTGCTTGTCTCTGACTAATAATAAAGATAAGCACTTTCTCATATGTTAATGAGTATCTGAATTTCTTTTTTATGAACTGCCTATTCATGTCCTTCATTTATTTTTCTATTGGGTTGTCTTTCTTTCATTGATTTGGAAGAATTATTTCTATACTATGGATATTTTTTGTGCCTTAGATGCATTGCAGATATATTCTCCTAGTCTGTGTCTTGTTTTCTGTATTTATGTATAGTATCTTTTACTGAGCAGATGATTTTAATTTTAACATAGTTTTACTAATTTCTTCTTTATAGCTTGTGCTTTTTGTGCCTTGTTTAAGAAATCTTTCCTCTCCAAGCTCATAAAAATATTAAACTTTATGTCTCTTTAAAGTTTTACTATTTTGCTTTTCACATGTAGGTACTCACTCCACCTCAAATTTATTTTTGTATATAACATGAGAGAGGGAACTAATTTTCTTTTCTTCTGTATGGATAACCAGTTGGTCCCGCTCCACTGGTGGAATAGTATGTTCTTTCCCTACTGACTTGTGACATAGATTATATTCATTTCCTATGGCTCCTGTAACAAATTACCACTAATTTGGTAGCTTAAAACAACACAAATTTATTATCTTACAATTCTTGAGGTCAGAAGTCCAAAATGGGTCCTGCTGGGCTGAAATCAAGGTGTAGGCAGAGCTTCATCCCTTCTAGAGGGGAGAATTCATTTCCTTGCCTTTCCAACTTCTGCATGGCTTCTGCATTGCTTCTGCATTCTGGCTCACGACCCCATTCCTCTATCTTAAAAATCAGCAGTGCCAGGCCACGTCCTTCTCACAGTGCCATTTGTCTGACACTGACTCTTCTGCTTCCCACTTCCAGTTTAAAAGACTTTTGTGATTACATTGTGCTCACCCAGATAATCCAGGATAATCTCCCTATTCTAAAGTCAGGTCAGCTGTTTAGCAACTGTAATTCCATCTGTACCCTTAATTCCCCTTTACTATGTAACCTAACATATTCACAAATTCTGAGAACTGGAATGTGTGCATCTTTTGGTGGGTGGGTGAGGTTGGGCATTATTCTGCCTATCACATCGATCAAGGTTCCAAGTCGGTTTCTGGGCTTTCCATTCTGTCCTATGGGTGTATTTGTCTATTCTTGTGCCAATATCATACCATTTTAATTACAACTGTTTTGTAATAAGTTTTGATAGCTGGTAGACAAGACTTATCCCCCTCCACACACCTGGTGTTATTCTTCAAATTGTTTTTGAATATTCTTGCTCTTCTGATCATCCAGGTAAATTTTAGGATTAGCTCATCAAGTTGCATAGGAAGTAGGTTGGGATTTTGTCCAGAATATGTAGTTTAAATTGGAAAGAATTTCTGTCCTCAAGTAGAGAATATTGTATCTATTCAGTTTGTCTTTTATGTCTTTCAATAATGTTTTTTAAAATACTTTTTCTATAAGCCTTTCATATCTTTCCTTAGATTAATTTTTTAAATTTTTGTTAAACTTATTTATCTATCGTTGCCTAATTACCCCAAAACTTAGTTACTTAGAACAACAAACATTTACTATCTCAACTTATTTACCTGTTTCTGAGGGTCAGAAATTCAGAAGAAGTTTAACTGTATGCTTCTGGTTCAGGATTTTTCATGAGATTTACGTCAGGTTATCAGCCAGGGCTGCAGTCATCTGAAGGCTTGACTAGGGCTGGAGGAGGATCTGCTTCCAAGATGGCTATTGGAAGGAAGCCACAGTTCCTTTCTGGTTGTTGTCAAGAGGCTTCACTTCTTCACCACATGGGCCTCTCTTTAGGGCTGCTTTAGTGTCCTCATGACATGGTGACTGGCTTCCACCCACAAGGGATCCAAGAGAGAAGGGTTGAAGCCACAATATCTTATACAACTCAACCTTGGAAGTCACACATTGTTATTTCTGTGGTATCCTATTGATTACACAGGAATACCTGGAAGGCAGGGAATCGAGGGTCCATTGGGGGCCATCTTGGAGGTGGGCTACCACACTTATATTTTCTGTTACTATTATAAATGGGACTGAAACACTGTTGATTTTTGTATGTTGATTCTGAATATCAACTTGCTGGACACTTATTAGTTTCAATAGTTTATAGATTGTCTCAGGCTTCCTATATAGCCTATAACATTGCTACAAATAAGAAAAAAATTCTCTCTTCGTTTCCAGTGATACCCTTCTTTTTTTCATGCCTCATCATGTTGTCTAGAAGCTTCAGTACAATACTGGATATTAGCAGAACTAATGAGTATGACTATTTCCTGACCTTAATGAGAATGCCTCTAAAGTTTCACCACTAAGTATGATTTTTACTGTGTTGTAAATAAATTAATTTAATGAGATTAAGTATAGTATCTTCTATTCCTAGTTTGATAATACTTAAGAGTATATTTTGTCAAAAGCTATTTCTATATCTACTTAAATGAACCACAGAGGTAAAGTTCTTCTTTAATTTCTAAGTAGTATGCTATGTTGGTATTACACATTACTAAGACTAAAAATATTGAGCCATCCTTGAAATCCTGGAATTCTGTTTGATCATAATGTAATTTTTTACACACCACTGAATTTTACTTGCTAATGCTTTATAGCATTCACTGTAGTTTTGTAGTCTTTCCTCAGAGCTTAGCACGGTTCTGTGGAGTCAGTGACTTAAGTAAATGTTTTGCAGAGGTTTATATGCAGAACCCTGACTGACAGAGTTCTTGGGTGCTCTCTTACTGTGGTGCTTTTGGTCTGCCAGAGCCCCTGTGCTGTCACCTCACTATTAGTCACAATACTCCAGACAACTTGCCTATGCGGGGAAAGCTAGGTAAAGACTGAACGCTGTGTTCCTGGAAAAAAAAAAAAAAAAAAAAAAAAAAAAATATATATATATATATATATATATTTTAGGCTTGAGCTGTAGAGGAACAAGATTTGGTACTCCAAGATTGAGTTCCTTTTACTCATTCTCATGGGCAGTGGCTGAATATTTGACACAGTAGCAATGACCATAGGTAGGAATTGAAACCCATGTGATATTACTCAGTATTAGGAGAGAAGCAGAGAACTGGCAGGTCTTGGTTTGGAATTTTTTCTTCATTGTTGCTGTTGCCAGGTTTTAATTGTATACTTAAATAGGCACACACACATGTGCTCTGGCATTTATCTACTTTTTTCCCCTCTCTTGTTATAGGAGTCCTTGTAGGCAGGGGACATTATATTCAATTAAATAATTCAATAAACATGAAGCAACTTGTGTGCTAGGCATGAAGTTTTAGGCTATTGGCACATAGTTATAAAGAAGACAGAGCGCTTTCCCCTCATGAAATTTACAGATGGGAAGAAAGGCATTTAAGCAGTGATAAACATGAAAGGGATTATTTGAAAGGGGAAGTTCAGGAGGCTATGGGAGCAAATAGAAAATTAACAAAGCCTAGTCCCAAGGATCAGAGAAGACTATCCTAGAAAAGTTACAACTAAGCTTCGATTTAAAGGATGAGAAATAATTAGTCTCATACGAAATAGCGGGAAGTGTGTTCCAGGCAGATGGAATGATGAAAAAGCTGGGAGAAAAAAGAAAGCAGGGAACATTCACAGAACTTGAAGGACTGCAGGAAGTTCAGTCCACCTGGTGCATAGTGTACCATAAGCTTGGAGAGGGAGGCAAGGGGCAGGTCTTGTCAACGGGCTAATGATTCAGGATGTTATACTAGGGACATTTTCCATGCACCTTAATAGGGCTCCTTGCTCACTGGCAGATATTAATTAATGTTTGTTAAATGATTTAATACAAAAGTCACTTGGATTTCCTTCTCTCTGTGCATCTCCTCAGTAAATAGGAAACTCCAAACACTGCTTCTCTGATAGCTATAGCCAGTGCTGGCTCCAGAATCCCCACAGGGGCAGATATTAGGGACCGCAACCTGGTTGGAGAGCTGCTAGAAGACTGGCTTTGAAGCTGTGTTTACACTGTAGTCCCATGGTTTCTTCTGAGACTGTGTGTTTATTGAGGTGGCTGTGGAAGGGCTGCAGGTGCGGATTATGGGGAGGGACCCCTAAAGCCGTGCCAATCTCTCATTTGGCCTTCTGATGGGCTGCAGCCTTCTCTGCAAACTTGGGTCTTGCTGAACCCTCACAGTTACGGCTAAGCAACTTAACCTCTATCTGATTTATTACAAAAGCTAATATTTACTTTAGGTACAATAATAACATTATGGTTTTGATGATGGCATATGTTAACGAGCTATCTTTTCACGCAAGAATCTTTTGTGGCAATTTTCATGAAGCTATTAAAAGATATGTAGTGTAAAGGAGCTGAAAGGTACATGTCATTATTAACAAGTGAAAACAACCCAAAAGTCAAGAATTATCTTAATCTAATGTAAGATATACCTCAAAGTTGGACAGGCCAACAATTGTAAGGCAGCCTGTTGATTTATAAACTACCTTCTAACCACTTTTCAGGAAGAAAAAAAAAAAACTTTTGCAGAGGCAAAGGAAAGGCTCTTTCATGTAACATAACTTTGTGAGGAAGAGGTTCTAGGACTGTAAGCAGATTGAAGTTGGTGATGGCTAGAGACACACCACCAGTAGGTCTGGAAAATTCCCAGAAAGCAAGGAACAGGAGCTCCTGGGATTTTATGTCACTCAGAGAAGCAGTTTGGGAAGGGTTGAGGGTGGAGATAGGAAGTTTGGTGGACAACCACTGCTTCATTTCGTACACTCAGGAAAGAAAACAAAACAATATAGGCTTTGGGGCAAATGTGTGTGGGATGGAGTCAAGTCTTGGGGGAAGAGCACTGTTTTTGAGGAAAGATGACCTCACCACCAATTCTCCAATTGCTGGGGCCATTGCTGGAGTTGCTGCATTTAACCACGTCCCTGGCTAGTCCCGCTCTAAATGGCACCCAGTGAGGACTCTCCAGTTTCCCACAGTTTCTTGCTTTTCCTCACAATTCTCCTTTCTCTTCTTTGCCCCCCTTTCCTTCCTCTACTTCACTCTCATCTTTTTCTTTAAAAAATACAGATCCCAGCAGGAGTTGTGACTTTAAGGTCCCCCCAGAAGAGTGAAATAAGTACTCAGCAACAGACATTCAATATTTACACCTTTTATTAAGAAAAACAATTGTCTTTGTGGCTTTTATCTCTTGGGGCCCTGGGGAGAGGAACAATGGGACTTTTTCTTTCACTCTCCCACAGAATGCCCTCCTGAGCTTACTCTCTGGAGGTTGACAGACCCTTTTCTGCAACAGCTCACTTCAAAGGGTGAACGTTGCAGCTTGGCAAAGAGACACAACCCCTCTCCGCAGATGCAAAACTAGCCCTGGCCAGAGCACTGGGGACCCAACCTTGCCCCGGGCTCTCTGGCCAGTCCTGTCACTCCCACTGCCCCTGGACTGCTACCACACTGCAGAAACCACCCCCAGGTCCTAATGGAACTCAGTGGGCTTGAATTTTAGCATTTGAGCATATTTGTGTGTATAGTTAACTCTGGTCTCCCCTACCAGATTGACAGATTCTTGAGAGCGGGGACCAAGTCTCCTTCCACCTCTGGTCTTTTCTGCATCCTGACCCGATGGAGGAGAGCTCAGCTTCCCTGTGGACAGAGGCCCTCAGTGAGCAGCCGGGTCCTTTCTTGCTGAGCCTTCTCCACTGGCTGCTAGGAACGTTGTATCCCTTCTAAATTTGCTTTCACCATTCCCTTGGCCACATCCAAGGTCTCCATGAGAAACAGGGATGACAGGTCAAGGCTGAAGGCATCACTTTTCTAAATTTTCATTTATTTTATGTAGAGTCATTGATCTGTATTTACATCTGAATCTAGGTCTTTGCTCTGAGGGATCCATTTCTGTAAGAATTGAGTTTCTCTGAGAAAAATCAAGATGGGTACTAGGCTTGTCTACCCATAGTAAGTAACAACAATAATAAATATTTCATGAGCATTTTCCCCTGTGCCCACACCAGGTTCAAATGTTTTTCACACATTAAATAAGACAATGTCTTTATAAGTAGGTACCATTATTCTTCCCTAATGGGGAAAGAGATTTAGTATCTTGCCCAAGGTCACACAGTGGGCAAGCAATACAGCCTGACCTCAGACTCAGGTCTCATGGTGAGGGGAAAAAAAGGCTTTCTCTCTGAAGATGTTATTTTCATATATAGCAGTAACCTTATAAGATAAAAAAATAAAAAAAAAAATTAAACCTCAGAAAGCAAGCTAATTTACAAAGTGTCTCTTTTGTTTTTAGTCTATCCTGGCAAAGATCTATTTTCATCCTCTCCTGTGCCTGTCTTGTTTTCTTTTCCTCTGTCTGTAGTTATGTTCACACAGTGACAAACAACTAGACCAAAATGAAAATGTGGTAACATCCAGATTTAGGATGTCTTGTGTACATGCTACCAGGCATCTGGCTAATCAAACAAATCTGAATTTTTCATTTGATTATAAACTTTTCATCCAGGACTGTGGTCACCCTGGTGGGACTCTATCTTTGTTGTATAATTCCCTCCAACGAACTTGGAGGTGTTATAAAATCGAAGTAGATGAGGTGCGGTTATCTCTACCAAAGCTACAACTAAAGCTTTTTTCTGTTTGTTTTGGTTTTTTTAAAAGAAAAACAGAATCTGTAGACCCATCACCATTTTCATGAAGTATTTATTTACCAATTAGTCAGCACTGTGAACTGGTTGATTTAATGATCTCTCCTATGATTTATGCATAACTTTTATTAATTTAGCCTGTGGAGATGAAGGGTGGATATAAATTAATGTGGAAAATGTATCACTCGTCATTCCTTCAAGGAAATACAGTTCTCTTCAACAGTCTTTGCTGGGTTTTTTTTTTTTTTCCCCTTTAAGTGTTTCTTGAATTTTAGGTGGCGAGTTATGTCAGTACTGGGGAATACTCATAGGGTGTTGTTTTGGACCTTTCACACTTGTTAACACAGTGAACAAGACCTTTTATTGATCTGTAAGGTGATTCTTAATACTTGAAGTATTTCAAAGGGAGAAGGCAATAAGCTAAAGTTAAAAAGCAACTTAGAGCTTCCACAATTTTCATCAGCCAAACAAGCTGCTGATGAGTTATTTTTAGGCTGTCTGCCTTTGATTCTGACCCTTAAGAGGAAAACTGAAATAACTTTTCAGTAGACACTAGGTAGTTACCCTAGAAATCTGGGACACTTGTAACAATTCAGCATAGCTGACAGCATTTCCACCCTTCTCAGCTCCTGAGTCGGGGTCCATGCACCTGTCATTCCTCTAAGACAGCACTTCTCAACCTTGGCTGCACATTGGAATCACCAGGGGAGCTTTAAAAAGTATCGAGCTGCCTGGGTCCCACCCACCTCCAGAGATTCTGATATAATTGTTCCGGGGTGTGATCTGGCCGTCAAGATTATTTTCAAGTTCCTCAGATGACTCTAATGTGCAGCCAAGGCTGAAAATTACAGCTCCGGGGACATGCAGAGAGAGGAAACCTGATAAATAAGTCTTGAACATAAATTCCAGCATGTCCTCAGGTTGCAAATGTTTCTACTAGCCTGAATAATGCATCGCAGACGAATAATGTGTTACTCCTAGTGATTCTTTGTGTTCTGAGCCAAGAAAAGTTTCAGGAGTCACTTGAGTATGTCTTTCTTTTAAGGGGGGCGCCAAAAAATAATCAGTTCTTATACCTCGCTCACCTCCGAAAGCTCCTCAGGACCAGCGAGAAGCAGCACAGTTGTGAGGTCTGTTCACCTTCCCCCCCCCCCCCAGCCCCTCCCCCCACCGCACTGTAGGGCCTTGAGCTCTTGCAGAGCCGTCCCCACTTTTGCAAACCATTTCGTGGTTTTCCAGGAGTGGACACAGGGTCACATGGGGCACAGGCGTGCTCTCGGGTTTGCCCCCCAGTGACATTTGTGAGATGACCAGCCGGCATCAGGGGTACCATTTGTGGACAGCGGAACAGACCCAGGTGATCAGAAAACCTACAGCTGTGACTTCACTAGCAACAGTCTCTAAACAAGCAACTGAATAAGGAAATGAGCAAAGTCACAGCTCTTGGAGTTGGAAATCACTTCAAGAAGTCACACGGTGTTGGTACAGGGAGAGGTTTTATTATCCTCATTTGGGAAAGCAGCGCCGTTGGTGAAGTGAATTTACTAAGCAGTGGAATGAAAAGTAGAAACTAGAATGCAGGTCTTCTAGCTCAGACTCTATTATTATAAGCCAGTAGTAGATCTCCGTGCTGCTTTGGGTTTGGTCTTTGACTTCGTGCTCTGTAGCTATTTGTTTTAGTTGCCTTTACCTTGTGACCTAAAGTTCACAGGCCCAGTGGATTTTTGGTTCCTTGTACTAGACTCAACAGAAATACGAGGCTGAGAGCCATCATTTTCACAGCAGGCTGGGCCTCACCAAAGTGATTTATGTGTTTTTACTTGCAGGCTATATTTTAATGCAGAGATTTTTCTGATTATCTTTTTGTGTGCACCCGCTCACCACATGGGTTCTTAATTTAGAAAATATTCAGCAATTACATGTGGAATTGATACTTTACATAAAAGCAAAAATGGTGCCTGTTATATATGTTACTGAAAAATTCGATGTCTTTTATTTTTCTGGCAACAGAGATACGTGACCCAAAGAAATTGCTCATTATTTTTCATTTTCTGTGAGATGAAAAGTTCTTAATTTAAAAGTAGAGCTGCCCCTGAATAAAGGTCACATAGTGGAAGTTTCGGTTTCAGTGGCCCTGAAGACTTTGCCAGGCACCAGAGATTCTGCTGTGTGCTCATAAAATTTAATTATTGATGGCTCCGAATCAAGTCTAAATTTGATTTAAACTAAATCTAAAATTCTGTGAAATTAATTTTGATGTCAAAATCAGATACTTTGGCAGCTTCATGGAAAATAATTCTTCCAGGAACTGCTACTTTGACAGTTGATTATCCAAATATTTAACAGTTTGTATAAACAACACTTAAGTAAAAGCTTTGGAACTCAATTCAGATTTTTTTAAATAAACGGGTATGTTAGTTTTCAGCTTTGCCAACTCTGCCCAGTGCCAACAAAGTAAGAATTTCAGCACTTTTCAGAAGGGGCATTTTGCGATAAAGGAAAGTCAACCGACTGTAGCAGAAAAGGCTTAGATAACTTTTCACACCTGCCTGTGCAACAGTGCATGACATGGGTTTTTGTTTTGCTGAAATCACATGAACACAGGTAAAGGAAAGAAAACAACAATTCCCAAACACAAAACCACAGAGCATTTACAATGTCTGTATTAGGTTGGTCAAAATATGCCTCAAACTCGTTTTACTTCCTGTAGTTAATATTCTTTATCACAACCACTGTCCAAATTATAGTGAGCTCAGAGACAAGAGTGTTTGTTATATATATACATATATATATAGACACACTCTATACATATACACATATGTATATATTATATATTATTTCCATTATAGATATACATATTATATATACATATAAATAATGTATACATAAATATATAAGTATACATATATACAAATATATATATGTTTACGTATATATAGGAAATTACTTTCCAGTACAGAATTCTTGGTACAGTTACTTTCTCTGAAAACAACCAAAAGGCACAGGAGAGTGAATGCTTCCTATGAATAGAAGGACAAAGGTTGAAAAATTGAGGGTTTTTTTCCTCAAAAGTTCTATCCTAACTTTTCTCCTTTGAGAATAAGAGTTGGCACCCTAAGCTGTTTGAAAACAAATGGAATTACTCCTCCATATTTTGGTTTTACCTCTAATGAAACTCCTCATTATGGCCCCACCCCTACATTAACATATTTTATTCTTAATCCACCTGTAATGAGTGAGCCAGGCACGGAGTAGACCAGGAACCAAATGCTCCTCTCCTCGCACCAGCTAAGACTACTGTCTTCAAACTTCTTTTTCAAACATTTTCCTTTCCATTATCAGAAGTGATGCACTAAATAGTTTTTTGTCTGTTTGTTTTTTCTTTTTGTTTTGTTTTGTTTGCCTGAAATCTCTCTGAATCTACAAAATCCAATTACCCGAAAGACCTTTCCTCATCTGCATATTTATCTCTGTGAAGGACAAGACAGAGAACTGAGCTAAGAAAATCTAGCTGAATTTGGAGGGAAAAACATGGTCCACTGTTCTCTCTTAAACCCAGGAAGGAAGGGTGGGAGGGGCGGTGCTACACTTTGATACCAAATTTAGAATCTCCTGAGATGGGGGCTGGAGTATTCAAATGGCTTCTCTCCATCAGGGCCTCTAGGGTGCTCCTGGGAAAGACACTCGGCTGAACCACTGTCTTCACACTCGCCATCCCTCACACTTTTGATTTTGTTGCGGGATCCTTGAGTAAATTAACTCGACTATGGCCCAATATTCAGAGGCCACAGAGTCCTGCCACAAGGGGCTGATAGAAGAAAAAGGTCATAATACCACATTTGCTCTCAGCATTTAAAAATGAACATCATCAAGCTGGGCCTTTGGATATTTTACTACCTCTTCTCCCTGCTTGGAACTTTTTTTCCAATAGCCTCAGGCATGCTAATTTTTTTCTTTCCTTAGCAAAATCTATTGACACAATTACTAATTTAGGTTTTTGATTGCTCTCCTTTGAGCACCAGCGGATTCCTGTGGATTTAAGAGCTTGTACAGTGTCAATATGTGCCTGCAATTTTAGACCTTCAGAAACACTAACCTCATTCCTAGGAGGCCTACAACTCTTGCCTCTCTGTGTTAAAGGTACATAGGGCCTCTATTGTTTCCATGATCTTGCTAAGTGAGTTCAAACCACTTTCTCTGAGATCAAATATTAAAAATCAAAGATATGATGGGGTTGTAAACCACACCTTTTCACATTTCACTGGACAAAACGGGCTTTCTATGAAAACGTGAGGTTAATGACAAAAGAAGTTGGTGGTAACACAGGACAGCTAACAGTCATCAGTCAGCAGGTCCAGTGTGGGAAGAGAGAGTGAGGTAGAGTAGAATGAAAGATATTTTTTCCTTTTTTGCAAATTCCTTCACAGACTTTTAGCAAAGCCTGGAATCCTAGAACTTTAGAATTTATAAGGATATTCGAGGTCACCTAGTCCAGCCCTCTTGTTTCATAGGTGAGCATCACACTTCCTAGTTAACCTTCTTAATGTCTCTTCCCCCAGCCTTCTGCTAAAAAAATAATGTATTCACAGAATGCACAAATATTATGTACTAAACTCATTTAAAACACATTAAGCCTGATAATACAAATCTAGAACAAGCTCCAGGTGCTTTACTTTCCAGCAGGAGTTCCTTACATCTACCATTTTGCAATTAATATGCAGTCACTTTCTCAAGTCAAGGTAGTATATCCCATTTACTAATACACTCCACACCAGGCAACCCCCCCATACATTATCTTGTTCAATCCTCACAATATCCTTGTTGAAGTAGTTTTTTTTTTTCTTCCCATTTACACATATGGAAAATGAGGCATGAATAGGTTAAATCGTTTGTCCGAAAATCCCATAATAGTGCTGAGATTCCAGCCAAATCTATCTGAATGAAAGCCCTTATCATAACCACACTGCCTCTTATAGGTATTGTAAAATCACTCTTATAGGTGCCTTTATGTTGATAGAGTTGCTTGCTGAGGCTGTTTTAGATGGGGTGGGGTAGAAGTATCTCTGCAAGCTTTACACTGGGGTCAGGTTGATGGTATAGGGGCCAGCTTGGCAACAGTAATAAAGCTGCCCTTTAAAGACAGGATTCAAGTGATAGTCCCCAATGACATTCCCTTTAATAAGCCCATTCTCTGTGCCCTGGGTGAAGAGGAAAGAGAGCCAAAGATTCGCAGAATTTTAAAGCAAGATGAAACATCAGAAAATCTCTCCAAACCCTTCAATTAACCCCATGAGAAAATTGAGGCTCAGAGAAATTAAGAGATTTGCTACCATTTTTAGATTAAGACAGGATGAGTGAGTGGATTGGCAGGAAAAGGGAAGACAGTTCACACTTACTGAGCACTTACTGTGTACCAGGCTCTGTGCCAGGTGTCTTTTGAATATCATTTCCTTTCATTGGTCTCCTTCACTGATGGCAGGGATCCTGTCCGTGCTGTTTAGTGCTGTATCCTTGGTGCTCATCACACAGCCATGCTAGATGCTCAATAAACATCACTGTTTGAACATAGTAATGAACGAATTCCTCACCAATTTTAATGAGAGTCTTACCACCTCCGTTTTACAAAGGAGAAAACTGAGGTTCAGTGACCCAACGTAGCTTACCGAGGTTCACAGAGTTTCCCTAAGTCCACTGACTCCAAAGCCCACGGCCCCTGGCACACATCAGCATAGAAAAGATACATCTCCAAGCAGATAAACAGATCTGAATATCAACTTCCACTGCCTCTCTCTCAATTCTTAGCAAAAGCTGGAGAACAGAGACCCGAGTGAGGTCTATTACTCCTACGACGTCATTATTCTCACAAAACATACTGGGATCCACTTACAGTATGCTGTGAGGTATCATAAATAATTAAAAGAGAACTGCACATCTTAAAATAAATGAGCTCCATATACTTGAACACGATGCAGCCTTGGCTTTCCACTGTTTTGTTTCCAATTCTCTCTGATGTGCACCCTGGTAGTCATTAGTCAGGAGCATCTGTAAGATTTTCCTATGTCATGAGACGTCTGCCCATTTTTCACAGAGAGTCCATATTATTTCATGGAGCTCTGATTGTGTACACTGTGATATTCATGATGCTGTAGCCAACAGCCGTTAGTGTGGTCAGCATTCCTTCTCCTCCACTTCTGATCATGTCACCTGCCTTCCTTTGGGAAATTGCTCCCCCCACACACACGCTTCCTGCGGTTCTGATGAGACGCTCAGTCGAATTATGCCAACTCCTGGTCAAAACTCTGGGAATGAGACCCAGGCCTGGTCTGTCAGAATCCCTGATCGCCCCCGCCCCCGGCCGCTGTGATTGGTACAGAGTGGGAGAGATGCCTCAAGTTAGGCCCACCTGAGACTTTATGTATAGCTGCTTCCCTCCCCCAGATCACATCCTCCAGCACCGTCACTCTCCCACCTCCACCAGGTGGAGAGAGGCTGTATGAAGTAAAAGAGAGTGTGGTCGATGCCTAGGGAGGAGCAGGGCTCATGGACGGAAGAAATGTGAAGTCCTAATTAGCCTGTCTTTGATGCTGGCCGGGCTTTTTCGAATACTGAAAATAATCTAAGAAGCCCCATCACAACCATTCTGAGGGGCATCCCTACCTTAACCCCTCTCCCCCAAAACAGCTGTGATTTCTGGTACCAGGCCTGAAAGAAAGCTGGCCCTTTAGCCCCTCACGTCTCAGCTCCTAGGTGGTCCCTCTGTTGACTGGTCCCAGCCCCAGGGGCTCCCTCTGCCTCTCCTCATCCGAGCTCGCTTTTACCGAAGTTCAGCTGGGCCTCAGAGTACAACGTAAATCGTGCAGAGCACTGTTTCTATCTGTTCCACACACCTAAGCATTACCGCACATTCCTAATTGGCCTTAATTTGGCCATGAAGTTCCTCAATTCTGATTACATGTTTTCTCTTACCCATAACATTCACAGGCGGAAGAACGACCCATTTTAAATCAGCATCTCTTCTTCTGTTCTTTTTTCCCCCCGCCTCTGCCCCTCAACTGCCACTATCCCACCCACCTCACTGCCTCCAGGGCGGAGAAGGCCCTTTAAGGCGATAAGAAATGATGCATTTTGTAGAAGGCAACCTCCCAGCTGAAGTAGGCCTAAGAAGCCATTGTTCTAAACACACATTCACCAGCCACAAGCCTGTGGAATAAGCTTCGATTCCTTCAGGAAGGAGTCTCTTTCACTTGCTAGTGCCTGCTTATTAGGTGCTGCATCCTACCTTTACCTCTTCTGTGACCCTCATAGAGTTGGTTTTCTATCCACACATTTTCCTGCTTAGGTCGGAAAACATGGCCTGAAAATGGAAATGGTCTCCATTTTAGGAGTGTGGTACCAGAATCTTCGGCTGCCTAGCATTGACCTTGCCTTGCTCTTAGCAACCCCACCTTCCTGGGGGAATTTCCTCACCATCTAGGTGGGAAGTACGGGCAACCCCAACTTCTACTACAGTGCAGCCACAGAGCAGCCCTTAAAAGAGGCCCTGCCGAGCTGCTGCCCCCCAGACTCTTGAGCCAACCAGGCAAAGACGTGGGGAGGAGGTGGAGGCATCAGCATAGCAGTGGCCATGCTTCTTTCCACTCCCTGGCTTTCCAGACTGACTGCCTCTGGATCCAACCTCTTGTCCAGGCTGGGTTGGCTACCTCCCCATCAGTTCTGTGAGTCCCTGACTTCCTTCCAGTGAATTCCCTTTTGTACTTAAGATGACCTCAGTTGGTTTCTGATGGCTGCAGCCAAGACCCATAGCTGATTCTGGTACCAACCACATGGTGAAGGAATCTTCTGACCACGTAGATATAACAGTATCTATTAGTGGTGGTTCTGCTGCCAATGTTTCCGGCTCTGGGGCTCTGCTGTTTATTGCTCATGTAACTAAAAAGCTTTGCATTCTAATATAATGAATTGGAATGAAATGGCTAAGAGAAAGATCAGGACAGTATTGGAGTAGGGAACAAACAATTGTAAAAAAGGTCTAGTTGTGCAACTTGTTTCTCAACATAGCATCTAAACGTAATCATAGCATTTGGGGACAGCTAAAGTGATTGATTTTACAGAAAATATTTGTTGTTTAATTACAGGATCATATGGGTCTTTTGGCAACCAACAGAAGCCAAAACGGACTTTAAGCACCATCTTGAGAAACTTGTGATTTGCTTAGTGTGCTTTTAATTTAAAGCATATGTCTTCACATTCAACTGCAGTGTCCAAAATGAAGACATTAGTAATGAATCACCCTATTGGAGAAAACGCAGTGCTCCCAGACCAGGTCTTTGGTCTGTGTACTCAAATGGTTTTATTTAGAGGCATAAACATGAAGCAGCTCTCCCTGTTTTAGCTGGGTGTTCCTGGGATGCATGTGACATCAAAGGACCTCACAAACAAATTCCCCTTCGATGTACAGTGCTTGGCACCAGGGTCCGCCTCCATCTGAATAAACAGAGCGCAGTTTGGTCACTGGAAAATAGAAGGCCCACAAAGACCATTTCTTTTGTGGCAGCTTTTCCTTTTTTTAGCCTCACAGTCTCCTAGCCTAGCCTGATGCTTCATGGCACTTGGAGAATCCAGCCATCCTGTGTGGAAATTCAGAACTACAGCCCTTCTACCAAGAACCATGTTTGTGGCTACAGGCTGAGGACCTGGGTCCATTCAGACCACATGTGGTCTCCCTGCTAATGAGAGATGGCCAGTGAGGAAGTAGAGTATAGTGGTAAGAACATGGGCTCTGGCGTCAAATTTTAATCACCTGGCCATTTTCTAGTCATGTGAACCTGGGCAAAGCATTTCAGTTTCCTGAGTCTCAGTTTCTAAATCTGTTAAATAGGGGTACGAGTACCAATCTTACAGGGGTTGTTATGAGAATTAAATGAAATCACCCATATCAGAGCTAAGCTAAGCATCTGGTACCTAGTAAGCCATAATCATATAATTAGCTATTATTGTAATTATTGTTAAAGGTAGGACCTACTTCATCTCTGCCTCTTTGCCTCTAGTTATGTCATGCCCTTGCTTAAATTCAGTACACTTTTACTAAAGTGCCTACTGCAGGCTGGGTTCTATGTTTTAGATGCTTTTACATTCTTCTCAGTATTGTGTTGCTTGAAAAATAGATTTAGTATTTCTCTGCTATCTTCTTCAGTGTTTCCACGCATCCTGTCTTCATTTCACTCTACACGACCTTCTTCCCCACATCCGTGTCATGTTCTTAGTCATCCTCTGTTTCCTTACTAACCAGCAGAAAGGGCTGTATCAAACTAAGGTATATAATTCTGTTAACACTGGGAGCATCCATTTGGCCATACTCTGGGTAACTATGGCTGTCTTTCTATCAAAGGAGAGGCATTTCAGGTGTGTCCAGTCTGCTATATTCTCTGAAGAGAGAGAGCTCTGAGTAGGAAATCTCTTCCTCTCAAAGATTTGTAATAGCTCTTTATACATTAGGCACAGTGATCTGTTGTTCAGTATAGATGGTACAAATATTTTTACAGTTTGTTGTTTGCCATTTATTTATTTATTTATTTTGCTGGTTTTGTTTGCACCTTTACTGTCAAAAGGTTGTTTTGTTTTGTTTTGTTTTTCTCGTTTTAATGTAGTCAGCTCAATATATTTTTTTAGAGTATCTGTCCTTGGTCTCCTGCTTCCAGAGATTTTTCCCACCCCCTAATTATATATTCCCCCGTATCTTTTATCATTTTAAAAACTTTTTTAACATTTAGATTTAATATAAATATCCTTAAAATGTTTATTCTTAAGCTATCTAGACTTTACCTAGCACAGATGATTAAGTTCATGAATCAACCATCATTGCTGACTATATCTTCCCTTCTTGGGGGTCTCGCCTCGCTACCTTATAGCAGTGATGGCTCATGGAAGGCACCAAAGAAGGCAAAAGCAGCCCATTCAATGTGAGCAACAGAACACTCTGAAGACACTCACTTCCTTGTTTATATTCATTTTAATGATTAGTTGTGACACACTTTAATGGTTTAGCCTTTTAATTGGGCTTTCTGCTGCATTCATAACAAAATTTTGAATGCAGAGTGAATCGCTGTTAATTAACGGGATCTGTCTCACTTCGCAAGGGTGTTGGGACAGAGAAAAAGGGTTAAGATTCACTCTTAGGTCCCTTTCACTTTTTGTTTCTGCTGTTCTCGCTCTAGCCGAGGTTTTCCTCACCTCAGCTCGGAATCCTGCGGTGTTCTTTTTGATTCTCCCTTTTGCCCCGCCTCTAATTCATTCTGCGTGCCACTGCCACTCACAGTCGGCCCTCCCCTCAGGATCTGCGCGTTGATTGAATCTGTGGGTGCGGAACCCACAGATACGGAGGGGCAACTGTACTACGCCATTTTATACCAGGGACTTGAGCGACCACGGACTCTGGTGTCCACGGGGTTTCCTGGAACCAGTCCCCCAGCAGACACTGAGGGACAACTGTACTGTGTCACGTTCCTGATCAGAAACCTCAGGTTTCTCCACAGCTCACAGGATAAAAGGCAAAATCTTTAAGACCGACTTCCAAACCTTCACAACCAAACTTTATTTTATGTGTTTCCAAACAGATCTCCACCTCCCTAACCCCTGAAACACACCTTCCTAATTAATGATGATACTAGGGGAAGGCATGTGAGCACTTGGCTTCCATAATACATTTATTAGGCCCATGAAAAATCTCCCCCAAATAAAAGCAGTATTTTTTTTCTTTTTTTCTTCTTGTTTATTAGATACAGTCTTCTAAAACATCTAACAAGATTTAACCTAAACATAAGCAGTATAAAATTTTTTCTTTCTTTTTAAAATTTTTATTTTATGTTGGAGTATAGTTGATTAACAATGTTGTATGAATTTCAGGTGTACAGCAAAGTGATTCAATTACACATTTACAAGTATCTACTCTTTTTCAAATTCTTTTCCCGTTTAGGTTATTACAGAATATTGAGCAGAGTTCCCTTTGCTGTACAACAGGTCCTTGTTGGTTATCTATTTTAAATATAGTACAGTGTACATGTCAATCCCAAACTCCCAATCTATCCCTCCCCCTGCAAAAGCAGTATTATTGTTTGAAATTGAAAATACTAATTGTCCATGTAATATAAAGTTTGAAAGAAAGCATCTTTAGAAAACTTCGCCATTTTGAAAAAATCTTGTAACGTATTAGCCAAGAAAAAAAAAAAAAAAAAACACCATGTACTTGTTATATAAGCCATTTGATAGCCCATATACTATTTTTTTATTCTAAAGGATTGTTTTTCTAAATGTCTTAAAACTTTCATATTTGTTCTTTCCTTATTATTCCTATGACTTATACTTATTATTCCTAAAGGCGAGGGTTGCTGTTATCCCCAGATGTCATAAATGAAAAAGTCACCAAAACACCAGCCATCTTTCTTATCAAAGACTATAAAAATATCAGTTATTCCCAGTCTAACCTTCTTTGGGATTGGGAATAACAACTGTTTAATTAACGTTGGGCAAAAGTTTTGTGTATTCTTGGGCAACGGTCTTATGTAATCACTTAAAAACATTTTTTATCTTATGGGGTTTTTTAAATTTTTTTATTTTTTATTATTATTATTATTTTTTTTTTTTTGGCTGTGTTGGGTCTTCGTTTCTGTGCGAGGGCTTTCTCTAGTTGAGGCAAGCGGGGGCCACTCTTCATCGCGGTACGCGGGCCTCTCACTGTCGTGGCCTCTCTTGTTGCGGAGCACAGGCTCCAGACGCTCAGGCTCAGTAGTTGTGGCTCACGGGCCCAGCTGCTCCACGGCATGTGGGATCCTCCCAGACCAGGGCTCGAACCCGTGTCCCCTGCATTGGCAGGCAGATTCTCAACCACTGCGCCAGCAAGGAAGCCCCCCATCTTATGGTTTTAAGATGCTAATAAAAACCTACATCTTCATCAACAGAAAACTTATTAAATGATGGTACAACCATAAAAATGTAATACTAGGAAGCCACAAAAAAGAATGAGTTGTATCCATATGTATTCCTATGGAACAGCCTCCATATTATATTGGAATATGAGGAAAGCAAGGCACAGAGTGTAGAAATATGCCCACACCTGAGGGGCTTGGGGGTTTGGGTTTTGCTCTGACAACAGGAGCTGTAGCTTTAGAATTGTATCTGCATAGACTATGTCACACAATACGGTAATGCCAGTGGTTTCCTCTGGAGCAAGGACTGGGGTTCTGGAGAGGACTTCTTATTCATTCTATAATCTTTTGTGCTATATTTGTCTTTTGCCTATACCTAAAGTGTGTACATTTTTCAATTAAAAATATTAATTAAACATTGTTTTTACTAAAATGTATAATGAAATTTTACTCTCGTTTAATAACCCTTAAGCTAAGAGGGAAGTGAACTGTACCGAGAGATACAGAAACCAGCTAGGACAGCATCTTCCATAAATATAGGAAAAGAAAGTGGAGCAGGAGACGATGCTTGAGGAACATAGTATTTCAGAAACCGGCCACATCGTGCAGATGTGCAGGATTATAGCTGGTTAGCTAGCTCTCAAGCCTACATTTTTGCTGATGGAAGAAAACAATCTGGTAGCTTCCAGGTAAACTCAATCATTTCCAGGATTTTTCATAGTCTTTTTAAAATAAATACTGTTAATTCTGGGCTCTCCTCCCTTACCCTTCTTCACTTTTCTACTTCTTAGCCAATTTTCTTTTGCCGTTTTAGATTTTGCAAATGTACTTTTTTTATATATATATATTTATTTATTTATTTATTTATTTTTGGCTGTGTTGGGTCTTCGTTTCTGTGCGAGGGCTTTCTTTAGTTGTGGCGAGCGGGGGCCACTCTTCATCGCGGTGCGCGGGCCTCTCACTGTCATGGCCTCTCTTGTTGCGGAGCACAGGCTCCAGACGCGCAGGCTCAGTAGCTGTGGCTCACAGGCCCAGTTGCTCCGCGGCATGTGGGATCTTCCCAGACCAGGGCTCGAACCCGTGTCCCCTGCATTAGCAGGCAGATTCTCAACCACTGCACCACCAGGGAAGCCAAAAATGTACTTTTTAAAAAAAATTTTATTAGAGTATAGTTGATTTACAATGTTGTGTTAGTTTCAGGTGTACAACAAAGTGAATCAGTTATACATATACATGTATCTACTCTTTTTTAGGTACTTTTCCCATGTAGGTCATTACAGAGTATTGAGTAGAGTTCCCTGTGCTATACAGCAGGTCCTTATTAGTTATCTATTTTATATATAGTAGTGTGTATGTGTCAATCCCAAATTTTAAAACATTTTTGACTGTACCTGTTGCCTGTATTTCCTCCCCTACAGAACTCCTTGGGCTCATCACTCTCCTGAAACACACTTCCAGGGTCGCTGGACACCTCCAGTTTGCTAGGTCCAGAAGACCTTCTCTGTCCTTTTCTTATTCCACCTCTCTCAGCCTTCATAAACCGTTCCCTTTTCTTAGTGTCTGTGAGGACGCACCCTCCTGGCTTTGCCCCAACCTCATGGCTACTCTTTGCTTCCTACTAAAACCTCTAAATGCTGGGGTTCCTCAGGCATCCAAGAACCTTCTTTCTTCTCCATCTACATTTATTCCCCAAACCTGAAACCCCACTGATGTGTTGATGACTCTTCAGTTCCTGTGTCCAGCCCAGATTGTTTCTCCGCATTGCAGACATGCTTCCCACTCGACATCTCCGCTCAGATGTTTCACAGGCATCCCATGCTTCACGTGTCCAAAACCAAACCCTTGATTTCGCCACAGCCTCAGAAACCTCCATCTTCCCTGGGTGTTCCCTATTTCGGTATATGGCATAGCACGCACTCAAGGACCCAAGCCAGAAGTCTGGAAGTCATTCTTGGTCGTGCCCTTTTCCTCACCTTCCACATCCAGCCCTTCAAGTTCTGTTTTTGTTTTGACTTACAACATATATCTTGATTTTGTCCCCATCGCTTCGTCTTCACCACTACAACCTGGTCTAGACAGCCATCACCTCTGACCTACAGTGGCCTCCTCACTGGTCTTCTTGCTTCCATACTTGTGCCTCCACGCGTATGGAACTCCAGCCAGAGAAAATGCTCTTCGTTAAAGAAATAAACTGTCTCATGTCTTTTTTCTTCCCATCTCCTTCAGTAGCTTCCCATTGACTTAAAGTTCAAATTCCCTCCATGGCCATCGAAGCCCTGGATGATCTGTCCATGGCCTGTTTCTCCAACTTTATCTCACGTTATGGTCCTTTTCCTCACTACAGTCCAGCCACCCTGGTCAGACCTGATCTGCCTGGAGGACACAGACACGGTGTCTGTATATGCTGTTCCCTCAGGCTGGAATGCTCCCCACCCCCACTTTTACCTTCTCTTCACGTGGCTGGCTCTTGTCCTTCTTTAGGCCTCATCTTAACTGTCACCTTTTCAGAGGGATCATCTCCTACCACCCTATCCTTTAGCTCCTTTTCCTATGTAATTGTGACTTAAAACAGCCTATTTGTTTTCTTGTTTGCACTTAAGATCACTTGCAATAATCTACCTGTTTAGAGTTGAACTCCATCACTAGAATGAATGAAATCCCCATGAAGGCAGGGATCATGCCTGTCTTGCTTACCAATGCATCCCTAGGAACTGACACATGGAAGACACTCAGTTGATCATTGATATTGCTATGGATTTAGGAATGAGTATTTAAATTGCCACCATTTTCTAACTCTGCTATGATGTTCCTTATAAAAGGAAACGAAAGGTAATAATTATGTTCTTCTCTTAATAAGCAATTACACCTTAGAAGGAAAAGCATTCATGAATACAAATTTGTATTCCAATTTTTCTCAATTATAATAATTTGAATCACATGAGATTGCTGCTATTAGATCATTTGTTACTACCAATGGCAATTTCATAAGGTGCCAGCTAATAAATAGTTAAATAAAGTGTCTATCTCTGGCTTAAGCTATTGTTTCAGGATAGATTAGATTATGCTGCAGAAACAAACACTCCCACACCTTAGTGGTTTACAACCGCAAAGGCTCATTTCTCACTCGTACTGCGCCACTATGGCTCGGCTGTGGCTCTGCTGTGTGTTATCTTCACTCCAGGGCCCAGGCTGGTGTAGTGGTTTCTGTCTAGATCATTGCTGGTAGTTGCGGCAGAGATGTGGTGAACCACATTCTAGCTTCTACCTAGAAATACACACATCCTTTTGTGTGTTTCACTGGCCTAAAAAAGTCACACGACCACTCCTGAGTTCAACAGGGCGGGGATGTGAGTCTTTCCACTGGGAGATGCACTTTAAGGGTGGCAATAGAAATATTTGGTATAAAAGTAACACAGTCTATTACAGTAATCCTGAGCAATTACTGCTTTCACCTGATAGTAGGTACCTATACTTCAAGTGTATGTCCTAGTTGTAAAATGGACTAGGTTTATGCCCTTTAGCCCATTTGTAAAAGCAATATTATATAGTAAAAATATCTACCTTAGTGTTCTGACTTGTATTTAGCATTTTATACATAATAATGTAAGTTTGTTGTATTTAATGACAAGCTCTAGGAGAAGGCACAAAGCTCATAGAAATCAGGAATTCTAAAGAGTCACAGAAATCTCTCTGCTTGCTGATTTGAAAGATTTGTTTAGTGAAGGGGAAATAATATCATTAGGGGTCACTGATTTTGATGTAATTTTTAAAACTCGTATACCTTTAAAACAACCTATAGACAAAATCCAGGGATGTTTAAGAAGTTGCCTGAATTTTGGGAACAGGTGCATTTTTGGAGGTTTTCTATTCTGCTAAGTTAGTTTCGTGATATAGTTATAGGCATGGGGTTGGTATGCAACACGGTGTGGGGCTAATCCCATGTCTTACTTGCTATGTGCTTTTTCTTTCTAAAAGATATAAAAATTTATAGAGTGTAAGTTCCACAGACTTCTCAGTACAGTTCATGGGCTACAAAATAACTGATAATCAGTTAATAGACTTTGAAAGGATGGCACTTTGTAAGCATTGCTTTGACTTCCCAGTGGGATTATATAAGATGGAGGGATCCAAAACTCACAGAGAGAGGTGTCCATAAATGATAAATAGCATTTCTCACAGCCTCCTTACCTTCCCTTCTCCAGAGCCAGTACTGCAGGTTCTTATTAATGTCTAAATGTTCTTTACATAGAAGCTCTTGGGGAAAAAAAAAAAACCATAACTTTTCTCATGGTCTCCATGTGCTCTGAGTGGCTCATTGGAGCCTGAAGTCCTTTCTCCCCCCTTCCCCCCTCTCCCCATGCTCCCAGCCTCTCTCTCATGAAATTAACCATTGATCTGTAAGTCAAGAGATGCAAATCCAGAGAAAACTGGAAGCATTCCAGGGCCCACAAATACAAAGTTAATTACCTAAGGAAAACTACAAGAAAGACTTTTGTTTTCCACCAAAATCTCCTCCCCAGGCTGTTAGTTATGTCGTACATGGACCCGATCGATATATGAGGGCTTGAGAACCAAAGTCCCTTGGAATAAATTAATCTGTCAGGGAAAGAAATAAACAAAGAACAAATTAACATGTTTTAAGACATTGCTTAAATTTTCATAAATGTAGACCTTGAGATGGGATGATGAGTTCCCAGGGGCCAGAGCTAATATTTGGTTGTAATTAAGAGTTGCTCTTTCATGTTTTGTCTGATGTAGGTGGGAAATTGGCCACGTGCTTGCTGAGTTCCTTGCTCATGCTTCCTCACAAATGCCTCTGTTTACTTCATTAATAAGAAATGGATGTCTCAAAAATTACACTGGCACACTTAGTTTGTTTCACTTCTAGCTAATATTAAAATCACGAAATGTTATACACACACACACACACACACACACACACACACACACACACACACACACCATACAAGCATGATATTTTTTAGGAACTTCCATGTATTAACTTTTTAGTGGCTCAGAAGGACCTAATGACCTAATCTGTGATGGACTACACCCATCTGAGAAACTTAGGCGTTGCTGACAGTGGACCCTGGTGGGCTCCACGCCGGGTTTGGTGTGGAGTGTCAATGCTGGTGATTAGCAGGGAGGGCAATAACTATGTAAGTTACTCGTCTATAAGGACAATGCAGGAATTCATTTAGATCCAAGAACCAGAAATCCATCTCATACTAGCTTAGGCCATAATGCACTTTGTTAGGGTTTAGACAGTGTCCTTAGGCCCCTGTCTCTCCCTGTGTCTCTCAGTACTGCTTACCCCTTTTGGGCTGCCACTTTCAATGTTGGTAAAATCGCCACTGCCAGCCCTGAGCCTATATCCACTACGTAGAACTTGAGATCCCAAAGGACAAAGGGCTCTCTCTCCTCCAGTGTCCACACTCAGCTCTCCTAGAGGAACTCTAGCCCTGTGGCTTGTGTGTCCACCCCTGAACTAGTCCCCATGGGTGGGAAAGGGGGACTCTACCAGCCAGGCCTGGGCCACGTGTTCAGCCTGGTCTGGAGAAGAGGCAGAGGAGGGGAGGGCAGCCATATCCACATTCCTGGAAGGTGTTCCCCACAGGAAAGAGGAAGCTCTTTTACCAAAGCAGAGGGGAGGAGATATTAGGGCAAAACAACCAGTATCCACCTGGAAATTTTTATTCCCATCATATTCATCATGCTCAGTTGCTGAATGTAGCTAATTTTCAGAAGGGGAGGCCAAGGCAGAGATCTCTGTGATTACACAAGTCTAAGCTCTGTTGACAAAATTGACTGCCCTCCATCAGGTTGTCGGTAGTTTTCTATCAAGTTCTAAACAAAAACTCCCTGTGGGTCTTGAATAGCAGAATTGAGGTACCTATGGATGTTCCTTTTACAGCTATAGTAGCTCTCTCAAATAAAGTCACTTTCTTTTTATTTCCCTATACGTGTTTAAGTATTATTCTAGTTCGTGGAACATATTTGCACTAAATATCCTAATACTATCACTAAATCATACCCAGGAGAAAGAAACAGGGTATAGTACTTTTTATCAGTTGAGAACTTTTAAAATACTTCTCTGTTTGAATAATTTCATAACTCAGCCCTCTTGAGGATTTTGTATTTGGGTAGTAGATAGAATCTGAATTGCATAGTTTGATGTGAAATGCCAGTTCTAATTATTGAGCAATTTATATATTGCGAACCTAGTATATATAATTCTCAGTACATGGAGACAAGATGGAAATATACTCTTCAAAGCTATGCTATCACAGAAAAGAGACTAAAATCTCTGGAGCAAGTAGTTGTAGATCTGGAAGGTCAGAAAGAGTCACTGAATCTATTTTACTGCTTGGGAGGCAGGATAAGCATAGTTTGACTTTACTAACCTTCATGTAGGATTCACAGATCAACCCCAGCTAACAGCATAGCAAATTCATCAGCACTGCAAACAAACCATGTTCTGGAATGGATAGAATTAGCAGGTAAGCTCTGTTGGCAATTAGATGAGGCATCACCTAGATCCTCATGGAGCAGAGATTTGGCTGACCTAAAACACTGTGCCTTAAAATAACTTACATAACAGCACTTAGAAGCAGGACATTTAACCCATGATTGGGGAAACTTGTTTAAATAAAGATTCTATCAACAAGTCATATGTCTTGGGCTTCCCTGGTGGCGCAGTGGTTGAGAATCTGCCTGCCATTGCAGGGGACACGGGTTCGAGCCCTGGTCCGGGAAGATCCCACATGCCGCGGAGCAACTGGGCCCGTGAGCCACAACTACTGAGCCTGCGCGTCTGGAGCCTGTGCCCTGCAACAAGAGAGGCCGCGACAGTGAAAGGCCCACGCACTGTGATGAAGAGTGGCCCCCACTTGCCACAACTAGAGAAAGCCCTCGCACAGAAACGAAGACCCAACACAGCCAAAAATAAATAAATTAGGAAAAAAAAAGAGCTATAGGAAAAGAAAAAAAAAACCAAGTCATATGTCTTAAATGATTATGCTTTTTGGTTTATCCATTTAAATAGCAAGGGCCAGAGTCATTTGACAAAATGGAATGACCAACAACTAGCTCCTGGAATAATGTTTACTGCAACAAAACTTCACCATTTGCACAAAATGGGAGCGTCAAGCACAGTGGAGCCTAAGGGAACTCTACAGATTGGAAATGAAATCAGGAGTAGTTCAGTATTTCCTCTCTGAGAAGTCCATTCCTGGAGATGGGAGAGGACAGGCATAAGAGCTCAAAACGCCTTCTGCTATTGCATTCAATAAAATAAGTAAAAGATGGCTCACTAAAGAGACAACAGTAGTAATCAGTAGACAAATCTTTTGTGAAGTTTTAGTATAAGATTGGCAGCAAGTTTGCATCAAGGTTGGATATTTTTACCAAACAATTTATTTAGAAGAAACTTCTCATATCCATTCCCAGGAACCCATAACCCTAATCAGTGCTCAGTTTCCATTATTTAAAAGTCATGTTCACATAGATAGTCACACTTACCTAAGAAAACTTCCCATGAGAACTGTCAAAATCAGCATGAGCCCAATTACAGAACTCTTTTTTTTCTCCCATCACAGGTTTTTATTTTATCATTATTATTATTATTATTTACATTTGCATAGCCTCCTTGCCTGGCCCTCTCTTTTTTTTCTTTTAATTAAGTAATTATTTATTTATTTTTAACATCTTTATTGGAGTATAATTGCTTTACAATGATGTGTTAGTTTCTGCGCTGTAACAAAGTGAATCAGCTATATGTATACAGACATCCCCATATCTCCTCCCTCTTGCATCTCCCTCCCACCCTCCCTATCCCACCCCTCTAGGTGGTCACAAAGCACGGAGCTGATCTCCCTGTGCTATGCGGCTGCTTCCCACTAGCTATCTATTTTACATTTGGTAGTGTATATATGTCCATGCCACTCTCTCACTTCATCCCAGCTTACATTTTCCCCTCCCCGTGTCCTCAAGTCCATTCTCTACGTATGCGTCTTTATTCCTGTCCTACCCCTAGGTTCTTCAGACCCTTTTTTTTTTTTTAGATTCCATATATATGTGTTAGCATACAGTATTTGTTTTTCTCTTTCTGACTTACTTCACTCTGTATGACAGTCTCTAGGTCCATCCACCTCACTGCAAATAACTCAATTTCGTTTCTTTTTATGGCTGAGTAATATTCCATTGTATATATGTGCCACATCTTCTTTATCCATTCATCTGTCGATGGACACTTAGGTTGCTTCCATGTCCTGGCTATTGTAAATAGTGCTGCAGTGAACATTGTGGTACATGACTCTTTTTGAATTATGGTTTTCTCAGGGTATGTGCCCAGTCCAACTACAGAACTTTAAGGATAAGATTCCTCCACGCATTATATCCACAATGTTCTATCTCTGGGTATTTGCATGTCTCTTTTTAAACAAGCTCTGTTCTGTGTGACTGGACCTTTAATTAAAACACGATTTCTGACAGGCTAGCCAATAATGGATGTAAATTTGTCCAAAGTTTACTAAAAATTATCCAAATCCCAACTCTCAGAATCTTGTGTTTCTACTGGTCTGCTAACCACCTTGATTTCTTTTCCAAATGATGTCTATTGCCTGGGTCAGCAGGCAATGTCACCTGACCCTCCACTCCACTCCGGTGACCCTGAATCTGAGAGACCACAGTGTCTTAGATCTTCCTTGTTACTTTTTCCCTTTCCCAGGCATCTGTAAACTTGCCAAAAGCTCCATGAGGATAATTTTAGCTACTATTCATTCTTAACAATACCAGAAGAGTTCATCTACCATGTAAAAACAAATACAACCCTGAGTCCTTTTCCTTGCACTGGCTGCTTTGTTATCAGAACTTAAAGGTATACTAAAGACCAGTGTTAGAATCATACAATAATGAGCTGGAATGCAAATTCCTCTGCAAATTCAACTATAATATTAATGATTCTTACGAAGAGATTAGCAGCTTGTTCTAAATTAATATTGTAATATATCTTAAAGATCATGTTATGAGGCTTCTTTATTCTATAAGCCTACAATCTATGACCAAAAGAAATAAAATTCTGTATTTTAAACATTTTTTCTTTCTTATTTATAGATAAGGTGAAGGGGGAGGGGGACCCAAAAGTCTAACAAGAAAAAGAGAAAAGCAACTTAATGAATAATGTGAACTGAGTCAGTGACCAGGTGGATGCAATTGTGACATCTGTGACTGCCTGTATCTGCCACCTCTTTGTACAGATTGCCTTAGAATGACCTTAGGAAGTGAGCCATGACTTGTTTTTAAGTTCTTATTGTGTCAAAAATTACAGCTTGAATGATCAACTTGTGCATATCCTAAGTAAATTTTTATTGTGTCAAAAATTACAGCTTGAATGATCAACTTGTGCATATCCTAAGTAAATTTTTATTGTGTCAAAAATTACAGCTTGAATGATCAACTTGTGCATATCCTAAGTAAAGGTTTTCTCTTTTTCATCACAGGTTGGATATAATGCACAGACTACAGTTAAATGTGTTATTTGCTATGAACTCTGCCCCACACTTCAGGCTTCACAGTGCTGGTACCTCATTATCCAGCATGGGTGTTCTGATCACTAGCCACTAGCAAACCATTAGTCAGAGTTTCTTGGGCTGGTCCCACCTCAGGTGCCAATGATTGGTCCATTTTGGCCAGGGATTGACCTGGAAATGTGGCTACCTGGCCCTACTCTCAAAAAGGAAGCACCCACTTGGAAAACGACATCACTGTTCATGTTTGTATCTCCAAGAAAGGGGTCTCCATGAAGTCCTTTTTTTAAAAAATCCAGCTTTGACAGCCTCTGTCCTTCCAGATGGTGCACAGAGCCAAGCCTGTCAGAGACCCTTAGTCTCCTGCTGCCTTTTAATGATGGTCCTTGATTGCTAATGACCCCCAGCTGGACTGGCTCCTCAACCCATTTAACCCCTCCCTGCTGGGTCCCCATCTCACGCAGGGTGAGAGGCAGTGAGAGCTGGAAGTGGGAAGGTGCCAAGCCATCCAGGAGCTCCCGCCTTTCCAGAGCTGGTGGCATGTTTCCCGGCGCCATCACGCATGTCCAAGGTTGCTCCAGTGGAGAGCTCCTGTTAACATGATTTTCACTCTATTGTCAGACAAATGCTACCAGCCTTCAGATTGTTAAAATTTCGTTTGACTAAGCCAGGAAACACTGAAAGAGCATTTCCTGTAGGGTTCAAGAGTTGAGGACTACTGATTTGAATCCCCTGAAATATGTTAGTTTGGAAACTTAAAATTAAATTGCACTGGAACTGTCTTTTAGTCTGGTTGAACTTAGTGATCAGAGCAGATCATATGTGTCAGTGTACAAAGTCACTACAAAGAAGCCTGAGTGAAGGTGATAATTTCCTTCTCTAGGCCTAAATCACTGTATAACACAGGAGATACCCATTTCAGGTATGCGGATAATAGCTGTATTTACTTTGGTTAAGCTTGGCTTGTTTTTTTGCAACATGCTGGACTGTATTTTTTGCAACGTACTGGTCAGGTGACTCAGAGAAGGGGGATTTAAAAGGGAAGAAAGCTGATGACATTAATTTGTTGAAAGATCTTGAGTCCAGTGGAGAAACTCAAACTCAGATCTCTCAGGACCTGCTCATGACAAAATAACCTTCCATGAGAATAAAGGGAAGTGGAGGGCTTGAGAGGTCATTATTCTGTGTATGGTTTCATAAAGAGTTTTCATTAACCTCATATCAAATTGTAAGAAAACAAGGCAAAGAAATTAAATAATTCTATATGACCCTAAAGAACCGAAGTCTAAACTCTTGATCTGAGCAGAGAACTGGGAGCTTTGTGTCTCACTATTTTTATAAATCTTTAAATGTTTACTGGATAGTTGAACCAGATTTAATTTACAGCGTACTAAGGAATATTTTTCCAACATGAAGCACAAGATAGGAAAATAACCCAAACGTAATTATTTTCTATTTAACTTTGTTTCCCTCAGACACTTCCTATTTTATTGGTTTTTTGGAGATTAAAACTGAAAGCACCAGAGCGATCTACTTTTTCACCACTAATACTGCATTGATCTCACTTTTACATCTCATTAGTTTAATGCAAACAAAAGTCATACCTGTGATTTCATTTCGTCTGTTATTCACATTCTCTACTGTTTCCCACAGGCGCGCACACACACACCTGCCAGTCATTTGTGTGTATAATCACCCCCGAACCAACTCATCCATACTAATGACTGCTCTCTCTATCTGTAAAAATATTTTAGAACTTATGAACCTTGGTGGGTGTTTGTACAGCTGTACGATATTAACCTGTACATTGCAGTTTTTTCTCACAGCTGGGGAAAGGCTAAGTAACTGGTTAAAATGTGGTCTTTTAGTCCATCAGTGACCAAATGATCCAGAAAGGGGTTCAGATAAGGCCACCTTGTGCAGCATTGCTTTTTAAATGAGTGAATTGTGTTAGAATAAAGTTCTGGTGTAGTTATGGAGAATTTTCCTCCCTGAAGCCCTGAATGCACTTTGTTTGGTCATCTTTAAATTCCAACAAGTCAGTAAGGTCAACAGCATTTATGTCCATTTTGCAGATGAGGTACTAAGAGGCCAAGTGGCAGGAAATCTGTAGTCGCAGCATCTTAAAGTTGACAGGGACCTTAAAGAGCCTCTCAACTAATGGTTCTCACCCTTTACCTGCTTTCACACTGGTTTCATGCAACAAACCTCCATCAGGTACATCTTTCACTGCACACAGTTGCTCACACATTGGGAAGGAGCATGACTCCTAGGAGAACAGCTGAGAATCTCCAGGCAAGAACAGCTGTAATGTCCCACATCACCACCCTCTTGAAAAAAATCACTATATCAGTCCAACCCCATTTCACAGATAAAACATGGCAGCCCAGGGGGCTAAGCAATTCACCCAAGGTCACATACCAGTAAGTTCCAGAACTTGAACTATGCCCAGGCCTTCTGACCCCAAGTCCAGTGCTGGTGTCACTACAGCTGAACAGCCATTTGCACGCTAACAGCAGGTACCGGAACCAGGTCCCCAATTTAGAGAGCCAGACAGAGCTGGGGATGAACACCCCAGAATCCCCTGCCACGAGGAATCAAAGATGCATTCACAATTAGTATAGTAAAAACCAGCACTATCTGGTGTCCCATATCCTCAGGCATTTAAAATGTCTTTCCAATCTTCAAAGACATTCTTCCGTTCCATTTTTATCTGCTTTTACCTAGGACATTGTTTCCCAGCTCCCAAGTAGTTCACTAGGTGATTTGCATCTCATTAGGAGCTCCAGAAATGACATCTCCCAGCCTGCTGCCTGGCGCTGTGGGTCCACTAAGCATCAGATCCAGGTCTTAGATTTTTTTTTTTCATGTTGACATTTTTGAAAAAGCTGAATTAATGCTGTTTTCCCACTGGGCACAGTTTGGGTGGCCATTTTGGCCTTAATTCCTGCCCCGCCTACAGGACCAAAGTTAGAGAAGAGCCATTGTCAGGGAGGGTACAGAGGAAGTCAATCATCCCACATGAAGACACCTGGCTGGAAAGGAATATTGTGAGACATCAAAATAAGCAGTTAGAAAACTCCTAAAAGCAGAGAGATGGGACGTGATACAAACAATCTGACCACTATGCAAAGTAAAACAAAAAGAAAACCAACAGCAACCCATTAGAATCTGTATAACTGATTCTAAGCTTGCACATTTTAAACATTTTTGACTAGTGTCAAATCTCCTGAGACCTGAGTTTTATGTTTTGCTTTAAAAGGAGTCTTACTAGGTCCAAATGGCTTTTCAGCTTTGTCATGCATGCATACTGAACCCTCCAGAAGAGCACTGAGCAGAATCACGTCTCTGGAAACCAGACATAATGTTTCCATGATCAGCAAAACTGTTCTCTTGGAATAAGAGAAATTATTTTTCCAGTGTCCAGGGAAATTAATGTCTGCTTTGGGCTCAAGCCATTTGATGCAGCTTCCAGTGCAAAGAAAATGCTTGATGTTGCCGGGAGCTCTATTGGAGTTGCTTCCCCTTCCCAGAATTCCTTCTGCCATCTCAAAACCTCTCTGACCCTAGGCCAACTTTTCAAGATGCAGCTAGCTAATCTGCAAAATCAACCTAAGCTCTTAGGAAAGAGTTAAATCTCTGGTTTTTCCAACCCTGGCTACAAATAAAAATCATCTGAAAGGGGGAGGATCATTTTTTAAACAATAAAAATGCCAGAGACCCAACCCTAACCAACTGAATTAGGATCTCCAGGATAAGGCTGAGGCATCAGTATTTTTCAAAAGACCTTCAGGTGATACTAATGTACAACCAGGACGGAGAATCACTCTCATATAACAAGAATCACGACAACCCCTTAGGCTCTGCCTCGGGTGCCACGCTTTCTCTTTTCATACATTATCTGTCATCCTCACTACAGCCTTACTTGCGTGATCATCATCAGTGAGTTCAGACTTCTAACAAGTGCTAGAGACGGGATTCTTAGTCAGGTTCTTCTGACTTTTTTTTTCTTCTGTAACATTCATGTTTCTCAAAGTGTGGGACATGGACCTCTGGTGGTCTGCAAGTTGATTTTACATGGTGTGTGGATGTGACCTTAAATAACACTGAATTGTGTAGAAGAAAGTTACTCCTTTTACAGTCCTCAGTTTAAATTCTTCAGGTTAAGGAGAAAGTCATAGTGATATTAGTATGTCTTAAATTCCTCTCACATTTACTCACCTGTCTTTTTAACAAACCTTTAAGAAGCCCAGAATGTTCTCTGGGAAACAGAACCTAGCTCAGCTGTGAGAATATTGTTTTGTTCTTACTGTATTTACTTTACGGTTTACTTCTATTTATGGCAAATGACACGTGTTTTCCCTTTACAGTAGTAGTTTCATTTTTAAAGAAATGTATTTAAGAGGAAAAGAAATTGGCTGATTTTTAAAATATTAAATAAAGAATAGTACAGGTGTCTCGAATATAGCAAAAAATACTTAAGTGGCAGATGAATGCAGAAGTTTGAGAAATACTTTCCCGCAACATGGTAATTTTGAAAAATGGGCATCTCTACACCTATTAGCCAATGGGACCTCTCATCCTTTCACACCAGACAGGCAACTAGTTCCATCCTTTTTAGGTTCAGCCGGGACCTTTGAACTTTGCTGCTGCTTCCAACTCAAGAGGAATCCTGAAACACAAGGCTAATAACATGGGAAGGGGGAAAGGAAGGGCACTTACCCTCTCAAGTAATCAATGAAATGCAAATCAAAACAAATGACGTGCCATTTTTTCACCTATTGAATTGTCAGGCTTTTTCTTAAAGATGCTGACCCATGCTGGTGAAGGCCTTCAAAACAGGTAATCTCAGGTACAGGTGGTAGAAGTATATATACTTCGCTACCCACTTCCTAGAAGGCAGTTGGAAATAATTTGTAAGTTTTTAAAATATGTATAGTCTTCGGCCAGCAATTCCATTTCTAGGGATTTATCCTAGGAAAATAATGTGAATGATCAAAGATCAAACTATAAGTATGTTCCTCATAGCACTGCTTATTAGAGAAAAACATTGGAAACAACTTCCATGCCCAAAACAGGAAATTGTATAAGTTGATCACAGTTCATTCATAAAATGAAATAGCATGCAACTATTAGAAATGATGCCATTTAGACTAAACTGGAAGACAGATAAGAAACTTGTTCCATCATTTGCTACTATTATGGGAATGGGATTGGGTTTTTTTTTTTCTCACTGCTTAACTTATTTGAACATCATGTTCATTCATTACTTTAAAAAATGTAACTCTAAAAGTATAATACTATTTTTAAAGTAGATTAAATCATGGGAAAACATTTATGACTTTATTGTTAAGTGTGGGGAAAAGTGGTAACAAATTAGATGAATGGACTAAGTTTTGGTTTTGGTTTTTTTGGCTAAAAAAGTGAATACATATTCCTAGAAAAAATATTGAAAGGATATTAAGAAAAAAATACTTAATGAACCTTGTTTTTAAAAGGCCAATTTCATCCCCCTCCTTGGTAGACTAAGGTTCCCCAGAGATGTCCCAGGATAAGAAAGTCCTTGGCAATAATATTCCAATTGACAGAAACAAAGAGTAGACCACAGAGATGCAACAGACCTTAACAAGAATGATGAATAGTAACCATTCATTCATTCTTTCATTCATTGTTTGTTGAGTGTGTGCCAGGACCTGAGCTGTGAAATCGTTTCAGCGGAAGTTACTACCACTTCCCTAACTAATAAGGGGAAAATTCCATATAGAAAATTTATAACTCCACCATCTTCCACAGGCACTAATTTAACTCGGGGATGTTTTCTTTGTAGCAATTTTGCAGTTTTGAAGAAGATTGTTCATGACATAACATGGCAACTGGGAAAATTTGTAGCTTTCCTTTCATCTTAGAAAGGAAGATCTGAATTACATGCACCCCAGGAGAAAATCTCTCTTTCTGGTTGTGTGTGTGTGTTTTACAAAAGCCTACTGAATTCCTTCGTCCCTCCTGAAGTTAGATGTGGTAAGGTGAAAACTTATAAGAATGTCTCATTTAAAGAAAAAGCATCGTAATAGAGGCCATGGCCTAGGCCTTGAGGTTTGAATCAAAAGACCTGAGTCCAAGGCTAGGCTCTGAGGGGAGACCAGCAGAGGGGCCCGAGCTCCCTGGGCTTCAGGCCCCTTAGATATAAAAGCAAGGAGCCTAACCACAGAGGGTGTCATCCTCCATGTCATAACTTAAAATTGAAAACTTGCACTCCCAGACATAATTTCTCCCCTTCTACTCCCTGTCAAGGCTCTGCGCATCCCTGACATAGCCCATGCCTCAGCAGATCAGGAGCAAATGCTTTACAACACACTGGTTGTTTATCTGAAATTCAAATCTAGCTCGGTGTCCTTTTTTTTTTTCCTAAATCTGACAACCCTAATTCCATAGATTTCATAATTCCATAATTTTCCAAACACTGCATTTTTAAGGTAGTGCAGATTATTGCAGACTTTCTGCCAGTGTGGTTCTTATTGGGAAGGGAAGATTTAAGATGGTCTAGTACCGTGTCTCTCAGCCATGGCTGCACATTAGAACCACCTAAGGAGATAAAATATATGATATATATATATATATATATATATATATATATATGAGATAGATAGATAGATAGATCTATCACGGTCCTGATCTGAGCACTGGTATTTTAAAAAGCGGAACATCTGCTGTAGTGTGAAGAAAATGACCCTAAGTAGGGTATATCTCGTAACTCTATGTAGGATTTGCCATCTGTAAATCTAGAACGCTGAACACTCTGTTTGCCTCAAGGGCTCAAGAGGATGTTTTACTTGGCAAGTGACGTTGGGAATGCCTCATCCACAAAATGGCAATCAGATCAGCAGTCCTACTGCTCAGAAGGTATCCATATCTGCAGAGGCCTCAAGGACGGTACAAAGACTATGGCTCTCCCAGTATGCCCTCTCCCAAGAACCCTGCTCACTGCCTGTCCACTCCTCAGGGACCTGGAATCCATACTGTCCCACCCAGGACGGGGAACATTTGGGCTGCATGTGCCATCCTGCCGTCCCTGTGGTTGTCCTTCCCCCGCTGCAAGCCCAGCTAGGAAATTTACCAGAACGGGCACATCTGTAATGGGTGATGGAAAGTGAAACTAAGTGTTAGGAGACAATGTTAGGCAAGAGCATTTGTGGCCAGAATAGCTGTAACTCAGCAAGTCAACTAGAGTAAAGGAAGTCATTTCCTTCTTCATCTCTGAGACCCTGGGAGAAAACAAAAAGCCTCATTTTGTAACTTAAAATTGTGTTTGAATTAGGGTTGCCAGATTTAGGGGGAAAAAAGTACACCTGGCTAGATATGAATTTCAGATAAACAACCAATCACTTTTTAATGTAAGTGTGTTCTGAATATATACTTACACTCAGAAGGTATTGGTTGTTCATCTGAAATTCAAATTTAACTGGGTACCCTGTATTTGATCTGGCAACTCTAGTTTGGATATACCTGGATGTTCAATAAAGAAAATTGAAATATTAAATTTCCAAACCAGTTGTTTAAAGGTACGGAACAAAGCCATCAACTAAATTCAGCCATTTGTCTCTCACCAAGGACTTGGCTAATTGTGCCGCCACACAATGATCTGGAATTAGGGAATAAGGAGTATGCACTTCCTGGTGCTCTTGAAACTCTCTCCATATATCTCCAGTTTATTACAGAGTTCTGTGACAGCTCAGAAGAGAAGGGTGTGTTCAAGGTCTCAACTATGAAATCAAAAAGTGCAGGGGGAAAAGAAATGTACAGGGATTCCTGAAAGGAAAGAGAACCTATGTTAAGTTCAAACTGGTATTCATGATATGATATACTTTTAAAAAGCACAACAGGTAGGTAGCACCCAGAGTATTACAAACTGGAGAATTTGGCTTGGCTTACAAATATTTGTGTGAAACGGAAGTTGGCTACTTACAGAATATGAACATCATTGTCTTCAAAGTAATAACTCATATTCTAATGTATATCTTCAAACTTGAACTGCCCAGCTTATCTACATAAACTAGTCAAATGAACTAGGAAAGTGTCAGATAACCCTATTGTTTTGTATCTCCTGTGAGCAAACTGACTGGCTCAAGAGCCAAAAGACACGGGTTAAGCTTCCACTCTGCCACTTACAGATTTAGCCTTTGTTACCTATAGTTTCTTTATATATTGAAAGAAATCATAATTCTTGTCCTACATGCCTCATTAATTTTTTATTTTTAAGTTTTTAAGGGAAAAAATCATGACAAACTTCTCAAAGTGCACACATATTTAGATTTAATCAGTGTGCCATATGCTATTTTGTATTTGCTTCTTTTTCTGAATTTTGAATTTTCATCTATCAGTATCATACCCATATTTATCCTCATTGGTGTCTTCATGGTATGACATCATATTTATATCTCAGAGTTAACTTGTCCCCAATTATCAAATATTTATCATGTTTCTAGCTTTTTTCTGTTAAAGAAAGTATTGCTTCTAGCTTTTTTCTGTTAAAGTATTATATCCATCTTCATACAAACGGTATTTTTTTCTCTTTTGGTTTACTTTGTTGGGACATGTTCCTTGGAACAAGTTGCTTAGCTTTTGCTATCTATTGTCAGGTAACTTCAGGAGAAGTGGAGCCTATGGACTCATCTGTGTACCTGGGGCCTCTCCCACATTGTCTTTTTACTTTTTGATTTATCCTAATTAATAGAAAGACAGTAGTAATTGTTTTAATTGAAGGTCTTTGTCAAGGTGGCTGAATGTTTTTCAATATCTCATTTCATAATTGTATTTCAACATGTATTAATATTTCTCCATCTTTCTCTTGCCTCAGCCTTTCCACATTATGGATAATAGACTTTTGTGTCTATATTTTTAAATTTGTTTTTATCTTTCTGTTGCACTTTCTTTCATCTTAAGGTTTTGTTACTGTCCATCATATAGAATATTTTACTTTAATATAATTGAACCCATCCTTGTCCCTAATATCTTCTTCCACATTTAAGATATATAGTCTATTTCATTTCCTTCTAAAGTTTTTATGGGAATGTTTAAAATGTTTAACTACATAGCTCATCTGGAATTTATTGTGGCTGGTGAGAATCAAGAATTATATTGAGAAAAGTAAAAGATTTAGAATTAAAAAAAATTAATTTGAGTCTAACAGCAATAGCTATGGACTTAGGCAAGTCACTTAACCTCTTAAGACTCAATGTCCTCTATTAGACTGAAGGCAGGGACCTTGTCTTTTTTCTTTTTGTCTTCCCTACAATACTGAGCAAAGTTCCTTACATATAGAATAAGTTTTTGTTTTTTTTGTTTTTTGTTTTTTAAACCTCACGTTTGTTTTATTTATTTTTATTTTTGGCTGCGTTGGGTCTTCGTTTCTGTGCGAGGGCTTTCTCTAGTTGCGGCAAGCGGGGGCCACTCTTCATCGCGGTGCGCGGGCCTCTCACTATCGCGGCCTCTCTTGTTGCGGAGCACGGGCTCCAGACACGCAGGCTCAGTAGTTGTGGCTCACGGGCCTAGTTGCTCCGCAGCATGTGGGATCTTCCCAGACCAGGGCTCGAACCCGTGTCCCCTGCATTAGCAGGCAGATTCTCAACCACTGTGCCACCAGGGAAGCCCTAGAATAAGTTTTATAAGGCCTATATTTAAGTTACATTTTTTGCATATTGCTATCCAGTTGTTCCAAGAGCAGTAATTGAATAATGATTCATTTCCCAATTATTTATTTGGTTGTTTGTGATCGATCATATATCAGTGATACTCAGATTTGTTCCAATGGCAAAGCACCTGGAAGTTGTGGCACTTCTTGCAAAACATCATGAAATATGGAGATATTAAAGTTAAAATAATGAAAATTAAAATTTGATGCTAAATCAGACACCAGTTTACATTAGATTCTAGTATGGTATAGATACCACCAGATACCAACAGTTTGTCTTAATTTATGGGAAATGTTAAAATAGGGAAAATTCAATCCAATAACTGAATTCTTTCTAAGAATCAGGAAAAGAACACCCACCTATGAAACAGCAAGTTCATCAAGAGCAAAACTTGAGAACCACGTCTTATAGTAAGCATTCCCAGTTGAGAATATAAAATAAAAGCTTCTGATCAATTGTAAACTTTACATAAAGTCCAACTGAATGGGGCTGAATGTCAGCTGAACCCCAAAACTATTTAAGATCAGTCTTTTGAGTTGTCAAGTTTGGAATTCCTGTAATAGTAGAAAGTCTAAGAGGGAGTAGATGTCAGATCTCCATTGCATGCTCACACCAGCAACCTTAACTCTAGATGCTTCTGTTCATTAATCTATGAATCAAAGGAGATAACATAAAAGAACCTCACAACCTCATGTTCTACCATATTTCAGAATATGAACTTCACAAAGCGTATGGAGGTAGGTATGTTGGAACTATCAGAAAGTACCCTTATCAATTCTGGATTCCTTGTACTCTGAGGATGATGCCAGTACAAGAGTCTGGAATCCTCTTCTCTGCACAGTTCCTGAAGATGTGGACAGGGATGTCTGTTAAGGTTACTGGAACCTTCTGCAAGCACCATCACTTGGCTATGCTAATTAATATTTTTTCATGGAGCTTACTTTTACTTAAATTTGACTTTTTAAAACAATTTTTTTATTAAGAAAGACAATATGCTGTAGTTTTTTTTAACTGCTAGAACAGGAGGTAAGAGATCTAGGGTTGGGTCCCCACTCTGCCACTTGAACTGGGTTGTGTCATTCATTTTTTCCTTTTATGAAAAAATAGGTATTTAGAATGGATGGTTCCTAAAGTCCTGTATGGTTCTAATAGTCTTGTTTAAACATAGATATGTTCCAATTCAAAAAAAAAAGATGCAAAACTTCATACTTAGGAAATTGATAATTCACTATTCATTATGGTCCTTGCTGAGTCATTCTTCACTTAGAAAATTTCCCCAGAATTTCCTTGTGTAGTAGGAATCTCTAATGAAATCAAACTATGATTCCAAATACAAAGCTCCAACTCTTTTTTATAAATAATTAGTTTATGGTATACCCTTGATCCAAGAAAGTGATATGTCTTTTCCAAACCATGACATTCATGAGCAATATTTTATGGCAGCTGTGTATGCGTGCATGCAGGCACGCGCGCGCGCGCGCATGCGCGTGTGTGTGTTGGCAAGAAGTTAGAACTGCTGAATCCTGATTCAGATATAGTGCCAAAAGGACAGCAGATTTCACGAAAATCAGCTGCTTGGAAGGGAAATAAATCATGACTTTGTTGGACCTGTGGTTTCTTAATTTCTAGTACAGTCTTGGTCCAGGGTTCCAAAATCAGGACTAACACGGAGAGGCTGCTCCGTGAAATCGTGCAATCATCCTTTCCCCTTCTTTACACTACCTCCAGAGACTGCATGGATCAGTGGCATTGTTCAAAGCATTTCAGAAAATACTAGCTCAAGCCATTTGCCCTCCAAAATGTATCCCCCCAAAATGTATCCCACCAAAAGGTTTGCTTCTCATCTACCCAAGAGTGTGTGTGCTCCAGATGTCTTTGAACTCTCACTGTAGGATGTGGTGCAAACTGCCCCAGATTGCCTTCATTGCCTTAACTGAGTTATCTCACCAAGAGGGCATTCTCTACTCTACAAAGGCTGATGACCAACCTCTACTTCACCAGCATGGACAAACCAATTTGCTTTCCGTCACTCTTGACTGCTGACTCAGATAAGAAAGATGAAGGCAAAGTCCCGACAGCTGCCCTTGTTTACACTTAGCAGTCTGTGTGTGTGTGTGTGTTTAGCATGATATTTCTCCTAATATTAGCTAAGGTCTAACGTGCCCGTTAAAACAGGACAGAGTTTCTGCTAAGTGCATTTATGCGATGAGAAATTTTACACTCAATTTTCTCAAAACCTCAGATGCTTTACAGTAAAGTTTTGCTATCCTGTTGCAGATTCAGAAAATGGTCTTGCACAGAAGCAGCGAACACCTCACCGAAGATGTCAGCAGCCCAAAATGTTGAGTAGTCCTGAGGACACCATGTACTATAACCAGTTAAATGTGAGTTCAAAGTGGCCATAAAGCTGTTTCACTGGCTTTGTTTCCAGTTAATAATTCTGTTATTAATACCTGTTCCAGCCCCTCCAGCCCCGCCCCCACTCTCTTATACTCTCCTCTTGAACATGTGCTTAGGCCCTTTATCTGTTGCTTTCATGTCAGGATGTCTGCCTTCACGGTGAATAATTGATGTGGTTTATCAAAGACGAGCAAGATGCATGCTTCATCAGGCTCACTTGAGCCCTTTGATCAAAAAAATTATGCTGTGACTTCTGATATTATCAGCATCTGCTTGCATTCAACACAAAATCACTTTGAATTAAAAATTAACGACTTGCTGCTTTGCTTTGACTGTGTGTTCTTGGCCCTCTCCACAGGGAACTCTAGAATATCAAGGGAGCAAGAGGAAGCCAAGAAAACTTGGGTAAATATCTGTCTTCTTAGTTCTAAGCAACTGTAAACAGAAGGGGTCCTTTGTGATATTATAGAAAATGCAAAACTTTCCAGAGAGGCTTCTAAAAATATGCAGTGGGGATATCACCACTATTATTGACACTGGAAACTACTTTTCACAGTAGCAAGTATACAAAACTTGAATCTATTCTGTCTGAAAAGACTGAAATTCCCACCAAAAGGCAAATGTTATTTTTCATAATTATCCTAGGAAATTGTACTGTCCTCATAATTTGAGACAAGTATCAGGCTGTATAAATCAGGCTGTATAAATCCCACAAATCAGAGCACTCCATGCAGTGCAAATAGGCCCCTTCCCCCACATTCCCCTACCCGTGGACCTTAAAGGTGCACAAAGGAAAATTTCCCCCAGTGGTTAGCCAGGGACACTATGGAGTTTGTGGCTGATTTGCCTGTTAGAATCTCGATTAAGAATAGGAGTGAGACTGGTCAGAGTGGCCATCATCAAAAAATCTACAAACAATAAATGCTGGAGAGGGTGTGGAGAAAAGGGAATCCTCTTGCACTGTTGGTGGGAATGTAAATTGATACAGCCACTATAGAGAACAGTATGGAGGTTCCTTAAAAAACTAAAAATAGAACTACCATACGGCCCAGCAATCCCACTACTGGGCGTATACCCTGAGAAAACCATAATTCAAAAAGAGTCATGTACCACAATGTTCACTGCAGCTCTATTTACAATAGCCAGGACATGGAAGCAACCTAAGTGTCCATCATCGGATGAATGGATAAAGAAGATGTGGCACATATATACAATGGAATATTACTCAGCCATAAAAAGAAACGAAATTGAGTTATTTGTAGTGAGGTGGATGGACCTAGAGTCTGTCATACAGAGTTAAGTAAGTCAGAAAGAGAAAAACAAATACAGTATGCTAACACATATATATGGAATCAAAAAAAAAATGGTCATGAAGAACCTAGGGGCAAGACGGGAATAAAGATGCAGACCTACTAGGGAATGGACTTGAGGATACGGGGAGGGGGAAGGGTAAGCTGGGACAAAGTGAGAGAGTGGCATGGACATGTATACACTACCAAATGTAAAATAGATAGCTAGTGGGAAGCAGCCGCATAGCACAGGGAGATCAGCTCGTTGCTTTGTGACCACCTAGAGGGGTAGGATAGGGAGGATAGGAGGGAGGGAGATGCAAGAGGGAAGAGATGTGGGGACATATGTATATGTATAACTGATTCACTTTGTTATACAACAGAAGCTAACACACCATTGTAAAGCAATTATACTCCAATAAAGATGTTAAAAAAAAAAAGGTACAGATGTAAAAAAAAAAAAAAGAATAGGAGTGAGGTAGGTAATTGGTACTAGTCTGAGAACTAAAGAAGGTCAGGAAGGGAACTTTCTCATCTAGATGGAATCAGACAAGTTAATTCTCATAAATTAAGTTGCAATATGATTACAGTTTCCAGATACCACTAAATTGGGCCCATTATTAGTGTGTGACCTAGATGTGAAAGGCTTTGTGGATCAGACGCCAGTTCCTCCAGGCTGGGGGACCCTGAGCTACCATAAGCTGCCCCCCTAACTCAGTGTTGGGGCCCAACCCTGTTCCAAGTACTCACACAACTTAAGCTGCCCCATTGATGACTGCTGCACTTGTTTTCTTTTTCTGCTGAAACTCTTTCCTTTGTTGCAGCCAAATCAAAGTGCTTGATGGGGAAGATGACTATTACAAATCTCTGTCACCTGTGGGCTCTATCCCCGAGGAGGACAGCTCAGCCCACCCTCTCTTTTTTTCTTCATCCTCAAAGGGAGCATCTTCTGCTCAGCACTGAGCTGTACTTCCTGCCCCCCAAGTCTGTCGAGGGTAAGAACAATCATGGTTATTGACTGATTGTCATTTAATAAGAAAGTCGTGCAATGGGGTCAGCTTCTATGGACATGTGGTCTGTTCTGGAGCCTTACTGAACAATTTTCAGATTTCAAACCATTTTCTCCTACCTCTATCACCCTCCCCACATCTGCTGTGTAGCCTGACCTAGGCAACCTTTCCTTTCCTCATCCCATGGGTCCCTCTGGGACACTGAGCACACCTCCACTACAGCAATAACCATCATTCATGCCCCCAACATCTAAGAGGGTATCAGTCTCACGTGTGGACACTGATGGTATTTCTTTATTTTTCTCACCATGTCATTCCATGCAGAATCGGGCCCTGTGGGACACTGAGCACACCTCCACTACAGCAGTAACCATCATTGATGCCTCCAACATCTAAGAGGGTATCAGTCTCACTTGTGGACACTGATGGTATTTCTTTATTTTTCCCACCATATCATTCCATGCAGAATCCGCCCCTGTGAAAATCCAGGAGTCCCTTTCCTCCTCGCGTCTACACTGCATCCCCTTCCCCTTTGCTGGTCTTTTCTACCCCATCCTGCCTCTCCCCAGGGTCAGGGCTCCATTGCTGAGTGCCCCCATCCTTGAGGAGTACACTCAAGGTCTCTGAGGCCAGGATAATTTTTCATGCTCAGGGGAACCTGAATCTTTCAGGTTCTTCCTTTAAGACAAATGAACCCCTCTCTTGCTAATTATTATCCTGATAAGGCCTTTGCCTCTTTATTCTACCTTACCAAGACACCCCCATCAACTTGGCAGTAAAAAGAAAGGAATGTGATGGAAAGAAAATCTGGACCTGTCAGAGTCCGTGTCACATCGTTTTGTAACTGTCCATTCTCTGGTTGGCTGTCTCCATGAGGCTGTGTGTGGCTGCAAGGGAAGCATTTTGTCTCGCCTACCTTTCTGTGCACAGAGCCTAGCACGGTGCCTGGCACAGAGAGGACATCCAGTAAATGCCCACCCTTGAGTGAGTGGAGAGACTTAGTTACACAACATATCTGACAGGAAAGTTACTTTCAATTATATGTGATAGACTATTAATCACTTTTATACACCATAAGCTCTGATTTTTCAATGAAGTTTGGGCTAGTCCTATTGTAATGATGTTTTACCATATATTATATTACTCAGTGTGATTCAATACAACAAGCTTTTTGAGTAACTACTCTGTGCATAACAATATGTGAGAGATTGCTGTGTGATATGAAAACCTAACAAGACCCTTTCTCTAGAAAAGATGTTCTTAACATTCTTCTTGCGGGGTGCCTTCAAGATGGCAGAGGAGTAAGAAATGGAGATCAAATTCCTCCCCACAAATACATCAAAACTACATCTACATGTAGAACAACTGTTACAGAACACGTACTGAACGCTGGCAGAAGACCTCAGACTTCCCAAAAGGCACCCTCAGATAACCTACATGCAGAGGCGGGTCCAAATCCAAAGCTGAACCCCAGGAGCTGTGCGAACAAAGAAGAGAAAGGGAAATCTCTCCCAGCAGCCTCAGGAGCAGCGGATTAAATCTCCACAGTCAACTTGATGTACCCTGCATCTGTGGAATACCTGAATAGACAATGAATCATCCCAAAATTGAGGCAGTGGACTTTGGGAGCAACTGTAGACTTGGGGTTTGCTTTCTGCATCCAATTTGTTTCTGGTTTTATGTTTATCTTAGTTTAGTATTTAGAGCTTATTATCATTGGTAGATTTGTTTATTGATTTGGTTGCTCTCTTCCTTTTTTTTAATATATATTTATATTGTTTTTCTTTTTTCTCTTTTTGTGAGTGCGTATGTATATGCTTCTTTGTGTGATTTTGTCTGTATAGCTTTTCTTTTGCCATTTGGCCTAGGGTTCTGACTGTCCTTTTTTTTTTTTTTCTTTGTATAGTTTTTAGCGCTTGTTATCATTGGTGGATTTGTTTTTTGGTTTGGTTGCTCTCTTATTTCTCTCTTTTTTTTAATTACTTTTTAATGTTTTTACTTTTAATAATTTTTTTCTATTTTAATAACTATTTTATTTATTTATTTGTTCTTTCTTTCTTTCTTTTATTTTTTTCTACCTTTTCTTCTGAGCCGAGTGGCTTACAGGGTCTTGGTGCTCTAGCCGGGTGTCAGGCCTGAGCCTCTGAGGTGGGAGAGCCAAGTTCACGACATTGGTCCACCAGAGACCTCCCAGCCCCATATAATATCAAACAGAGAACGCTCTTCCAGAGATTTCCATCTCAACGCTAAGACCCAGCTCCACTCAACGACCAGCAAGCTACAGTTCTAGACACCCTATGCCAAACAACTAGCAAGACAGGAACACAACCCCACCCATTAGCAGAGAGGCTGTCTAAAATCATAATAAGTTCACAGACACCCCAAAACACACCACTGGACGTGGCCCTGCCCACCAGAAAGAAAAGATCCACCCCACCCACCAGAACACAGGCACCAGTCCCCTCCACCGGGAAGCCTACACAACCCACTAAACCAACCTTACCCACTGGGAGCAAACACCAAAACCAACGGGAACTATGAGCCTGCAGCCTGTGAAAAGGAGACCCCAAACACAGTAAGTTAAGCAAAATGAGAAGACAGAGAAATACACAGCAGATGAAGGAGCAAGGTAAAAACCCACCAGACCAAACAAATGAAGAGGAAATAGGCCGTCTACCTGAAAAAGAATTCAGAGTAAAGACAGTAAAGATGATCAAAATCTTGGAAATAGAATGGAGAAAATACAAGAAACGTTTAACAAGGACCTAGAAGACCTAAAGAGCAAACAAACACAATAAATGAAATTAAAAATTTTCTAGAAGGAATCAATAGCAGAATAACTGAGGCAGAAGAACAGATAAGTGACCTGGAAGATAAAATAGTGGAAATAACTACTGCAGAGCAGAATAAAGAAAAGAATGAAAAGAATTGAGCACAGTCTCAGACACCTCTGGGACAACAAAAAACGCACCAACATTCGAATGATAGGGGTCCCAGAAGAAGAAGAGGAAAAAAAAGGGACTGAGAAAATATTTGAAGAGATTATAGTTGAAAACTTCCCTAATATGGGTAAGGAAATAGTCAAGTCAAGTCCAGAAAGTGCAGAGAGTCCCATACAGGATAAATCCAAGGAGGAACATGCCAAGACAGATATTAATCAAACTATCAAAAATTAAATACAAAGAAAAAATATTCAAAGCAGCAAGGGAAAAGCAACAATTAACATACAAGGGAATCCCCATAAGGTTAACAGCTGATCTGTCAGCAGAAACTCTGCAAGCCAGAAGGGAGTGGCAGGACATATTTAAAGTGATGAAAGGGAAAAAAAACTACAACCAAGATTACTCTACCCAGCAATGATCTCATTAAGATTCAACGGAGAAATTAAAACCTTTACAGACAAGCAAAACCTAAGAGAATTCAGCACCACCAAACCAGCTCTACAACAAATGCTAAAGGAACTTCTCTAGGCAGGAAACACAAGAGAAGGAAAAGACTTACAATAAAAAATCCAAAGCAATTAAGAAAATGGTAATAGGAACATACATATCGATAACTACCTTAAATGTAAATGGATTAAATGCTCCAACCAAAAGACATAGACTGGCTGAATCGATACAAAAACAAGACCCATACATATGCTGTCTACAAGAGATCCACTTCAGACCTAGGGACACATACAGACTGAAAGTGAGGGGATGGAAAAAGATATTCCATGCAAATGGAAATCAAAAGAAAGCTGGAGTAGCAATTCTCATATCAGACAAATTGGACTTTAAAATAAAGATTATTACAAGAGACAAAGAAGGACACTACATAATGATCAAGGGATCAATCCAAGAAGAAGATATAACAATTGTAAACATTTATGCACCCAACATAGTAGCACCTCAATACATAAGGCAAATGCTAACAGCCATAAAACAGGAAATTGACAGTAACACAGTAATAGTAGGGGACTTTAACACCCCACTTTCACCAATGGACAGATCATCCAAAATGAAAATAAATAAGGAAACACAAGCTTTAAATGATACATTAAACAAGATGGGCTTAATTCATATTTATAGGACATTCCATCCAGAAACAGCAGATTACACTTTCTTCTCAAGTGCTCATGGAACATTCTCCAGGATAGATCATATCTTGGGTCACAAATCAAGCCTTGGCAAATTTAAGAAAATCGAAATCATATCAAGTATCTTTTCCGACCACAATGCTGAGACTAGGTATCAATTACAGGAAAAAAATCAGTAAAAAATACGAACACATGGAGGCTAAACAATACACTACTAAATAACCAAGAGATCACTGAAGAAATCAACGAGGAAATCAAAAAATTCCTAGAAACAAATGACAATGAAAACACGACAACCCAAAACCTATGGGATGCAGCAAAAGCAGTTCTAAGAGGGAGGTTTATAGCAATACAATCCTACCACAAGAAACAAGAAACATCTCAAATAAAAACCCGAACCTTACACCTAAAGCAATTAGAGAAAGAAAAACAAAAAAACCCAAAGTTATCAGAAGGAAAGAAATCATAAAGATCAGATCAGAAATACATGGAAAAGAAATGAAGGAAACAGTGGCAAAGATCAATAAAACTAAAAGCTGGTTCTTTGAGAAGATAAACAAAATTGATAAACCATTAGCCAGACTCATCAAGAAAAAAAGGGAGAAGACTCAAATCAATAGAATTAGAAATGAAAAAGGAGAAGTAATAACTGACACTGCCAAAATACAAAGGATCATGAGAGATTACTACAAGCAACTATATGCCAATAAAATGGACAACCTGGAAGAAATGGACAAATTCTTAGAAAAGCACAACCTTCTGAGACTGAACCAGAAAGAAATAGAAAATATAAACAGACCAATCACAAGCACTGAAATTGAAACTGTGATTAAAAATCTTCCAAAAAACAAAAGCCCAGGACCAGATGGCTTCACAGGTGAATTCTATCACACATTTAGAGAAGAGCTAACACCAGACCTTCTCAAACTTTTCCAAAATATAGCAGAGGGAGGAACACTCCCCAACTCATTCTACGAGGCCACCATCACCCTGATACCAAAACCAGACAAAGATGTCACAAAGAAAGAAAACTACAGGCCAATATCACTGATGAACATAGACGCAAAAATCCTCAACAAAATACTAGCAAAGAGAATCCAACAGCACATTAAAAGGATCATACACCATGATCAAGTGGGGTTTATCCCAGGGATGCAAGGATTCTTCAATATATGCAAATCAATCAGTATGATAAACCATATTAACAGACTGAAGGAGAAAAACCATATGATCATCTCAATAGATGCAGAAAAAGCTTTCTACAAAATTCAACACCCATTTATGATAAAAACCCTCCAGAAAGTAGGTATAGAGAGAACTTACCTCAAAATGATAAAGGCCATATATGACAAACCCACAACCAACATCCTTCTCAATGGTGAAAAACTGAAACCATTTCCCCTAAGATCAGGAACAAGACAAGGTTGCCCACTCTCACCACTTATTCAACATAGTTTTGGAAGTTTTAGCCACAGCAATCAGAGAAGAAAAAGAAATAAAAGGAATCCAAATCAGAAAAGAAGGAGTAAAACTGTCACTGTTTGCAGATGACATGATACCATACATAGATAATCCTAAAGATGCTACCAGAAAACTACTAGAGCTAATCAATGAATTTGGTAAAGTAACAGGATACAAAATTAATGTGCAGAAATCTCTTGCATTCCTATACACTAATGATGAAAAATCTGAAAGAGAAATTAAGGAAACACTCCCTTTGACCACAGCAACAAAATGAATAAAAGACCTAGGAATAAACCTACCTAAGGAGGTAAAAGACCTGTACTCAGAAAACTATAAGACACTGATGAAAGAAATTAAAGATGATACAAACAGATGGAGAGATATACCATGTTCTTGGATTGGAAGAATCAACATTGTGAAAATGACTATACTACCCAAAGCAATCTACAGATTCAGTGCAATCCCTAGCAAATTACCAATGGCATTTTTTACAGAACTAGAACAAAAAATCTTAAAATTTGTATGGAGACACAAAAGGCCCCGAATAACCAAAGCAATCTTGAGAAAGAAAAATGGAGCTGGAGGAATCAGGCTTCCAGACTTCAGACTATACTACAAAGCTACAGTAATCAAGACACTATGGTACTGGCACAAAAACAGAAATATAGATCAATGGAACAGGATAGAATGCCCAGAGATAAACCCACTCACATATGGTCACCTTATCTTTGATAAAGGAGGCAAGAATATACAATGGAGAAAAGACAGCCTCTTCAATAAGTGGTGCTGGGAAAACTGGACAGGTACATGTAAAAGAATGAAATTAGAACACTCCCTAACACCATACACAAAAATAAACTCAAAATGGATTAAAGACCTAAATGTAAGGCCAGACACTATAAAACTCTTAGAGGAAAACATAGGCAGAATACTCCATGACATAAATCACAGCAAGATCCTTTTTGATCCAGCTCCTAGAGAAATGGAAATTAAAAGAAAAATAAACAAATGGGACGTCATGAAACTTAAAAGCTTTTGCACAGCAAAGGAAACCATAAACAAGACCAAAAGACAACCCTCAGAATGGGAGAAAGTATTTGCAAATGAAGCAGCTGACAAAGGATTAATCTCCAAAATATGCAAGCAGCTCATGCAGCTAAATATCAAAAAAGCAAACAACCCAATCCAAAAATGGGCAGAAGACCTAAATAGACATTTCTCCAAAGAAGATATACAGATTGCCAACGAACACATGAAAAGATGCTCAACATCACTAATCATTAGAGAAATGCAAATCAAAACTACAATGAGGTATCCCCTCACACCAATCAGAATGGCCATCATCAAAAAATCTACAAACTGTAAATGCTGGAGAGGGTATGGAGAAAAGGGAACGCTCTTGCACTTTTGGTGGGAATGTAAATTGATACAGCCACTATGGAGAACAGTATGGAGGTTCCTCAGAAAACTAAAAATAGAACTACCATATGACCCAGCAATCCCACTACTGGGCATATACCCTGAGAAAACCATAATTCAAAAAGAGTCATGTACCACAATGTTCACTGCAACTCTATTTACAATAGCCAGGACATGGAAGCAACCTAAGTGCCCATCAACAGATGAATGGATAAAGAAGATTTGGCACATATATACAATGGAATATTACTCAGCCATAAAAAGAAACGAAACTGAGTTATTTGTAGTGAGGTGGATAGACCTAGAGACTGTCATACAGAGTGAAGTAAGTCAGAAAGAGAAAAAGAAATACCATATGCTAACACATGTATGTAGAATCTAAAAGAAAAAAAAAATTGGTACTGAAGAACCTAGGGGCCAGATAGGAATAAAGGTGCAGACATAGAGAATGGACCTGAGGACATGGGGAGGGGGAAAGGTAAGCTGAGACGAAGTGAGAGAGTGGCATGGACATATATACACTACTAAACGTAAAATAGATAGCTAGTGGGAAGCAGCCACATAGCACAGTGAGATCAGCTTGGTGCTTTGTGACCACCTAGAGGGGTAGGATAGGGAGGGTGAGAGGGAGGGAGATGCAAGAGGGAAGAGATATGGGGACATATATATATGTGTAACTGATTCACTTTGTTATACAGCAGAAGCTAACACACCACTGTAAAGCAATTATACTCCAATAAAGATGTTTAATAAATAAATAAATAAATAAAGCCACCACCCCCAAAAAATTCTTCTTACTTTAAAATATTTGGCAGATAGTACACATGGGGGTACCCAGATTTTGAGAAAAATAAACTTGAGGACATAGAAAAAATAATTGTTACCAGAGTTTTCAAGGGGAGAGTTCCAATAAGCATCTTACAAACGTAATGAAATGAGGCATTTAAAGATCTCAGAAATTGTAATGTTACAAGAAAAAGAAATAGATAGAGCCAATTATTCAGTAGTTAAACTTTACTCTTTAAAAAATGAGACTTGATCTTTTTTCCAGATCTTCACCCCAAAGGTAATCTTCATAAGGTATGCAAGTAGAGCAGAAGAAACACAAATGAATTTTATTTTATTGTTTAAAATATAGTATCTAGAATATATAGATTTTTAAAGTTATTATTAATATGAGTGGTTTGGGGAATTTCACTTTCATCGATTCATGTACTTTTGATTTGATAATATTAGCTTTTCAAGCTGTTGAATATAAATGTTCATAACTTCCAACTTGTCAGTGTATAATTGTATACCTGCCTTGTTTCTAATTAAAGTATATCTATAAAGTTTAAAAGGAAATAGAAGCCATTATAAAATCATAATTCAGAAGCTCTATGATAACTGGTCATTGCCACAGTAATGCCATAGCTCCTAACAATACTTTAGAAACGGTGTTCATTATCAACTACAACACAGAGAAGACAGACTGTAGATATTATTCTTTGACAAGTCATAATGCCACAGACTCAAAGAGCAGTTCTTAAATCAGTAGGTTAGAATGATACAACCTGGAATCTCATAGATGTCTTACTAGATTTATCAAGGTAATATGAACATGGCAAAAACAAATCAAAAATCACATCATCCAGAGCAGTCTTCTTCTCTGTGCTCCTTAGTCCCTCTCCCAGAAGCAATCATTTTTTTAAATTATTTCTAATTCTTTTAATGGTTTCCATCATATCTCTGAATAATTTGCTTCTATGTTGTTGATTCATCATTTTAGACAATATCTCCTTTCCCCCTCTATGAAAGATGTGCATTTATCTCAATTTCTCCACCCCTCTGTCTTATTTCTTCCAGTGCTTGCAATTTTGTTTTTAAATTTTTGTCAATTACCTTTTAAACTTTGAATTATATAATTAAACACCTATTTTTTGTGCCACTGACTTTAGATAGTATCTCTATGAGGATAGCTGACATGAAGAAAACCAACAGGCTGAAGGGTAATGTCAAGGCTAATAGAATAATGGTCCCCAGACAAAATAAAAATAATTACGAGAATAGATCAATTTTTTAAAACTTCACTGCAACCATTGGTGTTCATGTTCTGAGCTGCTGTTTCTTCCTCCATTTTGGTTCATCTGCAGATATGCTTCCATCCACTTTTTCAACTTAATTTTTTAATATAATACAAATACAGAAAAGTGCACAAATCAGAAGTCTCAGCTCAGTAAGTTATCAGAAAGTGAGTATCTATGTAACCACTCCTACAGTCAAGAATAGAACATTGTCAACTGCCTCCTTCATGTCCCTTCCCAGTTGCTCCTACCCCTACCTGCCTCCTCAAAGATAAGCACTCTCATGATATTTATGGTGAACACTTCCTTGATTTCTTTATAGTTTTACCACTTACGTGTATCCCTAAACACTATAGTTAGGTTTTACCTCTTATAGGTAGGTTTGGGGAACTTTATATAAGTGGAATCATGTAGTATGTAATTTGGGGGGTCATGTTCCTTTTATTCAATGTTATATTTGTGAGATTCATCTGTATTGTGGGATGTAAATGTAGTTCATTTTCATGTCTGTGTAGTATTCCAGGATATGAACATGCCATAATTGATTTACCCATTCTGCTTTTGATAGACAAATATGACTTGTTTCCAATCTGGGGCTATTTTGCAAATTGCTACTACAACACTGTTGTATACGTCTCTTAGTATATATTTGCATGCATGCATTTCTATTGGCTATATACCTAGTATTAGAATTGCAGGGTCCTTAGGTACACATACCTTCACTTCAGTAGATAATGCCAAACTGTTTTCCTAAGTGATGTACCAATTTATAGTCACTGCAGTGGTACAAGAGAGCTCCCACTGGTCTGCATTCTCACCGACTCTTGCTAGTATCAGTCTTCTTCATATAGGCACTCTGATGGGTATATAGTCTTGCTGTGATTATAGCTCAGACATGGCTGACTAATAATGATATTGAGCACATTTGTATGTGTTTAGTGACCATTTTAGAGATCTCCTTTTGTTACATGTCCATTTTTAACTGGTTAACTATTTTTCTTTTAATTTGAAGAAATGTATCATATATTGTTAGTTACATGTGTTGCAAATAATTCCTTGACTAGGTGGCTTGCTCTTAAAGTGACTTTTGCTTAAATAAAAAAAGTTTGTAATTTTAACATAATACAACTTATCAATCTTTTCCTTTTTGATTAGTGTTTTTTTATAGCCTATTAAGAATCTTGTACTCCAAGGTCATAAAGATATTTGCCTTTAGTATCTTCTGGAAGCATTATTGTTTTGCCTCTCACATTTAGACCTTCAACCCACACAGAACTGACTTTGTGAATGGTGGACAGTAAGGGTCAATTGTCAGGTTTTCTATAATAGATAGTGTCTCAGCCCCATTTAATGAAAAGGCTATCCCTTTCCTACTGTTCTAAACTACAACCATTTACATAAATCAAGTGTTTATGGTCCTATTTCCAGAGTCTCTATTCTGTTCCATTGATCTATCTGTTATCCTTACCTTAAATACCGTACCTTTATAATAGGCCTTAGTGTATAGCAGAGCAAATCTTCCAACATTGTTTCTCTTCTCCAAAACACCTATGATTAGTTTGGGCCCTCTGCATACTGTAGAATTAAATAGTCAACTTCTAGAGGGGAAAAAAAAAAAACCTGTTGGGATTTCTTTGGAATCACCTTGAGTCTATAAGTCAATCTGGAAGGAATTATCATGTATACAATACAATATTGGATTTTTCAATCCATGAACATGGTATATCCTTCTATTTATTTAGTTATTTCTTTTCTTCTCTCAATAATGGTTTATAATTTTCTGTGAGAAATCTTACACATATTTTGTTAGTTTTATTCCTATGTACCATATATAATTTGATGTTATTTTTTAAATTTCTAACTATCTGTTGCTTGCTATAGATGAAATGTCCATGTCCCCACAAAATTCGTATGCTGACTCCCTCTTGCAAGAGCACCAGAATCACAACTAACTTCTGAACAGTGGTCTACGGGAAGACACTGGAACTCACAAAAAAGATACCCCACATCCAAAGACAAAGGAGAAGCCACAATGAGACAGAAGGAGGGACACAATCACAATAAAATCAAATCCCAAAACCACTGGGTGGGTGACTTAAAAACTGGAGAACAATTATTCCACAGAATTCCACCCACTGGAGTGAAGGTTCTGAGCCCCACGTCAGGCTTCCCAACCTGGGGTCTGGCAATGGGAGAGGGAATTCCCAGAGAATCAGACTTTGATTCTGATTGAAATCAGGCTAGCAGTATTTGATTGCAGGACTTTGACAGCACTGGGGGAAACAGAGACTCCACTCTTGGAGGGCACACACAAAGTAGTGTGTGTATCAAGACCCGGGGGGAGGAGCAGCGACCCCATAGGAGATTGAACCAGACCTACCTGGTAGTGTTGGAGGGTCTCCTACAGAGGTGGGGGGTGGCTGTGGCTCACTGAGGGGACAAGGACACTGGCAGCAGAAGTTCTGTGAACTACTCCTTGGCATGAGCCCTCCATGAGTCCACCATTAGCCTCACCAAAAAGCCTGTAACCTCCAGTGCTGGGTCGCCTCAGGCCAAACAACCAACAGGGAGGGAACTCAGCTCCACCCATCAGCAGACAAGCATATTAAACTTTTACTGAGCTCTGCCAACCAGAGCAACAGCCAGCTCTACCCACCACCAGTCCCTCCCATCAGGAAACTTGCACAAGCCTCTTAGATAGTCTCATCCACCAGAGGGCAGACAGCGGAAGCAAGAAGAGCTACAATCCTGCAGCCTGTGGAACGAAAACCACATTCACAGAAAGATAGACAAAATGAAAAGGCAGAGGACTATGTACCAGATGAAGGAACAAGATAAAACCCCAGAAACATAACTAAATGAACTGGAGATAGGCAACCTTCCAGAATAAGAATTCAGAATAATGATAATGAAGATGATCCAGGACCTCGGAAAAAGAATGGAGGCAAAGATTGAGAAGATGCAAGAAATGTTTAACAAACACCTAGAAGAATTAAAGAACAAACACCTAGAAGAATTAAAGAACAAACAAACAGATGAACAATACAATAACTGAAATTAAAAATACACCAGAAGGAATCAATAGCAGAATAACTGAGGCAGAAGAATGGATAAGTGGCCTGGAAGACAGAATGGTGGAATTCACTGCTGTGGAACAGAATAAAGAAAAAAGAATGAAAAGAAATGAAGACAGCCTAAGAGGCCTCTGGGACATTAAATGCACCAACATTTGCATTATAGGGGTCCCAGAAGAAGAAGAGAGAGAGAAAGGACCAGAGAAAATATTTGAAGACATTATAGTTGAAAACTTCCCTAACATGGGAAAGGAAATAGCCACCCAAGTCCAGGAAGCGCAGAGGGTTCCAGGTAGGATAAACCCAAGGAGAAGCACACCAAGACACATGGTAATCAAACTGATACAAATTAAAGACAAATTATTAAAAGCAACAAGGGAAAAACAACAAATAACATACAAGGGAACTCCCATAAGGTTAACAGCTGATTTCTCAGCAGAAACTCTACAAGCCAGAAGGGAGTGGCACGATATATTTAAAGTGATGAAAGGGAAGAACCTACAACCAATATTACTCTACCCGGCAAGGATCTCTTTCAGATTCGATGAAGAAATTAAAAGCTTTACAGACAAGCAAAAGCTAAGAGAATTCAGCACCACCAAACCAGCTCTACAACAAATGCCAAAAGAACTTCTTTAAGTGGGAAACACAAGAGAAGAAAAGGACCTACAAAAACAAACCTAAAACAATTAAGAAAATGGTAATAGGAACATACATATTGACAATTACCTTAAATGTCAATGGATTAAATGCTACAACCAAAAGATACAGGATCACTGAATGGAAAAAAAACAATACCCATATATATGCTGTCTACAAGAGACCCCCTTCAGACCTAGGGACACATACAGACTGAAAGGGAGGGGATGGAAAAAGACATTCCATGCAAATGGAAATCAAAAGAAAGCTGGAGTAGCAATACTCATATCACATAAAATAGACTTTAAAATAAAGAATATTACAAGGAAGGTCACTACGTAATGATCAAGGAATCAATCCAAGAAGAAGATATAACATTTATAAATATATATGCACCCAACATAGGAGCACCTCAATCCATAAGGCAATTGCTAACAGCTATAAAGGAGGAAATCAACAGTAACACAATAATAGTGGGGGACTTTAACACCTCACTTACACCAATGGACAGATCATCCAGACAGAAAATTAATATGGAAACACTAGCTTTAAATGACACAATAGACCAGAGAGATTTAATTGATATTTATAGGACATTCCATCCCAAAACAGCAGATTACAGTTTCTTCTCAAGTGCACACGGAACATTCTCCAGGATAGATCACATCTTGGGTCACAAATCAGCCTCGGTAAATTTCAGAAAATTGAACTCATATCAACATCTTTTCTGACCACGGTGCTATGAGATTAGAAATCAATTACAGGGAAAAAAACGTAAAAAACACAAACACATGGAGGCTAAACAATACGTTACTAAATAACCAAGAGATCACTGAAGAAATCAAAGAGGAAATCAAAAAATACCTAGAGACAAATGACAACGAAAACACAACAATCCAAAACCTATGGGATGCAGCAAAAGCAGTTCTAAGAGGGAAGTTTATAGCAATGCAATCCTACCTCAAGAAACAAGAAAAATCTCAAACAATCTAACCTTACACCTAAAGAAACTAGAGAAAGAAGAACAAACAAAACCCAAAGTTAGTAGAAGGAAAGAAATCATAAGATCAGAGCAGAAATAAGTGAAAAAGAAATGAAAGAAATAATAGCAAAGATCAATAAAACTAAAAGCTGGTTCTTTGAGAACATAAACAAAATGGATAAATCTTTATCCAGACTCATCAAGAAAAAGAGGAAGAGGAATCAAATCAATAAAATCAGAAATGAAAAAGGAGAAGTTACAACGGACACTGCAGAAATACAAAGCATCCTAAGAGACTACTAAAAGCAACTCTATGCCAATAAAATGGACAGCCTGGAAGAAATGGACAAATTCTTAGAAATGTATAACCTTCCAAGACTAAACCAGGAAGAAATAGAAAATATGAACAGACCAATCACAAGTAATGAAATTGACACTGTGATTAAAAATCTCCCAAAAAACAAAAGCCCAGGATCAGATGGCTTCACAGGTGAATTCCATCAAACATTTAGAGAAGAGTTAACACCTACCCCTCTGAAACTCTTGCAAAAAAATTGCAGAGGAAGGAACACTCCCAAACTCATGCTATGAGGCCACCATCACGCTGATACCAAAACCAGACAAAGACACTACAAAAAAAGAAAATTATAGACCAATATCACTGATGAATATAGAAGCAAAAATCCTCAACAAAATAGTAGCAAACAGAATCCAACAACACATTAAAAGGATCATACACCATGATCAAGTGGGATTTATTCCAGGGATGCAAGGATTCTTCAATATATGTAAATCAATCAATGTGATACACCATATTAACAAATTGAAGAATAAAAACCATATGATCATCTCAATAGATGCAAAAAAAGCTTTTGACAAAATTCAACACCCATTTGTGATAAAAATTCTCCAGAAAGTGTGCACAGAGGGAACCTACCTCAACATAATAAAGGCCATATATGACAAACCCACAGCAAACATCATTCTCAATGGTGAAAAACTGAAAGCATTTCCTCTAAGATCAGGAACAAGGCAAGGATGTCCACTTTCGCCACTCTTATTCAACATAGTTTTGGAAGTCCTAGCCACGGCAATCAGAGAAGAAAAAGAAAGAAAAGGAATACAAATTGGAAAAGAAAAAGTAAAACTGTCACTGTTTGCAGATGAGATGATACTATACATAGAGAATCATAAAGATGCCACCAGAAAACTACTAGAGCTAATCAATGAATTTGGTAAAGTTGCAGGGTACAAAATTAATGCACAGAAATCTCTTGCATTCCTGTACACTAACAACAAAAGATCAGAAAGAGAAATTAAGGAAACAATCCCATTCACCATTGCAACAAAAAGAATAAAATATCTAGGAATAAACCTACCTAAGGAGGTAAAAGACCTGTACTCAGAAAACTGTAAGACACTGATGAAAAAAATCAAAATGACACAAACAGATGGAGAGATATGCCATGTTCTTGGATTGGAAGAATCAGTACTGTGAAAATGACTATACTACCCAAAGCAATCTACAGATTCAGTGCAATCCTCAAATTACCAATGGCATTTTTTACAGAACTAGAAGAAATACTCTTAAAATTTGTATGGAGACACAAAAGAACCCAAATAGCCAAAGCAGTCTTGAGGGAAAAAAACAGAGCTGGAGGAATCAGACTCCCTGACTTCAGACTATACTACACAGCTACAGTAATCAAGACAATATGTTACTGGTGCAAAAACAGAAATATAGATGAATGGAACAGGATAGGAAGCCCAGAGATAAACCCATATACCTATGATCAACTAATCTATGACAAAGGAGGCAAGGATATACAATGGAGAAAAGACAGTCTCTTCAATAAGTGGTGCTGGGAAAATTGGACAGGTACATGTAAAAGAATGAAATTAGAACACTCCCTAACACCATACACAAAAATAAACTCAAAATGCATTAGAGACCTAAATGTAAGACTGGACACTATAAAACTCTTAGAGGAAAACATAGGAAGAACACCCTTTGACATAAATCACAGCAAGATCTTTTTTGACCCACCTCCTAGAGTAATGGAAAAAAAACAAAAATAAACAAATGGGACCTAATGAAACTTAAAAGCTTTTGCACAGCAAAGGAAACTATAAATAAAATGAAAAGGCAACCCTCAGAATGAGAGAAAATATTTGCCAACGAATCAACGGCAAAGGGTTAATCTCCAAAATATATAAACAGCTCATGCAGCTCAACGTTAAAAAAAACAAACAACCCAATCCAAAAATGGGCAAAAGACCTAAATAGACATTTCTCCAAAGAAGACATACAGATGGCCAAGAGGCACATGAAAAGCTGCTCAACATCACTAATTATTAGAGAAATGCAAATCAAAACTACAATGAGGTATCACCTCCCACTGGTCAGAAGGGGCATCATCAGAAAATCTACAAACAACAAATGCTGCAGAGGGTGTGGCGAAAAAGGAAACCCTCTTGCACTGTTGCCGGGAATGTAAATTGATACAGGCACTATGCAGAACAGTATGGAGGTTCCTTAAAAAACTAAAAATAGAATTACCATATGACCCAGTAATCTCACTACTCAGCATATACCCAGAGAAAACCATAATTCGAAAAGCCATATGCACCCCAATGTTCATTGCAGCACTATTTACAATAGCCAGGTCATGGAAGCAACCAAAATGCCCATCGACAGATGAATGGATAAAGAAGATGTGGTACATATATATGATGGAATATTACTTAGCCATAAAAAGGAACGAAATTGGGTCATTTGTAGAGACGTGGATGGACCTACAGACTGTCATACAGAGTGAAGTAAGTCAGAAAGAGAAAAACAAATATCGTATATTAATGCATATATGTGGAATCTAGAAAAATGGTACAGATGTACCAGTCTGCAAGGCAGAAATAGAGACACAGATGTAGAGAACAAACGTATGGACACCAAGGGGGGAAATGGGGTGGTGGGGTGGTGGGATGAATTGGGAGATTGGGATTGACATATATACACTAATATGTATAAAATAGATAACTAATAAGAGCCTGCTGTATTAAAAATAAAATAAATTTTTAAAAAAAATTTGTATGCTGAAACCTAGGCCCCAGTGGGTTGGTATTTGGTGGTGGTGCCTTTGAGAAGTGATTAGGTCATGAGGATGGAGCCCTCATGAATGGGATTAATGCCCTTGTAAAACATACCCCAGAGAGCTTGCTTGCCTCTTCTGCCTTGTAAGGACACAGTGAAAAGATGGCTGTCTATGAACCAGGAAGCAGGCTCTCACCAGACACCATATCTGCCAGCAACCTAATCTTGAATTTCCCAGCCTCCAGAACTGTGAGAGATAAATTTCTGTTGTTTAAGCCACCCAGTCTATGGTATTCTGTTATAGCAGACTGAACAGACTAAGACATCGTCCTTATATGGAAATGCAATTGATATTTTGCACTTGAGATCCATCAACTTTGCTAAATTTACTCATTAATTCCAATAATGTATCTGTAGATAATTTTGGATTTTCTACATACACAATGTCTGCAAATAACTATAGACTTTTTCTTCCTTTTCAATATTTATACTTTGTTTTTTCTTGACTTACTACCTGTTTCAGTTAGTTATTGCTGCACTATAAACCACCCGAATCAACCACGTATTTCTCACAACTCCTATGGGTTGGCTGAGTGTGTCTGTTGATTTGAGAAACCTATGATTTTTCTCCTTTATTTTGTTAAATAGTAAGTTATACTGGTTTTCTAATGTGAATAAATCTTGCATTCTTACAATATATACAACTCTATCATGTTGTATTATCCTTTTACATATTGCTGCATTTGATTTGTTATTTTTAAAAAATGTTTATAGCTATGCTCATGATAAAATTAGCATGTAAAATTTTTATTCTCATAATATCCAATTTGTCTTTCTTAGGAAGAGTTGGTGTAAGAATGACATTAATGCCTTCTTAAAATTTTTTAAATTCACTAAGGGAGCTATTTGCGCCTGCAGTTTTTTTTGTTGTTGTTTTTGTTTATTTTAAATTTTTGGCCACAGCACGTGGCATGTGGGATCTTAGTTCCCGGACCAGGGATCCACAGAGTCTTAACCACTAGACCACCAAGGAAGTGCATGCCTGCAGTTTTTTATAAAGGAAAATTTTAATTATGGATTACATTTCCTTAATAACATGACTATTCATATTTTCTATTTCTTCCTGTGTCAGTGTTGGTAAGTTTCATTTTTCAAGGAATTTGTCCATTTCTCCTACATTTTCAAATTTGGTTAGTATTGTACAAAATATATCTTAAGGTATTTTTAATATTGTAGAATTTATAGTAAGGTCCCCTTTTTCATTTGTGATGGTGATAATCTGTGTTCTCTCTCTTTTTCCTTGACTAGTCTTTTCAGGTTTATCAATTTTATTAGTCTTTTAAGGAAAACAACTTTTGATTTTGTTCATCTTTTTTATTACCTATTTGATTTCTATTTCACTAATTTTTACTCCTTTACTTATTATATTTTTTCTTTGATATAATTTGCCATTATTTTTCCTAACTTCTTAGAATTTTAAGACTTCCTTTCTAATACATTCATTTAAGCTATCATTTCCCTCTAAGTATGAAATTAGCAGCAACATACAAGTATTTTTATCATTATTGGGCTCAAAACATGTTTCAAACATTCATTCCTTTTTTGACCTTTTTTTATGAGATTTTTGGAATTTTATTTATTAATTTCTAAACATACAGGCATTTTCTCTTCTTTTTGTTGTTGAGCCTAGCTTAATTGTGTTATGGCCAGAGAACTAATTCAGTATGATTTGTTGAGACTTTATGGCCCAGCATATGATTTTTTTGGATAAAACTTTTATAAATATTCCATATATGCTTTAAAATTAGGTGTATTCTGCAGCCTTCAATATACGCACAGTAGTTCAAGTTTGATAATTGTCATCTTCCCCATACTTACTGATTTTTTGACTGCTTCTTCTGTTAATTATTAAGAGAAGTATGTAAAATCTCCCTCTATGATTATGAATTTGCCTATTTCTCCTTTTATTTTTGTATATTTTTTTCTTTATATATTTTGAAGCTATGTTACTAGGTATATGCACACACTTTTATCATTCTCTTGTGGCTACCCGAGAAATTACAATGTGTACCCTTGACTTATCAAAATCTAATATTACTTGTGCTACTTATACCCTCTTCTTAGATCACGCAAGAATCCAAGGACCTTAAAACACTATCTGTAGTTATCTATCTATCTATCTATCTATCTATCTATGTATCTATCTATCTATCTATCTACATTATATACATTCTTCCTTGATTATATTGCCACTGTTATGGTGTATCTCAATTTCATATATATTTTATGTCCCACAGGATGTTATTATTATTATTGTTTTCATTTCTCTTCATTTCTTCCCACATCTCTGACCTTCTATTCTAGACTCTGTTTCCTTCTGCCTAAATAGCACTCTTGAGTGTTTCCTTTAGTGTGAGTCTGCTGCTGTAAGTTTTTGTTTCACTGAAATTTCATCATTTCACCTTAATTCTTGGAGGATATTTTTGATGAGTTTAGAATTCTATATTGGCAGTTATTTTCTCTTAGAACTTTAAAGTCAGCACTTTATCTTCTGGTCCTCATTGTATCTGTTGAAAGGTCAGCTGTAAGCCAAATTGTTGTTCCTTTGAAGGTAATCTGTCTTTTTCTGTGACCACTTTTAAGGTTTCCTCTCTCTGTGGTTTCCAGAAGTTTTACTATGATGTGGTTCTCATTCGTGTTTTCTTACTCTCTTGGTTATTATTTATTGCATGCTGGAAATTATATTTGCAAAATTATTTGTAAAGGTAATTTGAGGCCCAGGATAGTATTGTCTTCCTCCATAAAACAGTAATATTTGCTGGGGGCATGAACAAATCAGGACCACTTTATTCCAACTTCAGAGCCTGGGATGGTTGGAAACGGACCTGCAGTCCCTGTGAGAGCAGTCTGCATCTGGTTCCGTCTCTGCTAGAGGGGAGCTCTTTGCAATCCCAAGTCAGAGTATTTGTGTGTGTTGCGGGGGTAGGTGTTCAAGACTCCAGCTTTTGTCCGCTTGACCCTGCACTGCACAGCCTAACAGCTTCTCCTTAGTTGTCTCTTCTGGAATTGACAAATGTCTCCCAGAAGAAAAGTTGTCCCCAGTGCTCAGGTATCCTCTCGGAATTTCTGTCCTCTCCTAGACCTTGGTTCAGTATTTTTTCACTCTCTTGCTAGCTTTCCAGTGCCTTCAATCAGGTATATTTTATTTTATTTTTTTTTTTAATTTTTATTTTATTAAGTTTTTTTGTTTTTTAAAATAATCTTATACAATTTTTAAAGGTTACATTCCATTTACAGTTATTACAAAATATTGGCTATATCCCCTGTGTTGTACAATATATCCTTGAGCCTATCTTACAACCAACAGTTTGTACCTCCCACTCCCCCATCCCTATATTGCCCCTTCCCCTCTCCCCACTGGTAACCACTAGTTTGTTTTCTATATCTGTGAGTCTGCTTCTGTTTTTGTTTTATTCACTAGTTTGTTGTATTTTTTAGATTCCATATATAAGTGATATATTTCAGTATTTGTCTTCTTTTGTCTGACTTATCAGGTTTATTTTAAATTTTGTCCTAACTTACTATTTGGCCTCAAAAGAAAGTTTGAATCACTTAGTCCTTTATGACTGGAAGCAGATACCTTCTTCTATCTACTTTTCATCTTTCAGAAATATGTTAAAATCTTTTCCCTTGATAATTCCCTCTTCCATTCTCATCATTACTTTGAGTTTATTCTTTTTTGTTCTTCTTTACTGCCATTTAAATGAGGTCTCAAGAAATAGGAGATAAAAATGTGTGCATGCTTTATCTGCTGTGTTGTAACCTGTCCTGCTTAAAATTATTTAAATGATTTTAAATCATTTACAAATATTAGTATTTGAAGTTTTATTTTTATAGCAGCTTTATTGAGATGTAATTCACATACTGTACAGTTCACCCTTTTAAAGTGTACAGTTCAATATTTGAACTATTATTAAAAATAAATGATTTGTTCTACACCTCATGACTAACCTCCAGATATTACTGTTTTAAGACACTATCATTGAGCTGATCTAGGAGCTTACAATATAGGAAGGAAGTTGTGACATATGCATAAATATTTACTAGGAAATGGCAGGGTAAGTAAGGTCAGAGCAGGGACCATAAAGGAATGCTTCATGAAGGAATCAGTATTCATCCTGAATCTTGAATGGTGGATACAGCAGAGATGGGCAAAGGTAGGACAGACTGGCATCCCATAAAGTGAGACTCAAGGGATGCTGCTAGGCCCTAGTGTGAACTAGAAAAAAATACCTCCTCCCTCCCCATCCCAAGCACCCTTATGCAACCTGAACAACCAAAAGTGTCCCAGAAGAGCCCCATCAATCTGAAGCAGCAGGAAAATTCAGGTCCTGTTCTGGCTTGATTAGAGCATAGAATATATATAAAAGGTAAAACTGGAGACATTGATTATGGAGGACTTTGAATGCTGTGCTAGGGAGTCTGTACTCTCCTGGGCAAAAAGAAACCAATGGGGACTTTGTTCAGAGGAATGCCATGAACAGAGCTAGGATTTGGCAAAAGCTTGTTGGCAGTAGAGTGAAGGGGAGAAGTGAGAGGCAAGGAGATCAGCTGGAAGACCTACACTGTAGTTCAGAAAAAAAAAACAATGAAGACCTGAGTAAGAGTAATAGAAAAGGGTATGAAACCAATACCTCTTGCAAAAATATCATTTACATATTAGGTGGTAGGGGGTGGGAAAGGAAGGGATGGGGAGGAATAAATTAGAGATGACCCTATGCAGAAGAAATGGAACTGCTCTATAATTTATTAACTGGATGTTTGGGACAGTCACTTTAGTTTCCTGTGGCTACAGACTACTTCTCCAGAAACTCAGTAGGAAAAAGAAGGAAAAAGGTGGAGAGGTAATTCAAGGAGATGGTAGGATTGTCCAGATTTTTAGGATGGAAACAATCAGAGGCTGAAGAGAAGGATTAGGATAGAGGTTTAGACTGAAGACAGGAGAGATTAAACTTCTTATGTTAATGAAGTAGGTGAGGCTCAAAAGTAAAAAATCATTGTAATAACTGGACTGCACTGGACATTAAAGCCATCATTGAAAGGTAGTTTGTTCAGGGCTGTGTGTGTTGTTTTTTCACACTGCTAATGTTGCTTTGTGGGATTTCATAAGGTATTTATTGCCAGCTCCCTGATGACAGTTAACATAACCTTCAAGAGAGAGACTGTTGTATATATCATTTTAGATATACATTTCAAAGTTCAGAGACTATTTCCTAAAATAAATGTTTGGGGATTTCTTCTTTTTTAAATTACATACGGTGCCCCTTTTCTATATAGCTATTATTAAATTACATTAGTCTTCATCCTAAGTCAAATTTGTGTGAAGTAGAAAATTTAAAGGGATGTTGAGATATTTCCTCTTAAATATTTTCTTATTTGTATCCATGACTCGCTCATAGAACTGTGTCTAATCATACCGAGTGGTTAGAATCATTTGATCCACTGAGTACCTCTCAATAAAGTCAGACTAGTTATTGATCAGGCTGGCTGGTTGAATGACTGACCTGGTCATCAGTTCAGACTGTGTCTTTGTGTAAACACCAGTTTGGCTGTTTTCACTGAAGTGCCCAGCCAAATCAGGTTTTCAGTGTACTCAAATTATGTTCAAGATAGAGAAGGATTTTGTGCATTTACACATGACATACATGAACCATACATGGGGAGAGCCTATGCTTATTTATTTACTTGCATAATGCTTCCCACTTATGTAAACCTCTGATGTTTACTGTTCTCCAAACCAGCCCCTTGATCAATGGCAGCAAAGAATGCTAGTCTTTTTTTTTTTTTTGGCTGCGTTGGGTCTTTGTTGCTGCACACGGGCTTTCTCTAGTTGCGGTGAGCAGGGGCTACTCTTAGTTGTGGTGCCCAGGCTTCTCACTGCGGTGGCTTCTCTTGTTGCGGAGCACGGGCTCTAGGCATGCGGATTTCAGTAGTTGTGGCTCTCGGGTACTAGAGCGCAGGCTCAGTAGTTGTGGCTCACAGGCTTAGTTGCTCCGAGGCATGTGGGATTTTCCCGGACCAGGGCTTGAACCCGTGTCCCCTGCATTGGCAGGCAGATTCTTAACCACTGCGCCACCAGGAAAGCCAAGAATGCTAGTCTTTTGAGTAACACAGGAATGTCTTCTTCATTCACACATGCTTGTGGTTTTACTGGGCCACGCATAGTTCAAAACAAAAGGAGGGGAGCAAAAATAAAACAACAATAGGAGTTTGACTGCCACTCACCCTACAGTGTTAAAAACAGAAAATATTTCTACTAATTAACATTCCCTTGACAACATTGGATGGTTGGATGTCACTTGCTGGTCTATGGACATAAAAATGACATGTCACTGCCCTATATATACAAAGGTTCTATTTTGGAACAGTAAGAAGACTTAGAAAATCCCTAGGCCAATCTACTCTTTTTACAGATGACAGAGCAGAGGTCCAGTGACTTGCTCAGGGGTTACACAGTGAGTCAGTAACAGTGTAGAGACAAGAATCTAAGTCAGTTTATTCTACTTTCTGGTACTTTCTGTACCAAACTGTCAGGCTTCCCAGTGATGTCGTACTATCTAGGACCTGCCTCATTCGTACACACGACAAATAACCTACTTAGAAAAGAGATGTTCTTCTTTCCAAAAATATTTCTTTAATTCTCCCAAAATGTAAGGTGTTGATACCAAACATAGTACCTTGCAAGAACTCAACAGATATTTACAGATATAATCTGAGGACATCTAAAGCCATTATTGAAATTTAAATATTTAATGCATTTATTTAATGCAATTTCAATGCAATTCTCCTATCTAATCTTCACACCAGCTGTGTTAAGCAGGTGAAAAGCATAAACGTAAAGCTCAGAAAGGTTACGTTTACCTGACCCTGGTCAGAGAGCTAGGAGGAAGGAGCTATCTGCAAATCTAGGTGTATCAGAGTCCTAAACCATGCTCTTTCCAGGAGCCAAGCAGCCTGCATTTCAGTGCCCATTAACTGATAGTTAAATGACAATCTCCCTGGGGCCAGATAACTAAAACTCAGCTTAATATACAATATGCTCATGCTTTCTTATAATTTTTATCTGAGAATAATATAACTGGCATGTATTGAGTACCCATTATGTGCCAAGTCCTGTGCTTTACCCCTAACACTCCATTTAATCTTCACAGTAACCTGTTAGATAGATGTTATCATCATCATTAGTAGCATTTTCATAGGAAACCAAGGTGTGGAAATGTTCAGTGGGGCTCAATGGGGCAGAGTTGGGAAAAAACTTGAAGGCTTCAGACAACTATTAGCTTATGAAATATGAAATTACTGGAGGTCTTGAGGCAGTGTGGAATAGCCTCCGCAGGGATTTGCAGAGAAATTCCTGATTTCTTGGTGAAAATTAACAAAGCAGTGGGGAAAATGATGGCGAGCCTTCTGTTTGGAGACCACCTAAGCCATCTTTTATCCCAAAGAAGAGTGCATTAAACTATTGTCACAATCCACACTTCTGTTTTTATTAGTTTCTCAGATGAGCTAACTTCTGAGAGTTGGTGCTGAAACAAGGAACCAGGAAAAACAAGTTTTTTTGGAGATTGACGGGCAGTAAAAAGTCTGGGGCATGTTGTGCAAAGACAGCTATTGGCATTAGTTCTGACTGTTAGAACCTAAACTAAAAAACCCAGGCAAATATCCAACCGTTGTACAGATGTAACTGTAAATTCACAGTGTCTTTATTTTCAAAAGGCTTTCGTTAGAAATAGCATGCTGTTCCTATGTCACACAATATTTGGTTAACAGTCACTTCTGCTTTCATTCACAGAACATTCAGACTGAAAAAACAAAGACTAAAACTCATCAGCCTTTTGCCTCAGCTATTTGGTATTTAATATCCAGGTAGTCAAATAAATAATATGGACTTCCTTAACTACTGATATGCAGAATTATTCCCAACCGTGGCCATGCAGGGAAATGGCATTTCTCAAGGCTAGTGGTTGACATACTATAGCCTATGGGCTGTATGTGGCCCATAGCCTCTATGTATAGATGGTTTTATTGGTGCACAGCCACACCCATTCATTTGCATGTTGTCCATCGCTGCTTTCACACCGTGACAGCAGCATTAGGTCAGCATGACAAAACCCTCATGGCCCACAAAATCTAAAATATTCACTATCTACCCTTTACAGAAAAAGTTAGCCAACCCCTGCTCTAGACTGTTACTCAGAGAAATGGAGGGGAAACTTTTTTCTAACCACTTTCCAACCATTCTGTGGGGACATCAAATAGGTTTAGCCTAGTGAAAAATTCTTGGACCAAAAACTTAGTAAAATGGTTCTGTTGCCCTTTTTTTTAAAGTTGCATGATTAATACTCTAATATATAAATTGGACTATGGAATATGAGGCTTATTGATCGTTGACTATGGGAAGAAGGAGGACAGTATGGGATGCTTAACAGGTCACCAAGCAACTTCAGAAAAGAGGGGAGAAAACATGATCGAAGGGGCCAGAGAGGGAAGGAGCTGGGAAAGAATCCCTTCAGAACTGTAGTTTCCTGCTCTGTCCAGTGAGGGCACTGGTCTTCTCCATGAGGGCGATGCCTGGGTTTCCAAGGACCCTCAATCAGTAGCTTCCTTGGCTTTTCCTGAACCAGCATGAAATCCCAAGACTTTATGTCCTGAAATCTAGCATCCTACATTCACTCCCAGATTTGGATGTGTTCTTGAATCCTGCCATCAACAACCATCAAACCACTGAAGCATCTATTCAGCAGACTAGGTCTTTCCAGTTACTTACTTCTATAACTAAACATCTTTAGTTTGTATATGTATAATCTGTCTGGGTGACTTAGCAACTTTTTAAAAATTATTAGCAAATTCACATCTCTTCCCCAATATTTATACATACAAGCTAGATATAACAGGAAACAATTCTCATTAAACACTGCAAGAATCCGAAGTTCTATAAGGCCTCAGCAGTATATTTCTGGAAGTGTATCCTTAATAACTAACTGCAGACAAACGTATGCATCTTGGATCAGGTTAGTTTCTTGTTATATGTAGTGATGATCATCTCAACAGAAGCAATATCAGTTAGTGAAGAAATGTTTGAGAGATTTAATTGGAATACTATGAAAGCACTTGGTTCAGTTCCCATTTTCACTGGGGTTCACTTCTTTCCCCCTGCAAATAGGAAGTGGGAGGGAAGTAGGTGTCACTGACGTTAAAAATTAATCTTGATTTTGTTTCTTGGCCTTCCTGACCTCTCCACCCCCATCTGAAGACTGAAGCCATCATAATGACACCACACTAAGGGTATCCTTAGGGATAAAAGGCTGGAGACAAGGTCATGGTTTATAATAGAAACACTTCTCCCTGATCATCGTATTGTAAGCTCCAGTTGACCAAGTTACGTCATGGCAAGTTAAGTGTATAATTCGTTTCTTTGGGGGAAACCAGTCGTACGATAACGGTACATTTTATGTGCACTCTGTCAGCAGGTACTACTTTGGTAAAGAGGCCATATCACTAAGACATTTATAGAACCAGATTTAATGTATCTAAGCAATTGATCCTTCTCTTTGGTGATCTATTATTATTGTGAAGGCATGCGGGCTAATACTGGATTTCAGGACTTCAGAAATAGACTGAAAAGTGAAAAAGTTCCATCGTCATCTGGACATTGTCTGTGGCACACCAGTCATCATTGGGCTTTTTCCAAATAGCATCAGTATGTTCCCCAAGTCTCAGGAGGACAGTGTCCAGACTGAAACCTCCACTTATCAGTCGTTTGTGTGGGCTGTATAGACATAGCTCCATACCATAACTCACAGGAAGAAGAGGGGAAATCCTTTAACATACAGGATAACTGCTTGCTAAATTAACTTTCCCTGACTTACAGTATATAGGACTTTCTGTGGTTCAAATAAAATTCCCTCTGAATTGTCAAGATCTTATTCATGAATAAGAAGAGTCTTATTAACTTTAGTGGTTTTTCCAAATTAAGGGTTCAGGAAAATAAGACCTGTTCTCAGAGCCTGAGTGCAGCAATTCACTCTCTATTCTCATAAAGCGCTGTGTTTATTAGTTTGTAATGTAAGTCATCTATGAACTACAGTGCTTTTATTAGTAACAGTTTTCCTTACTGGAGTCCATCTTATATCAGTAATATTTTATATTGAATAAAGTATGCTTTCCTTTTGAAAAGCTATATAATTTAGGTCTTATACAAAGTCAGACTGTCCACAGCACAAATATACACCCATTCTAAAGTAATGAAATATACCTGCACTAGTGCCATTATACAAAACAGTGTAAAATAGCACAAGTGTTTTACCGTGTAGTCCACAAACTGAAAACTACATGGGAAACGTTTGGGAAAAGAACATGAAAAATTTGGGGAAAAACAAGATGGGTGTCTATCCCTAATTCCTAATAGTGAATGTCCTTCCCTTTAGACCTTTCTCTGTTATTGGGTAAGAGGAGAGAGATCAAGGTAAAAATAACAAGGAATAAGGACAGACAAGGCTAAGATGAAAGCAAGTTTGCCAACTGCCTGCCAGGTGGGAAAATCCTTACAATTCATGAGCATCTGAATTGCCCAAGATTTTTTACAGAGAGACATAAGTTATGCATAGAAGATTATTTGCCTGAGTATTGAGCTCAAAAAAATCTCTAAGACCACCTAATGTTATTTTTTTAATGTATGAATACATACATCTCCATTTTTACTTTATAATCTGAGCTAGAGAAAATTTACTGCAGCATTATTATCCAGGCCTCATTACCTCATGATTAGTTAGCTAACATTTGTAAAGTGCTTTGAAGATGAAAAGCATCATATAAATGCTAAGAATTATTAAATAATATGAGAGGAAAATCATAAAACAGATACATTGTTAACATTAATTTGTATTTTATCTTTTCTTATTATCTGCTCCCTAGCATTTGACATTTGGGGCTGAACTATATATAAAGGCTGAGGGAGTTGCCACATTTATTATAGCTATGAACGGTAGTATTAACCTGGCTGCAAATGAATACTTGCCAAAAGTGAGTCCTCAAGTGGAAACAAATTAACTGTCCAGATCAGCAGTTATACTGGTTGAACAGTTAACTAGTTAAACATTTTGTCCCCTCCAGCAGTTAAAGGAAAAGCTGTATTAATTAAGAAGCAATTAATAAACATTTCTGCTTTATTGAAATCAATGCAAAATATACAAATGAATAGTAAGATCAGTCAAACAATTTTGGCATGAAACATATGATTCTACTTTGCACCCACTGTCTAGCTGCAGATCCCGCCGCTGAATAGCTTAGGACAGTATATTATGGGTATATTATGTAGCGTTGACTGTTCCCTACTCTTTGCTGTCATCAAAGCGAGTTAAACTTTTCTTGAAGCTGCATTTCTACTCCCTGTCATTGCACCTCCTCCCTCCCCCAATCCTAAATGGACAGAAGGACAGACAGAGGCAAACCTGCCTTAGAAGGTCTTTGGCAGCCTGCCAGGGACTGATCTACAAGGAAGGAAAAGCCATAGTCAAATATTCTTGAAATATGCTGTATCATGAAAGCTTTCAATAAAACAGGAAATAATAGATCAAGTACATTCAAAGTATTTGCAAAGTGTTTAATTGGGTAAAGGCAAGTCAAACTCTTCTCATCACAGCAACATCCTTATTGTAAAGCCAACTTCAGTAATACTAAAGTTAATCCCAAGTCCTGTTACAGGAAACTCATCCTTATTAAAGTAACATTAAGTGCTCCCTTTTTATTGATCTTTCCCTTCAGCTTAATGATAGAAACTTACTGATGTTTTAATAATAACCTCACAAGCTTTATCTCATCTTACTTTGCCTTGGTACTAAAAGATGCAGTGGAAACTAACTTAGCATAAACATTTTGCAGATGTCTTTAAAGGCCAGGGGAAAAAAAAGATTCAATTGAGCTGCGTGTTAACAAAGATGGCTGAAAAACTAAAAGATAAAAGGGAGGCTCCAGTGTGAACATCAAAGAATCATTAATGACAAGAAATACCATTAGGGTTAGCATCTCTTTTGTTTCAACCCTCTCACACCTGCAGTGTGTGGTGAGCTAAGCCTTTGTTCCAAAATCTGAATTACCTCCATTAGCATTTATAGAAAATGCTATAAATGGTTGCAAAACAACAGAAACATACTTTTGGCTCTCCCCTTTTGCTTGAAAAGTCAGAAATTAGGTGTCTGTGGATTCTCTTCTAGTTGCTGGGTGTAACTATAGAGACTATAGAGGTGTAGGGTAATGGTTGCAAATAAGCTTGGTTGAAATGTGAGAATAGCTTTGTAACTAAAAAAGAGAGGTAATAGATGCAACGCTGAGAAGCACACATAAGCAGCTCGGGCATTAGCAATAGCAAAATCAGAGCGTGAAATTCAGATTAGCCCTCCCCAGGCTGTGAGAGGAAGGGGGTATTGCAAGACTTGGCATGGCTAAAGGTGTAACCTGTTTTATTTGGCCCCTGAAAAATTTTAACAGATGGTGGGACCAGCTGTCTTTTTCAGCCATTTAATAAACTCTTCGGTGGTAACAGTTTGGAAAGTGGGGGTTTTTTGTTTTAGGCCAGAGGAGAAAATAAAGAAATCTGTCCCAAATTGTCTTTGCCAAGTAGTAAAGCCTGGAAACATTATGAAAAGTTAAAGGGGAAAAATCTAATCAACTAGCTTATTGTCATTGTATCTTTTAAGGAATTTGTTCAAAAACAAATTCCTCTCTGCCAAATTAGATGACTAACTACCAGCAAAATGTATTTTGTATCGGTATCTTTATCTAGGGTTGGGTCCTTATATGGGATTTTATTTTGGGTCTTTCAGAAAGAGCTGCCAGGTTATTGTGTTGAACGCTCATTGACAAATAACACTTTAAGGCAAGTATGCACAGCATTACAAAAAGAAGCAAACTAGACATTTATTAGAAGTTAGTACTCATAGGCAGTAAATACTTTGTCATAATGAATGAAGGGGTGAATACCCTCCAACTTACATCATTAGTCTAAAATGGCATAGAATCCTCCATCATGTTGTGTAAATTACAGAGCCCAGCTCCAGACCACAGGGAATGGCAACAATGTTCATGTCAAGTTATTTTCAGGGCAGGACCTAAGAGATTTTCTTTCCTGCCTAAAATATTTTGTAAAATTGTTTAGCAACTCTCAATTGTGGGAGAGAGAGTTTGTTTATAAAGCGTCTCCCCTGATTGGCCACAAACACAGCTCTTTTTGCAAATTTCCATGATTCCTGGCTGAGCAACAGGCACTCTCATTTGACAAAGTTTTATTTTGTCCACAGGCCTGTTATAGATCCTAGAGTGTTTGTCTCAAATAAATTGCAACAACAAAATATAAATTCTTATTAAATTAGGAGAAACGAGACACACCTTTTTGGATGCCCAAAGCATATGCAACATTCATTTTATTTAGTAAATCTCTTTTGCTTAGCTTCCAGTTTGCCTCTTTGCAGGACTACTAGTGATGTATTTCTTCTAAAGAGTTAGCCAGGGGTAGGTGAAGGAGAAAGGAATAATGAATAATTCTACCTGGAACAAGTTAGCTCAGTCATCTAGGATAAGTTCACTTATCCAGCTAGTCACCCAAATTAACAGAATACCATTTCTAATTCCCCAATTACCATGATTTGTGAAATGCCCTAGATAAATTATAGTTCTTCCTTAGAGGGTACTTTCTGTAGTCTGTAATGCCAGATCACAGTATTGATCACAGTCAAGACATTTTTAATGAGCACCTACTATGGGCCAGGCACTGTGCCAAGAGCTGGAGATCCCGAGGTGCACAAGATACAAAAGACTCCTGCACTCTTAGAGCTTGTATAACCCCATAACTTCTTCACTGTATAAAGAGTGAGAGAAATGCTATAAAGACCTCCACCAACTAAAAAACATGTCTAAATGATGTGGATGAGTTTGACAATTAAATGTGGGGGAGAACGAACTTGGCCTCCACTTTCAATGGAAAAGCATTAAGGAAGAGTGGTAGAAGCGATTGCGTGTTCTTCCTAGAGATCCTTAGTGAAGCCTCTGGCTCTTCATATCATTTTTGTTTTCCGGTCACTGGTTTCACACAGACATCATAAGGCCCTCACTAAACTATGATCATCCAGAGATCATATGCATTATCCTTACACATTACAGACTGCTTTTCTAAATTATTGGGACTAAACAAGTAGGCAAAAAAAAAAATTTTAATGGAGCTTTACTTTATAGAAACAGGAGCATTAACACTGCATCTGAAAACTAGGTTGATCTCATAACTGGAAGGCAGATTTTATTATTTAATTCCAGCTCCTACCTCCAAAATTTCAATACCTTTATTTCTTCTAAGTCACTTACAAGTACCGAAGTCAATATAAATACTGACACCAATTCGCCAGTTTTTCCAGAATGTAGAAATGTAGCTCCCCATGAATACAAGAGAAGAATGAGGAAATTCATGGATTTTACAAGTGCTGAAAAATTCATCTGTTTCTGTAGAGAGTATTATACTTTTATTTTTCTTTGAATAGCATCAGATCAACAGGGGATATGGGAGTGGTGAACAACACGAAATTTGGGACTAGTTGCCATTTTAAATGTCTTTAGGTTAACAAAGTTAGGATCCCTGTCTGTGGGCGAGGGAAGCATCCAGAGGTGGCTTAGACTTAGACTCCCACTGCCATGGCTGCCCAGCTCACCTCCACAGCTGCTGGGCAGATCACCAGCAGTGGCTATGGCCCAGCAGCGACCAGCAGGGTAGCCCATGGAAAAAGGAGTAACTCTAGGAATAATCTCCATGACACCCAAGTAGCAGTTCTTGTCATGGACTAAGTCCACATATTTATGCTGCTTCCTTAATGCTCTCCCATTGATAAATGCTCTGACGTCATTTTTCTTTCTAAGAAATCTCTCCTGAGAGACTGAACTGTAACATTCCTAGCAGAGACAAAAGCAAAATTTTATTCTAATGAAAAGCTGGGAATGATGAAATAATAAAGCCCATTAAAAGGTAATAAATAAATAAATATTGACATAAATTTCCTTAGAATTGTCAGGAAATGTCATTAATTTCAGAATTCTCCAAATATCCAGGAAACTCTGAAATTCAAAAAAAGGGCAAGAACTCTTTATGTTTTTATTAGACATTTTCTAAGAAGATAAATTCTTTTCCTAAATTGTATAATCAGTAACAGTTAAATTCTAAACACTTAAAGGACCAGTTTAACAAATTAGTTAACAAATTAGAAGCGCATGCAAAAATTAAATTATTTCGTTTAATTGCTATAATTAACATAATTAAAAACATTCAAAAGGGATGAAATACTTGACAAATAGTTCTCAGTTTCATTAATAGCATTCAAAAGATATGTATTAAATATTTGCTGTGTGCCAGATAGAATGGTGAACAAAATAGATACCATTCAATTCATCTGGGACAAAAAAAAAAAAAAAAAAAAAAACTGAAGGTGACAGGGAGGGAAAAAAAGAAGAAAACAAGAAATAGGAAAATAAAGAAGAAAGGAGGATTTTAAAATATGCTGTCAAATTTCCAAAAAATAACAGAATTTTACTGGCACCAGATTGGACAAATTTTAAAAATGCAACAGACAAGAAAAATATGAAATAAACACAACTATATGTAAGTATTTCTTAATGATAAAGCTGAAATTTCAAATCAGTGGAGAAATGATTCAATTAATGGTGCTGGGAAAATTAATTAAACTTTTGGAAAAAAATTTTCATTTTGTCGAGAACTGTGAAGCTCTCACACTTTTCTTCACTTGCAAGCTAACAAGTTAGCCTGCCATAGTTTCATGGATGTTGGCAAAAGACACAAGACTCCTGGGTCAGAGACAAAGTGCAGTAGCAATAGCGAGAGGATCAGCACTGGCACTGGTTCCCTGAGCCCCAGTTCCCACAGGGCGATGCAAAGAGGGCCAGATGCTACTTGCACATACAGTGGGGTGGATTACAGAGAGGAACCCCAAACTTAAGGAACTCTATTCTTTTGTAATGGGCAGTAAGCCTGCCTAACCTCTGACCTGAATGAGGCATTATCTTTATTACATTGGACAACCTATCAACCTACTCTCTGCTCCTAAGGGGACACTGTCCGTATTTTCCCAGGCTGATCACTATGCAAACATCCTTGAAAACATAATTCAGAACAAAGGCAGTCAGTGCCTCTGCTCAGAAGACGTGCAGCCACACAAGAGACACGTGGAGAATTATCTCCCGACAGTCATTGACTAGTGTTTTATTTAAAAAGAATTCTAGGTAGATTAAAGAAAGAGTTCACTGTGGAAAAAGAAGGAAAGAAAGAAAAAAGAAACTATAAAATCTAAGAGAAAATATATACAAATGCTTCCATAGTTTTTAGGAAGGGGGACCTTTCTAAACGTATTATCAAAGGCAACTTAAAGGAAAAAGAATAATGCATTTGACTACATAAAAATTTAAAGGCTCTCCACATCAGAGACACCATACAATAAATTAAATTGCACTGGTAGAATGGGGAGATATTGTTTAATGTGCACAGAGTTTCAGTTTGGGAAGATGAAGAAGTTCTGGAGATGGATGATGATGATGATTGCACAACAATATGAATATACTTAATGCCACTAAACTCTAAAAAATAGTCAAAATGGTCATTTTTTTATGTTGTGTGTAATTTTCAATAAAAATATTTTTAATATGAAAATTCAAATATAAGCTAAAAGTAACATCTGTTGCATATATGATAAAGGCTAATATTCTTACTACTTTTTCATTGAATATGTGTTGACTGTTACGATGCACTAAGAATACAATGGAAATCAAGATGTTGTAGTCTTGCTTTCAAGATCCGTAATGAACTCCCACAAACTATTAACAAAAAACACCCCAAAAAAGAAATGAAGAAAACCGGCCATGCACAGGCAGTTCACAAAGAAGAATACAAATTGATACCTATGGAAAAGAGGGCAAACTCTAGTAATAAAACAGATTACAAATAAAATACTATGTTTACTTTCAGAACGGCAGTTTTTTTCCTTGATTAAAGTGCTCAGTGTTAGTGAGAATACTGGGCAATGTGTACTCTCAAGCTCAGCTGGTTGGAGTCAAAATTATCATGGACTTCCTGGCCTGCAACCTGAGTGTATACGTCAAAAGCCTTAAGACAGCTTACTCTCACTCCTCTTAGGCATGCATCCTGAGAGAATGGTCTGAGATAGGTGCAAAATGTTGTTTTCCCCAGCATTGTATATAATAACAAAAAAACTAGAAACAATTTAAATATTCAATAGTAAGGTGTTAATTAGGTGTATTATAGTGTAGCCATACCATGGGATAATATAGTATAGTCTTTAAAATGGCTCAAAAAGATGGAAAAAGAAGCCTGGCTTTTAAAAAGTGCAAAACGACACTATTTTCTATTTTAAAATAGGTCTCTGTAGCCATGAAAATTATTAGAAAGACATATCCTAGAAGGTTGTCAATGGTTGTCTTTCTGAATTGAACATTTAATAATTGTTCTTAGGAAAGAAATGTTTGAGGAAAGAAAGTAACTGGCTCTTTTTTCTTCACTAGAAATTTGTATTATTTATGCTTGAAAACATCTAATAATAATTTAATTCATTCTCTAATGCAAAATGCTTTTCTGTGTAATCTTTTTAACATTGTCCAATCTTGTTTTAAATTGTTCTGTTTCCTGTTAAAAGCTTTTGGGATGGGTGCTCCATCAGTCATCCAGAGGAAAGGTCTTATAAACTTCTTTATTAAGATCATTTAAAAATTATGACACATCATTAAAATGCACTATTACATAACTATTAGAAATTAAAATGGTGTTAATTATGGAGAAAGATGGGAAAACATGGTAAAATATTAAGCAAGACTGGCAGGATAAGTATATGTGATGGGCATTATAGCTTCAACAATGTATTATATATGGAAACACAGGAGGTAATAGACATGAAGATGACTAGAGACATGCTAGGAGGATGAAATGATGGATGGTGAGGTTTATTTTTATGTTTTCATTTGAATTTGCAACAAATACAGAAAGAGGGGCTCTGTGAGAGTAGACAGTGGATTAATTCTGTGAGACAAAAGCTAGATGACTTACACCAAGCCTCATGGGGGCCTGCACCTTTGTGGGGTCACCACTTATCAAGGGGTACAGCCTCATCTTTGCAAGCTCAACTCAGTTTAATCACTTTATCAAGGGATGGTCTGGCTCTGGAGGATTGATAAATATAACCCAATAATTTGCAGAATGTTTTAAGTCAAGAGCCCTTGACTTCCTTCCTGTGAAATCACAGAAGTCCGTGAAGCACAGAGGGAGGACCCCAGCTGCTCCTTCTCCAGCTCCCCAACACCACACACCCTAGTGCACCTCTGCTGAACTCCTAGGCTTTTAGACACGGTGAAACCTCTGTCCACCTAATTTTGTAGAAGACACGTTTATCAAACAGGATACCAATCTATTGTCAGTAGGAAAACCTACTGTGCAGACTCTGAGAAAGTCAAGTTAAGATGACTGGGGAGGATGAAACCGGTGGGTCAGAGGAGAAGTAAGCACGTTTCTCAAGGTGCTGGCGAGACCCACCCTCATCACAACCATGGCAGGCCAAGCACCGTGCTTGCAGAGCCCCAAGCTCCAAGCTCACTGATCAGAGTCTCCGAGGGTAGGGCCCAGGAGTCTGAGCTGAGGCACACTCTCCACAGTGGGGCTATTATAGGGAGAGTGTGTGGAGTTAAGATGGCCTGGTACACCAGCTCCATCAACTACCCTCTTCCCCGGGGATATGTTTTCCTAGAAGGCAGGACTGCTTGTGTCAGGCTGGCTGAGCACAGTCTTCTCATGACTGACAAATACTTCATTCTTCAAGACTGGTTCCAATGTTCATGTCACCATGATCCTCTGACCTTACAACATTGTCTCAGGGCAGGCAAAACACCAATAATTAGAATACTGCTCATCCTGTGTCAGTCACACGTTCAGATGAGAGTTCGAGGAGAAACATCAGTTTCATCACATTGGCTAATAATTTCTTGGTAGTATGAGAGATTTCCAAAGATACAATAATCTCATACATGCTTATGTTATTTAAATTTCAGAGGGAGATCTTTTCTTATTATGTTGCTAATTTTGGCTATACACTCCACTCAGGTTCTGAAAATCTCTGTATATCAATAAAAATCAGTACTCTAAAACTGAACTCCTAACAGAAAATGAGAACAAGATACTTCAAAACTCCTTTCCTTCCTGGCGTTCTCTCTTCTTTGACTGAAATAAAAACTTTTAAAGAAAAGGTAATGTCCAGGACACTGCTCTTTTTACTTCATTTCTGACAGCAGAATTCAGAGCCTAAAACTTTGCATTAATTATATTATTCTTTGGATAATAAAAGAGATGCTTCTAATTCTTTGAAACAGTTGTGGCCAGATGGAAGTATAATGTGAATATGACAGTGTCTATGAAAGTTGTTGGACTGACTGCTCTGGGGGCCAAAACTTGAGATTTCTCTGCAAAGCAGAGTGTAGACAACAACAGCGAAGGATTTAACTCTGGTTGCCCAGTCTCTGTCACTGAGCCTCAGCCTTGCCTGCTGGGGCCACCAGCTCCAGGTGGAAGAGTAATTTGGTCTCCCCTCGACTTAATCCTCGCCCGTCTGTGGAGAACTCACCAAGGGTGCCAATTATAAGGATGGTTCTGGGTTTCAAACACCTGTCCACTAGGAGCTGGACTTACACCCCCAGCTCCTTTCATGCAGCCGCAAGACAGACATCAGATGGTAGCAACTTCTGGTCCCTCCTGAGCAGATCGGTTCCATTGTGTCCAACGGCTCCCTGCTACAGCTTCACTATTTTCCGGATATTTATCAGAGTGTGGAATTTTGAATGTAGACCAAAATAGAAAACAAAATCTTTTTTCAGGAAGCCTTGCCAGAATCACAGGCAACATGGCTTCGGTTTCCTTTCATTTGATCTCACAACAATCCTTTATTCTCATTGTATTTATTTATGTATGTTTAAATTTTTAATTAACATTAATTTTGTGCATTGTTCTGAGCCCTTCACATTTATGAACTGTTTTAATCATCATAACCCTATAAGGTAGGTACTATTATTATCTCCCTGGTACAGATGAGAAAAATGAGGCACAGAGATGTTAAGTAAAGTGTCCAAGGTCACAAAGCATTAAGTGGCAGAGCTGGATTCATACCCAAGCAGTCTGGCTCCAGGATCAGTGCCTAAGGTATAACACCAATTATTTTCCTCATTTTACAGATAAGCTCAGGCATTGAGAGGTTATTTGATTTATTCCAAGTCACACAGCTTGAACTTGCCTCTTCTAACTTTAAGTCCTGGCTTGTTCTGCTTTTTCTGCTCTGACAGTCTTCATGATGCTGGTGTTGGTGCCCTTGTCTGCATGCTTCCAGCCTGACATGTTTACTCTGAGGGCTCACTCTATGACCCGTTATAGCCCTGAAACTCTCAGCACAGGAGTCAGTAACTAACTTGAGGCTCTGTCTTCTGCCCAGGCTTCCCTGACCTTGACCACCCTGAATAAGGAGGAGAGCAGGACCTCCTCAGGGAGCTAACTGGGGGCTAATTCCTTTCCCACCACACACAGTAACTGGACGCTCGGTTCATTCATTTGTTCTCTCATTCAACATACATTTAATGGGAGCCTACTGACCGGCACCATGCCAGGCACCGGAGATTGACCGGTGAGCAGGACGCACACCAAGGAGCCGCCAAGGAGCCCACAGTGTACAGACGATGGAGGCAGTTCCAATATGCAGCAGCAAGTGTCATAAGAGAGACGGATAAGCAGGCGTGCTGTGGAGCTCAGCGAGGGGCAGACCCCGGGGGAAGGCTCTCAGGAAGAAGTGCCACCCGCTCTCACCTCAGCTCGCAGCACATGTAAAACGTCCACAGCAAGATATCACTGCAAAGTTCACTAAGGCTTGCGTGTAGGATCTGAGGGGAGGTGTTAAAATAGTCCTTGAGGAGTTTTAAGCCAGGAACTGATGTGACCTAAGTTCAGTTCCTACTATAATAACAGTAAGTGCTAGCATTCACTGAGCTATTAATGTGTCCTAAGCCTCTACGTGAATTATATTTGAATTGTATTTGTCATAGCTTGGGCTGCTATAGACTAAGTGGCTTAAACAATAGAAATTCATTTTTCACAGCTCTGTAGGCTGGGCAAGTCCAAGATCAAGGTGCTGACCAATTCTGTTCCTGGGAAGAGCTCTGTTCCTGGTTTTCAGAAGGATACTGTCTTGCTGCATCCTCACGTGACAGAGAGACAGAAGGGGCGAGCAAGTTCTCTGGTCCTGTCTTATAGCAGAGACCATCATGGGGCTCCACCCTCACAATCTCATCTAAACCTAATTATCTCCTAAAGATCCCACCTCCAAATACCATCACATTGGGCATTAGGGCTTCAACATATGAACTTGGGGGTACACAAACCTGCAGTCCATAGCAATATCCATTGCATGCTCACAGCAGTACCCTGAGGTTGGTGTTGCTGTCCCATTTTATAGATGAGATACTGAGACATGGAGAGGTCAAGCTGCAAAGTGATGGAGCCAGGATTTGAGCCCAGGCAGTCTGTCTCCAACACCTGTGCTCTTATTACTCTTCTAGACCCCCTACCTCACAGCACAGTGTCACGCAGAGTACGTAGCAAATGTTTGAGACGTGTGGTAGCTACTTTTTCACTTTCCCCTGGTCTAAGAGTTCTTAGCCCTGCTTCCTATTGGAATGACCTGAAGTTTTGGAAAAAAAAAAAAAAAAGTATTCCAAAGAAATGAAAACTTATATCCCCACAAAACCCTGTACATGAATGTTTATAGCAGCCTTATTTGTAATAATCAAAAACTGGAAATAATCAAGAAGTGAATGGGTAAATTGTGTCATAGCCATACAATGGAACAGTATTCAGCAGTAAAAAGGAACAAACTATTGATACGTGCAACAACTTGAATGGCTCCCACTCAAGGGCAGTATGTCCAGTGAAAAAAGTCAATCTCAAAAGGTCAAGTACTGTATGATTCCATTTATGTAACATTCTCAAAATGACAAAATTAGAGAGGTAAAGAAGAGATCAGTGGTTCCCCGGCGTTGAGGATGGCGAGGGGTGGCAGCTAGGTGTGGCTGTGAAGGGTAGCAGGAAGGAGGCTTGCAAGGATGAAATAGTTGTGTATCTTGAGTGTTGTGGCAGTCACGCTAACCTACACATGTGAAAAAATGACATAGAACTATACACACACATTGTACCAGTGTCAGTTTTCTGGTTTTATATATTATGTAATCACGGGATGAAGGATACACGGGGCATCTCTACACTGTTTTTGCAACGTCCTGTGAAGCTGTACCTATTTTTGAAATAAAACGTTTCTTTAAAATGCCAGTGCCTGGGCCTCACAGATTCTGATTTAATGTGTCCGGGTGGGGCCTGAGTATCATGAAAATTTCCCTAAATGATTCTCACCTGCAGCCAGAGTTGAACACCTCGGAGACCGGGCCTGGAATCCTATGACTGGGGGCACTCTTTTGAGTTGAGCTGTTATCTTCAAGAGGCCCTAAAAGAAGGTAAGAGGAAGTTTATGAGATTTGCTAGCTGTCACCTGGCAGAGGATGTGTCCCTGAGAGGCGAGGATACCAGACAGAGCCTCGTTAGTTATGAGTTGAGGGAGGGATGTCCTAAAGCGGAGGGAATGATCAGCAATTAGCAGCATTCAATTCCCAATTTGCTCCTTTGGCCGAGCTCCTTGCTGTTACCTCTGCAAGCCTTAGCCCAGGTGTCCACAGTTGGATCCCAAGTCCTGCCTTAAGACTTTCCTCGCTTTCTGGAGGCCCCAGCTCCCAGGTAGTTTCAAGGCCTTGTCTATTTAATCTTTTACCACGACCTCATAGGAAGGGTCGCTGAGTCCCAGATGGCCAACACTGATTTACCAGGTGACAGACTGTCTCTGGGACAGATATCATACAGAAAGGTGCCAAGCCTGTTTTCACCACCCAGCAACCCAGCGGACGTTAACCTTTTCCAAGGGGTTACTAAATTGGTATTGATTAAGTGCAGGTCAAGAAATCAAGCACTTTATATTTGGCAGCTGGCAGCTCAGGTTTCCACTGGAAGTCTCCAAAACCTCCAAAGAGTTTCAGATCAAGAAAGGAAATAGATATGGGGCGTCTGAAGTTCCCTGGTTTCCCTGGGACCCCTAGTGAGATAGGAGCCACGTGTGCTCCCACGTTAACACAGTGGCCACCCACAGAGCCTTCTAAGCAGCTGCAGGAGTAAGCCCTGGAATGCATTTTCTGGTAGCTGCATCTGGGTAAGTGGCAGACTTCCTGGCTGCCTCTTTTTCTTTTTTATAGCCTCTTGGCTGTCTGTGCGCAGAGATGTTCTGGCAGCTGGGGACCGGCTGTGGGGCGGATTTGGGGTCGGAGTCCTGATGAGTGGCTTTGTTCTCTTAAACACTATTGTCATCCAACTCACCTATTACTGTGAATAATTTGCTAATTTTGGCCATGAAAACAAGTTCTTAGACAATCTCCAGTAATGTGTCTTTTTATGTCGATCAGGGGTGTATTTTCCTGCCTTCTCTTTGTTTGATATGGAAATGAGCCTAGTAGCTTTCTAGCCAGCCAGGAGTTGGTGCATGGGAGAGAAAGAAAATTGTGTCCACCATAAAGGTGGCGGCTTCTGTTCTCTTCTGCAAGTCTTTGAAGAATTAGTTCTTGGAAAACAAAGACTCTCAAAATAAATGAACATCCAATTAGAGTTCCCAGGGTGTGCATGAATGCATTGTGGGTATCTAGGAAACATAGATATTATGGAACACGTGTTGCCTGATCCGCTCTCTATGAATCACCTGGGACAGAGCTTCCTTGTGAAAGGAATTAACTGGGTTGAAAAAGTAAAATCTTCATAAATCCTGTGAACCTCTGGGTCCATAGTCATTGTTCTGGTCAAGGCCGATCTACCTCCGAATGCCCAGGCCCACGACAACTGCAGGCAACTGAGGCCGAGTACAGGCAGAGATGCACAGATCTCCCCACTCCTGGCTTCCCCTTCCTTCACTCTCCTGCATTAATACCCACCTTTTTAGCAATCCCAGAAACCCACCTGTTCTGCTCACTCTCTGGCCCCAAACAAGGAAGTTTCTGATAAAATCACTTACACTGGTTGAGGGGATTGGTTTAGGGGGCAGAGTGTCAGTCAACTTACCCTAACTAAGCATTTTCAGTTTAAGAGGCTGTAAGCCTTTGTCCTATGTTCAGGTATTTGAAGCATCCATGCACAGGTGGCTATGGGGAAAATAGACGACTCCATGATTTTTCACTAAACTTAGCTGATTGGAGGCGGTGGGCCTGAAGTCAATGTGGTTTGGCTGCTCTGGGGCAGAGAGATTTGCAGGTTGGATTCCCTAGCCTATTCTAAAGCCTGGGTCTTAGACCATCACTGAGTTCCCATCTGGCTCTTCTCCTTCCCTCCCCTCTCCCTCTTTTCCCTCTCCCCCCACTCCTCCCTTCCCCCCCAGTTCACTGCCCTCTCCCCATGTCAGTCTTCCTGCTCCTACTCCTCTCCCATCCCCTCCTCGGACCCTAATGTCTTCCCCTGACTCTGCCCCACGTTCCCAGGTGCACACCTTGTTTTCCAGCACAACTGATGCTATTTTCCCTTCTACCTAATGCTATTTTAAACCCCATAACCCTTCTTTTAGAATGTACTGAAATGCAGCCCCTCATCCCCTACGGTAGAAAAAGTACTGGGGCTGAAAGTCCTGAGAGCCTGAGTTCTGGCCCAGACTCCTACACGAAACTGCTGGGTGACCTTGCATGAGTCACTTAACTTCTCTGGGCCTCAGCTTCCACATCAGTAAAATAATAGATTGGATTTCAAGGCCTATCTCTAAAAGTTTATGATCCTATCTACCTTCAGGTACAAGATTTCTTTTTTTTGTTTTTTTAAAGTGTCATTGCTTCAGATTAAAAAAGGAAAGAAATCTGACACATGCAACAACCTGGATGAAACTTGAGGATATTATGTCACAAAACGACAAATATTGTTTGATTCCACTTATATAAGATAACTAGAGTAGGCAAACTCATAGAAAGAGAAAGTAGTATGATGGTTGCCAAGGGCTGGGGAAATGGGGAGTTGTTGTTTAATAGGTATAGAGTTTTAGTTTTGCAAGATTAAAACGTTCTGAAGATTGGTTGCACAACAATGTGAATCTACTTAACACCACTGAACTGTATACTTTAAATGATTAAGATGGTCAGTTTTAGTTATGCATTTTTTGCCCAATTTAAGCTTATTTTAAAACTCTCACATTTAACATATCCAAAAAAATAAGTGTCATTACTATGTGTTGGAAACAAGACAGAAAGAAAAGCAGAAGCAAAAAATAAAAATAAAAAATTGTCCCTTATTACACAGGAGAAGAAAATGAGGCCCAGAATGGTCAAGAGCTTTGCCCAGGGTCACTCAGCTATGCCCGTGTGCATGCACAGAGGGCTGGACTTCTTACTATCTTGTAATCACAATAAGAAGGTTAAAGAACTTCATGTTTCCCTGTACTGCTTTTAGAAGAAAATGATGTTAACTCTTCATGTTATGCCAAGAGAGCAGAGTAATATATATTTTTGTCAATTGTTAATTAGGTTTATGGAGAACAAACTACGCAGGTATTGCATATAGTTCTTCCTTTCAGACTTAAATTGAAGGCATCGTATTCTTTAGTTGTTGATGATTGAAGAGTAATACCACCATTAGGGCAAATGATGTGGAAAGTTATTAAAACCCTGCCCTGGCGCTAGGATGGGAGTCCAGGCACCATCCTGATCCAGAAGGACAAAGCTGCCCTCCCCTCAGCAGGCACATGGGAGTGGGGGAGGACTCCCTCCCTGCCCTGGGCCACACTGAGATGCCTGAGGCCCAAAGGCATCTCCCTGAAGTGCTGCGTAATAGTGCTAAGACCTGAGGGCACCTTTGTAAACTATCAAGAAAAATTAACGCTTTCTGCGTCTTAAAAACCCATCCTACCTAGGCAAGCATAAAGTATTGTCGTTATGGGTGAAGTCATAATTATTCTAAAGGGACAGCTACGTTAGGAGAGTGGCCCAAAGGTACTCAACAGGCAGCTATGTGCTAATTTTCATCATCTATTCCAGAAACAGGTAAATAAATTCCCATTTATTACTGTCGGATAAAAGTAAAGTTATTGAGTAACTGAAAAACTGCTTCTGGTACAGAGTCCAGGTTTTATTGTTAAAACTGAATGTTTAAATTAAGTAAATATTAACCTCAAAAATGCCCCAGGTTTAATAGGAGTTTCACTCTGTGATAATGAGTGAAGGGAGATAACGATCAACACTTACTAACGTGAACCTATATAACATCGTCAAAGCTTCTCTCTTACGGGGCTTGTGGAAGGCTGTGTTCCTGAACGCACTGAATCTACCACATCCCTAATAACCAGGCTTTATTATATGAGTGAAAATTTAAATGATTAACCTTAAAATGTCTCTCTCTCCCCCCTCTTCCACACACACACACACACAATGAAGTAGTCCTATTACCTGGTATATGATTTTAGAGTTTAGTTTTATGTGCCTTATTTGTATGAATTTAATAACTTGGGGACTGGTAAAAACCTCTTCTTAAACCGAATAGAATTTCATCCGTCTGGTAATTGGCTGGTACCATGTCCTCCTTTGTCAGAGAAAACTGTGTGAAGGAAATTCTTCCTTGTTCGATGGGATGTAGAATTGGCATGTAGGCTAAGATGTCATGAGGACTGAGCAAAAACTGGCATCCTTTGAGACAAAACACACACACACATTCCAAAATAATTAAATCCCTAGAATGGTTAGCTGCTGGAGAGAAATAAAGAAGGCTACACCTAGATGCCCCTCCCAAGAGACCCTCCTCCCAAATCATTTGTGATTTGAAAAACAGTTCTCCTGGGAGATTACATATTGTCAAAGACATATGATTTGTTGTTTGCTGAATATTTTACTAGAAAAGGTCCTAAGAGGTCATTTAAATCCAAACCTCTTAGTACAGATAAGTTCATTGCTGCTTCCTGGCAACTCAAGAAATGTTTGAGCCCACCTATCATATACAGAACAATGCTCTAGAAGAGTAGAAAGCCAAGAAACATCTGTAATTTTATGGTATTGGATTATATGACCTTCAAAATGTCATTCAGATCAAAATTGCTAAAATTTCAGATTAAGGTTCTGTGGGAAAGGAGAGATTAATTGGAAAAGGTAAGGCTAAGAAGGCTTCTTAGAGTGGTGCTGTTCAGTAGGATGTGGCTGCTGAGCACTGAAATGCGGCTAGTAAGACCGAGGAACGGAATTTTCACTTTAATCAATTTAACCTTACATGTAAATAGCCACAGGTGGCTATTGGCTACCATGTTGGACAGCATAGTCTTAGGGGATGTGAGATTTGAGCTGGCTTAAGAAGGATAGGTAGGAGGTTTTTTTTTTGTTTTTTGTTTTAGTTTTAAATGATGTTTAATTTTATTTATTTATTTATTTATTCTTGGCTGTGTTGGGCCTTCGTTTCTGTGCGAGGGCTTTCTCTAGTTGCGGCAAGCGGGGGCCGCTCTTCATCGCGGTGCGCGGGCCTCTCACTATCACGGCCTCTCTTGTTGCGGAGCACAGGCTCCAGACGCGCAGGCTCAGTAGTTGTGGCTCACGGGCCTAGCTGCTCCGCGGCATGTGGGATCCTCCCAGACCAGGGCTCGAACCCGTGTCCCCTGCACTGGCAGGCAGACTCTCAACCACTGCGCCACCAGGGAAGCCCTAGGTAGGAGTTTGATACATATAGTAAGTGAAAATTCCAAGCAGAGGGCAATGCCTGTGAAAGTTTGTCAAGGTAAAAAAGCTTCAGGCATGGCCAGGTAAGACCGGAACGAAAGGTGGTAGTGAAAGTGGAATCTAAGGTAGGAAGATTAAGAACTATGTGGCACCTTGAATGCAAACCCGGAAAACATACAATTAATTCCATATTCAGTGGGGAGACATTTCAGTTTTTTGAGCAAGGTAAAAATATGAGCTGCTCGGTGTTTTAGCAAGGTAATCATTAGACAATGTGCAATATGGATTTGAGGGCTGTTTACCTATTGCTGTATAACAAACCACCCTACACTTAGTGGAGTAAAACCACAGCCATTTCATTGTACTTATGGATTTTCTGGGTCAAGAATTTGGACAGAGCACAGAAAAGATGGCTCATCTCTGCACCATGATGTCTGGCACCTTGGCCAGGATGACTGAAACATCTGGGGGCTGGAATCACCCCCAGGCTTCTTCACTTACATGTTGGCTCTTGGGCTGGGGTGACCCAAAGGCTTCCTTCAGCTGGGACTGTTGACCAGAGCACCTCTAGGTACTCTCATGTAGCTTGGGCTTCTCATGCTGGGTTCCAAGAGGGAATGTTCCAAGGGGGAGCATCTGGAAAGCAAGCACTCCAAGAAGTCCAGGTGAAAGCCACTTGACCTTTATTGACCTAGCCTTGGAAGTCACTTCTGCTGCCTCCTATTGGTTATAAGCGAGTCACTAAGGCCAGTCAGGTTGTGGGATGAGAGATATTGTTGGGATCATATCTGGAAAATATAGTCTGCCTAAAGGCCATGAAAAGGGAGTTGAAAGATAATGAAGGCTTCAACCAGGAAAATGGAAGTGGGAAAAGAAAGAAGTAAGAATTGGATGACAGCATGGAAATGCAACTAGAGTAATGGAAGTGGAGAGTAAAGAAGGAGGAAGCTCAGTTGAGTTTGGACATGAACCAATTTAAAAATCACCAACCAGAAATCTTGGGAAGATGAGTTGGTTTGAAAAGTGGGGAGAGGAGCTGTTTCCTGGGGATATATTTATTTTGGAGATCTGGCGGGAAATTCTTGAGGATATATCAAGAATGGCAGTTAATAATTCAGGGCTGGAGTTCTAGAGAAAGGTCCAAGTTAAAGCTGAAGACGGATTTGGGAGCCATGAGATTAGGAAATGGTCAAGGGAGTGCACATGGTAGGAACTCAATAAATATTGGTTGAATGACATAACTCCACTGTAGCTGGGACCAGAGTGACTGGACCAAAATTAGTGCTTATAATGAGATGAAAGAGAATATCAATCCCTGGGCAATTCCCTAAAGGAGAAGTGAGAACCTGGGAATGTAGGCTAGGAATTAAAGTGAAGCAACCTCATAATCAGCAAATGTAGCAACTATTTGGATTGGTTCACTTAGTAGCTACTCCAATCTCTTTCTAGGCCAGAAAGTTAAAAAAAAAAAAAAATCTATATTTTCCAGACTCTCTTGCAGCTAGGGTTCCAGATCTATGATTTAGATTATTCCAATCAGATGCAGCATACCAAATTTGGAAGACAGAAGTAAACAATTGTGAGGCAGGAACTGTGTTTCTGCTGTCTCTACCAGTAAGCAGAGTTTTGGTACATTTGTTTTTTCTATGACAGTTGTAACAGAGGTCCTAATGTCACAGCCCTACATACACAGTTGTCAAGAGACAAGGTACAGACCACAGTAGAGGTGGCATAATTCTGAAACTGGGCAGGTGTTACTGTGGCTTCCCAGTAGGCAGGCAGCTTTCTAATTCCACAGCCTTCTGATCCTGGCAGAGGCAGTGGTTTCCTTGTCCACCCGAATAGCTCAGCTGAGACTTTGTTTTTTCAGCCCTCCTGTCAATCTGTAAGACACTGGCTACCTTGGAATAAGTCCCTTTATGCCTAAACTAGGTCCAGTGAATTCTACTCACTTAACTGAGCCCTGACCGTACAGTAAGCAAGAAACAAGTATGGATCCTGCTGTAGGTCTTAGAGTCTTGTGTGGCAGCCGCCTAGGTGAATCTTAGAAAAATCATAAATGAGAAAGATTTCAGGGAGCAGCTATGAAAAGGCAAAAGCAAGAGAAGAGAGCAAATGGAGAGGAGGATCAGTGAGGGTCCCCAAAGGGAACATCTAGGTCTGAGTGATTCTGCAGGGGAAGGTCCAGGGTAAAGAGAACAGTTCCTACTTGAAACCAAATCATGATCCTAGAACCCACATAAAAGGGTGTTGTTTCTCAAGACCAAAACGCCCATGGGTGAGCTGACCTTTTAAACAGAACTGGGGACATTCAGAGACCTGATGTTTGTGTTAGTGTGTCCCCAGCTGGACCCCTAAAGATATCGGACTAATTCTTATATCCTTAAAATTGGAGACCTAAACCTTCCAAGGTAAATAGCTGATTCTGTGTGCCCCCTGGTGGCTTGGGATGAGGGTGAGGGGGAGAGAAGAGTACTCTAGCCATAAAAGAAAAGGTCATAGATCCATACTGTCCTCCTTGAGGTCAACCTGTCTTTCTGCTTGGGTAAAACAGAGAGCAGACGTCTCATGTAGGTCTGACATTTTAACCATGAGGCAAATAACAAACAACCTGTAATGTGGCCAATAAATTACCCAGGCTTCTTGTTTAGTACCATCACTGCAGACCCACAGACACATATATTGTTTTTCTAATAATAGGAAGACTTGCATTCGCTCAGGGTGGCACTCTATCCTGAGAGTTAAAAGGTTGCCCTCTGGAGTAACATTACCTGGATCCAATTCCAGCAACAGGATCTTGGGCAAATAACTTAACCCCTCTGTGCCACAATTCCCCCATCCATAAAACAGGGTTGTGAGAGATTTGGTGAGAGCTTATATTGCTGTGATGGGCAGTAGCAGTGTGACCCACAGGACACAGTCACATAAGCACACTGTGAGTGAAAGTGCCTGGTGCACAGACAGGGCACACGCCGTGGCCACCCAGAGACCACTACCAGCACACCAGAGAGATCGTCGTGCAAACCCACCACCTCATCAGCACTCCTTTTTCCAGCCTCTGGGCCACACACCCCCTCCATCCAGGGGGACTGGACTGAGAGGGTTAAAAATGGAGGGTCCAGAGTTTATTTGCATTTCTTGATATGCAGACAGAATCTCTATTAGACCTGCATCCAAAGTAATTTTCCTATATATTAATGTGTGTTTTCATTTTATGGCTATTTCCAGATCACATTTCCAGAAATTTATGTGTAAAATTATTGTGTAGCTTAAAGATTTATCACTTTCTTTTAAGGGAAAAAATACTCCCACAAATGAGTAACAGGTCATGGAAAATCTTTCAATAGTCCTGTTTTCTATCGGCACTGGAGAAATAACGTATGCACGACTCAGTTCTTCCACTGTGTTGTGTGATCTCAGGAAGCCTCTCACATCTTTGGGCCTCAGTCCTTTCATCTGCCCTCAGTATCCTCCCCGTGGTCCTGTGACCCAACTGTGGCTCCCCTGCAAGCTTTCTTGTCCTCAGGACTGGATTCCAGGCTATCCAAGGGCAGGGTACATCTTCTTTATCTCCGGGACCCCCTACTGTGCCTGAGCTCAGCTGCACACACATCCTCTGTACTCAGTGCAGACTGGGTTCCCTGTGCCGAGGAATAAAGATGGGAGACGAGCTGCAGAATGAGCTTAAGCTTCTGCAAGCTCCTGCCACGACCTCAGTCCTTACACTTCTCTGTGCCTTTATTTCTTCTGGCATCAAGGGATCCTTGTCACAAATCAAAACACGGGGTCATTTTAAAACATGAATATTAATGGATAAACTAAAATAGGAAAAGATATCCTTAAGAAAGGAAGTTTGGAAGCCAGCTAAGCTCACCACTACACCACCACCACCACTAAGAAAGGAAGCTTGGTACTACCTTTTCTAGGATATGTCTTTTGTAAGGGGGCCTTGTCTGTACCTAAAGATCACTCATATCCATGGTAGTGCTGTTGAAAGCAATTTTTTTGCCTACAACCCAAAGAAAGCAATTTTATATGCCCCCCTCAAAAAGCATGTTTATGTGGGCACCTCCCTCCCATGGGAGGCAGGTGACACCCCAAGGCTTCTCCCCTTGCCCCACATGACAGCCCCCAGAGCAGGACATTTGCACTGCCCCTCTCCTTACCAGACAGGAAGGTAAGGAGAGGGGCTGCATTCTTGTCTGAGGAAATCCAAATGCCAGTAGAGTGGAATACAAGGCAGGGCTTAAGTGTGTGAGGCCTGAATGCAATCAAGTAAAACACATAGGACAAGCCCTGGCACAAGTAGGTATAAGCATCGCCTGATCTGTAACCCATTTCCAGCTGCACTTTTAATGTGGGACACCCCCCACCACCACCACCTTCACTCTCAGCAATGACTTTACCTTGTACTTTTTTTTTAATTGAAGATTTACAATATTGTGTTAGTTTCAGGTGTACAGCAGTTATACATACATATATATTTATTCTTTTTCAGATTCTTTTTTTTTAATTAATTAATTTATTTATTTTTGGCTGTGTTGGGTCTTCGTTTCTGTGTGAGGGCTTTCTCTCGTTGTGGCGAGTGGGGGCCACTCTTCATCGCGGTGCGCGGGCCTCTCACTGTCGCGGCCTCTCTTGTTGCGGAGCACAGGCTCCAGACGCGCAGGCTCAGTAGTTGTGGCTCACGGGCCTAGTTGCTCCGTGGCATGTGGGATCTTCTCAGACCAGGGCTCGAACCCATGTCCCCTGCATTGGCAGGCAGATTCTCAACCACTGCGCCACCAGGGAAGCCCCCCAGATTCTTTTCCGTTATAGGTTATTACAAGATGTGAATGTAGTTCCTTGTGCTATATACTAGGTCCTTGTTGTTTATCTATTTTATATACAGTAATGTGTATCTGTTAATCCCAACTCCTAATTTATCCCTCCCTGCCCCCTTTCCCCTTTGGTAACTATAACTTTGTTTTCTGTGCCTGTGAGTCTGTTTCTGTTTTGTAAATAAGTTCATTTGTATCATTTTTTTTTAGATTCCACATATAAGTGATATATGATATTTGTCTTTTTCTGTCTGCCTTAGTATGATAATCTCTAGGTCCAGCCATGTTGCTACATACCTTGTACTTTTAAATGAATAAATAAGGAGCTTCCCCCTTGAGTTTCATTTGGCATGCCCCACCATCAGAAGTTCCCTCCTGCATTTACACTTGCTTGCCTCTCTCTGCAGTTCATCAAAGGAAGGCCTCACACCTCCACTGCAAACACCCAGTCTCTAGGCTCCCCACCTAAAACCGCCCCCTCTTTCTAACATTTCCTTTTAACCACATCCTAAAACACACACGTGAGGCTTTTGCCTTGACCCTGCTATCTGATCCAGCTGCTGCTCAGACTAATCCGCTTCCTGGCCTCACCTCAGTTCTGAGAGTGGATTCTCAAAGCTTCCTCCCAAATCAGACCAACTCTCTGTTTCGTCCTACCCTTTCTCTAGCCCTTCACCCCACCTCTGATGCCCTTGGTCATGTCCAGTGTTCTTACTCATCTCCCACCTCTACATTTTTTTGTTTTCTCTGGCCTTTCTTGACTCCTTATCCTTTGGCTGCTTTGATGGTTCCTCTCCCTCTGTTCATCTTCTAATCGGGGTTTCCTCGCAAACTCTGCCGTAGCTTTTCTCTACCTGCTTGACCTCCACTCACTTCAGTGAGCTCACTTATTCCACCGTTACTACTTCCCCAAAATTCACAAGTCCTTATCTCTAGCCCTATCACTCGCTTGCACTGCCCACTCCCAACACTTCCGGCTTTCTGCAAGCATTTCCCCATGAATATCCAGCCTACATCTTAGACTCAATTCAGCCCAAAACTGAATTCAGGACTTCCACTTAACTCCAATCTGTCTTTTTTCTTTAATCTCCCACTTTGTCAGCAATTGAACCATTCTTGCTGCCTCACAGGCTAAAACTTTGAGTTCCTTTTGATTTTTTAACAGCTTTATTGAAATATAATCAGGTATCACACTATTCATCCATTTAAAGTGCACAATTCAATGGTTTTTAGTATAGTCACAGAATTGTACAACCATCACCACAATAAATCTTAGAATATTTTACCCCCACCAAAGTCACAAAACAATCATTTCCTATTCTTCCCTCTACACAGGGCCTGGTAACCACTGATTTACTTTCTGTCTCTGGATTTGCCTATTCTAGACATTTCATATAAATGGAAACATACTACATGTAATCTTTTGTGACTGGATTCTTCCACTTAGTATAATGTCTTCAGAGTTCATCCATTTCGTAACAGGTATCAGTATTTAAGACATTTTTACAGCTGAATAATATTCTGTTGTATAAATGTAACACATTTTGTGTATCTATTTATCAGTTGATGGACATTTGGGTTGCTTCTACCTTTTGGTTATTGCGAATAATGCTGCTATGACATGCGTACAAGTTTTTGTGTGGACATATGTTTTCAATTATCTTTGATCTATATTTAGGAGTAGAATTATAACTATGTGGTTAACATTTTGAGAACTGCCAAATTGTATTTCAAAGTGGCTGCACCATTTTACATTCCTACCAGCAGTTCATGAGAGTTTCAGTTTTATCACGCCTTGCCAAAACTTACTATCTTTTTCATCATAGCCATCCTCGTAGGTGTAAACCAGGGCCTCATTTGGTTTTTATTTGTATTTCAGTGATGGCTAATGATGTTGAGCATCTTTTCATGTGCTTATTTGCCTTTTGCATATCTACTTTGGAGAAATGTCTATTCAAATCCTTTGCCTTTTTTAAAAAATTGGGTTAAAATTGTTGAGTTGCAAGAGTTCTTTATACATTATGGATACAAGTTTCTTATTAGATATATAATCTCCAAATATTTTCTCCCATTCTGTGGGGTTTTTCACTTTTTTGATGGTATCCTTTGAAGCACAGAGTTTTAAATTTTTATGAAGTCCAATTAATCTACTTTTTCTTTTGCCACTTGTGCTTTCGGTATATCTAAGAAGGCATTACCTAACCCAAGGTCATAAGGCCTTACTCCTATGTTTTCTTCTATGAGTTTTATAGTTTAACTCTTGTATTTAGATCTATGATCCATTTAGAGTTAATTTTTATGTACGTTGTAAGGAAAATGTCTGACATCATTCTCTTACATGTGGATATCCAGTTGTCCCAGCACCATTTGTCAAGAGAGGGATCTTTTTAATTTTTCCCTTTGTTTTATCTCTTATTCCAACCTGTTAATCAAGTTTTGTTCTTTTTCCCTTTAAAATGTCTGTCACTGTTCTACCACACCAGTTCCCAGATTAGGCCTTTACCATCTCACACAGAGATATCTGCATCCATGTCTATCCTTCCCAGCCCTCAGCAAGCCAACCTTCCTAAACAAGGAAATTTAAGAAATGAATTGAATTTATGTAATTCACCTGCTCAGGAGCCTAAAGTCCTACTATTGAATACATATAGCATCAGGGCCAAAGTCTTCTCTCTGATTCTCTAATACGGCCCCACCCAGTTTATACTAGCAAATCAAAGATGCAAAATTTCATCTTCCATGGTTATTCAGCTCCTCCCTGAAGGGGAGTTCTCTTTCCTTGCTGTACTTTCCCCTCCCTTCTATGAACCCAATTAAAATTCCATAGGTCCTTAAAGGCTCCTTCAAACCCCAGCTCCCTGATAAACCTCCCTTAACTACCCCAGCCCTTGCCAGTGCTCTCCTCTGTGTCCCGACTGCGTTTGTGTGTTCTGTAGCACCAATCACTATGCAGGTAACACTGGTACACACAATTCTACGCTACCACCCAACACCAATAAGCATCTATTGAACAGCTACTGAAGTTCACAGCACTGAACAGGCATGACACATGTATGTGAACATTGTTTCCTTCTGCCGTCAAGTGGGGGAGTCTAATTGGATGAGATAAAGTATCCCTCCTAGATTTAGAATTCCACTTCTTCCTCCATTACATACTGATCCAAATTTGAAGAGTAAGCTTAAAGTTAACTCAAGGTTTCTAGTTGAAACTTTCCAAAGCCAAGCCAGTGTTTTTCAAAGATTCCCAGCATTGTAATTCCTTGCTACTAAATGCTCTCGGCTGTAATAACGATCCCGGCCCTGTTTCAGGCGCAAGCATTAGGGCATCTGTGATTTGGTTTGCAGTTTAAACTGTGAGATGGCTCCAAACCCTCACAGTTAAGAGTGTGTCCGATTGCAACACCCCCTCCCTACCCACCACTATTTAAAAAAAAAAAAACAACTTTCAAATTGAAGAGGCAAAGTGTGATCTCTTCCCTGTTGAGAGCTGAAAACAATAGCAGCTTTCTGCTCTAGCATAACTTCAAAAGGCTGCCGAGTGACTGCTCTAAGAATACGTGGTTGTAGATGACCGAAGAAACGCACCGGCCTCCTCCTGCGACTCTGCTCTACTAGCACGAAGGAAATTCTGCCCCCTCCCCTCCCAGCACCTTTAATAAAACAACGACTGGTACTGTATTAACTAGGCGGATGCGCGATCTTGGAAGGTTAAGGCTTGGGCAGACAAGGGGCGAGACTGGGCGGTCAAGCAACACCCTGCTGTAAAGAGCCGGTGAATTAAGAATTTGTTGAAATGACCTAAATAATGTACAGATTTTTAAAAAATCAACTGAAAATGGGAGACCGGTTGGATTGACCCCAGGGGCAGGAGTCCCCGGTTGCTGCAAGAAAATGCCTGAGGCGCGGTACCAGGCTCGGCGCGAAGTTGCAACCCCAGAGCTCTCAGTAAACACTTTTTTTTTTCCTGGAGTAGATTCCGGAGCGCGCACACCAGGTCAGTCCATCACGCTAATGCCTGTGCGGGTTCACCTACCCGCCTCTCCTCGCAGGTAGCACCTGGTCAGCACTTGCCCGCCCGCGACGAAACCGCGAGGCCAATTTCGCAGCCTCGGAACCCTGCTGCTTGGAGAGCTACTAGGAGAACTGCTCCGCTGCGCCAGCAGCCGCCGGGAGGCTGGTATTCCTCCTCCCCGCCCCCCCTCGCCGTGGTTAAAGTTTGCTCCCCATTCGCCGCTTCCCACCCCCGCCCCCTGCCTCCGCCCTCGAGCTGGAGGACCACAGAGGAGTTCCTGGGTCCTCGGTGCACAAACACACCCACCAACAAAAGAAAGCCCATTAAATCTTCCCTCCTGCGAACTCGCGCCCCAGCGGATACCTCTTTGAACTGACCCCGCCCCCGAAGCCCCCGCAGCCCCCGCGCCGTCTGGGGCTCGCCCGGCCCTCCTGGGCTCACTCCCTCCTCCCGGCTGCGCACTTTTGCAGCGCGCTTGGTCTTTGATGTCTCTTTACATTATGGCAGAGCAGCCACACGCTCTTCCCGGGCGCAGGGCTTTGTGTAACGGAACTGACATTTGGCCTTAATACCTGTATCTCTTGGTGATTGCAACAAATTTCTAAAATAAATATTGTACTTTGATCTCCCGGCATTGCATTTTTAATGGACGCTCCGAACATTACTTCATTAAGAATAAGTTTTTCAGGAGCCCCGAGTGCAAAGGGAGAGAGGCTAAACAGCACTTTGTGAAAGTCTCTCTCCAGAGTTCAGCTTGCGCCTGGGAGGGCTGGAATCCCGGCGGGTGTTCACAAATGGAGGAGAGGCCCAGAGCCAGGACTTCAAACAGTCAAGGGAGGGCCTACCGTGCACCCGCACAATCCTAAATACTTTGAATGTATTTACCTCTTTTAAGCCTACAAGGACTCTACGAGGTGAGCATTGCTATAACCCCCATTTTACAAATTGGGAAACTGAGGCACAAAGTGGTTGAGTAAGTTGCTGGCCCAGGTCATCAACTAGAAAGTGGCATCTAGAAATCGGCCTTCAGATTCTCAGAGTTGGAGCTCTTAACACCAACCCACTACTCTCTCCCTGCTGGCCATTGATGGTGGCTTATTGGCTAACGGGGCATCTTGGAGAAAAAGTTCTCTTCTATAACAACTATGGAGATGTGAATTGGCTTCTCTTGCCTTTTTGTTAAAATAGTGAACAGATTCGGCAAACGAGAATGCCTTCTAGCCTGCTTGGCCCAGCCCGGCCCGCAGTCACCGATAGTGGAGGTCGAAGAGCCCAAAGGAGTCCGAGAGGAAACTCACTAAGGGACCAGGCCCGCTTCGACAGTGCCGACAGGTGCCTGCGTGTGTGTGCACCATGGGACTCCCTGGCCTCTGACTTGCAGGCGGGAAAGGGCTCCTTCCCCTCCCAGGCTTCGCGGGTAATCGATTTTCTGGACGCGGGCCTCCGGAGCAAAACACCAAGTCTTTCCTAGCTCCCAGAGCACTCGGACCTCCTCTTCAGGAGCCAGACCGCGTCGGCCGAGCTGTGCAGTCACTGCTCACCGTTCCTGGGTGACACCTTGTTGCAGAGAAGAGGGGCGTGCAAGGTCGGGGCTTGCGAAGTGCTCAAGCATAGTATTTGGGCTGCATTCGGCCCATTCGTCTTCAGCAAGATGTTTCTATTTTGCTGGCGGGCCCTGGGTGTGGGGAAGTGGCCTGGTGGCATAGTGTCCTGACCCCTAATGGGAGTGCAGAGGGCACCAATACACAGCCCAGACTCCGACTCAGAAGCCTGTTGGTGTTGGGGTAACCGCTGGCGCCGCACGGCGAGTTGGACCACCTGATCCGACCTATCCACGTCAGTCCCGGCTGCTGTGCGGTACTCGGGAGGACCATACGCAGGAAGCCTGGGCGCGAGTTGGCTCAGAGGATCCCTGCCCGGTCGGCCGCGTCGCAGAGAGGAGGCGGTGTACCCGGAGGCCGCAAGTGGAGCGGGGTTGGCCAAGCCCAGGAGGCCCACTCTGCTGCGCCGTTCCACGGAGCGTGGCCGCCGGCGGGAGGCCTCAGAGGCCATTCCCGGCCCCTAATGCCTTCAGCGCGGTGAGGACACCGAGGCGCCCCTCCTGCTCTCCCGGGTGAGGAGATCTGGGTGTCCGTACCGCCCCTGCAGGACGCGCCTTGCGCCGTGGGCCGGAGGAAGGCAGGTGGCCTGCCGTCCCTCCTGGGCCAGGCATGGCTGGCAGCGAGGGTTTGGGGAGACCACACTCTGGAGAGCGTTTTCCTGACCCCAGCGAAGCACGGCCCGCGCCTGAAGAAATTTCTTTTCTTTACAAAGGTGCTGGGAACAACAGTTTTTATTGACTTTTCTTTCCGGTTAGAGAGCCACCCTCGTACTATCTGTGGTTTGCTCAACAAGAACAGCTACGGGCTTCCTCCACCGCGCCTTACTTTTTTCGGTTAGTTCCCTGTAGGTGTGTGCGGCTTGCAGGAGTGCGCACTTGCCTGGCCGGGCTTGGCGCCGGGGTGGGGATTTCTAGCATCTCTGTGGGTTTCAGTGGAGCTTAATAGCGGTCAGCTGCCTGCTCCGAGAGAGAAGAGCAAGACACCAAACATTTCCCCCTCGGGTTGCTCTGGGTGTCCCGCCAAGCTTAGCTTTGGGGGTAAGCGTGGCCCGGGTGTTTTTCTCAGGCTCACTATTTGCAAAGTTGTGGCCCGAGAACTTCCAGGTCGCCAGCAGGAACGTCGCAAGAGAGGCGGGCGGCCCTGGAGCGTGCGCGCCACCCACCGCCGCCCTGGGCGGCCGCCCGGCCCCGCCCCGGGTCCCAGGGCTGCTCACCGCTCCGCGGCGGCTGGGCTGGGGGAGGAACGAGGAGCACGAGGCGGGAGGGGCGCGGGGCGTCCCACGTTCAGCCCCGGGAATTCCCTCGGGTCCAAGGTGTGCTCGGGTTGACGACGTGCTCGGGCCGGTGCCTGTGCTGTCCGGGTGCCGGGTGTGTAAGTACGGGGGGTGGAAAGAAGAGAATTACCCTCATCTTCGTCTCCAAGTCCCGCGCCTGGAAGCCGAAGGCAGATTTCTCTGGAGATAGCAAAGATACTTTGTCACTTTGGGCGCTGCCTTGGCGCAAATCTTTAATTGCAAGGGAGCGGGTGGTGGGGGAGAGGGGGATAGAGTGTCTCAAGCAACCCAAGCGCGGGTCTCCAGGCGGCAAGGCCCCCTTTGATCAGGAAAATCCAATTATTTGTGTATATACATTTCCCACATAGTGATTACTTCATTAATTGTCCCGCCTTTATCTCCTCCCTTCCCATCCCCCCTAATAATCAGTTCTTTTATCCAGACCAACAAACACACCATAGGAGCTTTGTGGATTCAAAGGATTTGCTTTCGCTTCTGAAAGAGCCGCTATTCTTTGATGATTGGGTAGCGGCAAACTTCAAAGCCATAAATCTTCCCTCTGACTGGCTGGCGGCCCAGCAAAGTCCTTATCAAATTCTTGGAGGTGAGCCTGAAGCGCTCAGACCGCTCGCGGGGCGAGCGAGCGGGTTGCGGCGAGGGGCGCGGGCGGGGAGGGCCCCGGCGCGCAGAGAGGGCGCCCGGGAGGGACGCTAAGGCGGCCCTTCGTCCTCGCCTTCGGGTCTCCATGCCTCAGCAGCGCCCTGCTCCTCAGCCAACGGCCCGCAAGCCATAGCCATGGCCGCCGTGGCCGTCCTCCGGAACGACTCGCTGCAGGCCTTCCTCCAGGTCAGGGCTGGGCTCGGAGGGGGCGAGGGAAAGGTGGGAGGGGTCATGTCTGGATCTTTCCTGATATTCTGTGCACCCTGAATTTCAAAGGGAATCCCGCTCGGTGGATGCCAATGGAGTGAGACCTAGGGGTGCCCACACCAACTTCACACTGAACCCTGGTGTCAAGACTGTGGCCTTTGTGGGAGGGACGCGCGTATCCGGGGGTTGTTCGGAGGTGCGCGTCTGGCTGAGGACGGGTCCCAGCTCACCCCGCTGCGCCCTCCTGGGGCGGGCGGAGGAGGAGCGCGAGAGTAGCGTGGAAATGAGAGCTTAAAAGATGGGAGGGAAGGCGGATGGGCAGCCGGGCTGTGGGTGTTTCCAGACCCTTTCTGGCCGCGGAGCCTGGAGTGGCCCGTCGGATCTCTCTCTCCTCCCACTTTGTTCCTGCCTTCCTCTGAGGCTAGATGGCGTCTCTTTGCACCAAGTAGTTTCACAGGAAGCGCTCCCGCGCTCCGCGTCCAGGTAGCGCAAGCACCAAAAGTTTCCCGGGACTGGTGGGTGCGTGCGTGGTGTGCGGTGGCGGGGGAGGGACACCCGGGACGGGGGAGGGGCGGCGGTATAATAGCCGGCGTGGGTGTGGCGGGCCGGCCCGGAGACGGCGCTTGGAGCGCTAACCTTTTGTCTCTTCTCCGCCCTCCCCTGCCGCCGCCTATGCAGGACCGCACCCCCAGCGCCTCCCCGGACCTGGGCAAGCATTCGCCCCTGGCGCTGCTAGCCGCCACCTGTAGCCGGATCGGCCAGCCGGGCGCTACGGCGCCCCCGGACTTCCTGCAGGTGTCCTACGACCCCGCGCTGGGCTCGCCCTCCAGGCTCTTTCACCCGTGGACCGCCGACATGCCGGCGCACTCGCCCGGCGCGCTGCCATCCCCGCACCCCAGCCTGGGGCTGACGCCGCAGAAAACGCACCTGCAGCCGTCCTTCGGGGCGGCGCATGAGCTGCCGCTTACACCCCCTGCAGACCCCTCGTACCCCTACGAGTTCTCACCGGTGAAGATGCTGCCCTCGAGCATGGCGGCGCTGCCCGCCAGCTGCGCGCCCGCCTACGTGCCCTACGCGGCCCAGGCCGCGCTGCCGCCCGGCTACTCCAACTTGCTGCCGCCGCCCCCGCCGCCTCCGCCGCCCACGTGCCGCCAGCTGTCCCCCAACTCGGCCCCCGACGACCTCCCGTGGTGGAGTATCCCGCAGGCCGGCACCGGTCCGGGAACCTCGGGGGTTCCGGGGGGCAGCCTCTCCGGCGCCTGTGCGGGGGGGCCCCACGCGCCCCGCTTCCCGGCCTCAGCGGCCGCCGCTGCCGCCGCCGCCGCCGCCGCCGCGCTGCAGCGGGGCCTGGTGTTGGGCCCGTCGGACTTCGCGCAATACCAGAGCCAGATCGCTGCGCTGCTGCAAACCAAGGCCCCCCTGGCGGCCACGGCCAGGAGGTGCCGTCGCTGCCGCTGCCCCAACTGCCAGGCGGCGGGCGGCGCCCCGGAGGCAGAGCCGGGCAAGAAGAAGCAGCACGTGTGCCACGTGCCGGGCTGCGGCAAGGTGTACGGCAAGACGTCGCACCTGAAGGCGCACCTGCGCTGGCACACGGGCGAACGGCCCTTCGTGTGCAACTGGCTCTTCTGCGGCAAGAGCTTCACGCGCTCGGACGAGCTGCAGCGGCACCTGCGGACTCACACGGGCGAGAAGCGCTTCGCCTGTCCCGAGTGCGGCAAGCGCTTCATGCGCAGCGACCACCTCGCCAAGCACGTCAAGACGCACCAGAATAAGAAGCTCAAAGTTGCTGAGGCCGGAGTCAAGCGGGAGGACCCGCGGGACCTGTAAGCCCACCCGGGGGCGACTCGATGCCTCTCCCGCCTCGGGCTCCCTACCCAGCACCTCTTCGGAGAGGTTCCGGGGGCCTATGGGCCGCCGGCCGAGAGGAGACCCAACAGAGGCACTTAACTTGCCCCTTCCTGCTTGCCCGCCTCCCAAAAGTGACGCCAGGCCGCCAGCTCCCTGGCCGGCCTGCGGACAGGGACCGTGTGCCCAGGAAGAGCAAGGGAGGTAGGGTTGAGAGCTCTGCGTCACGAAAGAGCAGTTTCAGGCTCTGAACCATTCCCACCATCTGGGAGACCTACAATTTGGGGGAACTACCCTGGGCTGACCTTTGTATATAGGAAACGCTGCTGAAATCAAAGCGGAAGAACCTTGAGAGATTTGAAATAGTGCTGGGTTTTTTGCTAGGACTGGGCCGGGCTTTGTACAGGTTATTTAATAGCTTTCTTAAAGAATAATTATAATAATTATAACATTAATTAAAATGTTACTTTTGTCCTCAGCTCCATGCAGAGCTACAGCATGAAATGTCTCTGTAAAGCAATCAGCAGTTGCAGCCTGAAAATAAATACGTTAACTCCGGGGTCACCTCGGGAAGACCCCGCTGAGCCGGTCTCATTTGATCTTTTCTCCTTCCGGGAGGCTTTACAAAGCTGTCAGGTTTCACCGGGAATTTGAAGGCTCCTGTAGGCTGCCTCTGTCGGAGGCTTCTTTGGTTTGGAAGGTTCTGGGCAAGTGTGTCAGGTGCAAAGATGCAGAAAGTAGGAGGGCAGGGTCAGTTTTGTGGTAAAGAGATTAGGGCAAGATGTTCCAATCCCACCTTGAGTTTCTCACGCGGCCTTAGGACTTGACCAGAGACTGTCGGGCTTCTCTTAAAAGTTGATACCTGCTGCACATACAATACACGATCTTTTTATCTGGTGAATTGCCTGTGGCTTTCCATTTGTTGGTACTCTCAGAGGTCACAGGCGAGCTGCGCTTCCTCCTGGCAGCCGGCTACGCTGCTGTCTGCAAGGGTACTACTAACTCGAGAATCTGTTCATAGATGAGATTTTGGAGAGTTACAGAGAAACTAGGGGCCCTTGTTCAGCTTGGTCTTTGCTTGGGAAAGAAGCGGCTCTCCTGTATTTCAGCCCCGTCATGGTACACAACCTTGTCTTGCTTGTTTTCTTCTTAATCCTTTTGCTGTGGCAATCTTACCAGTCTTGTTTCACAATAGCCTCTTAGGGATTTCTGCCTAGGCCTGGAAGTTTAGTTCCATTTTGTGTCTTGGGACTTTATTTTTTCAATCACTGCGGTAGACTAAGATTTTCTCAGGGAGGAGCCAGGAATACTCATATCTAGGTTTCTCACCTGTCTCTAAAATGTGAAGTTTTAAATGTGAAGTTTACAAGTGTTTATTCAACTCAGCTGACTCCTGGATGTTTTCTAATATGTGAGTTTTTAACCTGAAACCAAAACCTTAGTCTTCTGATTTAGAACTAGCAAAGAAAAGAAATTGTTCTCAATTTTGTTACTATGTTAAACTGGCTGGCATCATTAATGCCAAATTTCAATGGAACTGAATAATTTTTTCATGGTAGTAGAAGTGTATATAAATTGATAGGATTTCACAGTTTACACACTGCTGTTACCTTGCCTTTCGTTTGAAGTCAAACTGAAGGGTAAGTTCTTAAAAACCAGGAGGGTTGTGCTTGAGACTTACTGTATTAAGTAAAACTCAACCAGCAACATAGTTGAGATGAAAATTACTTTTATACTCCTAAGAAATAGCATTTTTACTTTGTAACTTGGGACAAGGTGGTAACTATTAAAATCACTGTGGGACTATGCCTTAGAACCTGTTACTCTCATTAGAGATTTTGGAACTATTTAATGACAAAATGGAATGTGAGTCTTTAGGGTTCTTTACCTGGAAAGGGCAGTTTGGGCTGGCTAAATTCTCAAGGCTGTGACAGTTTTGCAAGCAATAGTAATAAGAAAGTTGCTACACAGTAACATTAATATGCATTTAAATGTGTAATCTTAATCTACATCAAGATTGTTGAGAATAATTTCTATGAAGAGTTACAGAAACTCTCACATCTAAACCATGCCCTGGGATTGACTTCAGAGCCAGAAAAGGTTTTTTGGCAGATGATAGGGAAAGAGGAGTCCTTGTTAGAGAGTGAAAAGACCAAGGGCTTTCTTTGGAAAATTTGAAACGATTCTCTCATGTGAAAGAAAATGCCCTTGGTAGAGAAAGAAAACTGGCAATTTTGAAGTGAGTCTACTAGCTATTATTGACAGCTACGATCATTTAGCATCCAAACAGGTGAAGTGTTGAAGATAAAATTTCCTTATAACTTTAACTTTGTTGTTAAGAGAGAAAATAGGTAAAATGTATGAAATTTTGTATCTAGACAGATAAGGTGTTGAAGATAGTTTTCTTATAACTTTGTGGTGGTTAAGAGAAAGATAAAATATATGGAATTTATCTAAAAATACAATATTTATAATTTTAAAAAGCAGAATGAAGTCATTTGATGACAAATCACTTTCTTAGTTTTTAGGTAATTGAACCTGCAAATTTTAAAAGCTTGGTAAAAGTATAGGCTCTAGACTAAAGACTGTTCCTTATTGTCAGTGCAAATCTGTGTTCCAATTACTTTAGAAAAAAATATTTATGCCATTATCCAAATAGAAGCCAGGAAGTCACAATAATGTGATATTATTATCCAAGTGTAGGAAAACATTTCATGTTTATACTGGAAAATAAGCTAATAAATGCTCAGAAATACAAGTTTGACAATGAAGAAATGTATTAGATTATGTAAGCTTTTAAAATGTGAACTGCTGCTGCATGCTTTATTTGGTTCATAAAACTGCAACCTACTATGGTATTATCCATTTATGACTTTTAAAAATTATTTTAAAATAAATCAGTATGCAAGAAATATATGCATAAATGATGTAAATTAAGCACATTTAATTTAATTTTAATGACATTCAAATTTAAAGAAGTTCAGAAGCAAATTACTTTTAAATGTAAACTGAAATTTATTTTTTATTTGGAATTTTGCCATCATCAAAAAAGAAAGTTTAATCCACCAACTGAATTCAAGGCTTTACTTAAGAACCCCAGAACCAAATTCAATTGAGTTAAAAACCAATTGAAGAAACTATGTTAATGATGGCCTCAAATGTCAATAGACATTTTGTTTTTTAAGCAACTGTTTTAGTAGCATGCAAATACAATGTAAAGTGTCATATTTTAGAAAATTCTAAAATAAGTGTGATATGATTACATTGTTTAACACAATTGATAAATGAACCATTTGACCAAAAACTTGGAAACATGGAGAAATTGAGTTATCAGTAATTTAGGTAATTTGGAATTGTATGTTTCTGAACTTATTAACAACACTGTATAGTTTTCTGCTTTTCTCAAGGGAAAATTGTGCAAATTCGCCTTTTGCTGACCATTAATTTGGAATAGTTTTGGTAATGAATGAAAGTAAATTATGTTAAAGAAAATACAGCTACATTATTCACCATCATGTTAAATAAGTCTTTTCTAGTTTCAGTTAGAGTTTAAATCTTATAACTATGTTGTGTATGTTGTTTTAACTTATTTTCCCTTAAGTCAATCAGACAACACATGCCTATTTAAAAAATTAATATTGATGAGATTGCTTCTGGCAGAAACCTACATGAAACAGTATTTGTAGAAAAGGCAGTTTTTCACCCCAGTTTGCACTTCATTTCTATTTTAATACTATTGGGTTTTAGATATTCAGTTTAAAGCAGCATCTTCAGTGTTTCCCATCTGTTTTGGTTCTGCTGTGAGACTTTCACAGAACCTTTAGCAGTAGCTATACCTTCACACTAACGTGAACACCTACTAAGTTGTTTAGGGCTCTAAAATTGCAAACCACTTTTACTTGTGTTAGCTCACCACATTAAATAATGACAAGTTGTGGTAAATTGACATTATCTCACTGGGAAATCATCTGTTGTGGAATCAGATTCAAACCTAAAGCTTTGTTTTCTAGTAAATGTGATTATGCTTTGCTAATGTCCCAAATTGAGGGCCACTCAAAACAAGTCATACTAATGTTGTATTAAATATCATTTCCTTCCTCTGGTTTGCATGGTAGAGGGGAACTTAAAAGAGTATGAGACCAAGGGCAGCTTTGACATGAGGACATGTGCCAACATAGTTTGATAAACTAGAAACAAATAAGGAAAACATCTAGATAGAAAGATATATGTTGGTAATGAGACATATATTTAGATTAATACACCAAAATGACAGGTTTCAGTATTGGGCCATTATAATTGTAACCTGATTCATGTGGCATTCAATATATATAAACAGGGACTTCCCTGGTTGCGCAGTGGTTAGGAATCCGCCTGCTAATGCAGAGGACACGGGTTCAATACCTGGTCCGGGAGGATCCCACATGCCGCGGAGCAGCTGGGCGCGTGCGCCACAGCTACTGAGCCTGTGCTCTGGAGCCCGCGAGCCACAACTACTGAGCCCGTGTGCCACAACTACTGAAGGCTGCGCGCTTGAAGCCCATGCTCTGCAACAAGAGAAGCCACTGCTGTGAGAAGCCCGCGCACCGAAAGGAAGAGTAGCTCCCGCTCGCTGCAGCTAGAGAAAACCCGTGCACGGCAACGAAGACCCAATGCAGCCAAAAAAAAAAAAAAATATATATATATATATATATACACACATATATATACATATATATGTGTATATATATATATGTAAACAGTATATTTTTCTCTGGTGTTCAGACTTGACACATTTTTGCATAAAGATCTTTGTGTCAATTCCTCCTCCCTTGATTGTTTTTAAAGAATCAGCAATGTTTCAAGTTAATTTATGGACATTGTAAAATAACTTACATAATGTTACTTCCTAAAATGAGTAACTGATATTGTTCAGCAAAGATGTGATCAAACAGCTATGGACCTTCATAATTTTTTTTTGATAGTTTCACAGTTGTTTTACTGTTACAATTTATTACCAATTGAAGATTTGCACGTGATGATTGATATAGTATTCATTTTCATGCTGACATTTTGATTACTTCCCTTTCTAGACTTTATATACTTCTCCTTCCATGTCTTTAGTGATTATGCTGAAGCATAATCCTCAATGGGGTATTTGACACTTAATTCGTAATTCAACCCATGCATGTGAACTGCAGTAGTTTCTGCACAACACATAATAAACTACATTAACTAATATATTTTGGTTGTCTACCTAATACCAAAATTTAATTCAGGGGAAATAAATCAAGTTCCTAGTTTGATACAGATCTTCCTTGACTAACAATGAGGTTACCTCCCAAAAAACTCATCATGAGTTGAAAATACCGAAGTTGAAAATGCGTTTAATACGCCTCACCTAGCGAGCATCATAGCTTGGCCTAGCCTACCATAAACATGCTCAGAGCACTTCCATTAGCCTACAGTTGGGCAAAATCTAACACAAAACCTATTTTATAATAAGGTGTTGACTATCTCATGTAATTTATTGAATATTATACTGAAAGTGAACAACAGCGTGGTTATATAGGTACAGGATGATTGTGTTTCGGTTGTTTACCTTGGTGGTGGCGTGGCTCTCTGGGAGCTGTGGCTCGCTGCCCTGCCCAGCAGCACAGGAATACCCTACGGCATATCGCTAGCCCAGGAAAAGACCAAAATTTGAAGTTTGGTTTCTACTGAATGTGTATCACTTTCACAACATCATAAAATCAAAAAATTGTATGTCAATCTATCATAAGTCAGGGATGCCTGTATATAAAAATCTGCAGCTTTCACTTCTCAAAATGTTGTTTCAGCATTATGAAGATTTGGTTTGCCCATTATAAAATGGAAGTTTGTTTTATAGCAAAACTATTTAATTTTTTTTCATTAGTTTCCAAAACCCTAACATCAAAAATACACTAAAATTTTCTGAGGTCTAAGGCAGTGTCTAGATATCACCTGATTTGTTAATACCATGTTAAACCATTCAGTCACATGGATGCTTTCTAATGATTTTGTGTTTAGCATAATCTAAAACACGGATGAAAAACATCTGGCCCTCAGCTTAATTTCATCCAATTCACAAGGCAAGTATCAAAGCTAAATCCTCATTTGTGCTTATGGTTGGGAAAATGTGTCTTAATTTGAAAAGTGTTTGGTGGCAGTTTCCTAAAACTCTATGTAAGGTACCATGAAAGCTTATTTCTCTTATTTCTGTCTTTGTAAGTTTTATTCTTATATTCTGTATGTCTCTTTACTTGTGGATGCCACGTCTTCGACATATTCATGTTCATCTCTAGCATGGAAACTCATTTTGTGTCATGTGTCTCTCTTCCTTTTCTTGATGTATCTATGCCCATTATTTTATTTTGCTCCCTATAATGCAGGACTTGACAGGATTCTAAACTCCAATTATTTAAAACCTGTTGTATTTTTAATAGACACATATTCCTTGGTCTAAATTTTACATGTGAGTGAGTTAAATTTAGAGTTCTATTTATAGATTCAAATCATGTTTTATTTATGCATTACATGGCTGCTGTTTACTGCGGATTTGTGAACATCATTTTACTTTCAGTTGTCATGGAAAAAATATTTCCATGACAATTGAGAGTAAAATTGTAAAATATGGTAGAGAATTATGGTTTGAGGTAATACCAGGTTGGATAGATTTTAATTAGTAAAAAGCATACAAAAGAAGTAGATTACCTAAATCTGTAAACATAACCCTTTATTTATTGAGCTAAGGTTTTAATGAAGGGGATGTGAACTAAGACATATAAGCATTTACCGATTTTTATTCCTTTTTAAGGTTATTATATTTGATGGAGGTTTCTTTTTCTCTCAAAGCCTTTATTCTCCTCTGTTTGATCCTTGATGAAGTTCATGTCATCTCTCCATACCTCAGGCAACTGCCAAGAAAGTCATTTTGGTGACAGATTTTGTACTGAGACTGGGTTTGGAGTAGAAAGCTGCTGAAGTTTTCTAAGGAGAAAGTACTCCCTTCATCGATCATGATTCAGGCTTGTCAATAGCAAGTCTGTGTGCCCTGAGCAGCTAGTAGCTGGAAGCTGCCCCCTTGCTTCTGTAGCACAGAGGTCTAGAAGTAGTGAAAAGGGAAACAGATCAGAGGGAATAACATGACCACGGGGAATAACAGACATTTGGAAGATCCTGTTTAGACAGGACGTTCCTAAAGGGGGTGGAAATAGGGCCATTGGGTAGAAGCTGAAGGAAAAGCCTTGATCACTTTCTCAAAGTTAGAATGGACCCCTGGAAAGTGCCTTCCTCACCCCAGGTTGGTTTTTTCTTCCTTAAACCAAAGCTGAGTATGAGTAGGCTGTAGGGGAGATGCAGACCTTGACTGAGTTGGACTTGGAGGATCTTTATGGTCTCTTCCAAAGCTGAAATGCTTCAAATCCAAAATCTGTAAATCAAAAAATCCAAATACATTTTATTAAGGCTACTAAAAATGCAAGTTATATGGATATTCCTGGCATTCTGGCACCTGATTTCAGAAATCCAGTTTTTGAAAATATAGTTTATTCTTAAACAGTTAAAGGTATTAAAGAGAAGCAGAGTCATTTGGGATAAATCAGTCAGCCTCTCTGCAAGTAATATCAGAAGGTAGTCACATGATCTTAATATTGGTTTTTGAAAATAACACTTCTGGGGGTGTCAGTCTTTGTAAATGCTGTACCATGATGCACATCACCAAGTCCTGTTTTTATGTATGGAAATTTCACAGTACAATGACAGGATGGAAAAGTATAGGTAACTTTTCAATAGTTATGTAGGTGTAATCATTTAGATTTACAAACTGTGGCCTAGCTAAATTTAAGGAAACCATTCTTTCCCCATACCCTCGAAGTCAGTCAAGTTGATATATATAATTAATACGTGAGCTGCATACTTAATTCAGTATTTGTTATTTATAATTATTAGATGCAGAAAACTCAGGCAAAACAAATTCAGAACATGTATACATAACTAAATTCAATTCACCAAACATTTATTTGAGTTTACAAGATGTAAGGTGCATTGAGGATTCGAAGATGAACACAATCCAAGGAGCTCACAGTCATAAAGGAGTTAAGACATATACACAAATGAATGTAATACAAGGCCTAACTAAAAACCCAGGAACGAAATTCCTATTATAACAAAAAGGAAAGAGAAATTACTTCAGGTAAAACAATGTTAAACTATTTTATGCCATAAATGTTTCTGTCTTCAGCAACAACAGTCCACAGACTCCGCAGCCTTCAGAATCCATTTAGGTTTTTACATGGAGTTGAGAGTTCAAGACAGTGTGGTCCCTAGACCAGCAGCATTAACATCACTTGGGAACTTGTTAGAAATGCAGATTCTTGGGTCCAGTTCCAAGTTACTAAATCAGAAACTCTGGAAAGGGGCCCAGCAATCTGTTTTAATAAGTCCTGCAAGTGATTCTGATGCACACTAAGGTTTGAGAACCACTGGTCTAGGAAATTGTACCTTTTATAATGCATGAGATTAACCTATGGAAAACAAGCAAATTCAAGCCTAACACATTTCTCATAAGGTATTCTGGGGAAATAGAGAATGGACAGGCCACTTGGCTGAAATCCCTCACCCAATCAAGAGACCCAATTGAGAATCTTCTAACTCCTGATGAGAAGACAGCAATAGTCTTAATTACAGAGTGATTCTTCTGTGCATCTTCTACAATTATGTAGACAATTGTTCTTTTATAGTAGTATTTAATACACATAGAAGGTTTGGATTTTTGAATCATCAATCATATTTTATGTTAGTGGAATTTTCCCAAGAAAGTGGAACAGTGACTTTTAACAACATCTGTTTTCTTCAAAGCAGTGCTCAGCTAACTGAGCAGTTTGGTTTTTTAGTGTTGTTGGATGATTAATAACTAATTATCTTAGGGCACGTATAAACTCTACCACTAAGAGTGAAAAATACATGTACACTCAATGCTGCAGAAATACAATGATGGCACTTCTAAAACACAAGCATGGTTGCTTCAAGCCTTTGTTTTGCTAAATAAAAGGGCTTTTAAAACTACTGATAGGGAAGTGCAGAGTCCTAGGGCTTCTTCGTAGAGGCCCAAACTTAGGAAGTTGTAGATATTTATCTAAACCCGGGGTCTTCAAGTCCTCTGGCTTCACTGCTGTCCTCCTCAGCCCACCCCTCTCCTCCACCAAATCTTTCTTGCTCAAGGTGCATCTCAGGGCTGTTTCTCAAACCAGAGCATGATTTTGTAACATTTCTTTAAAAAACATTTTATTTCTGACCTTTGGAATTATAGAAGGATGCTGGGAATTACCAGTACCAGGGAAACTTGTAACATAAATGAGAATAGCTCCAAAATTTTTTCCAGTGAATGAACCTCTTCCTCTGCCTCCAAATCTAAACTATCCATCACTGATTTGGGGTACTTTAGGAGGACACTTAGTGAATGACAACAAAAATCTAGGTTGATGATGACTATGGCATATTCCCAAGGAGTTCCCCAGACCCTGAAAGATCAAGGGAGCTCTCTATGACCAGATAAATCTCCCCAACCAGGATGTATAGAAATAGAATTTAACAGGTTGGAGTTGGAGAAGACCTTTAAAATCATCCAGTTTGACCTTCTCATTTAACAGAGGAGACAACTGAGGGCATGCTTAATCAAATGAAGCAACCATTATCTAATGTGTCTATGATACATTAAAGAGTAAGTACACTCAGTAGAAACCCAGCAGCCTAGAAAAGGAGGAGAAAAAGAGAGCCTCTCTGATGGAAAAGAGCTGATAGTGGTGTGGGTGTGTGTCATGTGGAAGCCTGATAGATCTGGGGACGTGGAAGGACCATACTTCAGAAGGAACAGGTAAAAAAGGTGTAAAAAAGTCTAGATCCAGAGCACTTGGCAACTGTCTCAGCAAAGATTCCTCTGTATTTGTTATCTTTTGTTGCATAACAAATACCACAGACTTAAAGGCTTAAAACAACATATGTTTATTATCTCACAGATTCTGTGCACCAGGAGTCTAGGCAGAGCTTAGCTGTAGCCTCTGCTTAGGGACATTCATAAGGCTGTAATCAAGGTGATGGCCAGGACTGGGGTCTCATCTGAAGCCTTGAACAGTGAAGGATATTCTTCTAAACTTAAGTGGTTGTTGGCAGGACTTGGTTCTCTGTGGGCTGTTGGACTGAGGACCTCAGTTCTTTGTTGGCTGCAGCCTGGAGACAACCCACAGTTTCTTGATACATGGGTCTCTCCAACAGGGCCACTTGCTTCATCAACATGCAAGCTGGGAAGGCAATAAAGTCTACTAGAAAGATGGAAGTGGCTTCCCTGGTGGTGCAGTGGTTAAGAATCCGCCTGCCAGTGCAGGGGACACGGGTTCGAGCCCTGGTCCGGGAAGATCCCACATGCCGCAGGGCAACTAAGCCTGTGCGCCACAACTACTGAGCCTGTGCTCTAGAGCCCGCGAGCCACAACTACTGAGCCCGTGCGCCTAGAGCCCATGCTCCACAACAAGACAAGCCACCACAATGAGAAGCCCACGTACTGCAACAAAGAGTAACCCCCGCTCGCCGCAACTAGAGAAAGCTGCATACAGCAATAAAGAACCAAAGTAGCCAAAAATAAATAAATAAAATAAATTAATTAAAAAAGAAAAAAAGAAAGATGGAAGTACATCTTTTGTAATCTATTCACAGAAGTGACAGCCTATCAACATGCTATTCACTTGAAGAAGGTTACTGAAGAGAAGATTACACAAGGGTTTGAATACCAGGAGGTGGGAAACATTGGAGGCCATTTTAGAGGATGACTATCACACCTGTGACACAGCTTGTCAAAAACAGTAAAAATAATGGAGTCATGTATGTAGACCATAAAGGTTTGGACAAAGAGTTTCTCAGCATCAGCTATGATGCCTCCTCACTCGTGAGAGACTGTCCCCCAGCATCCATCTTTCCTTTCTTCCTTATTGTAATAGTAATCCCCAAATTTTAGGGAGGCATATGGCTGTTCATCTAGAGACTACATATGGCAGCCTCCCTTGTAGTCAGGTATAGCCATATGACTAAGTTCCCACCAATGGGCCGTGAGCCTGTGTGATATACGCCACTTCTGAGTAACATCCGTAAAAGAAAGTTGCATGCCCCCCCTTCTTTTTTACCCCCCTTTCTGAGGCTGGAATGCATATATGGTGGTGGGCATCCAGCTCAATCGTGTAGATAAGGGCAACACCCTGGAAGATCTTGGAAAAATAAAACAGAAGGAATAGGAGTCCCCAGACCATGACTTGAAGCAGAGTAGCCCAACTTTCCTGGGCTGCCTACCAGCTGGACTTCTATCTAAGAGAGAAATAAACCATCTTGTTTAAGCCATTGTTATCTGCTACGTGTTACAGTAACTAAACCAGTATCCTAACTGATGGATCACACAGTGCTTCCAGAGGCAGGTATTAGCGGTTCTCCTGCTGAGTCTTCCTGTGGCAGCTGTGAATTACATCGCTTTAAAAGATGTCACAGTGTGTCACCTTTCCAGCTCCTCCTAGGCTATGTCTGCTGGAATCCTCAAGATGAGTTCTCACCCCCAAAAGAGTATCCTCTTAGGATGCTGCTATGGAAAACTCCATCACTGCTTTCCAGCTTTGCCCATGCTCAGGTACCCAGAGGACTTCAGTCATTCAGTGATTCATTTATTACACTATTTACGGGGCTTTTCTCATGTGGCAGTCACATGAGGCTGGGGATACAGCAGTGAACAGGACAGACCAGCTTTTTGCTCTCAGGAGCCTGACATTCTAGTAGGGCATTAAAGGCACAATAAACAAATAAACCAACAAATAAGATAATTCAGGGAATCATAAAATAAAACAACAACTTGAAATTCATCTTCATTTACCCTACAAGATCACACAGGGAAACTGAGTCTCAGCCACGCTGCTGGATGGTTCATGGTCTCCAGCCCGAAGAATGGCCCCCAGTAGTCCTTGTCTCATAACTGCCTCAGACTGAAGGAGACAAATTATTTCCACCTACTACCCTTTGGTGAGAATTAGTCCCATGAACACACCTATAAGCATGGTGGATGGAAAATATAGAGATGCACATGGATACCTGTTGAACACTAACAGTGTTCCACCAACATACCCATCATAAAAATCCAAATAAATAAAAAACACATAAAGCAGAAAATAAAAGGGCCACTTTATCCTTTCCCTTCATAAATAACCACTGTTAACATTTTCATTCCTTCATTCAATCAACACGTCTTTATTGATCTCCTGCACTGTTCCCGGCCCTGTCCTTGATGCTGAATATGCTGGAGATGGTTCCTAACCTCATGTGGCTTCTAGCTTGAGTGTGTGTGTGTGTGTGTGTGTGTGTGTGTGTGTGTGTGTGTCTCCTCCTGGGTTTGTAAACTGCCTGTACCATACCTAGCTATATGATTTCAGACAAACCACTTAACTCCCAAAGGCTCGGTTTCCTCATTGGTAAAATGGGTATAAAAATAGTAGCTAATTTACAGGGTTGTTGGAGGGGATTAAATTTGATAATATAGGTTAAATAACTTAGAATAAGCACTCAGTAAAAAAAAAAAAGCTGCTACTATTGCTATATGTATAATATAAATATTTGCTTTTTTTTAAAAAAATTTATTTATTTATATATGGCTGTGTTAGGTCTTCGTTTCTGTGCGAGGGCTTTCTTTAGTTGCGGCAAGTGGGGGCCACTCTTCATCACAGTGCGTGGGCTTCTCACTATCGCGGCCTCTCTTGTTGCGGAGCACAGGTTCCAGACGCGCAGGCTCAGTAATTGTGGCTCACGGGCCTAGTTGCTCCGCGGCATGTGGGATCTTCCCAGACCAGGGCTCGAACCCGTGTCCCCTGCATTGGCAGGCAGATTCTCAACCACTATGCCACCAGGGAAGCCCAATATTTGCTTTAATATAAACAGGATTATACTATTGATACTTATATACAACTACGGTCTACTCCTTGAACGCTTTCAGTGATGTTCCTTTTTCCATTTCAAAACATAGAAGGTGAAGTTCATCATTTTAACTGCTTTATGGTATTCTGTTGTCTGTATTTACATTTGTATATATATTTGGTGGAGAGATTGATGGACATGGAGTCCATGAATGGACATTGTATGCCAAGTTCCTTTTTTTTTTTCTTTTCTTTTTTGCCAAGTTCTTGATGTACTTTTTTTTCTGGACAGTGGATACAAAACTTAGTTACATTCTAAAAGGGTTCATAATCCAAAAGCAGAACTGTGATTTAAATGGGCCAGTCCTTGACTTGATCACATAATTTCACCTCTTCATGCTCCAGTCCTTCCATCTGTGTGTTCAGTTTAATTACTCCTCTCTCTTTCCTAGAAATGTGAAAGCTTTCTAGAAAACAGGCAAAAACAGAAACATAGAGCCAAAACCAACAATTTTACTACGTTTAAACTTAATGATTTCATTTTACTTACCACTTCCTCATTGGAGCAGGACTAATTGCCAACCTCTACACTTGGGTTTAGTTTAGACAACCCCAAATACCTTCCCAGCTCAGTCTTTAAAAATCTGAGTTTCTGTACTGTTTCTTCACAAGGCCTATTTCTTTTCCTCCATAAAGTGTGTCCTCATTTATATTTTCCTCCCTTTGTATCCATCTAAAGTACGACTCTTGAGAAGATGCATATGCTCCATTAAACCCTACAATTTAACGCCGCTATCTATAAAGTCTAAATTTGTGATTTGAAAATGTGCTCTTTGAATACCAGTGACTTTAATATTAAACTACCACAGATAAGATCTTTAAGGGGAAAAATACAACTGCCCATTTTGATTTGGGGGGATTTTAGTCCTGAGATCCACACAGAGGCACCAAGACTTGTATGATCACAGACAAATCACTTCACTTCTCTGAGATCAGTTTCCTCATCTATTAATGGGAGGGAGCTTAAGGGGTTTACAAATGTAATTCCTTAGCACCCCTGGTGACTGATGAGATGCTTCAGGAGTCTCGTGGATGAGATGTTCTCCTTCTGTTCCATATTCTGAGCTCCTCTGATAACCACTAACCAGCTGGTTGATGATCCCTTCCACTCCTGTATGAGGCTGGACCGCATGAATTACAAGCATAACCATTCATTGATACACAAGGTTTCAGTACATAGTGCTGAAAAAGGAAAATGGAAGAAAATAGTGGAGTGGGAGAAGCCAGGGGGAGGAGAGGGAAAGAGACCAGGGAAGATTGAAAAAGGAAGAAACAAGTTGGCCAGGCTAGTAATGTGACCCATGCAGAGGGCTGACTCCTTAGACAGGCCCTATGGGGAGTTTCAGCTGAAAGGTTTACCCAAAGTCAAGACCTTTTCCCTCCAGAGAGCTGGAACTTTTGTGAGGAGTAGCTGATGCAGTTCCAGTTCATAGGTGACTGCACTGTGTAATGGGTTCATCTGTACTGCAATGGAAGAGGAGTTCAGACTCTTGGTCTGCTACTAACTAATGGCATGACTTTAGGCAAGTCAGGTGATTCTGTGAGGGTCAATTTCTTTATCTGAAAATGGAAGGAGTAGGACTGGATGATATCTTGAGGTCCTTTCACCCAGGACGCAGTGGGGGTCATTTGTCTCACAGTCTTGGGTCTCTCTTCTGAGAGTGACTCAGTTGGAGGCAACTTGAATGCCTAGGAGTTAGAATCATCTGGATGCTTCACTGACATGTCTGGTCCCCGAGCTAGAATGACTTGAACTCTGAGCTGAGTACTCTGTCAACCGGAGCACCTATTCGTGGCTTCCCCATGTGACTTGGGTTTCACAAAACATAGCAGCTGGGTTCCCAGAAGGAATGTCTTGAGATTGATCATCCCAATAGTGAGCCTTCCAGAACAGGCAGAAGCTACATGACCTTTTCAGACCTAGCTTTAGAAGTCACTTAGTGACAATTCTACCATATTTTGTTGGTTACAAGCAAATCACTAAGGCTAGCCTAGATTCGAGGGAAGGGAAGGTAGACTCCAGATGAGCAAGTTCACGTTGCAAAAGAACCATCATTGCTGCCGTCTTTGGAAAAGTATGATCTGCCCCAGTCTGCACTCTGGTAATGACGGTTCACATGCCTCCCGAACACATTGCCTCATCCCTCCCTCGAGATCCCCAAAGTCTCATCCCCAAGATCTTCAAAGTCTGCATCAATTCAAATTCCAAGATCTTGCTATCTAGTCGGGTCCAATGCTGATGAGGTCTCTCAGTGCCTTTCTCAGGCCCAGCCCCTTCACTGAAGTTCCTTGCAGTCTGAAGACTTGTGAACCAAAGAGACGAGTCTTCTAGTCTTAATATCCTTTAAAGGCCTATTATCTATCTGTCTGAAATGGTTCATGAGGCACCATCTTAAATCTTTCTGAGGTCTTAAAAAAAGTACTTAAAGTCACATCGTTGGCTTCCTCTTTACTCTGAGACCGTGTCTTCCTAATCAAACCCTTGATTCGACCTTTGCACTGAGGACCTTTCTTACTTTGAGGATGCTTTGCTGATTGCAAAGACTGACTTGAGCTCGCTATACTTCTGCTAAATGTCACTGCAAAATTGAACAGAGCCATATTTTGTCATCAGTAACTAAAAGAAACCAGTTGACACTTTCAGCTTTCTGCCAGGAAACCTCCTTAGGCAAATCCACTAGTTCACTCAGTATAGTTTCTATTTTTCATGTTACCACAGGCGATGATGTTGCTAAACCTTTTGCTACAACTTAGCAAGGTCATCTTTTTTCCACCTTCCAACAGTAATTTCCTCTTTGTCCCTCTAGCTTTCACTGACAGTCTTCTCAAGGTCCATCCAGGTTTCGCTAACTTCTAAGGCCATTTGACGTTGAGAAACTGAATATACAAACAGATAATGGCCAGATAATATATAAAAGTGGAACTCTCACCCACAGTCTGCAGCAGCCAGCCTAGGAGACTAACCTATTATCTACAGTAACCAGCCCAGAAGGCCAACCTACTATAAGACAGACTAGGAAATCAGACAGCTATCTCTAGCAACAATCCAGGAAACCAAACAATAGCTCCTGTAAAAATTGGCCTCAAATGACCAGGACTTGATTAATAACCAACTGCTTCCCTAATTTTTGTCCCTGTTTCCAACTTAGGACCAACTAGAGAAAGCCAAATATTCATTCTAACCAATCAGATAGGATTTCCCACTTCTAGTCAGTCTGCTTGTAGTATCACCATGCCAACAGCCTCCAATCAGGGCATATTTGAAGTCTTCCCCTTTTTTCCACTGTAAAACTGTCCCACTCCTCCGCCTGCCTTTGAGTGTCTGCCAAAACGCAGGTGATCGTGGCTGACTCCCTTGCTATAGCAAGTTTTGAATAGATAGCCTTTGCTTGTTCTCATTTGGTTGGTCTTCCTTTATTTCCACAAGCTTCTTCCTGCTTCCCAGTCAAAAGCCAATGGGTTATGGTTTGGGGTTTTGTTATGGGAGAATCCCATGTCCGGGTACCAAACTCTATTCTCGTTATCTATTGTTGTGTAAAAACCACCCCAAAACTTAGTGGCATAAAACAACAGTCATCTTATTATGCTCACAGATTCTGTGGGTCAGGAATTCCGACAGGGTTAATAAGGATGGCTTGTCTCTGATCCACAACATCTGGGGCCTCAGCTGTGAAAACTTAATGGCTGAGGGGGGACCCACCAGGAGGCTGCCTCATTCACACATCCTGATGCCTGAGCTGAGGTGACTTGAAGATTGGGCTCAGGTGGGGCTGGCAACCACTGGCTTAGGCTCTTCACAGCTCTTCACAACCATTGGCTGAGCTCTGTGAGGGAGGGTCCTGAGACATGCAGCCAGGCAGTGAGTGTTCTGAGAGAGACAGGTGGAAGCTACAAGCCTTTTCTGACCTGCCTTGGAAGTCACATGTGTTGGTTAAGTGAGTCACTCAGCCTGACCTAGATTCAAGGGGAGGGAATCAGGCTCAACTCTTAAAGGGAGAGTGACAAAGTCCCTCTGCACAAGGACACATGGGATAGGAGATAGTGTTGCAGCCATTTTTGGTAACTCTAATTTGCCACTCCAGGCCACCCTCTTCCTGGCATCCCTCTACTCCTTCATTCCCACATTACTTATTTTTACCCTGCTTCCTTTCAGAAAGAATTTGAAGACACTCAGAAGATGGATTGGTGGGCATGGAAACAAAACAAAGGAAGTTGATTGATGTCAGGTGATAATCTCATACAGGTATTCATTTATTCATTCCATGAGTCTTTTTAAAACGTTAACAATGGGTTCCACGCTGGAAATATACGGAGGAGATGTGAGATGAGCAAAATGAACACACATCCTGTTCTCATGAAGTTTAAGCCCGGTGGGAGAGGCAGACATTTAAAAATAATTCCACAAGTACATAACCACAGGTGCTCTAAGTTCATAAGCATTATACAGCAATGGCCCAGGAGCTGTGTAAGTGCACAACACAGGAGCTTGGTCCTGTTAGGGAATGAGAGATTTCCCTGAAAAAAAAAAAAAAAAAAGAATATTTAAACTAATAACTCAAAAATGAGAAAAAAGTCAGGTAACTAAACTAGGGTGTTGCAAAGCATGTTACACGGACCACTAGTGATACAGAGAGCTATAGCATTGGCCAAAAGGTTCGTACGGGTTTTTCATAACGTCTTATGGAAAAACCCGAACGAACCTTTTGGCCAAGCCAGTATTATTATTGTCCTTGTTATGTATTTATTTTATAGTTTTGCAATTTATGACAGGTGATGTTGGTTTTCCATTGTTGTTGGCAGATAAAGTTTCCTTGTAAAATGAAAGTTTTTAAGTTTAACAAAGCTATCAATTTAAGGTAAAATAATACGGTAAGCATTACATCTTGAGTTGGCAAATATCATGTAGGTGATGTGTGGAACCTGAAGCTCTGTATAAAGACTGGAGTTGGTATGTTGAGCGATTGGATGGCGAGGGGGATCATGGGTAGTAAAGAGAGCATTCTGGTGCAAAAGCCCTGAGGTGGAAGAGTGGGGGGGTCCACAAAACAGAAAGGTGACCGATATGGCTTGAGCAGAAAGCAAGAGGGAATAGTTTACAGTGAGCTGGAGAGGCCTGCAGGCCCCTGAGTGTCAGGGACTTTAGTTCAAAACTGAAACTTCCAAAACTCAGCATGGGCAATTGCACTTTTTTCCTTTAAATACTGTACCTGTGGCAGGGTTAGTACAAAATCACTGGCATTTGAATAGTACATTTATAATAGAACAAATTTAGATGATACAGATATCAAGAATATTAATTTGCAGTATCTGAGAGCTAATGTTTCCTTTGGAAATACTTTGTTCAACATGTTCAACTATCCTAAAAGCAATGGGGCGTCATTGAAGAATTTGGGAAAAGGGAGTGATAAAACCTAGTTTGTGAGGTTTTAAAAAATAATGTTTATCAATGTAATTCACGCATTAAAAAAATTGTCCAGAAGAGCTAATCGTAACAATAAGCAACGTTCTGCTCTCCAGCCTCTTCCCCACCACAGAGGGAGCCACTTTAAATCTCTTCTGGTTCCATTCTTCTGATAGTTTCCTTCTTATCTCCAAAAAATGCTTATATCTGTGTCTCTTGATTTATCAGATTTGGGCATTATATCAGATATATCATATGTGCTTACTCAGATTTCCTCAGCCTTACCTTTCTCCCAGTCTCCCAGCTCACTCCACCCAGGCCATCCCAATGGTCACCAACTAAGTCTGAACTTCTGTTTCCACTGCAGCAGGCCATCAGGCCACATGCCCAGATCTACTTCCCCAATGGCTACTACAGGGCCCGAGTGACACAACCTGCATGCATGGGAGAGTAAACTCTCCAGGCAGCAAATTTTGACCAGTGGAAGAGAGAAGGCAAAGACAGAGGGGAGATATATTTTCTCTTCCTTTCTCCCTCTGATGGATTGTTCTGGCACAATATTTCCATCCAGCCTGTCCAAAGAGGTTCTTTGTGACTGAGTGGTCACCTGCTGAGGAACCAGCTCTGGTTATTCATGGCATTTTATGCAGCAATGGCCAGTGCAGTAACTCATCACCTTGTACTTGCTGCCAGATCTTCTCTGCCTGTCTTCCTCCCTAACTCTCACAGAACTGGGGTTGTACCTCCTAATAAAGCATAAGCCCTTAAGCTTTGCCTCAAGCTCTGTTTTCTAGGGAAATCAGGCCAAGATAGATATTGCCAATATTACCTGTTGACTTACAACTATGACTTAAGATCACCATTCGCATCTCTCTCCCATGTTCCTACAGTGAACTCGTTGTTCTTAGTTCTTTTAGTTATGCTTCTAACTTTCGATTTTGTGCTTATAACTTTACTTCTTTTTCCAACCACCAGAGAGAGTATCTCTTGGTTCTGATATTTTACAGGACGGAGATACTGGCACTCCTTCCTTCTTTGTACTTCTCCTCCTCCTTCCATCCCTAAACCGCTGCATCATACTTTCACATCCTTAAGGTTGACAGAACTTGCATTCTGTTCTGTAATCATGATTGTCTTCTATTATCTTCCTAAGTGTTGATTCTATATTTGAAAATCAATGTGTGTATATACTATGTATAGTATATACAGTGCATATACTATGATGACTGTTCATTGAACCATAAGTTTCTTGAGAGTTTGCTGTGTCTCAGGCACTGTTCTCTAGGCTCTAGGGATAACACAATGAACAGAACAGACAGAAATCCTTGCCCTCTCAGAACTTTCATTTCAGTGGAGGAGACAAACAATTAACAAGGTAAATATATAGAATGTATGGTATGACAGATAATGAAAAGTACTGCGAGGAAAGTAAAGCAAGGAAGGAGAATAGGAAGACTCAGGCTGGGGGTTGCAATTTTAGGTGTTCTGAGCAGGGAAGGCCTCACTGAGAAGGTAGCCTCCAGAAAGCAAGGGAGCAAAACAAGCAACCATCTAGGCAAAGGGAACAGCATTCTAGGCAAAGGGAACAGCATCCTAGGCAAAGGGGACAGAAAGTACAATAGCCCTAAGGCATGAATGTGCTTATTGTGTTCGAACAAGAGCAAGGAAGCTCATGTGGCTGGAGCAGACTGACCAAGAGGGAGACTTAGAGAGGAACAAAGAAAGAAGTAATGGGAAGCAGATAGTGTAGGACTGTGTAAGTCATAGCAAGGACTTTGACTTTTATTATAGGAGAGATGGGAAACCTTGAGAGAGTTTTGAGCAATGGAGTGACACAATTTAATGTACATTTTAACAGGATCACTCTGGATATTGTGTTGGAAAGAGACTGAAGGGGACAAGGGAGGAAGTAGGGAAACTAGTTAGGAGATAATTGAAATAATCTAAGCAAGAGATGACAGTGGCTTGAAGTAGGGTTGTAGCAGTGAAGGATAGGAGAAGTGGTCAGAATCTGGATATATTTTGAAGGTAGAACCAACATGATTAGTGAATAGTTGGATGTGAGAGAGAAAAAATGGAGCCAAGAATGACTATAAAGGTTTTGAACTGAGCAACTGGAAGAAAGGAGCTGTCATATAAGTAGAAGGGAAGACTGGGAAGAATAGGTTTGAGGGAAAAGATCAGGGACCCAACTTAGGCAGTTTGAGTTGCTGTTTCAGTTCTCTATTACTGCGTAACAAATCACCACAAAACTTAGTGGCTTAAAAAAACAAGAATTAATTATCATGTCTCATGGTTTCTGTTGGCCAGGAATTCGATGGGGGTTAACCAAACAGTGCTTGTTTAAGGTCTCTCATTGTAATAATCCCAGTTTTAGCACTGAAAGTCTTGTGTCCTGGGAAGCCCCTCCCAAGGATGCGAAAAGTTCTGGGTTTCGGTGATGGGTGAAGTATTGAGGAGTAGGGGTAGTACAACACCCATACAGTGACCAAAAATATAAGGACTGAAAGCAGGGCTGTTTTTAGTGTCAAATGGATACAGCATGAACTGTCTGTCATCACCGTCACTCACTGATTTTTCGCCTCACCACTGATGTTGGCAACCACGATTTGCAGTTTACAATAATGGGTCACCCATTGTTGCCTCATTTCCAGTGATGTGAGTTAGGTGTGCAATATAAGTGTGTGTGATCATGGCATTAACAGTCCAAGTTTGACCTGGCCTATGAATTAACTGTTGTGCTTTGAATTAAGATTATAGAGGCCATCTTGAATAATCAGGATAGATCCCCACCCCCAAATTTGGTTGGGACATTGATACTGATGCACACACCAAGAGGCTTTGGAAAGATTAATTATTTACACCACTGAGGTCCCTGAGAAGGGCAGGGCAGGCCTCTCAAGCAGGTCCAGAATGCCTTGAGAGAGCTGAGATAGGACACATACTGGCTTGGGGTTTTTATTATGGCAAGGGGATGGGGGCGGTGAGGATTCCCAGTACAAGTAGGGACTTGTGTGGCTTGACTCTCCCACCAGCACCAAAGGAGAGAGCGCTCAGGCTTTCTTAGCAGCTTGCCCAGATGTAGGGCAGACGGGGAGATGAAGGGATAAGGTCTAAAGCTCTTAGCTGTCAAACATCAAAATGGAGCCACTCTCCTATTGCAGAGATAGTGCTAGGTTAATTTTTAATGTGAATATTGGGACAATGTTTTCTGAAAGTTCAGATCATGAAGATGGGAACTACTGTGATATCACAGGCATGACCCAGATATCACTGAAACAGGAGGCTAAATGGGTTGTTTTTTTGTTTGTTTTTGCTTTTGTTTTTTTACATTTTGGCCATTCCGTGCAGCCTGTGGGATCCTAGTTCCTGACCAGGGGTGGAACCTGGGCTGCTGTGGTGGAAGCGCCCCTGTGGAGTCTTAACACTGGACCACCAGGGAAGTCCCAGACAGGGTTGTTTTAATGATAGAAGGAAGGACACATACAGCTGGATTAGGGAGGAAAAGAGCCGAACCAGAGCATGCTGTACAACATGCAGAAAATAATTTTGGATTGGACATGGCAGAGGAGATGACTGTGGAGACACATATGGAGAGTGAATTTCACAAGTCTGGGATTAGACAGGGAAATACCTCTAAATTAATCAAACGGTTTTGTGGTCTCCCAAAGAAACACCAATGTTCAGTTGAAAATAGTGAGTACAGAATTAATTTGGGCTAACCACACGACCAACACGCACGATTGTATCATTCCCTTTGTGGCGCTGTGGAACTGAGTAGAGTACCATATACTGATTCACAGGTTGGAACTAAAATGTCCTGTGGGGAAATTTGAGAACAGGTACGTCGGCCTCTGTATTAAGTTGCTAGGGCTGCCATAGCAACGTAGTGCAAACCAGGTGGTTTAAAACAAACAAGCAAAAAATTAATCCTCACAGTTCTGGAGACTAGAAGTCCAAAATCAAGCTGTCAGCAGGGCCATGCTGCCACTGAGGTTCTAGGGAAGTATCTGTTTTGTGCCTCTCTCCTAGTTTCTGGCGGCTCTGGCACTCCTTGGCACTCCTTGGCTTCTAGGTTCATCACTCCAATTTCTGCCCCCATCTCCCCATGGCCATCTTCCCTCTGTGCGTGTGTGTGTGTGTGTGTGTGTGTGTGTGTGTATCTGTGGGCAAATTTCCTTCTTACAAGAACACCAGTCATATTGGATTGAGGGCCCACCCTATTCCAGTATGACCTCCTTTTAACTTGACCCTATTTCCAAATAAGGTCACATTCAGAGGTTCCAGGTGGACATGACTTCTGGGGGAACACTATTGAATCCAGTACAGCCCCTTATGGTGCAGAGCTCATTCTGTCAAATCTTACCTATGATCATGCTTTCTACATTACATAGAAATGAGTCAAATAACAGCAACAAAAAAATGTTTACCCACTCTTAGGTATTTTAATTTGAAAATGGAGTTTCAAATCATTCTCTTGATTTTTTATGAAGATTTTAATAAAACTGTAGAAAACAAAATATTGTTGATATCTTGTCCAAATAAAAGCTAGAGTTTATCTGTCTGCAGATTCAGCAGAGAGTGCAAATGTAAATCTTGGCAAGTTCTATTCAGTCTATAAACTTCTATAACATGGACTTGATAATAGCAGAGCTGCAAGTCAAAAAAAATTTACATTCGACTGTAGTTTTACCACTACATAAAAGGAAAAATGGATGTCTTAAAGGCTGTAGGCAGTTCATAGAAATATTAGTGGAAAAGAAAAGAGAAAGATTAAAAATAACCTACTATAGGACTTCCCTGGTGGTGCAGTGGTTAAGAATCTGCCTGCCAATGCAGGGGACATGGGTTCGAGCCCTGGTCCGGGAAATTCCCACATGGCACGGAGCAACTAAGCCCGTGTGCCGCAACTACTAAAGCCCGCGTGCCTAGAGCCCGTGCTCCACAACAAGAGAAGCCCCCGCAATGAGAAGCCCGTGCACTGCAGAGTAGCCCCCGCTCACCACAACTAGAGAAATGCCCGTGCGCAGCAACGAAGACCCAACACAGCCAAAAATAAATAAATAAATAAATAAATTTATAAAAATAAATAAACAAATAAAAATAAAAAATAAAATAACTTACTACATCATGAAACAGAAGAAAACATGTCATTGTTATTTTTTATTAAATACAGATAATATCTGTTTAATTAGTACTTTGTATTTATATTCTCCTTTTAAAATATGTTTATAGATCTTAAGAATATACAATAACATAGCCTACAAAATTTAAATATCCAATATAGAGTATTTTAAAAAGATAAAATAAGTTGCTATATCAAAGGAGAACTATTAAAATATTGTTATATTTTTCTACGTATATTTGTTTAATTATTCCTACTATTAATCACTTCTAATTGTCATTGCTAACTAGTCTTGTTATTGTTTATTTAAATAATAGCATTTATATTTATGTGCATATATTGATCTCTAACATTCTGTTTTTGAGAATAATTTAATTAAAATTTCAAATAAAAATTAGAAACAACTCCATTCATTTAATTAGACATCATAATTACATTTTTCTATTTGTTTAACAAAATTGAAATGTATAACCAGCTAGAAAAAAAAAAAATTTGAATCTAGCAACCATTATTTTAATAGGAGGTAGACAATATTTAACACTTTAGAAGATGAGGATTAACTGCAATTGAAATAAATATTTCATGATATGATTTAATAAAATAGGTACTAACTACATGATTTAATAATGTACACCCAATCTGAAGGAAATCACATAAAAGTTTTATCTGTAGCTTTTATCTAATGCATCTACTAAAAATTAGTAGTCCCAGAAATCATTCCAGTTACTCTGTAAAGAATCAGTGTTATTAACTTACACTGATTTGCTGTTCAAATTCTTTTCTTTCTAGCTAATGGCATGGCCCTAAGGATGAATACTGAGAATAGCTAAAAAGATTTGCCAATACTAAATACATCTTAAAAGCTATTTTTAGCATTCAATATTTTTCACCAAGCCTCTTTGTTCTCCTGAACTCCCCCCCAAGAATGCTCTAGGATCTTGACAATAGTCCCAGGGGTGGAGGAGACTAGGTCTTTCAACGAAAACTGTCATCACTTCCACCACCCCACTCAATGATATATTACACTGAAAACATATCAGTGTGGGCCAAAAATACCCTATTTCTAATGCTGGTTTCCCTTTAACTGAAATATACTTAGAACAGAGGAAGACAAACAATCCAACATGTTTATGACAACTTGCTCCATCATGAAAAATAACTGCCCTTTGGCTTGGCCCAGGAGGCATGTACAGCATGGGGGCCACCTCTGAGGTTTAAGGTGGGTGAGAGGTATGCCTTTCTTTTGTAAAGTGAGAGGAGAAGCAGAAACTTTTTAAGAAAGAGTCCAGACAGATGTTGAGCATCCAGGAGCCCATTCCCTTAACTATTCTCTTCTTGAAAGCAACCACAGTTTGAAGACCACTGGTGCAGGAGAGGGAGAGCAGATGGACATGTGGCATGCGGCATGGTGGTAGGGCAGCACTGACCACCCCCTTGTGGTTAACCATAATGAATTGAAAGTGAAACTAGCCGTGTGTTTTCCATTAGCCACAGTCAGCTGAGCTGATACAGGCAGGAAGAAGGTAGAGAACTGGATTTAACCAGGGTTGTGGATTTAACCAAGCATGTAGTTTTGAGAATTTAAAGATGTGATACAGGCAGACAATGAACAACAGAAAAAAAAACAAAACAAAACAAAACAGAAAGAAAGAAAAAAAAAAAAGACCGTTCAAGAAAGAAAATGTAATCACAATGCGCTACTAGATTCTGTAGCAGTACATTTTTCTATAGACTTTAGCTCCTGCCTCATCATACTCTCTAAGACCAGTCTGTCTACCCCCATTCTCTTTGCTGTAGATTTAGACCTTTTTTATTTTTATATGATCTTTATAAGGGTGTTGGCAGGAAGAGGTGATAAATATGTGTGTAGTCTGTCATCTTGAGCAAAAAGTTCTCAAATTACATTTTAAAAGACCACACCGGCTCTTGGAGAATAGATTTGGTGGAGGAGACAAGAGTGGCTGTAGTGACCTTACGAGAATGTTGCAGTAATTCAAGTAAGGGGTGCTGGTAGTTTGGTCTAAAGTGGTAGAAGTAGACATGGAGAAAAGCACATGGCGTGGAGAGTTATTCAGGATGACATGACTTAACTCAGTTATGGACTAGAAATGGGAAATAAAAAAGAGGTATTTGTCCAGGCTTCTTGCTAATGGTTGTACTCACTAAGATAGTAAACACTGAAGTAGGACAACATTTCTGGAGGAAGATCATTACTATATTTTTAGAGCTGATGAGCTTGAAGTATTATTGATATATCCAAGTGAAGAGGTTAAGGAGGAACATGCTATACACGTTCAGAGGTAAGGTCTGGAAGGACACATATATTAGGGAGTTGTTGATGGTGTTATCCGTGGGTAATGAGCCAGATGAATGTATGAGCTCTGTTAGGAAATGAATACAGAGTAAGATTGTAATACACAGTAAGAAGGGGGTTGTAGTATACTGTAAAAAAAAAAAAAAAGGCCACATATTCCTCTCATCCTGGTTTGCATGACTCTTTACAATATGATTTTGTCTCCTATGAAGAGGTAGACTTTATTTCTCCAGATCTCTTAAAGCTGGACCAGCGTTGTGACTTGCTTGGACCAATAGAAAACAGGGAAAGTAATGTTGGGGGAATCAGAGCCTAGATATCAAGACGCCTTCAGCTTCCACTCTTGCCCTTGAGACTGCCATGTTAAGAAGCCTAAATGAGCCTTCTTAAGCATAAGTGACAATGAGAGGGAAGTTCAGCCAGCAGCCACCGCTAACCACCGCACATGTTCATAAGTTCATGTTAGATCAGCCAGGCCTCAATTTGCTATTAGATGACTTTTGCTGCCTGAGTGACCACAGGCAAGAGCAGGAGAACCCCTCAGCCAAGCCAGACCCAATTTGCTGACCCACAGAATCATGAACAAATAAAATATCTGCTAGGTTTATGCCACAAAATTTTGAGGTTATGCAACAATATATCACTCACTGATGCAGGAGCCCAGGAAAGAGTCAAGAAATTCTAATATTTAAATTTCAGGTAGAGAAACAAAAGCTGGCCAAAAGAAAAAAAAGTGGTAGCTAGAGAGATAGGATGAAAATCAGGAAGGTATAGTGCCACAGCAACAAGGAATAGACCCACAGAAACCAAGAGGTGTTTTGTGAATAAGGGAGTATTAACAGTGTCAAATATGGCTGAAAAGTCAAATAAGATGAAATGAAAAATTCCTGTTGGATTTAATGACAGGAAGGTCATGGTGACTCAGTGACATTTAGGACAGAGGGAAAATTAATAAGTTCAGGTTTAGACAGAATTTGAGATGCCTGTGGGATATTTAAGTGCGTCTGTCCAGCACATAGTTAGATTATATGAGCCTGAAGCCCAGTGGAAAGTTTGTTTGTTTGTTTAAAGTAGCCCTTGAGTTGATTCTTTTTCTTTTTTTATAAATTTATTTTTGGCTGCGTTGGGTCTTCGTTGCTGCGCACGGACTTTCTCTAGTTGCGGTGAGTGGGGGCTACTCTTCGTTGCGGTGTGCGGGCTTCTCATTGCGGTGGCTCCTCTTGTTGCAGAGCACGGGCTCTAGGTGCGCGGGCTTCAGTAGTTGTGGCATGTGGGCTCAGTAGTTGTGGCTCGGAGGCTCTAGAGCACAGGTTCAGTAGTTGTGGTGCACGGGCTTAGTTGCTCCGCAGCATGTGGGATCTTTCTGGACCAGAGTTCGAACCCGTGTCCCCTGGATTGGCAGGCGGATTCTTAACAACTGCGCCACCAGGGAAGCCCCCAGTGGAAAGTTTAAGGCTAGTCAGCACGTGGGTGATAGAGCCATTAGTGTGGCTGAATCCCCAGGGAGATGATGTGGAGTAGGATCTTGGGGCACATCAAGGTTTTTAGAGGGTCCACACTGGCAGAAAACACTACGAAGAAGCCCATGAATTAGGAGAACTGAGAGAAAGATGTGTATGAAAGCTAAAAGATTAGAGTTTCAAAAAGGAGTGAGAAGTAACTGTGTCAAATGCAGCCTCTGCTCTAGTAAGGCAGGAACCAGAAGGTCCCCCCACCCCACCCCATTGAAGCTGGCACCGTTTACCAGAGCAGTTTCAGCAACGCTGGGCAGTGACTGAAAATTAGAAGATGGATGCCGATGGGTAAGGAGACTCGCACAGAGGAGAGGGAAAGAGGGCACTTTCAAGGGCCAAGTGTTTTGTTTTTTATTTATTTTGGTTTGTTTTAAGGCTATTTGACTTAAGCTTGTTTTTTAATTGAGAGGAAAGAAGTAGTTTAAAAAAAAAAAGAGGGTTACACTCTAACGGGTTATTTTTTCCAACATCCGCTTTTCCAGCTTTCATGAAAAATTCTTCTACTTGTATTTAGTTTTTACAATATCACCCTTCCTCTTATAAATAGTTGGTTAAAATTCCCAGATTTGTTTGCTTTTTCCATTAGAATTTTAGGTTAGCTGACTCCTGATTGAGTTGGGGAGAGAAAGGGCATTTTTCTCACTTGGAGCTATCTTCCAAATCACAAAGGAAGTATCTAGTATTCTAAGAATTCCCAAATGACCCTAAGAAGAGAAGTGAAATTTCCTAGTAAAACAAATTTGAGAAAGGCTATACATTTGAAATCTCCCTCTGAGAGACTGACAAAGTCTTTCTCTGAGACTCCCTACGTTAAGCAAAACAAAAATAAAAACAAACCAAAAAAACAAAAATAAAAAACAAAAAATCCCCACCCTGGTAAACAAACTATTTTCCTAGAGAATACTTTTTTCTCTGGATGTTATTAACACATCAAAAGAATTTCCCCTTAACACCAGTTAGGAAACCCTGCCACAGCAAATTGGTTGTATCTAAATTCTGTGGCTTCCTGTAAGGTTTTTACAGTAGAGAGGGTATTCATCTTACCTCTAGATTTAGGGACTCATGTTACCTCAGGGACTTGGAGCCCTCTGTAGACTACCCACAGTGAAGAAGAGTGGTGTCACCACCAACTACCTTGGGGACCTTTTTGTAACAGCAGGGTAGGGGGTGGAATTAACAAAAGATTGGAATGAGGATAAAGATGGTCCAGGAGAGGTCAGCAAGAGACAATGTTATTAATTAAGGCTAATGATGTTTCCCACTCTGTGAAAGGATTGGTCATTTATTACAAACCTTCCCAGAAGGATGTGAGTTGAAGACAGGATCAAAGTGCCTCCTTATATGCCTGGAGGAAACAATCAACTAAACTACAATCACCTTAAATTAAGACACACAATTGGAGATGATAACATATTTGGAAGTTCTGATGGAATAAAGAAGAATCAGGAGGGACTTCACTGGAGGTCCAGTGGTTAGTACTCCGTGCTTCCACTGCAGCGGGCACGGGTTCCATCCCTGGTCTGGGAACTAAGATCCCGCATGCCTTGCTGCATGCCCAAACTGAAAAAAAAAAAAAAAAAAAAGACGAAGAAGAATCAGGATATAATGCCCATGGAAATGGGGTGATCCACATTATGGGTTGAAAGAGGGAAATCTGTGGAGCACAAATTTGTCAGTGTGGCCACATGCTGTCTTCAGCATGACTCAGGGAAGAGCAGAGAACAGTGGGGTTCAGGTTGGTTCCACTGTGAACCCTGATGGGGTCTAGCCTGAACTGGTGGCCAACCTTCCCCTTCCCATCTTATTGAAGTGATTAAGTACAACCGACCTTTAAGAAAAAAAAAGATTGCTATTTCACATATATACTAATATTTAAATTCATCCACACATCAAGAATTGGAAGACAATCATCATTTACACGAGACCTAAAATAACAACGTTTTGGCTCCAGGCTCCCTCTACTGTCTCTGCAATAATTAACAAACATTTTATGGCACTCTCCTGACTGGATTCCAACATTTATGAAAGTCAAAGCAAACATAATCTTGTACAATAATAAAGGATATCCTTAGTATCCTTAGTATGGTAATCAGGAAGTTCACTATTTGGAGAAAGTTGAAAAATTATAAACTAGTTAATGAAATATTTATATAGACAGAACCATATGAAGTTGGTTGACCATTTTTAATTCACAAATGGCAATTTCATAGGGTTCAACCTTATATATGAACATTTAATCGTCAAAGAATAGTAGGATGTGTGTGTGTCTGTGTGTGTCTGTGTGTCTGTGTGTGTCTGTGTGTGTGTTTGGGGGGGATTATTACCTTTAATAACCTCTACTATGAAATTCCCTAAATACATTGGTTAACTTACATGATGTTTCTTGGCCAAAATTAACCACAGAATATGTTAAATCTAGTGTCTTATAAGAATGTATATGTTATAACTTGGGTTTAGAAAAAAGAAGTCTGCCTTTAGGTTAAAAAGTGTAAAGATACAAAATGTTTCACACAGGAAGGTTAGTGAAAGAAATGTAGAAAAGCCTTATGTTTACAAGAGGAAAGCTGGAAATAAAATAGTTAACATTTTAACTGTGAGAGGAGGAAGCAAGGCAATTTACATATACTTCAAACGATCTCACACTATTGAGAAAACCTGCAAATCCTGCAAAGAATTAGAGGGAAAAGCCAAAGTCAATACACTTCAAATACCCTTGATGTTTCACAGACACTAACGAGAAAGCATCTTCTGGGTAAGTTCACACTTTGCACAAAATAAATATTAATTCTGTTGTTGGTAATTTTCCAGAAAGTTAATATTTTACAGTTCAGAATTTTATTCCTTAAGTTTGCCTTTGAAGCTGGAAAATTGCTTTTTGAAGTTATGTTTTCATAATCCTAGAAATTCAGTCCAAGAATGAAAGATGCCATTAAAGATTTATTTACAAAGATGTCATCAAAACCTTATTTTTATAGTTACTGTTCGCCACTTAAATCTTAGGCCTAGCATAGTGTCTAATATAAAATAAGCACTCAATAAATACTCTTGAAAGAAGGAATTACCAGAGAAGAGTCGGAAATTTCCGAATTGGAGACTGGTTGAATAAATGATGGATAAATTGTGGTTTATACATACTATATAATGTATGGCCACTAAAAATGTTTTTTGAAGACTTATTAAAGACATTGGGGACATATTAAGACATTGGAGAGAATGTTAAGCAAAGAGGAATGCTAACAATGTGTACACTATCTAATACAAGTTTTATAAAGTAAATATATACACGCACACAAAAAGGCTAGAAGGAAAAATAAATTATTGACTAAGGTGGTTTTTATTGTTTTCTTTGTGTTTCTCTTCATCTTGCAAACTGTCTGTCATGAGCACGTACTACTTTTATAATCAGAAAAACACTAAATGTTAAACATTTTTTATGATGCTCTGCTAACAATTAGATCTGTGATAAAAAAAATTAACCATTCAAAATAGTGAGTTTAAGATAGTTGTCGTGGGGTGATTGAACATTTTTATAAGTGTGTTTGGCTTTTCCCCTTCACTTTGTTAGAATAAACCCTCACTAGATACATACTTTTGTAATTTATTCAGCGGCCTGAATGCACCAGCCAGAGCTAAATTGTGCTCTACGCTTGAGTATAACACCAAAAATAACTTCTGTACAAAAGTTATAGAGATAGGTGAATTCTTTCTTTTTTTAAGCTTGCCATCCTTTTATTCACTATAAAATACACCACTTAAGTCCACACTGCTTAGTCCCCTGCCTACAGGTGTAAAGCTCCAAAGCATCCAAAGGTCTAGGGCCCCAGAACTGGCCAAATTCACTCAGTGTTTGAGGAACAGTGACATAGAAGCCCACAACTGATAGAAATTATACACCAGTGGTGACATCTAATCACAGAATATTGAGGGGCAGGGACACCTCCCTTTCTCTCATAATTTCTTTTTTTAATCTTCCAGTTTTATTGAGATATAACTGATATACAGCACTGTATAAGTTGAAGGTGTACAGCATCATGATTTGACTTACATACATCATGAAATGATTACCACAATAAGTTAGTGAACATCATCTCATGTATATACAAAATTTTTAAAAAACAAAAAAATATTTCAGGTGAATTATTTTTAAAGTTATACAAAGATGAAATGTAATGTTTTTTCATCAGAGAGAAATAAAATAACCAACATGGGTTTAAATAGGCCCTGGGCCAGGCACTTTACCTAATGATTTTTAATCCTTACAGCTACCCTGGATGCAGAGACTTTTATTCACATACATAATATTATAGTAAAAGTAATCATAATAGCTAAGCATTGCTGATCAATTGTCATGTGCCAGGCTCTGTGTCAGGGGCTTATTTTCTCTCAGTTCATGTTCTGAGCAAGTAATGTTATCATCCCCACTTTGCACTTGAAGACCCTGACCCAAAATGGAAGCCATATCTGTTTAACCACTTCTCCATGTGGAGAAAATACTTTTATTCTCCAAGGTCATTAAACTATTTTTGTCCCTTCTTTCAGGAACAATAAATAAATAATGAGGGCTTCCCTGGTGGCGCAGTGGTTAAGAATCCGCCTGCCAATGCAGGGGACACGGGTTCGAGCCCTGGTCCAGGAAGATCCCACATGCCGCGGAGCAACTAAGCCCATGCGCTACAACTACTGAGCCTGTGCTCTAGAGCCTGGGAGCCACAACTACTGAAGCCTGCAAACCTAGAGCCCGTGCTCCTTAACAAGAGAAGCCACCGCAATGAGAAGCCCGCGTACCACAACGAAGAGTAGCCCCTGCTCACCGCAACTAGAGAAAGCCCGCGCACAGCAACGAAGACCCAACGCAGCCAAAAATAAATTAAATAAATAAATAAATAATGAAATCACTGCATTCTACAAATGGGCTTGAGCTCTTCTGTTGCAGGAAAGAGGGGTGAAGAGGAAGTTTAATCAGTTAGATTTGGGGGTTTCTTACATTTCCTTGGAGCAGGACAATGGGAATAGCCAGTCAGACATTACCCATTTATCAACAGTAAGCAAATTCATCAAAACTAATGTTTTAAAAGGTATTGATCAAGAAATATAATGAATTTTCCTTGGCCTTTATTGAACAAAAAGTCTTCAGTCAAACTTAAGATATAAGGGTGTTCCGATAACAGAGGAGGTAGTAGTTTGCTATGTCCTTATCAAGCTAGGGATGTATTTGTCAAGGATTTCACTGAGCGCTCTAAGAAACATCCATGCTCAAACTTCCATTCTGGCTTTTTCCCTTTGCCTCTTTCCTACCATCCAGGGCTCCAAGGAGATTTAGAGTGAATGTGAACAGATGAGTAAGAGAATTTTTTAAAAATTTATTTACTTTATTTTATTTTTGGCTGCGTTGGGTCTTCGCTGCTGCGCGCAGGCTTTCTCTAGTTGCCGCGAGAGGGGGCTACTCTTTGTTGCGGTGCACGGGCCTCTCATTGCGGTGGCTTCTCTTGTTGCGGAGCTCCGGCTGTAGGTGCGCGGGCTCAGCAGTTTTGGCGCAGGGGCCCAGTTGCTCTGCTGCCGGACCAGGGATCAAACCCGTGTCCCCTGCACTGGCAGGCAGATTCTTTAACCACTGCGCCACCAGGGAAATCCCAGGAGAATTTTAAAATAACAGAATCTCCGTATACCCTTGGTTCCTGAAATGGTCCACCTGGTTCCATTTTATTAAAATATAATTATAAAATTTACCATTTTTTAAAGCATCTCTACATGTCAGAGCTTTATATACTTATGTCATTTGAATCTGACAACCATCTACCAAAGTTCATATTCCCAGAGGGCACCTAAGAGGTTAAATAGCGATTATACCTCATATAGCTATTTAGTGAAATTCGCATCCAGATTTGATTCCAGAAAATGGGCTTCCTTCAAAACGCGGTGCCTAGCAACAAATCGACCCTGGTGACTCCCTGCAACCAAAATGGAGAAAACCAATTCCTTCCTAGAAGCCAAGCTTGAGGGACAATTAGAATTTTCTAATAGAAATGCTCTCCACCCTCTTCTGTGACCAAACCACTTATTTAAGCAGTAAAACCTTCCATTGGCCAATGTCAATTTCATATCCCCCGCTAGTGGGAGAGGAGGGTCCCTGGTTCTAATCATTTGAATCTGATCTGTGGGGAAACGCGTCCAGAGCCCTCCAGGAAACCCATAATCTTTTCAGGGCAACCTAAGGTTGGGGGAACAAGTCCTGCAGGGGACATCGGTTCATCCACATCCACGGACAACCCTCTCTCCCAACTCAAGACATCTTTTACTCCATAGGTTAGGTTTAAAACACTAACGAGGCCGCCCTGCCTTTTCCCCTCTCCCCGCCATGAATAAGATCAGGTATGGACAACGAAATTCCAATCCCCCTCCATTCTGCCCTTCTCAGAGTAACTGGTGCACATGCGGACTCTCAAATGAGTGTGTCTGATGGTGTATGCAGTCAATTCTCTGCGCGATAGGACTCCAACCGCCGACCTCTACAGGCCACGGGTCACTGGGGGCGTACCTTCCTAGACTCCCGGATCATGCTCCGCCCCCGCCCTGCCCCGCCCCTCAGCCCCGCCCCGCCCCCTCAGCCCCGCCCCAGGCTCGCCCCGCCCCTTCCCCCTCGCCCCTCCGCAGCTTCCCAGTCCCCGGCCCGCGCAGTCTCGTCTCCATGGCGACGCGGCGTCTACGGCTCCTCGCTCCCAACACCGAGCCGACCAGGAGCTGGGCTAGCTTTCTGTGTCAACCCTTCAAAGCTAGTCGGCGTGAGAGGGCCACAGGCGGGTAAGAAGCGCCGCATCGACCACGGTCGCCCTCTCCCCATCCCAGCGAGCAGCCTGACCCAGTCCTCACCTCGGACTCCCCCAGGCCCGGCGCCTGAGCCCGCAAACTTCTCTGCCTACTCCAGGTTCAGGCTCTGGCGCTCCAACGCAGCCGAGGCGGCGCGCGAGGAGGTAGGATCCGCGCGGCCGGAGGTGCAGCTCGTAATTGGCTTTCTCCTCTGGCTGCAGTCGGGCACTGAGGAAGGGATATTTGTGTCTGGGTGGGTGTGATAACTGGGCAGTTTTGACAGACGTGTCTACACCACCGTTCTCTGACCTGCCGAGTCGCACGCGCCAACTCCTCCACCTCCCCCCCCCAAAAAACAATGAAAATAGCCACGTTCCATCCAAGGGCTTCCGGCTACTTCCCTCTGCTCGCAGGCACCCCCCCTTTTTTTTCTTACTTTTTTTTGTTTTGAAACTTCTTAATGGCCAATAGGAGCGAGCACTCAGCTGGCTGTAGTTAACACGTCATTACTCCCTAGTCCGAGTTGCCATAAAAAATTTCTGTGGAATTTGAACAAATCATTTAACCTCCTCCCCTGGCCTTGTTTTCATCTTCTGTAAAATGAGGGGCTTGGACAGCGGATCACTTCTAAGGTCTAGTCTCAGCCTTCTGTGAGATAACGAAATTGACTTGAGATTTCTAAAATCAAGATCCTGGGGTCTTTTGACTACTCAAACTACACAGTGCCCCTATAGCATTTTAGTTAACACATAGCATCACTATAAATTTATCGTCTGACTTCCCAGAGGGTATAGGTGAATTGGAGGAATCTGTTATTACCCCCAAGAGACCCCTGGAAGTTGCTTTTTAAAAATAAATCTGAAAAAGACACTGAAAATGTCTTTTGATTTATTTCATTCTCCTAAAAACCAAGTACAATGATCACCAAGTCCACCTTGTTAATTTTTTTTTTTCTAATTGAAGTTTTGTTTTTTTAAATCTCAGGAAAACAGTAGCACTGCTCTTTAAGTGTTAAGAGTTTACCAGAGCTGAATTCCAACACCTTTGTCGGATTCCACTGCACCACTCCAGAATTCCAGAGCTTCCTACCCCACCACCACACACATTCAGCACCACCATTTGAGCTCAGTCTTCAATATTTTCTCCCCCTTCATTGCCCAAGCCAGGCCCAATTGTGCACTTAGAACGGACTTCCTTAGTCAGGGTTCAGCTTCTGCACTGTCCTTGCTAGGCTGTAGGTAATAATAACAATAGTAATAGGAAGAGGAAGAGTTGGAGTGATTATCATTGTAGTAGGAGATAGGTGCTACTGTTATTTATTATTAGCTATTTATATTAACCCTCACAGTAACTCTGTAAGGCAGGTAGTATTGAAACCACTAGGTGGCGTTTGGGGGGGCTCCAAGGAGCTCTTGTGCTTTGTCTCCATGAAGAAAGAATTTAGCAAGAGGCAAAGTGATAGATAAGAAGTGATTTATTAGAACAGGACGCCTGTGAGGCTTACAGGAGGGCAGGCAAGAGGGTGCTGTGCCCAGAACTAAGTGAGCTACAGTTTTATAATCAAAGGAAAAGTGGGAGAGGGGGAGCCCCCCTTCTTCCTCATTCTTGAGTAGACATCACGCTTCCATCATCAGTTCCTCCTCCACGTTGGGCGGGAGAGTTTTCTTATCCCTACATGGTCAAACTGAGACTCTCATGGTGCAATGGAAATGAGCAAAAAGGTGGTAACATATACTAAAATATGGTAAATCATCTCAAGTTTCAGTATAATGTCACCTTTTCCTTATATGTTTGTTTTTTATGCACGCAGAAGAGTGTGTCCTAAGAATCATTAACTTACTGAGTTCACTGGGCAGGATGTGGGTCTCATTCCACTATTGTTTTATTGTTTTGGGGCTTGTCTCATGCTTCTGTTGCATGGTTTTGTTGCTAAGCAAACCTGCCTTCTTGAGTGATCATTAACTTACAGGGGTCTCCCATACTTTTTTCTTTACTTGCAGTCCCCTAGGGGGATTAACTATTTAATCACTCTGTCCCTATTTAATCACTCTGTCCCTATTAGTATTTTTATCCTCATTTTACACTTGAGGAAAGTGAATCATAGAGGGATTAAGGAACTTGCTCAAGATCACACAATTTGCTGGGATTTGAACATAGGCAGTCAGACTCCAGAGTCTGAGCTCCTTGCACTATATTATGCTGTAAAAGAAATATATAAAATTTACAGGTAGTCAGTTTTAATTATGACTGTAACTGATAGATGATCACTGAAACCATTTTATACACATTTGAGACTATATAATGAAATATTGCCCTCTGCCTGTCCTATTATGTTTCCCCACTAAGCTCCTCTAGGATGGAGGATGGTGCTTAATCATCTCTGTCTCTCCTTCTCACCACAATTTCAGGCCCTGAGCATGTAGCTGCCTACTTATTAAATCATTCTTTGCCTATTAGAATAAAAGGTAGCTTATAAAAACAAATAGCACAAAAGGATAAAATAATTGCACATGTGAGATGAAAAAAAATATCAGTATTATAAGAGAAACCTAAAATGAGAATTTTTTGAAATCTGAATTTTAAATATTGGTAACTCATTTTATAAATCGGTTTTCTGAAGCTTTATACAATCCAAATAAAACCTATTTGGCCCTATTGGGTGCTGGTTAGTGAACACTTACCTGAAGAGTGGGGATATGAGATGTTTTACATTCTTTTTTTGGTACCAAGTCTTTATAATCTGGTGTGCATACCTCAAATTGAACTAATCATGTTTCAAGTGCTCAATTGCCACATTTGGCATGTGGCTACCATGTTGGACAGCAAAACTCTAGTTTAATATGTTATTTTCCCTTTGATTTCTTGTTGCCTTCCTTCCTGTTCCATTCATTTAACAGATATTTATTGAGCACCAGTTTGTGTGACATGGAGTGCATTAGGTACTAGAGATTTTTTTTTTTTTTAATGGCTTGAATTTATCTGTTCTTTGTAGCCAAAAAAACTAGCTGAACTAACTAACCCCTCTTCCCTGGGGTTTTGGTTGTTGAGAGAGGCAATTTTTCCTTAAAAGCTAGAGCCGTATCACATAAAAATTAAGAATTGCTGGGAGCCATGTTTTGCATTACTTATGGAAAATCTGTCTGCAGTGAGAGAGAAGGATGAGACCCAGGTGGGGAGAAGCGAAGGTGAACAAGGGAAAGCCCCCACCTAAGCCCCGCCCCCACCTAAGCCCCACCCTCTCCTTGAACACAGCTGTAGCCACTGTGTCCTGACTTCCACGCAGCTTGGGTATTCAACTCATGGATTCTATGAGCCAGGGCTTCCCTTTTTGTGCCTGAGCTACCTTGAGCATGGTTTCTGTAACTTGCAACCAAGAGTCCAGGCTCACACAGCTAAGAAGCTAAGAAGCAAGACCTTTCTTTTAGAAATGAGCCCATGATGACCCCCCACCCTTCTGTGACCTGAACCCCAAAGTACATTTTTATTTACATAATACACAGAATTTTTCAAACATATGTAATCACATAATTATGCCTTTTCAAATCATTTTGTCATGTACATTTTTATACTTATCTAATATCTAAATACACTCATCTTCTGATTAATACTACCCATCTTTCTATGTAAGGCTTTCAGTACTTCTTTTCTTAAAATAAATCTATATCTGCTTTTCCATAGCTCTTTTCTTAGAATTATCCCTCCCAATTCTATGGGCCTTTTTTTAAAATTATAAGAGCATTCTAAAGCCAATTAAATTACTTTACATCATTCCAATGGTTTTATTCAATCAGTGAATATCTGAGTACCTTTAAAGTGGTGTAGCACCCACACTCATGGGTAACAGCCAGTTTCGGCTCTCCAGAAACTTCTGGCCTGGTGGTGCATTCATTCCACCTCTCTGTGCAAGGAAATGCACATATTGTATATGTGCATTTCCTTAACGGATTCTTTTCCTCTACCAGGATTCTATGCTTGGCCTTTTCTTATTCTACATAGGCCATGCCATCCATCCCCACTGTCTCACAGCTATCCCATACATCATCTTTTCTCTTGAGTTCTAACTCTCTTTTCAATAGAACACTTGATTTCAGATGACCTACAGGCACCTTCAACTCAGAATTTCCGAAAACAAACTCATTATCCCCCAGAATGTGCTCTTCTGGTCCTTATCCTGGTCATCCAAGCTGGAACCATCAAACTCTTTTGTTCTCCCTCACTTCTATGTCCACTGAGTCTCAGTTTCACCTCTCTTTTTGTTCCAAGTGTACCTTCCTGGCCTTGTGCATCATCATTTCTCCCTAGACTAGAGTTTGACAGACTTTTTCTGTAAAGGACCAAATAATAAGTATTTTAGGCTTTGCAGGCCATACAGTCTTTGTCGAAACTTTTCAAGTCTGCCACTGTAGCTTGAAAGCTCCCATGACAACGTACAAACAAAGAGCATGTCTGTGTTCCCATAAGTTTCATTTATAAAGGTAGGCAGAGAGTCATATTTGGCCCATAGGTGATAGTTTGCAAGCCCCTGCTCTGGGCTGTTGTAATAGCCTCTTAACTGGTCTCTCCAACTCCCATTCTCTCTCGGGTTTACCCTCCACAGAATTTCTTTTCTAAGATAGATCTAATCATATGATTGTTATTCAGAGCCTCGTTTGCTTTCCATTGCCTACTGGTTAAAATATTTAGCACATGGTAATAACTTTTAAAATTTGATCCCACATACAAGAAGCAGGTAAAGGAAAAGGATCTATCAAGGAAATGCACATAAGCAGTATGTAGACAGATAACTACAGAGTGGTGGAATGACTTACCACCAGGACAGGCTACATCTACTGCCATTCTCTAACACACGGCAGGAGTACTCTTCCCATCTACTGACTTGATCTTGACTTGGTTAAATAAATGCCACCTTCATTGTGAAGCCTGACTCAGTCTTGCCCCGTTGCAGGTAGAATTGATCACTTCTCACTCTGTGCTCCCATGGTCTATGTTAATTATAGTGTTGTAGCTCTTATTACATGACAGCAGGTATGTTAGCTTCTTTTGGTTTCAAGGAGTAGGAGCTGTATTAGTCAAGGTCTCTTGGTTTCAGATGACAAAACTCCAGCTTGTTTTGGCAAATAGAGAAATCAGTTGGCCCATGGTAAAGGCAGAGGTTGATCTGGAAACTCAAATACCATCAGGAATGTGTCTGTGTCTGTCTGTCTCTGCCCCCCACACACACTCCACCCCTCCTCTGTCCCTGTCCTTCTCTCTACCTCATCTCTTCATCTCTCATCTCTGATTCTTTTGTATATTCTGCTTCACTCAGGCCACTTTCTTCCTGAAACCTAGAACCATGGCAGTTGAAAGCTCTACTCTCATATTCTCTTACCTTTGTGACAGTTCCACTTGGAAAAGCCTCAGAAAAAGGTGTGGTGAACTTAGTTTGGAACACAGGCTCAATCCTTGGTTCAGTCACTGTGTTAGCTTATGAATTACCATGATGGGTCTGTGCTAGGACAGCACTGCTCTTGTGTTCAGGGGGGCTTGATCTGTCAACCACATAAGGGGGGATGAGCTATAGGCAGACAATGCCTTATTCTAGGGATATTTGTAGAAATTACAATACATGGGGGAATATAGCAAACCCAGAGAATAGGCCTCAGAACTGGATTCTGGAACTTGAAGCTTGTTCAGAGACAGTTCTGTTGACTGGACTCTCTCCCTCTATCTTTCCAATTCCGCCTCCAATGCCTTCTGACTCTCCTTGGGTATCTCCAGTCCATGAGCTCAAAAAAGAAGGGATTTGACTGATCCTGTTTGGGCATTATGGAAAATTACATTGGAGCCCCTAGAGGGAAGCATTTAGTATATTACTTTGAAGCTTGGTCTGTCCCATATATATATAGGAAGTTAGTACTTTGTTTCCCCTATAAAATTCTGAGCTTCTCTTGTATCCCCAGAGCTTATCACAGACATATCTGATACATAGTAAGTGCTCATCAAACGTTTGTTTTAAATAGACATTGAATACTACATGAAAGTTAGGAGTTACCTAACTGTGTTGTTCCTATTACCACCCGGATTGTTGAAAGACATCAGGAGAGTCTGCCCATGTTCCAAAAGGCAGAGGGTGTATTTGGTAGAGTCGAAGTGCTGATTAAATGAATGTTGTGATGTTAACATTAACCATAATCAGTAGTTATGAATCTACAAGGTATGCACTTACATACTGTTCTTTCTGGAAACCATGACTCCAATTTGAACAGGTACCACTGGGTGGAGGAGAGAATTGAAGTAGCACAAGGCCAACATAACAGCTCACGTGCCTGTAAGAGGTGGATAAACAAAGAGGTGGATACAAACAGTATTGCAAATTTTACATCGTATTTTTTAATAGATAATACATTTATTTTATTGAAGTTCAAGAGGTACAATGGACGTAAAGTAAAAAAAACTCTCTCCCACCCCAGTCCTGCAGCTATCTCTATTTCCTCCCCAGTCAACCAATATTATCAGTTTCCTTTATGAAAACATTTCCTTTCAGAGAGATTTTTTGCTATTAATACTCATTTGAAAAATACATAGTTGTGCAATGGCCATACCTTTTTCTGACCAATTATCAGTCTCTGCTTTAACTTTACCTGTGTTCTCAATTACTCTCCTTTTCCCCTGGAGTCAGTGATCTTTCTAAGCAAGTATCATTACTTTAGGGCTTATGTGATTAATTAATTAATTAAAAGTCCTTAGAGCTAGTCTGCTTGTCTCAATCACAGTAAAGCCTCCTTTTTGTTTCCCTAAGCAATCTTAATCAGCCCCATAGGGCCCCAGTTTTTCGTTTGGATAAAACATCAAGTTGTTTCTACCATGTCCCTCCTATGTGCCGGGCACTGTGCTAAACTCTTTACCCAGATCATCCTATTTAATCTATTTAGTCCTTATAAGGATCCAATGAAGTTGGCACCATTGTGATCCCTGATTTACAGACAGAGGAACTGAGGCCTACAGAAATTAACTTACCCAAGCTTACATGGGAAGTGGCAGAACTGGGACGTGAACCCAGTGTCTTTACTCAAGAGCACAGCTCTTTTTTTTTTTTTTAATTGAAATATAGTTGATTTACAATGTTGTGTTAGTTTCTGGTGTACAGCAAAGTGATTCAAATATATATATATGTGTATATATATGTATCTTTTTCATATTATTTTCCATTATGGCTTATTACAAGTTACTGAATGTAGTTCCCTATGCTATAGAGTAGGATCTTATTGTTTTTCTATTTTATATATAGTAGTTTGTATCTGCTAATCCCAAACTCCTAATTTATTCCTTTCCCTACTTTCCCCTTTGATAACCATAAATTTGTTTTCTGTATCTGTGAGTCTGTTTCTGTTTTGTAAATGAGTTCACTTAATATCATGTTTTTAGATTCCACATATAAGTGATATCATATGATGTTTGTCTTTCTCTGACTGACTTCACTTAGTATGATTATCTCTAGGTCCATCCATGTTGCTTCAAATGGCATTATTTCATTCTTTTTTATGGCTGAGTAATAGTATCCCATCATATATATATGATGGAATATTATATATATATGTTATATATATATTATATGTAAATATACATATATATATATAATATATATATACCACATCTTCTTTATCCATTCATCTGTTGATGGACATTTAGGCTGTTTCCACGTCTTGGCTATTGTAAATAGTGCTGCTATGAACATTGGGGTGCATGTATCTTTTTTGAATTATGGTTTTCTCTGGATATATGCCCAGGAGTGGGATTGCTGGATCATATGGTAACTCTATTTATAGTTTTTTTAAGGAACCTCCATACTGTTTTACATAGTGCCTGCACCAACTTACATTCCCACCAACAGTGTAGGAGAGTCCCCTTTTCTCCACACCCTCTCCAGCATTTATTATTTGTAGACTTTTTCATGATAGCCATTCTGACCAGTGTGAGGTGATACCTCATTGTGGTTGTGACTTGCATTTCTCTAATAATTAGTGATGCTGAGCAGCTTTTCATGTGCCCGTTGGCCATCTGTATGTCTTCTTTGGAGAAATGTCTATTTAGGTCTTCCACTCATTTTTGGATTGGGTTGGTTGTTTGTTTTTGTTTTTGTTTTTGGGCCATGCCTCACAGATTGTGGGATCTTAGTTCCCCGACCAGGGATTGAACCCAGGCCCTCAGCAGTGAGAGTGCAGAGTCCTAACCACTGGACCACCAGGGAATTCACAGGTTGTTTGGTTTTTTTTAATATTGAGTTGTACAAGCTGTCGTATATTTTGGAAATTAATCCCTTGTTGGTTGCATTGTTTGCAAATATTTTCTCCCATTCCATAGGTTGTCTTTTTGTTTTGTTTATGATTTCCTTTGCTGTGCAAAAGCTTTTAAGTTTGATTAGGTCCCATTTGTTTATTTTTGCTTTTATTTCTTTTGCCTTGGGAGACTGACCTTAGAAAACACTGCTATGATTTATGTCTGAGAATATTTTGCCTATGTTCTCTTTCAGGAGTTTTTGGTGTCATGTCTTAAATTTAGGTCTTTAAACCAGTTTGAGTTTATTTTTGTATATGGTGTGAGGGAGTGTTCTATTGTCATTGATTTACATGCAGCTCTCCAGCTTTCCCAACACCACTTGCTGAAGAGACTGTCTCTTCTCCATAATATATTCTTGCCTCCTTTGTCGTAGACTAATTTACCTTAGGTGTGTGGGTTTATTTCTGAAGAGCCCCAGCTCTTGAGTATTACTCCGTACTGCCTCCCAAAGAATTCAATTTTATGAAAGGAGATTGAATGAACATTTCCTAGGTAATGATAAAGCTAGACCTAGCAGAGACTGGGTTTCCATCAAGGGCTGGGATCTGTTCATCCTAGGTTTTTCTTTACCAGGTGAAAATGGGAGGAGAATTTTATGCACTGATGTTTCATCCAGGTGAAGGGTAGAATGTAGCAATCCATAAAGACCCTAGAGCTAGAAAGGAAAGGAAATCTCTAAATATAAAGGGGAGACCCAGACGTATGGGTACCCACAGAATGTGGGCATCTGTGGTATGTAAGTACCTCTCAGGAGAGGCCATCTTAGATTTCTTCTGTTAAGATCTTATTTGGTTCATTATTGCATTGTTTTGGCTTCTGAGCTCCACTGCTGTAGAGAATCAGAAGTAAAATCTTTTATTTATCCTAGAGTTTGGTCTTCTACAGCTGTTTTTCCCAAAAAGATGCCTTGCTTTTCTGATGGACTTTAGCTCTCTGTGAGCTTCTCAGAGGGATAATCAAATTAATACATATATAATGTCTGGCTTGAGCAGGGTTCCCCAGAAAACAAAGCCTACGGCAAAAGTTTGTGCACTACTGCTTTATTCCAGAGTGCAAATCAGTGTGAGGGAGACACATTTAAAAAGAGAAAAACTTAATGCAAATAAATGAAGCTTCTCTTTTATTGTCTACAATTTTGGTCCTGAATTTTATATTCCAGAAATCCCTAGGTATTACTATTTATAATTTTTAAAGCCTGGCTTGGGATATGGGGACAAGTGTTAGGGGAGGAGAGGCAAGTGAATTATTACTTATGAAAAATTTAAGTGTGGCATCTCTCATACATTAAAAAAAAAACCCTTAAAAGTTGATTTTTCTCTTTACAATTAGAATGAAATTTATCCAGGTATATAAAGGGCTAAGTTATAGGAAAATCAGTCTATATAGACTAACTTTAAAAAGGTACACATTCAAAGAGAAAACATTGTAAGTATTAATAAACTCATAAAGGAACTTATAAGGTAAGAATTATATTTTTAAATGCATCTTTGGAGAAAATCAAAGGTTAATTTCTAAATGCATTTATTGAAATAATATTTAAAATACTGTATCTTGAAATATGGAAAAACTTCTAGTTCTGGCTAATATACACTCTGTAAAGGTGTTTTTCATAACACGGATGAACTGGAATGTGGCAGGTAGTTTGGTTTATGTGTCGTTTTGCTTTGTTAAAGTGGAGGCAAAAGCAGTGTTGTAAACATGCGCCACACTGAATTTATGGTTTCTGGGGGTCAGCTCAGTAGGAAAGGGGCACCTCAACCTGCTGTATTGTATTTGGATCCAGATCTAGGGTCCAAGTTACATAAACCCAAAAAGGTAACAGAGAATTAGAGGCTAATTTAATACATCACTTTTCTAACATGCAAAATTTTTCCTATAGCTCTTTTTATGTAAACTCCAAGGTGAAATGGGGAAAAGGGGAAGCATTAATTTCTCTAGGCTTTTTAAAAATCTAATTTCATAAACCAGAAGAATGATGTTTTTCACTTAGGATGAAAGTAATGCTACTAAAAACAAAACCAAAATACATGCTTACTACCCTGCTGACAGACCGACTTCTGCATTCTATTTTATTTATATTCTAAATTTATACAAGTGTTTAAAGCAGTAAATATTTTGGTTTTTTGCAGGAATCATCTAGACAAGACAGAAGCTGTAAAGGTAAGAGTATATAAACTAGTTTTTAGGATGCTTTAGTTCTATTTTACCATCAGTTTATGTAGTTTTGGAATAATTGGCTTTAGTATAAAATTACATTTTAGCCTAGATAATAGAAATGTTCATATAAAGGTTATGAATAAATTATTTCAAATACCTCAAACTAAAATAATACTGATAATGCTAGTTTTTATTTCTGCTTCTCTTTTAGGCACCAAAATAAGGACAGAATGGCCGATTGCTAGTGTTTGATCCAAAGGGTAAATGATTTATTACTTAAAAAGAATATGTTTGACCACCCTTTTGTCCTAAATATTAAGAAGATAGTCTACAGGGATGGTTGAGTGTGGTTGAAAGACTTAGCAATTAAATCCTTTATTATACTGTCTGTCACTCAAACAATGCCTAAATATTTGCCAGTCAGGAATTTCTATTAAGCACATCACTACTGATAAAATACTGGGTTGATTTTTTTCTTCTCTTTCGGAAAAAGTGATGATTGAACCAAATGAAGCAATGTTAGAGTAAGAAGATGTCTCTGGTTGTGCATCTGATCTATCACATGCCTTTTAAGCAATTAGAACTAGATAATGCAATCATTTGTCACCCAATTAAATTTGAAAGGCCAGAAATGTATGGATTAGCACTTAGCTTTTGCTTCAGTCAAAGCAATTGTTACTTAGATAAGAGGACATTTAAAATGAGAACTGAATTTTGATAAAAATGTAGGGGTATAGATAATATTCAAACCTACTTTTTAAATGCTTAAACACCAAGTATTCTGTATTTTACTTATATAACTTTCATCGCTCATTCCTGTTTCACTTTGATACTTGCTCTCTTCTTTGAGAATATCATTTTAAAGGAATACTTACCTTAAAATCAAACAGACTCTTTGTTTACTATGAGAAGAACCATTACTACTAAATTAGGAAAATAATCACCCCAACTAGTTGAAGAGATTGATATTAAAAAAGAATCATAGCCCGGTTTCAATTTGGTAGCTAAATATTAAGTACCTGCTTTGTTCAAGGCACTGATTCTGATAATTCATCAGAGCCCTTCCTGCTATGATCGTCTCCTCTCCCCTGAAAAAACTTCAATTATTTATTCCATGAAAAATTACACTTTGAAAGTTGATTGTAAAACACATTCATGGGGATCAATTATTGATAAATTGGTAGGTGCCATTCTAGTGGGATTCTATTCAAATTGATACTATTTTGAATTATTCTGAATATTATTGGCTGGGAAAAATTATACCTTATGCAACATATATTCCAGTTTTCATACTGTCAAAGCTAAAAATTAAAATTAGGGTCCACCTTGACTTTTGTTGTAAATTATATAGTAAAGATGTATTTTTATACTAAAGAGAAGGTAATGTATTACAGATCAATGACAGAGAATCTGTGCTTATTTCAGATTAAATGTTATAGACAACCAGAAAAAAATAAATGCCCCATTAAGTATATTAATCTGGATGTAATTATTTATTATATATCCTATTACATGGTTGAATATCTTTAAATTAAAAATCTGAGAAAAATTTTAGTAGTCTTTGAGGGAAATAGGATATAACTTTCAGTAATACTAATGGGAGTTAGTAGTCATCAGTGAAAATAAATTCTATCATGTCTATGAACCCCGATGTTCATAGGCTGTGATAAGCAGTGTTGGAACTGGAGCAAGGGGTAACCCACATCCTGAGGTAGTTAAAACCCAGAGGGTAAATCAAATGCAGTCTGGGCCGAAATAGAAAAGCAGAGTGACGGCCTGTTCTCTTGATCTCATTAATAATTGCATCTGTTTATCAAACTGCTTTTTGCAAGGGCAGTATGATCATGTTCCCTTCACTTGCAGAGAAGAGTTTAGGTTTGGGTTTGGTTTGGTTGTTGTTTGGAGTGGGGGAGAGAGGGATAGGTAGGTAGCCAGTAACCTTCACAGGTGCATGGCTTTGTCACCTCAGGTACTCCACCCAGAGGTGAAGGTAAACAGAGCCAGTCCTGGAAAAAAAAGATCAAGTAGGAAAACAGAAAATCATGGGGGACCTTTACTTGAGGAAGTGTGACTGACCTACAGAGTTGATGGATTTTCTCAGTATAGCTTTACATTCCACTCTCCACCCCACTTCTGGCTCCATAGTCTGACAGGCAAGGGGAATTTCCCAAAAGGTCCTATCCAGGTTGGATTAGGGAAAACTAGAAATTTTCTTTCCCCACCAGTTCTTTGCCTTAATCTTCTGATTGATTCTTCATTCTAATCCGAGCCACAAGGAGTGTGTGAACTTTATAAACCAGGAGTTTCAAACTTCTCTGTACACAAAGCCCAAATAACTCATTTCCGTTTTTCCTCATGGATCCTGTCTGTCAAAGATTTTGTCTACCCAAAAAATGGCACTTAATTAACAAACTATTTTCAGCAGTAAAAGTAAAGTAAAGTATGTCTTTAATGCTGGACAAAGTGTTATAGATCTTGGACCTTTGATCTGTTGGTTTTTCATCAAGCTGTCAAGTACACATAAAGATGTGAGGGGAAAATGGGTAAAGCAAACCCACAGCACTCAACTCTTGCAGTTTGAAAAAATTGCATCTATCGGTTATTCCATAATCGTATATTTTATCTTTTTCTAAAATGTATGACACATTATTTTTTACTCCCATTTTTGCACTTTAAGTAAATGCCTCTTTAGATGCAGACCAACATTGGCAAGCAAACTTTATACCTCACCAACACAAGTCTCTCTAAATGTAGCGAAGACAGTCTCAGAAAAGTAAGTTTTAATTAATTTTGTTTTTATGCTCATGGTTTTTTGGGGTTTTTGTTTTTGTTTTTGTTTTGACCGCACCTTGTGGCATGAAGGATCTTAGTTCCCTGACCAGGGATCGAACCCGTGCCCCCTGCAGTGGAAGTGCGGAGTCCTAACCACTGGACTGCCAGGGAAGTCCGTCATGTTTGATAAATGTAAATCATTTTAAAACAAAGTTTAAAATATAAACTTTAAAAAATTATTAATTCCAATAGAAATTTGGGGACATTTCATAAATATGCCTAGTGTGCTTAACATACTAATTAATTCTAAAACCTAGGTTATCCACCCTCTGGTGTAAATACGGTCCAGTGGGATATCTAACTTGACTAACTCTCTAACCTTAGTAGATACTAAAGTAAATACTTCCCATCTTCCAAAGTAAAAATTTGAATCTTTCCTCAATTGTAATTGTATTTAAAGAAAACATATTTTAGAGTATACTGGTTATCTATTTTTGTTAAATGGTTAGAAGCATTGTTATCATAAATAATGTCACTTTCTCAAATGAAGTCAACAGATGATAGTTGAAGAGCAGGTTGGAGTTTGGTCCTCTGCTTCTTTGAGACTGTACACAAGATAGACTTTATATCAGAAAGTGAGCAGAAAAGGAATTCACATTTTACTGTTAAAATGATGATTTGGTCGCTTCTCATATGTATTTTTATGGCATGTTCACTGCTTCTCAAATAGTAATATCCTATTTATCTTCGGGTCATTGAGTATGTTGGCTTCCTCCATGTTAGGACATTAAGATTATTAAAGGCATTTCAAATTATTCAAATATCCAGAACTAGACTAGCTAAATTCCCTTCTTTAGGGATATAACTTAGTGAATATATAAGTACCATATTTCATAGATTCTGAAGCATGCATATTTTAACATCTCTACTTGACACTGCTTTTTCTTTCTTAATAACAGTATGTCTTATAATAAATAGGTGATATCTTTGGATGGACCTAGAGATTATCATACTAAGTGAATAAGTCAGACAGAGAAAGACAAATATTATATGACATCACTTATATGTGGAATCTAAAAAATAATACAAATAAACTTATTTACAAGACAGAAACAGACTCACAAACCTAGAAAACAAATTTATGATTACCAAAGGGGAAAAGTGGGGAGGGATAAATTAGGAATATGGAATTAACAGATACACACTACTATATATAAAATAGATAAACAACAAGGTCCTACTGTATAGCACAGGGAACTATATTCAGTATCTTATAATAACCTATAAAGGAAAAGAATCTGAAAAAGATACATATATGTGTGTGTGTGTATATATATATGTATCTGAATCACTTTGCTGTACACCTGAAACTAACACAACATTGTAAATCAACTATAGTTCAATTTAAAAAAAAAAAAGAGGAAGAAAAAATGGTATCTTAGATTCAATGAAACACTGTAATTCGTGGCTGGGAAAAGGCAGTGAAATCCTCCTTTTATCTAGATTAGATATTAGAGTATATGAATTCTAGTAATTACTTGTGGTGACCTTTGGCATAATAGGACTCTCACCATGCTAGAAACTGAATACTTAAGTGACTTCTCAACTTTTCATGTGTAGGGTTTCTTCTTGGATGCGCTCTTTCACAATTAGAAAATCAAGGAGGGCAGAGGTAGAACAAATGTAAATCATCTTTGCTTTGTATTTTTCATCAACAGAGTGGGGTTTTGCTTTAGCTGCATATACTGGGGAGGTGAAGATTTCATTCCCTCCCATGGTATTAAGAATATAACAAGCTGTTCAGCATATTTGCTAAAGCACTGTGCAAATCACTAACTTCACTACTAATGTTCTAGATTCACATTTCAATAGGGATAAAACAGAGCTACCATAACTTAGGGGAAAAAATAATAACACTTTACATCTTTTTATATCTTTCCATGAAAACTAGAAGTTGAATTTTTTAAACTCAGTACAGGAGACATATTAAAATAATCACATTAAAGGAGATACAAAAAACGAACTTGGGGTTATTTTTCCGCCAACATGGGTGCCTGTCTTTGTAAACAGAGTGCACCACACAAGAATCCTCTGTCTCAGTGTGTTATCTGTTGACATGAGGTATCAGGCTTGAAGGCTAAAAGAGAAAATTAACCCATTTTTATCTCAGCCATTTAATGAAAAAGCAGGCTACTTTGTATTATGACCAGGGGTTAATATTAGTGTTGGACTCCATAAGCATAGCATTTATTTTTTTAAATTTAAATTTATTTATTTATTGCTGTGTTGGATCTTCGTTGCTGCACATGGGCTTTATCTAGTTGTGACAAGGCGGGGCCTACTCTTCGTTGCGGTGCGCAGGCTTCTCATTGCAGTGGCTTCTCGTTGTGGAGCATGGTCTCTAGGTGCACGGGCTTCAGTAGTTGTGGCACACGGGCTCAGTAGTTGTGGCTCGCGCGCTCTAGAGCACAGGCTCAGTAGTTGTGGTGTATGGGCTTAGGTGCTCCGCAGCATGTGGGATCTTTTCAGACGAGGGATCGAACCCTTGTCCCCTGCATTGGCAGGCAGATCCTTAACCACTGCGCCACCAGGGAAGTCCCAAGCATAGCATTTAGCAATGGTAAGAACTGACTTACAAACTTAAAAAAAAAAAAGAAAAAAGAAACCTGAAGGCTAGTATTCCTTAAATAGTTTTATTCCATCATATCACAATGATATGCCAGGAACATTCAGGTAATGGATTGCGTATATGCTCTATGTTAACTCTGAAAAGATTCTAAGAATCATTACACAATGACAAATGCCCAATAGAAATAGAATTTTAATCATTAGTAAAACTTATTTTTAATGCTTTTCCACAAAGAAGATATTGCATTTTAGCTATTTATTGTTGGTGTGTTATATTGCGTGTTTATATTAAATGTTTGTATGAACCCATATAGAACCTTAAACAGAATTGTGACCTAGAAAAGTGTTTTTTCACTATCTACTTTAACATTTAGTAAGGAAGTCGCTTCAAAAAATATTGAAAGTAAAGTCTCTTTAAAGAATTTTACCGAAAATAGAATATCTCCAAAGAGTATTGAAAATAAATATATAGAAACAAATCTACAGTCTAAGATATGGTCATCTTCCTTCTTAAAAGAAAGCACAGGTAATAATATTAGTTTTATTTGAGTAACTGTAGCTTCTAATTCAGCCCTCCTTCTCTAGGACCTTTGGGATGTCGACAACTTGTAGGTCTGGAGCGGGTTGTGGGAATCAGTAATTTTTCAAACTCAGGTACCGGATGATTCTGATATGCAGTCAGGTGGGATCCATGGGTATACATTACATAAAATGATAATGATAGGGTATTCAATTTTAGAATGATTTGAAATACCTGTGAAAACATTAACAAGTTCCGTCCATTCAACAATGGTTTACTGAGTGCCAGGCACTTGTTTAGAAGCTGTAGATATAATAGTTAGCAAATGGCCAAGATCCTTGCCCTTATGGAGTTCACATAGATAGCCAACTATTAAACACTAATAATAAACAAACACAAATAAGACAGTGACAGGTTGGGATGGGTGCTATAATATAAATAAATGGCACCTGGAAGAGGGAGAACTACCTTAGATCTAGGGATCAGGAAACCTCTCTCATGATACTCAGTGTTTGTGAATTGAAGGAGTTCCTGTGACATCACATAAAGTTCTTAATTCCCTATTATGACCATCCCTGATGACACCAGTGTGATGAGTCGGTGAACAGGCTGGGTACACATTGGAAGATTAGAGTGGTTATGAGCCGACAGAGACTGTAAAGGAAACAGGTAGATAGACTGAATAGCCCAGGCATCCCACTCTTGGAAGGACTTGTTATCCCTTTTGAGGATAGATAGTACCTTTTGCTTCGAGTGAGGAGTTTTCCCAACTTTTTCTTTTTTTGGCCTGCTTTTTCTTAACATTGTCTTCTCTCAACCTTTCCTAGATTTCCTCATTTTCTTCTTTCTAACACCAGTGTTTCTACACTATTTAGAGTAGCTCATGGCCACACTCCTGTCAAAGAATACATCTCAAGACTTCCCAGACACTCAGAGTCTTACAAGAAGGGGATGATGTAGCACAAGTTAAGGTTGAAACTGTGAAATTCATCTGTAGAGCCAAAAAACTTGGCAAGCTCAATAGTGTTTCCCAAAGAGATAATTTTAGGAAACACAGGGTAAATTTTTTTTAATTACTTTAATAGTAGTATATTTTAATGTGTATTAGAAAAAAATAATATAAGACCTGGTTAAGAATATGGACTCCAGAGCCAAACTGACTCCCAGATCTACCCTAATTAGTGGTGTGAAGTTGGGCAAGTTATTTAACCTGTCTGTCTCTCAGTTTCATCTATGAATGGGATAAAAATAGTACACACCTCACTGAGCTGGTGAGAGAATTAGATGAGTTAATATATGTAGTATTCAGAAGAGTAATGGCATATAATATTTGCTATGATTATTATATCTTACTTTCATAAGTACCTCCATCAGTTTTGTGGATGATAATAGTTATGATCTGGCAAAATTCCTAAGTTAAAAAAGTAAATTAAAAAAAAATTAAGTAAATAGTATAGGTGATACTCTCATGTGGTAAAATGGATGAAGATAGTATATTACTGAAATTTGGAAAATGTTTCAATAGCTTGTGCCATGGAGGTTTTACCTCTTAAATATTTCTCTAATATGTCTCCTCCTCTCAATCCCTATTTTAACAATGACCTGTCAGCCATCTCTTTCACCTGGACTTTTTAAAGACACCTCTGACCACCTCTCTCCCTGCTGTTTTTTTTTTTTTTTTCTGTCTGCCTTCAAATACACTTTCCACCCTGGTATCCAGGTATTCCTTCAGAAATTCAGAATTGATCATACTTGTTTCCCTACTTAAATCTTTCATGACTACTTTGTTTCCCTACTTTTAAATCCTTCATTCTTAGGATAAAGTTCTAACTCCAAGGCCCACAAGACTCCATTATCCAGCTTGTACCCCTCTGGCTACATCTGTCACCATTTCAGCCTCAACTTTGACCCATACGCAACAACAAAGTGCTTGTAGCTCCACACACATTCTTTTTTCACTGGTTCATGCTGTCCCCTCTCCTTGGAAAAACTAATCCACTCAGACCAGGATGGGGCTCTCCTTTGGGCTCCCATGTACCTAGTACACATCTTTATCACTTTCTGCCATACTGTTTTATAATTATCCATTATGTTTCTGACTCCCTAGTTAGAATGTGAGCACCCTGAGGTCAATGACTGTTCATTTTTGTGTTCCTGGGGCTCAACATAGTGCTGGGCACCGAATGGGTAGTCAGAGTAGTGCTTATTTTTTATTTTTCAGTCATCTATGTTTGGTCATAGGTACTATGACTTGACATTAAGAAAAATCATTAATAATGTTATGTAACTTCTGGTTATATCTGGAACACTTCACATGTATCTCTTCCTAATTTGTGTGTGTGTGTGTGTGTGTGTACAGAGAGAGAGAGAACTTTATTCTCAAGTATCCAAGCAGTGACTACTTGCCTAAGAAGAATTACTTTTCAACCTCTGTAGTCTTACTTTTACTTTCCAAGCTCTTTATTTTGCATTTGCATTCCTATAAGAACAATTTAAGAAAAGTATTTCTGTGGATAGAATAGCATTAATTTCTTTTTTCTGGAAGTTATTATATTCTTTATAAACAAAACCGTTTTCCATTTATTACAATTTCAAGCACCAAACAACACTAACATCAGCTCAGTATTATCGGTTTGGGTTTTTTCCTGTTTCACTTAGCAGTTTTATTACCTTTTTCGGAAATGGAAATCAGGTAAATTTATTGCAGTGATGTTTAGTCATGAAAAAAAATCCAGAACAGGAGGGCATATAGTAAACATGTACACTTGCTACATTATAATTTAGGAGTGACCATTTTAAATTTTTGAATACGTTTCAATATTTATTGATTAAATTATATGTATTCTTTTCTAGGTGAAATGAGCAAAAATGTAGTCATTACAGAGCAGGAGAAAAATAATGAATGTTCCCCTGAGGATACTGATGATAAGTTGTCTGAATCAACACATGATGATGGTGAGGATGATACCAGTGATGAAGATAATGAGGAAGACAGTAACCCTAATAAGGATACTCATGCCCCATTAGAGTTAATGACAGAAGTAAGTTTTACTCGTATGTTATATCTCAGGAAACTTAAAAATATTAAAATAGCTGAATAGTATATAGTCTTGCAGACTAAAAAAAATAGTTACAATATCCTTGCCCACACACAGATGCTTACCTCGTTACTCATCTTTCTTACTACTTTCACCAGGGTAGAGGTGAGAGAAGATTCTAGAAGTGACTCAGAGTATTCTGGTAAAGGCAGAAGCAGGAATAAGAGAAGTTTTGGCATAAAACTCTTCAAAGACTGCTTTAAGAAAAACTTTCTACTTACTGGGTACCATGCTAGTTACTTGGGATATTTAGAGATAAATAAGAAAGACATGACCTTACCCTTGAGAACTAACAGGCACATATTTTGTATATAATGCAATTTATAATAAAATGAAATATGTGCTAGTAGAGGTGTTTGTAAAGTTCTCTGGGAACTGGGAGGATTAAGTGACTAATTGAGAAAAGAAGCAGGAGAAACGGGGGGTAAAGGAAGGATTTTTAGAGGAAGAGACATGAATGGAATCTTAGAAACTTGAAGAGGGACGTGTAGGAATTCATCTGGTAAACATATCAAGGAGGTGTTCCTGGCATAGGAAACAACATTGGCAAAGGCATTGAAGCCTGAAACGTCACATGCGAAAATTGTACATAAACGTTTGCTGATAATTCTATGGAGAACAAAACAGTTTTACCTCACTTGTTGTGGTGTCACAGTCTACCTTTAATTAATATTACACAACTTCATGTATATCATAAGAACTTCATAACAGTATATTTTAATTTCCCCCTTCTCATCCTTTGTATTTTTGTTGTCATATGTTTTACTTGTACATGTGTTATAAGCCCCACAATACATTGTTCTTTTTGTTTTAGATGGTTAGCTATCTTTTAAAGTGACTTTTTTTAATGGAAAATATCTTTTTTTGGAAGACATTTCTGGTGTTCTTCATAGCTCTGTGTAGATCCAAATTTCTACCTGATATTATTTTCCTTTTACCTGAAAAGCTTCCCTTACTATTTCTTATAATGCAGTTCTGCTGGAAATGAATTCTCTCAGTTTTTGTTTGTCTGAAAATTCTTAATTTCACCTTCATTTTTAAAGGATTTGATAGCTGGAGATTCTAAGGGGGGGGGGCAGGTTTTTTTAGTACTTTGAAAGGTTGCTCCATTTTCTCACATTTTGCATAGCTTTAGACAAGATGTCTGCTGTTATTCTTATTTTTATTTACATGTATATGTCTTTTTTACCATCTTCCAAATTTTTTTCATATGTATTATTTTTGGCAATTTGATTATGATATGCCTTGATGTGGCCTATTTCTTCTGTTCATTGAGATTCTTGGACCTATGAGTTTATAGTTTTCACCAGGTTTGGAAAATGTTCAGTAATTAAGTCTTCAAATATTTTTTCTGATCTCCGCCCTCCCTCTCTTCATCTGGGCTACAATTATACATATGTTAGACCACCCAATATTGTCCCAAAAGTCACTGATGTTCCCTTTGTCTCCTGTTTTTCTGTATATATTTTAAAAAATTTGTATATATTTATTTATTTTTGGCTACACTGGGTCTTAGTTGTGGCACGCGGGCTCTCTAGTTGTGGTGTGCAGGCTTAGTTGCCCCACAGCATGTGGGATCATAGTTCCACAACCAGGGATCGAACCCATGTCCCCTACATTGGAAGGCAGATTCTTTACCACTGGACCACCAGGGAAGTCCCTCAATGTATTTTATTTTAGAAATTTCTAATGCTCTGTGTTCAAGTTCATGATCTTTTCTTTGCAGTTATAATCTGCTGTTAAGTCCATCTCCCTCCTTCTCTCCCTCTCCCTCCCTAGCCCTATATATATATATATATATATATATATTCATTTTAGGTATCCTGTTTATCATCTCTAGAAGGTTTCTTTAAATATTTTTGTAACTATCATTTCTCGCCTCATCATGTTCAGATTTTCTCTACTCTTGAGCATATGGCATATATTTATAATGGCTATTTTAACATGTTTGTCTGCAATGCTATCATCTCTGTCAACTCTAGGTCAGTTTCTATTGATTAAGTTTTCTCCTGCCTATAGGTCATATTTTCCTGCATCTTTGCATGCCTGGTAATTTTTTACCAAATCCTAGATGTTGTAAATTTTATGTCCTTGGATACAAACTTTTGTTGCTGGACTTTGATCTGGGACAGTTGAGTTACTTGGAAATAGGTTTCTCCTTTTGAGTTTTGCTTTTTAACTTTGTTGGGAGGATCCAGGGCAACCTTTATAGTGTAGGGACACTACTAAGGCAATACCCTTATGAGGACTGTTCCCAGTGCTCTCTGTATTAAAAGAACCTTCCACTCTGGCTGGAGAGAACATGAGTTCTTCTCAGCCCTGTGTGAGGTCCAGTGAGTATTCCATCTGCTCATTCTAGTGATTCTTTCTGCAGCCTCAGTTTCTTAATACTCATATGCAGATCAAAACCAGCCAAAGACTCTTTAATATTACTTCATGTCCCTATCTCTTGCAGAGTAAACCTAGTGTACCTGCAAATGTTTCAGAATATGTGACACACAAGCAAGAACAATTAACCGAGTGTAGGCTTCTTTTTTTAATGGAAGGTGTCTAAATAACTAATAATAGAAGATCAGTAAATTGTGGAGCCTTAGTAAGTAAAAGAATATACAAGAATATTTAATTCCATGGGGAGAAAATGACCATGATATGTGGTGTATTTTTTAAAAGTTATTGAATAATCCTAGTTTTTGTAAATATATATGTGTTCATTTATGGAAAAAATACTAAAACAATGTTCATGGAGATGTTAAAAATAAACATCTCTAAATGGAAAAATATAGATGCTATTTAATTGGGGACAGAATGTGTTTATTTAGCATTTAAATTTCCTACCTGCAAAAATATACATACAAATATGCATACAAATATTACTTTGTAATTAAAAAAATACAATAAAAATAGTAAAAGCAAAACTAGATGGTATAAGGGCAATCAATACTGGAAAATATTGAATATACATAATTGTAAATCTACATTTTTTACTAAGTATTGTCATGTAATTATGGATTAAGTTCACAAATAAAAGCTGTATCTGAACCAAAGGGATATTAAAGTGATTAAAGTCTTCAGAGTCTATGCCAGTTGAATCAACCTATGTATTCTCAAATTGTTCAGTAGTGTGTACACTGTGTGGCTGCAGCAAAGCAGAGGCATCATACTTATTCTGTGTGGCCTTAAATAGTCCTTAAATAGTCCTCATTAACTGCCTGATTACAGACTCAGTCCTGGAAAAACAAGTAAAAGTTAAAAGCAAAATAGTTAATCATTAATGGAATATTTTCTAGGGAGTTTATAATTGACATTTAAATTCTCTGTGAAACTACATAGCTGAAGAATTTCTGAATGTTTTCCAGTTCCTGAGAGCAGAAATGGGCCAAGACTACCGTTTGGCAAAAAAATTATGTCAGATGAGTAAGTACAAAATACTTTTCCGTTTTCCAATCTTCTCTGTTTCCAAATACATTCCATAATATGTAAGATGGTTTGATTGTCATACATCTAATGAATTCTCTGATAGTGTCTCAGTGAATCCTTGATAGTAAAAATTGGTATAAGGACTAATTTAGACTTCTAGAGTAACTTTGAGTGGGATAAAATGACAGAGACTAATTACACCATTAGAAAATAAGTCAAAATCCTTAGCCTCATGATAACGGGTTAGTAGCATTATGCCTTTAGATTCAAAGACGTGTTGTGTAGTGCAAGAAGCCTTACTTAACATGCAATTATTCCACAAATATTTGAGTACCTACATGTGCCAGGCACTGTTCTAGGCACTGGACAGAGAACGATCCCACATTTATATCTAGTTTCAGACAGATAACAAATTTATCTGTAACTAGCGTGTCACAGATGATAGGTGCTATGGAGAAAAATAAAGCAGGGAAGAAGGAGTAGAAAATACTGGGAGAGAGACAAAGCAGTTTTAAGTAGGATGGTCTAGGAAGGCCTCACTGGAAGACTAGAGCAAACACCTGAAGAAGTTGAGGAAGTGAGTCCTGTCATCTGGAGGAAGTGTGTCCCAGGCAAGACTAATAGCAAATGTGCTGAGAATAAGCCAGTGGAAGTGTGATAGGAGATGAGGTCGGAGAGCTTACAGGTCAGGGGTTGTGCAGATTGCATAACACCTTTGGCAGCTTAAGGACCTTGGCTTTTTCTCTGAGTGAGGTGGGAAACCACTGGACACTTTTGAGTAGAGGAATGATGTGAACTACCTTATTTTTCTGTCTTTGGGTTTTAGTGGTTTGACTTGACATTCAAAATGGTGGTGGTTTTCTTTGTATTTAAGCAAAGAAAGGTTTGAGAGGTTTGCTGAGTTTCTTAACTCTGTGGGTTGATGTTTTCATCAACTTTGAGGATTTCTTGGCCATTAACCTTCAAAGATTGCCTCTGCCATATTCTCTCTCTTCTCTTCCTGGGTCTCCAATTACACATAAATTAGACTTTTTTTCATGGTGTCCCACATGTATCTTATACTCAGCTCTGTTTTTTCCATTTCTTTCTATTTCTGTGCTTCAGTTTGGATATCTTCTATTGACCTGTTTTTGAGTTAATTTATCCTCTCTTTTGCTGTGTCCAATCTGCTGTTAAAGCTATCTAGTGAATTCTTAATTTCAAGGATTGTATTTTCCAATTTTAGAAAGTCTATCTAATGATTTTGAAAGATTCCAGCTCTCTGTCAAAATCCATAATCTTTTCAACTATTTTGCCCATCTTTTTCTCTTACTTCATTAGTCTTAGTTATTTTAAAGGAGAAAATGGCAACTCTACAATTAAACTTTATTAATAATGGACTTGAAATATTAACTATTGTAGACCTGTCTTATGGTTAAAATCTTTTAGTGAAAATGTAGTGTAGGGACATGGGGTCTACTCTCCCTTGCCTCACAGAGTCCCCACTGTGGATACAGTATTCTTAAATCATCGGCTAATTTTTAAAATGGGTTTCTTGAATGCTTTAACACTACCTATCTCATATCCAAAATAATTTGCCTTGTTTAATCCTTTCAAGCACTTTTGACCTTTAGAGCCATCGATTAAAATATTTCAATCAAAACTGTTTCTGGTGGCCCACAAACAGAATTTCCAATCAGAAAGAGTCCTTAGAGAGAGAATCATGTCCAGTGCTCTGTTTTTATAAATAATGAAGCTGAAGCAGAAAGAGGTTAAGCAGCTTGTGCAGCCCTGCTCAGGGAGCAAGTGACACAGCCAGAACTGGAACCCCAGCCTCCTTTTCCCTCAACTACTTTTCTTCTCTGTGTGGCTGGTATAGAAGGGAGTGATTTTGTAGCTCTAGCTCCCAGTTCTCTGAGTTTTTCTTGTGGAGCCTAATTGTAGGAAAATTTACATATTGTATTATATTTTTATATTCATCAATCATTTTAGAAAAGCCTCTGGCCAAAGCTTACAAAATATAGACACTGATATCACCACATCTGTCAGTAAGTTTTGGCTGTTAGCCCAAACTGTAAACAGTAGGCGCTCAGTATAATGCTTATGGAACTGACATACCAGTGCACATGCATTAAGTGCCAGGTCAGTGGGGATGAAAAAGTTCAAACTGATATATCTTATGGGGTTATATTCCTTTAAAAACTCACTCCCTTCCTTCCAACCAATAAATATTGAGCACTAACTCTGTACCAGACATTATGCTGGGAGCTGGAGAGAAAGCAGAACTCAGAGCACACATGCTCTAAACCCTTTTGGGGTTGATATCAGACGTGGTTTGCACTCTTACGGCTCTTCCAGTAATGCTGTTTACTCTTTTCTGTCCATGGCAAATAGTGGTGCCTCTAAAACTAAGGACTAAACTCTAGGAAAAGAAGCTATGGAGTGCCCTAAGACAGGCACCGTGATCCAGGGAGCCAAATGGGAAAGAGCTGCTCCCAAGAGGAAGAAGAGGCTGATGGGAAATGTGGGCAAAAAGGCCCAGAGAACGTGGGTAGAGAGCAGGGGTGTGCAAAGTAAGATTGGCTACCCCTGAGGCAGATTGCCAGCCAAGGATGTGAAAATTAGGGAGGCCCCGGTTTTGCAAAGCTAGGCAAGTTCAAGGAAGAACAGAGAGTTGTAGACAGACTGTGTTCCAGGGAGAAGGAAGTGCTAGTTCTTTGATGCCAATAGGAACACTTGGCTGAGGGCTTACCCAAAGTCCCTCTCTGTGTTCAGAGCAACAGACAAAACAAATTGTTTTCATCTAGCATGGACCCCAAAATATTATATGTAAATTCTTACAGCATAGATATTCTTTTTCTAAAAAATTTTTTGAAGGATAGTTGATTTACAGTGTTGTGTTAATTTCTACTGTACAGCAAAGTGATTCAGTTATACGTATATATATACATTCTTTTTCATATTCTTTTCCATTATAGTTTATCACAGGATATTGAATATAGTTCCCTATGCTATACAGTAGGATCTTGTTGTTTATCCACTCTATATATAATAGTTTGCATCTACTAACCCCAACTCCCAACCCGTCCCTCCCTCACCACCCCCCCCCTCTTGGCAACCACAAGTCTGTTCTCTACAGCATAGATATTCTTTGGCCTCTTTTCTTCCCCCATCTTCTAGCTCTTCCATGGAACACTTCACCTTTCTCTCTATATATATTTATAAAGTTATGCATGTAAACATAGATTGTGTATTTACATTTTTATGTATTTATATATGTATATATTGAACACCTACTATGGGAACATTAAACATACATTGTTTAATTCTTACAGCAATTCCGTGAGGCAGATATGATTAACCCCATTTTACAGATGAGCAAAGTGAGGCTAGCAAGGAGAACTAATTCACCCAAAGTCACACAGCTACCCAGTGGTAAAGCTAGGATTAGATCCCAGGTCTGGCTTGAGAGCCTATGATTTCTTGCTATATTTCCATTTCCTCATTTGACTAATAAGCTTATTTTTCTGGTTAAGTAGGCAGAGACTTGGAAAAAAGATGCTTTTATGAATCAATCAGATTGAAGTGGCTCCTATAAGTTGACTAATATATTTTTTATTTGTATCTAAGGCAACTAGTTTATATGAAATACTGCATCTTTGTCCCTGCAGAAATGTTTTACAAATCCATTCTCTTGAATTAAGTCTCCAGTTCCTGGTGTGTTTCCTTGCCGTCCAATCACGGTATAGTCATTTGTATCTTCACTTGGCTGCAGGGCTTCCCATCCTGCATCCCAGGTGCAAATGGGTTCTTTTCTTTTTATCCTGCCTTCTAAAAAAGTTGTTGGTGAAGCCTTGGAAAAGTGGTTTTTAAATGAGACTGCAAGTCAAGAGTCCCAAGTACTTTTCTTCATTTATCTCATGATTGACAGTGAGATTTTCTGTCAATCTTCCCATTTCTTAGTCTCTTTACCTGCAGCCCAGTCATCTCAGGGTGCCAACACTTCTGCTCACAGGCAGCCCGGGATTCTACAAAAATAACTTTTAAGCCTTGAAGACCTACTCTGTCAATTATAATAATTGTAAATGTTTAAGAATAATGGCCTGAAAACCAAAATGGTTCTCATCATCATGGGTCTAACACAAATACAGATGTATCTTGAGAAAAGAAAGTTCCTATAAAGTTTTCTATTTATTTTTGAGTAAAATAAATCACCCTTTCTTATTAGCCTAGAGTATAATTTTATCAAGGCATAAAAGGACTGCTTCCTATTCAGTTGTCTATATTCATTTATTCTTTTTTTTTTTTTTTTTAATGTTTTGAAGGCTCCACCTCTGTGTCAGGTACTCTCTTAGGGCTGCAACAGTGAACAAGACCAACAGTCTGTCTACCCTAGCATAGCCTCCTGTCTGAGGGCCTTAGAGCTCCGTGTGCAGCAGAATCCCCAGCTCCCTGCCCCAGCCCTTCAGCCAGAAGGAGGCATCCACTGCACACTTAGAGGGAACCACGCCTTTCTCCAGGCCCAGAACCACTCCAGGAAAACTAATAATCAACATTTATTCAGCACCTACCATGCACCAAGGACTAAATTAAGTATTTATCTTTATCTGTATTATCTGTTTGATTCATCAGAACAGCCTGATGTGGTCAATAGTATTATTACAGATAAGGGAACTGAGGTACAGAGACATTAAATACTTTCCCCAAGGTGACCCAGCTAGACAGTGGCAGAGCCAGGGTTCACATCTGTGACAGTCTTTCTTCAGGGTCCATACCGGCCTCTGCTTATGGGCCACGGTTGGGAAACAACTCCCAGAACATCAACTGCATGTGCTAAGGGCTTCTCTTGCCTTTTTACAAACCCTACTAGCCTGTCAAAGAGTAAAAAAGAGTTTTTTATTTATCACCTAAGATGGATATTGCAGGGCTAAGTTTCAAAGAGCAGATACCTTTCCCTCACTCTGAAAATTGACAATTGCCAGCAGTTTTTGTTAAACCCTGAGAACAGCTGATGCCATACTCCACTCCCATGGAATAATCCTAACTCCAACATGAAATTTTCTAAGCTGTGTTCCAAGGAATATTAGTTCAAGATTTCTTAGTAAGTGTTCCACCAAAAAAGGATTCCATGGGGATAATAAATTGGGGAAACCACATTCTCCTCTCTGTAAGATCCATCGTAGTTATGAGCATATTAATGGCTATGTAAAATCCTGCAGTTGCTCCTTACTGTAAGCTTTACCTGATTAACTTCATTAGCCTAGTTTCCCAGATACATATTAACATCTTAAGAAACTAGTATCTCAAGGAGCAAGTTGGAGAAACTCTGCTCTAGAAAGAGGCTTAGCCTCAGAGAAAGATTTAGACTGCTAAATTATTTTAGTCTAAGTTAAAATGTACAAACAGTCACTTTTATCAGAAGCCTTAAAAGATGTATAAATACCCCTAGAAGCCTTAAAAGCATGTTCTGAGCAGGTGCACACTCATGCTAACCCAGATTGATGGTACATTGTTATATTAGGAATTAGGAAATAAAGACCTTGGTTTGGTGTGTCAGGATGAAAGCCATATGGGGTGAGGCCCTCTGAGCCATTGGGGCCTAGTTGAACCATCCACAATTCTCTGTCTCACTCTTAGCCAGGCAAATAGCACACTTGATGTTTCAGTGCCCCCTGGGGGCCATCAAGATATTACGCAGGAGTCACGACATTTAAATGGATGATGCAGAATTATGAATACACCTCAAGGCAGGTAGGAAGAAGGCAGAGAGAGAGGTCTGTAGAGCAAGACCTGAAAAAATAAACTAGTCTAGAAAACTCTGAAACAAAAGGTGTAAATCTTTCTGGCCTCTAGGACATTGGTAACATACTAACAGGCCTAAAAAAAATCTATTGATATGGTCCAAAGGAAAGATGACACATTCACATAAAGGATCAGCAAAAAGGAATAAATAGCACTTAAAAACAATGGGTCTGATGAAGAGGTGAGAGTGCTGTTAAGTAGGCGATGACTAGGGTGTCATTAGTAAAGTCTCCATGTTTTGCGGGATTTGTACCTTGTTTGGGGAATGCTTATAGTCAAGAAACACTTTGGCTACAGGCCCATGAGGCATGCCTCATAGTGATAGAGATTTCCTTCTTTGGGCAGGAGGTAGAAACTAGAATGAGGATTATTTCCCTTACAAAGCACCTAAGATAAGTAGAACGTTTTCTCTATTTGCGCTTAGATATACCCATGGTATAATTGTTGGTGGTTTTGCTTTGTGCATTTTCACTTACTCTCATTGACAGTTTCAGTCTCATTCTGAAGAGGCTGTTTGCTGAAACACTTCGAACACTAATAACATGCATTCTGTTGTCCATTTTCAGTCCTAATCTATGAACCAGAAAATCCGGAGGCCAAGGAGTTTTTCTCACTTATTGAAGAAATGCTGCTGATGGGTAAATTTAAAAATTGAAATTACTTCTTTCTCATAGAACTATGAGCAGTCACTATTTAAAAATCCATTATCCCAGGAGATTGGCAAAGTATATCCTCAGGAAGTGGTTAAGAAAAGGCTAAATGATCGTCTTGGATGGTTTCATGAAACCGGCTTGTCCTCTGTGGATGGTCAAGATGACTCCCTTTCCTCTGTGGGGTGGAACTGCCCAAGCAAAGCAGGCTCCCTGTGCACAAGGTATTGGGCACTGACAGAGTCCTCAGAGGGAACAGAACCTGCTAACTGCGCCAGGCACTAAAGGGATTATCCCACAGTTCCAAGCAAAGCCAGTACCCTCTAAATCACCCTGAATCTCACTTTTCTCTTATTCTATTTAAGTAAGAATTAAGTTGACAGTAGTAAAAAATATTTTTATAGGCCAATGTTTTAAATATATTTTAAATCGACAAACATCTTTATGCCAGTAAGAATATGTTCTTCTTTGTGCAACCGCTTTGACCCTACATGCAGTTAGCATATTTCAGCTCAGTTCTCACATTCCAAAAATGTGTATTTCTTAGTGGCGGGGAAACAAGGAGAATTGTGATTTTTCAGGGTAGAAATATTAAGAAACATTTTAAGCAAGTCTCTCCCTTTCTGTGGCAGAGAAAGCTCAAAATCTGGAGGAAGATGATGAAGAGAGTGAAGAAGACAGTAGCGGTGAGGGTGAAGGGGAGAGCAGTGAGGACCCAAGTGAAGAAAGCTCTGATGGATGTGAAGATGGGTGATGAGAGTTGCTGCTATCGTTTAATCTTCATGTGTGTTCATTACTGTATACTATGGAAATATAAAGAAGAGAGCTGCATTTCAGTCTAACTGTTCTTTATTTGGTACAGAGTTCTTTTAATTTATCCATATTAGTTTGAGCTCCTTCTTAATATTTAGATTTTAGCTCAAAGTGAGCTACTCAGAGAGGGAAGTAATCATTGAAAACACATAGCACTAACTATGTGCCAGGTGCTGTTCTATACACATTAATTTGTTGAATCCAGCAAACCCATGAGGTTAGCACTGTTATCCCCATTCAACAGATGAGAAAACTGAGGCACAGAGAGGGTGGGTCATTTGCCCAGCATCATATACCTGTTGATCGGTAGAGCCTAGATTTGCATACAGACATTATGGCTCCAGAATCCATATTCCAAGCCCCTCCCATGTCCACTACTTTAGGCATTTTATATCATTTGTTTCATGTTCTTTATAGCATGTATCAGTACCTGAACCTTTCTTATTATTTGTTCTTTTTTTTAAGGTTTTATTTTATTTTATTTTGGAGTATAGTTGATTTACAATGTTGTGTTAGTTTCAGGTGTACAGCAAAGTGATTCAGTTATACATATACCTATTCTTTTTCAAATTCTTTTCCCATTTATGTTATTACAGGATGTTGAGTAGAGTTCCCTGTGCTGTACAGTAGATCCTTGTTGGTCATCTATTTTAAATATAGCAGTGTGTATATATGTCAATCCCAAACTCCCAATTTATCCCTCCCCTAATTTATTTGTTCTTTTTATCTTCTCCCTTCTTGTCAGAAAATGTAACCTCCATAAGCAGGACTTTGTCTTTTCACTGTTATATCCCTAGCAACTGGATAAGTGCCTGGAAAATAACAGGATGTGTATACCAAGTGAATGAATGAGGTGAAAGTTAATGACAATGTTTATATTCTTTCATAAAATATTTATAAGAGTTTATTATACTATTTATGTATCAATCTACATTATTTTGCTGATTCTGTATTCCTTGATGAATTTCCACCATCTTCAAATTAGGTTGTAAGGTAACTGATGTAAAAATGAGAAAAATATTCCTAAATAATTTGTTTTGAGTGTGCCAATCTGATTTGGGGTTAGGCAGTTTGAATTTTTATTCTTATATCAGCACAGTATCATGTCATATCCAAAATGCTTAAAGCGTAATTCATTCTTTGGGCATTTTGTAGCGTGCTAACATTCAGAGGGAGGAATTCGGCCACACCATTTTATAGGAGTATCTGAAAGAAGTGAAGACAGGTATGTATAATCTAGTTACATAAATAGTCAGATAGATAGCACTGAAGGGCTGGCTGATGGAGACCACAAGAACCACTTGTTCTTTTCATTTGTGAGGTGTTTGTTATTCCTTCCTACCATAGGAAAACCATCGTATGTCAATCTGATGTCACTTACCTGATTTTGGAGCTCTCCCCATAAGAAGGTCATTAAATACCCTAAAACTGATATTGCAGACTAAATTAGTCACACTAGTGAACCTTTAGTTTTCTTTTAAAGGAACAAGCAAGTTCTGAGGAAAAAACTCTGAATAAAAAACCATGATATCACAGATCATATTATAGCTACATCTAAGTATTTGCGAGGTTTGATCATGCAGGATAATCCATATTTATGGATATATACCCTTTATCCATATTCTTCATCCTACTTGCACTCCTTTTTTTTGTTTGTTTTTGTTTTTTTTTTTTAAGTTTTTTTAATTTTGATGTGGACTAGTTTTAAAGTCTTTATTGAATTTGTTACAATATTGCTTCTGCTTTATGTTTTGTTTTTTTGGCTGTGAGGCATGTGGGATCTTAGCTCCCCGACCAGGGATCAAACCCACACCCCCTGCATTGGGAGGCGAGGTTTTAACCACTGGACTGCCAGGGAAGTTCCCTACTTGCACTCCTTAATCAGTGTAATTTAGGGTGTTGGCATAACCTGACATAGGCATGCGTGTCTGTATGTGGTAGCTAAATATAAAATCTAGTAGCTAAACATAATCTGCAAAGTATTTTTATATTGTTTTATGTAAGTATTTTATATTATTTAACTCACTGGCTTCTCAGTCCTATGAGCAAGCTATTATATTGTCCCCATCAGTTACACAAATTGAATTTGGGATGCTGGGCATATCCAAGGGTAAATGTTGACTGGGGTAGTGGAATTCAGATGAGGAAATTAAGACTACAAGACGCTAGGTTATGTTTCAGTATGAGAGATCTAGTGAATCTTGAACCCGTGTTCTGTGCTGCTTCACACATAGCTAAACTGTAGAAACTGTTTAATGAATCAGCAAACAAGTATCTATATAGACAGTTCAGTTCCAGACCTTTGCCTTCTTCAGAACGTTACAGTGGTGGGAAAGAATCCAAATATTCAACAATTTGCAAATGTACGAAATGTCCACTCAATGGACTTAAGATGGGAACCCACCAAAATAGTTTCATTTATTCAATCAATATTTACTGAAGGCCTACTATGTATACCTGCTCTTAAAGAACACTGGCACAGTTGAAATGCAGGGTGGTAGGAAGTCCAGGGTGCTAAGGGAGCATGCAGGAGGGGTACCTAACCTGGGCCAGGTGTCCAGGGAAAGCATTCAGAGGGAAGTGGAGTCTAAGCTGAGAAGGTAGAATGAGGGGGAATTAGCTACAAGAAGAGGATGTGGGCAAGAGCATTCTATCAGTAGATACATTCTGAGTCCAGAAAGTAAATAGGTATGGTTGGATTGCAAAATGAAAATGAACCAGTTAGAGCCGAGACAGATGAAGCTATGTTCATAAGGGGGCTGGGAAATGGTGGATCTTACAAGCTGTGTTAAAGTTTGAACTTTATCCTTAAAGTAGTGGGAGGCCATTGAGAGATTTTAAGGAAAATATTGATTGTATATTAGAGCATTCTAGTAGCCAGGTAGAAAAATATGTTCTCAAACTACAGGTCATGATCCATTGGTCAGATATGAAATCACTGTGGTGAGTCACAAATAGCTGGGGTTTTTTTTTTAATTAAATACATAGAATAGAAAATAGCACACATTGCAAAAGAGTATATGGGAATTATGGTTTTGTGAAACTTCGTTCAGAGTGTGTGTGTGTGTGTGTGTGTGTGTGTGTGTGTGTGTGTGTGTGTCCTAGATCTTGATGTGAAATGTATTTCTTCCTATGGATCTCCATTTTTAAATATATGAAAGTATAGAGAACAGACTGGAGTGGAATACAAAACTCCACTGTTACATAATCCTAGCAGTTCAGTACTGTAGCCTGAAAGAGGTAGTAGCAGAGATGCAGTGGAATAAAGGTGTTATTTTAGAGGTAGAAAGAACAGACAGAAATCGGTGATGAATTAAATGTGGGGAGAGGTAGAGGTCAAGGATGACTCCCAACTGGATAACTGGATGCATGATAGTGGTGACATCCCCTGAAAAAGGAGCACAGAAAGAAAAGCAGATTTGCTGGAGAATATGGTGGTTCACTTACACAGGTTGAATATAGGAAGTATATTGTTTTCTATGCTGTAACAAATTAAAGCAACTTAGTGGCTTAAAACAGTACAAATTGATTATCTTACAGTTCTGGAGGTCAGAAATCCAAAATGGATCTCACTTGGCGAAAACCAAGGTATCAGCAAGGCTCCATTCTTTCTGGAGGCGCTAGGAGGGAATCTGTTTCCTTGCCTTTTCCAGCTTCCAGAGCCCTCCTGCATTCCTTGGCTCAGGGCCCCATTCTTCCGTGTTCAAAACCAGCACTGTCTGACTGACGCCTTTTCACATTGCCGTCTCTCTAGCCCTCTCTCCCCTGTTGTGATTTTTGTGAAATTAGCATTTGTTAAGTAGACCACAAGGGAAAGTGAAATAGAGAAATTTATTACTCACGGGTCCTAGAGAAGGTACATGGCACACCTCAGAGGGGCCACGGGATGGGGGGTGGGGGGTGTCAAGGTGCAGGAGAGAGTGGGCAGCAGGACCCTGGGCGCATGTCTTATTTAGGGTCTACAGTCGAGTGCTTTTGGGGTTCCTAGGCTAAGTCCAAATTGGTGGATTCAAACTAAAAAGAGCAGAGTTTTGGTAACTTCTGTGGAGGTCTTATCTAAGGGGGGTGCACCGAGGAAGGAGCTGGGAAGCAGGAGAGACTGTTTATCACCAGGGGCACTGGGAAAGTCATATCTGGAATTTACACTTGTGAACCTGCAGGCTATTGTCTAGTACATGGGCTGTTATCTGGGCATGCACTTGAGGGAGAGGCTGGTGTCATTTCAAGGCCCCTGTAGGCCACTTAGCCACACAAAATGAATGCCAAGGCAGCAATATTATGAAATATTTTAGCTAAATTCTCAACACCCTTCCTCCCTCTTCTACCTTAAAGGCTTGTAATTACTTTGGGTCCATCTGGAGAGTCCAGGGTAATCTTCCCTATCTTAATGTCAGCTGATTAGCAACCTTAATTACATCTGTAGCCCTAATTGTGCCTTGCCATGTAACCTAACATATTTGTGGGTGCTGGGGATTAGGACATAGACATCTTTGGGAGGTGGGGGATTATTCTGCTGGCCATAGGAAGTATTGTGTGTTTTTTTGGAATTTATGGTATGGAGCTTGGAAGAGACACTTTGGCTGATGATATACACCTTATTTAGGAGTCATTAGGAGCTTACACTCAGTGAGATAACACATAACAGAGATATCTCTTTAATTAAAGATAGTAATCAAAGACAAGGCATTGGTAGCCCACAGAGAAAGTGTAGTCTGAATAGAAGAGGACTGAAAGTAGAATTATCTTAAATGATAAACAACATTTAAGTGGTAGTCCAGGAAAGAAAAATGCACAAAAGAGAAACTGAGAAGAATAGCCAAGAGGAAAATCGGGAAAGCGAATATAGTAGATACCATTGGTCGCCTGCTTAGCATCATCTCACCCTGCTTCTTTGCTAAGAGACCCCTGATTCTGTTCAGATATTCACTCCCCACACACATAGCCATGGGACTCAGAAAAGATACCCTCAGCCAATCAGTGCATGGCATTTCTCTGGTGACTATTACTGTTCCAAAAGTGGACATGTGACCTCCATTGGCCCAGTCAGATCAAGGACTTTATTTCATGATTGGGAGGAGAGTTTCCTCCATTCCTCTGGTTGGGAACCAGGAAGCATGCTGCGCTCCTTACTGCTGGCAGCCATTTTGTGATCATGAGAGGAACTAATCTTAGGATGTTGTGGACAGTAAAGCAAAAAGAACCTAGATTCCTGGTGATGTTCAATCATGGTATCCATTGCTCTGGAGCCAGCCCTCTATTTGAGCTTACTGTTAAGTGAGATAAACTTTCTTATTGTTTAAACCAGTTTGGATTGAGGTTTCTTTTACCTGCTGCCAAAAGCATCCTAACTGACATCTGAGTACAGAAATCCAGAAAAGAGTTTCAAGATCTGGGAAGATCTACTTGGCCAGAAGTTATAGAGAGGACAAGTAAGGTAAGAACTAAAAAGTATGATTGGATGGAAACAAAGAGGTGGTTGGTGACATTAGGGAGAGCAGTGTCAGTTGACTGGGGGAGGAAGGAGAGCCATATTTCAGTGAGTTTGAGTGAATTGGAGTGAGGAAAACAAAAATAAGGAGTTTGACATTGAAGGTAAGAAGAAAGATTATGTGTTGTGGAGGACATAAGGCAAAAGGAGTGTTACTTTTTAAATATTTAAGATGAGCATGTTTAGTAGGAAGGATTATAATCATATGTACTGATAGCCTATTGTGTGTTAGACACTGTACCATATGTTAATTCCATATGGTAATGTTATATGTTAATTCCACATGTTAATATTTTTAGTCTTCATAACATCTGCATGGGGGTAGATGTTATTATCCCCACTTACGTGTGAAGAAATTGAGACCTAGGAAAGATTGAGAGTAACTTTCTAAAGATCATAAACCTGAGAATCGGCAAATTCAAATCCAGGTCATTTGTTTTTGATGGTTTTATAACTTCGTCAATCAGTGGTCAGTTCTCATCCACACTGACTGAATGTAGATTTTTGGAAGTGGTGACAGATACATAGGTGACCAATGTATAGAGCTTGTTTGGTGAATCTTCATCCTCATTACATTTTCTGGACAGTCACACATGGATACAGTATGGGACATTCCTTATTCCTTCAGCCCAGACAGCTTTGCTGAGCCTGGCGTCAATGAGCATATCTGGAATTCCCATCTCCTTCGTGGCAAATTTCCGAATCGCTATGAGTGCCCAAGGGGTGTGCTTCTCGAAACCCACTCCATGGATGTGCTTGTGAATGGAGATGGTGTATTCTCTGGTCACTACCTTATTGTTGGCAGAACGGCCCTTGTCCTTCTCACCACGCTTCTTTCACAGCCATTCGCAGGGCCTGGGTTAGAAAAGAAGAGCATAAGGTATTCCAAATCCAGATCATTTTACTCTAATGCCCTACCCTTCACTGTACTTTCCTCCCTAAGGTTCCAGTAGAGAGGAGCAGATTGAAGAAAAGGGAATGATTTATTAAGTAAAGACCATCTAATACCTTAGAGAATGTATATAGCATAACCTTAGTGAGTGGCAGTTGGTTCCATCTGGACCACGCTCCAGCAGTCCAAACGTGGAATTAGAATTGCCTCTCTTTTGTGCTCCTCATATAGCCTTCAGTTACCCTTCATTTCTTTATGTAGTTGACCCTTGAACAACACAGATTTGAACTGTGCGGGTCCACTATATGTGAACTTTTCTCAGTAGTAAATACTACAGCACTATACGGTCCGCAGTTGGTTGAATTCACGGATGCCAAACCACAGATGCCAAACGGCGGTTACTGAGAGCCAACTATAAGCTATACTCAGATTGTCGACTGCACGGAGGATCAGCACCGCTAACCCCCATGATGTTCAAGGGTCAGCTGTGTATTAAGCAAGGTGATAACCTACATTCCCTTTAATTGAAGTGTGTTTTTTCCCTTTAACTATACCCTTGGTTAATTACATGTAAGGTATATGTAATTTGGGTATTTTGCCTGGAATACTGATGTTGGACAAGCAGGAGAGGGGGGTGGGGAGCGCTTGACCAGAGCTCATGGTGCCAGATGTGGAGGAAAGCCTGGATCCACTGGAAATGTTTTGGAGTTCTGGGCAAGTGTCCTATATTGTGAGGTACTGAGAATTCACAAGAGGCAAGTAAGATGTAGCCTCCAAGGCCACACTAAGGAGGACAAAGGTCGCTCTGATTGGCTTTCCTAATAAACTACCCAGCTGACATGGGATATGTTATAATGCGGGGTGGGGCTGTGTGTGTGCAGAAGTTGGAGAGGCTTGTTAAGTAAAGCACTGGGAGATGAGATGGGCTTGCATAGCCTTGTTCATAATGCACCCTTTTGAACCAGGAGACAGCCTATAGCAGACACTGGTTGATTCCCCCTCCACCCTTTTCAACCTAGGTGATAAATCTAAGCTAATCATGGTACTCCCATCCCACTTGCTACTAGTTTGTTTGTTTGTAACAGCTTTGAAATGTCATTGACATAAAAATTATATTTTTATATATATTTAGGGTGAACAACTTGATACACATATACATTGTGAAATGACCACCACAATCAAGTGAATTAACATATCCATCACCTCTACATAGTGACGTGTGTGTGTGTGTGTGTGTGTTGAGAAGATTTAATTTAAGATCTATCCTCTTAGCAAATTTCAAGTACAGGCATACCTCAGAGATATTTCGGGTTCAGTTCCAGACCACCACAATAAAGCTAGTATCACATTAAAGCGAGGCACATGAAGTTTTTGGTTTCCCAGTGCATATGAAAGTTATATTTACACTATATTGTAATCTATTAAATGTGCAAAAACATTATGTCTAAAAAAATAATATGCATACCTTAATTTAAAATACTTTTTTGCTAAAAAATGCTAACCATCGTCTGAGCCTTCAGCAAGTCATAATCTTTTTGCTGGTGGAGTTTGAAATATTGCAGAAATTATAAAAATGTGACACAGAGACACAAAGTGAGCAAATGCTGTTGGAAAAATGGCCCCAATAGACTTGCTTGACACAGGGTTGCCACAAACCTCCAATTTGTAAAAGAACGCAGTATCTGTGAAATGCAGTAAAAATGAGGTAGGCCTGTGTATAATAATAAGTATGTTAACTATTGTTACCATGCTGTACCTTAGATCTCCAGAACTTATTCATCTTACATAATTGAAACTTTGTACCCTTAGAGCAATATCCCTCTACTACTAGTTATTACTAGACATGGACAGAACTCAGTCAGTCTCAGCTAATAAAACATGAGACAAGAAAGCATAGAGCCCTCATGCGTACTTGCAGCATCTTAGAACCATGGGAAGCTTTATGCTGAAGCCAATGCTAAGGACAGCGGAGGAGAGAAAAGAAGAACCTGGTCCTTGATGACATTTTTATTGACAGTCATCTCTGGTTTAGTGCCTGCCCTACCTCTGAATATCCTACGTAAGACAATAAATTTTCTTACTGTTTAAGCCAGTTTGTTTCTGATTTTCTATTACTTTGCAGCTGAGAGCATCCTACTGTATGTATCTGCCACAGCATAGCAAGCATAATGACACCAATAACATCCTCTAAGACTGTAAGCCTAACTGGACTCCTTAGGGTACCGTCAGGTCCCCAAGGGTCAGGCTACTCAAAGCCAAGGAAGAGGAATTGGCGGATCCTTGTGCCAGTTACAGGTGCAGGTATGTGAAAAGTAGAAATATGAAACTGTCTAGAATGGTTATCTCTGGGTTGTGCAAGTGAGGAGGGGAGGTAGGTAAGAAAAGCTTTACTTTTCAATGTATGCATTTTAATTTTTTTATCATAGGCATGTGTCACTTTTATAACTAAAAGCTTTTTATTGTGCTAAAATATACAATTTACCATTTAACCATTTTTAAGCACACAGTTCAGTAACACTTAGCACATTCATATTGTGAAATCATCACCACCGTCCACCTCAAGAACTTTTTCCATTTTCTCAAACCAAAACTTTTTCCATTTTCTCAAACCAAAGCATTAAACTATTGTTTAATGTACCCATTAAACAGTAACTCCCCATTTCCCTCTACCCTCAGTCCTTGGCAACCACTGTTCTACTTTCTGTCTATGAATTTGACTACTCTAGTTACCACAAGTAAGTGGAATCCTCCAGTATTTATCCTTTTGTGACTGGATTATTTTACTCAGCATAATGTCTTCAATGTTCATCTATGCCCTAGCATGTTTCAATACCTCATCCCTTCTTATGGCTAAATAATATTCCATTGTGTATATATATCTCACTTTGTTTATCCATTCATCCATTGATGGACAGTTAGATTGCTTCCACCTTTTGGCTATTGAGAATAATGTTGCTGTGAACATGTGTGTACAGATAACTGTTCAATACTAAAAACTTTTAAATTAAGCCTCTAATGGGGCGGGATGAAATCTGGGGGAAAAATTAATGAAAATGTTAACTATGGTTGTGTATGGGCGATGAGGTTATTTCATTTTTGTTCATTATAAAGTCATAGACTTTAACAATCATATATTAATTTAAAGGAAGAAATGTACTTTTTTTAAAAAGAAAGAAACTTAAAAAGAAAGTCAGGATAAACAACAAGGTGCTACTGTATAGCACAGTGAACTATATCTAATCTGGGATAAACCATAATGGAAAAGAACATTAAAAAAAGAATGTATACATGTGTACAACAGAGTCACTTTGCTATACAGCAGAGACTGGCACAACATTATAAATCAACTATACTTCAATTTTAAAAAAGACTAAAAAAAAAAGTTAAAGTAAAACTGACCTTAGGAACAGAAAAGTTTACACAAGGAAGGGAGGAAATAAAGCAATATTCACGAATTGCCTATTGTACGTGAGGCATTTTAGCAGGCCTTAGTACACTTTTTGGTGTGCTGGAAGCTTCTGATGAGGATCAATACTAATAAGTAAATAAATAGGTCATTAAGTTCAGAAAAGAAATATTGTCTGAGACAGAAATGCTGATCTTCATAGAACCTTAACCAGTTAGTACACTCACAAACTTGCTTACTCTTATGCCCAGTTGGATAAATTAAGTAGAAACAATTGCAAATCATCACCTATAGCCTCCAAAAGACCTTGCTTTTTTAGCATTGATTATGTGTTGGGTTGGCCAAAAAGTTCGTTCAGGTTTTTCCATAACATCTTCCGAACGAACTTTTTGGCCAACCCAATAGTTCCTATTGTTGCATAACTGTATCAAAAAAAAGTTTAATAGTTGGTTAACTTTCCTGAGCTCCTTCCCCACCTTTTGAACACTTTAGCTTGCCCCCTCTTCTACTCTGTAACAAGACTTTTGGTGTTTCTTGCCCCCAGGTGTCTAAATGTATCTTCGCCTCAAAGAAAAATTATTCTGAATGTCTTTCCATGAAAAGGATTACTTGAAAACAATCATCCTGTTAAGATGATACATTTCACAGTTCCTTGTCTACCACTGGATAGTGTGTTAGGAAGAAAATCTCTTTCCCATCATAACAGGCACCAAATTCAGTTTCATCCTGTTGGCATCTGAAGAACTGAGCCAAAGGTGGGGCAGAATACTTAAATCAGCAGACAACATCGTCCTCCTACAGCCACCTTCCCTTAGCTCACATCCCACCGATGAAAGAAAATAAGAGGAAAAATATTAAAAATCCTATGTACGAAATGGATTTAAAAGAATACTTTTGAGAAACTGGTCTCAAAACAAACTTGCAAAACTGAGATCTTTTGCCACCTGTTAAGGCAGGGGTTTGAATACTAATGTAACTGGCTACTCCTTCATAGGCTAGTTGAGGTCTCCTAGGTGGTTCTGACTATGGGGGACTTATTTCTTCCTTGTCTACTTTTTCTTCTCACCTCCTCATCTGAATCCAGATGAAGAAAAGAAAGTGATGCAAAACGACTTTCCATACTCATTCTGCAGGCACTAGGTGCCTTCCAGATGGCCACCTGAAGATCTTAGGAATATATTGTCTATTCAGATGCACAAAATAAAAACCAGCCAAATATGCATTGGGTGGTTATAGTGTTCCAGGAACCATTCTGTGCTGGGGATACATTGGTTTAAAAAGAAATCCCCGCCCTCATGGAGCTTACATTTTAGTGAGAAGAAAGAAGCAATAAATAAGTAAAATATACAATATGTCAAGTGGTAAAGAAAAAAGAAAGTGTTAGAGGAAAAAAACAGGGTGGAATAGGGAGTTCTATGACTGGGGGAGATTTGCAATTTTAAATAGAGGGATAAAGGAAGGTCATAGAGAAAATAACATTTGAACATTTGAGCAAAGACCAGAATGAGAAGGAACAAATCCTATGGATACGTGAGGGAAGAGCTTTCCAAGCAGAGGAATATTTATTGCAAAGTCCCTGAGATGGGAACATGCCAAGAATGTTTAAGAAACAACAAGAAGGTCAGTGTCATTGGGGCAGAGTGAAGACATTGACACAAACCTGGCTCCCTTTCACCCCTTCTCAGCTGAGTCTGAATGTTCCATCAGAAAATTTTCTCCTTTAGGAATCAAAACTCTCTGTAGATTAAAAAGCCTCTAAATCGCTGAAGAGGAAGCCTTCAAGTCCATGTCAAGGGATGACGAAGCTCTACTGAAATGGGCAACAAAATAAAACACATATTAGGCTTAGTTTATACATCCAAGGAGAAAACATTTAAATGGATCAAAATCACTGTTGAACTAAGGGGAAAGAACAGGAGCAGGAGTTGACATACACTGAAATCCACAAACCAGGCACCACTGAACTTGTGAACATGGGTTTTAAGGACATCAAATAAGACAGCCCGCAAAGCTAATGTTAGCTCCCATTTTATTGATGAGAAAATTTAGACTGAGAGCATTTAAATAATAGCTGATAAGTTGAATTGAGATTTGAACTCAAGTCTGACTAAAGTTATTGATTTTCCTCCTGTAACAAGCTGCCTTGAAGACCTCAAGAGGTCCTTGAGTCCATAGCATTCACAACAGGAGAACATTGCCCTGTGAGAAGAGTCATGAAACACTACTAATTAATTATTTCAGATGAATGAAGCCTTATCTGGTCTCATCTGATACCCTAACCCTGCCATTATGGGAGTCCAGAGAGATTAAGTGATTTTCCAAGGCCAAATGATTATTATGTGGCAGAGCTGGGAGGCCTCACTGAGCAGTGCACAGGGCACTGAGACTGAAGGGAGAAGAGTTTCCAGCCTGATTCTCACTAAGTGTGTGCTCTGGGAAATCCGGAAACTTCTCTGGACTTCAGTTTCTTTGTCTGCAAAGCAGACGATCTCAGGTGATGCTTAAAGGAGAATTCAGACGATAAACACACCACATAATTTCCAGGAGATTCATTTTTCACCTCTATAATATAACTATTTCTGTAGTCATGATTCTAAAGCAAGAGACAGACGGACACAGAGAGGGAGAGAGAGAGACAGAGGTCAGAGGTCGCTAACCTGCCCCACCCCCTCCACCACCGCTATTAGGCCAGACTGGGCCCACCCACAGTAAGCAATCCTGGGCAGCCAATGCCAAGACCTTTCTCTGAGTTCCACCTTGGTTCTCCCTGGCAGCCTTGGTGTGAGAGGCTGTATTCGTCAGCTACTGCCACAGAAATGATGCATCACACATTACCTCAAAACTCATGGATCTGCAGTTCAGCTCTATTCTTGTGTCCAAAGCAAATCACATGGCCAAGTCCGATATCAAGGTTGGTGTGTGTGTGTGGCGAGGGGGGGGGGCGGGGGGGGTGATGGGGAGGGGAGAGTATACGGTTCTGATTCAGGGAAGAAAACAAAAGTTTTACCAGTTCAAGTCTTCCCGTGCTTCAACGCATGTCTGTGGTTTATCCCTAGCTATGTAGTTGAGACAATGTGACTATAGCCCCAGTGAAAAGATATTGACTATCATTTAATCTGCATATTTAGGGACTTCCTGAGATTTCAAGTTGTTGCAGTTCTAAAGGATCCCTGACTCATCCAAAGGCAGAGAAAACAAGACCTCAGCCTTGCACCTGAAAGTAAGAAAGAACGAGCTCCAGGTAACTAATTGCTCTGGGAAAACCCAAGGCACTGATTTGCAGCTGACACAGGTGAGAACCTTGGGTGTGAATAAATTCCAGTGAGCTCTTACTTGTTAGTTCTTGACAAGAAAGAAACTGAGCTAAAACAGCAATGATGAATCCCACCTGTTAAGCTTCTGTTTTCTCCCCTGAGTAACTGGCCAAGGATTAGGCCAGATAGGGAAGGAATCTTATCAGGAATAGAAATTTATCAGTTTCTCCACAACTATGTCAGAACCTTCCAGAACCTCTCATACACAGCAGTCCTAGGCACCTACATCTGAAAACAAGGGCTAAATACCTGTTATTCTAAATAGTTCAAGAGCTTTTACACTGAAAAAAAAAATAGATAAAATACAGTGGACCCTTGTACAACAAAGATTTGAACTGTGAGGGTCCACTTAGATGCGGATTTTTTTCCATAGTAAGTACTACAGTACTACATGATTTCAGGTTGGTTGAAAGTGTGGATGCAGAATCTAGGATACCAAGGAACCGTGGATGTTGAGGAACTCTGTACATGGAGGGCCGCCTCTAAGTTATACGTGGATTTTCTACCGTGTGAGGGCTGGCTCCCCTAACCCCCGGAGGTTGTTCAAGGCTCAACTGTATCGCTATTCCATATTCTGTTTCACTAAAAAGCATCTCATTTGGGAAATCATCTTTCTTCATCCCACTCTTTTGGGAAAGGACTGATTTTGCCTTAGTTTTTGTTGAGAGAACTGAAAACATAGATACATCTTAGAAGCTGTCAGAATTGCAATCCAGATCTGTTATTTCCCTGGTGTCCAGTTTCGCAGTGAGACACCTTGCCTAATACCAGAGTTCCCGTCCTGAGGCTACCTTTAAAGAGCAGCCCTGTGGGAAAGAGTTGGATACTCTGCATCCCCTCCTCTTTCACCAAAGGGACAGAGGTTCTGAGTGTTTCCAGCCACTTCCGGCAGCATCTCTCGGCATTTAAAAAAAAAAAGGCCCTGCTTTGTGAAATATGGCAGAGTATGAGTGTGAACTGGAAAGGGCCTGCCAGCAGTTTTCCTTCAAGAACTGCTCCCTTGTGGAACCCGTTGTTCCCTCAGAAATTGTAATCTATCGCCACCTGGCGGTCCCTCCGTCGTCGTGTTTGAAATAGCGAGAATTGGGCGTCTTAAGATGTGCCCAAATACAAATTACTCTGTCCTCTTTGATTAATTTCTTTAATATTAGAATATTTTCAATTTCTGAATAGCAAGGGGGAAGGGACCATATGACGATTATCTGAGGAACTCAGCGCTGTTCTTTAGAAGAAAAGGTTGCAATTTCCGGAGTCCTCTCTGGCGGCGTTCTGGCTGGAATTCTCCCTCTCTCGCCACACTTTTAACCCTTTCCCGGAGTGAGTGTGACGTGGTCTGTGGCGGGTAGGGGTGTCGATTTAGCTATGGTTCCCAAAGAAAGTCCAGAATGATTTGGGGAACTATCTTTAAAGTACACAAACACACCGAATAGACCTTCGCTCCCACTTACGAAAAGCCGAGTGTACGGTTAACGCTGCCCACAGCCCTCGTCTCGGGAGACAGACGTTTAAAAGGTGAGCACTGCCATTTTTTCCCCCTCTTTTTCGGTCGTAAACTAGATGCTTAAAATAGACCTTAACGAGCAGGCTGAAATGAATCAACACTGTGGCTCTAAATTACCTTTCCTGAAGGCTAAAAATACTAAATGCGTTAAAAAAAAAAAAGATTGACGTTTCATATTTACTCACCTTGACGCGGACCATATTTTACGCATAAAAAATCTTCCCCGCAGCCCATTTGGGTGCCCCTTCCACTCCTTACTCCACCCACTCGCTTTTTTTCCTTTGACGAAAGGCTCAGCTCCAAATCCAAATCCACTTGGAATATCTTTAAACCTCCCGGGGAAAGGGCATTGTGGGCGGAGGGTCGTATTCCCAAGTCCCAGCCATCCTTGACCTAAAGGAAGGTTGTCCTCGGAAGACATAATCGAGTAGCCCGGGCTGCAGGCTGGCAAAACCTCCACGCCCGGCAGAGTGAGACCAGAGGGGTCGCCCTCGCCCCCCCCCCGCCCCCACTTCTTCTGCCTCTGGGCGTCTTGTTCCCATTTCTTCAAAGCGCTAAACCTTAGATCAAATGCAAACGAAACAGCTGGGCGGATACCACTCCCTTCCGGGCCACCCCTCACCACCGGCAAGAGTCCCTAGAGAGGATATCTTTTTTCCACCCCCATTATCCAAAGCATCTTCCCCCGGGAGTCATAAAAGATAAAAAGAAGAGTGAAAAAATACAGACAAAAATATAGATCCCCAAATATTCTGAAGAGCCAAAAGACAACCACAACGACCTTCCTTGCAAATTCTTACCGGAGAGGCAAGAATGGGGCGACCTACTCCACCACCACCGCGCCCCAACAAGGGAAACAAAACCCAGCAGTTACTGCGGGGAGGCGGATGGGGAGAGCGGGGCGGGTTTCCTAAATGCTGGAGACCTAAGCCGGCTAACCGGAGGCTTAAGCGGCCAAACCGTGGGCTCTGTCCTTGGTGCTGAAAGAGCCGTGCCCTACGTCCGAACTCGCTGTGCTGAAACTGTGGAATTCCAGGCCCTCGGTTCCTTACCATCTCCGCTGAGCCCAAGAGTCTGGGTTGGAATGAGAGATAATTGGAAACTAAATCAAAGCCATGAAGTCCCCAACTCTGTTACTCTTCCCGCCTAACTGGAATGTTCACGAGTGCAGGGATAATATAAGTTGCTGGACAGTGTAAGCTCCATGAGAACAGCGCCTGGCACAAAGTAGGTGATTAATAAACATCCGTTTAATTAATTACTCATATTTAATTAAACATTTTAAAATTCAGGACGAGCAAGAGCCTTCATTCCTCCCTTCCCCCTACATAAAGGAGAAAGGGAGGGATGTCCTCGCAGCTGGACGGACTCAGCTTTAATTTGAGACACAATCTTGTAGGAGATTTCTTTCTCCGGCGAGATTATTTTATTGGCTAAAACATTAGGGGTGAGCGTTTTGGACACCGGGGTCAGAAGAGGGAGTGGGTGGAAATTTCTCAGTCTGATGCCACAGGTGAAGGTAAACGAATCTTCCTTTCTGGGGAATCTGGGATCTTAGGAGAAGGCGGAGGAGACTGAAGGTGAGCGGGCGTCTTCCTGGTACGGCACACCCTGAGAGGAGCCGGGATTTGTTGCCTCCTCCCGCCAGCCTCCTTGCCCCAGGGCGTCTTGAATGATCGAGCACTAGCACCGGGCTCCCTGATTGGTGCAACCATTTCTTTTAGGGAGGCTCGAGGAAGGGGCGTGGGTGGAATTCCGAGCCTAGTCTCGTAGTAAACCGCGCATTCCAAGCGTGGCAGAGAAGCTGCGCGATGCGCGGTTTGAAGGGTTGTTTCCTGCGCGGAGTGGGCACGCCCACCCTGCCCAGTCCTGAGCTCTGGCACCCGCAGCTGCGGTTATCCACGCCCGCCGTTCGGGATGCTTTCCCGTCCTTAAAAAGTGCCCGAGTTCTTACTGTAAGATGGAAGAGAGGGCAACAGTATTTCCTTTAGTATCAAGGGCAACGCGGTTATTTCAAACCTCACAACGAGATCCCTCTTACTAATCGAACTCCATCTTCTCAGGGTGGAATCTTCGATCTCCCTTACGGAATATTCAGTGCTTTGTAAGATATTCGGCATTCCCACTGTGTCATGGTGAAAGGCAATAAGACATTCAGAGAGAAGGGACGGGACTCCGGTGGGCCAGCAAGGCCGCAGACGTGTCCATATATAACCCCTGCCTGCTGCACCGCAACAGGGAAAGGAAAAAAAAAAAAAAATCACTGTGAAAACGAGTAAAGGAATCACTGGTTACACGGTGTCACCCAGACCCAAAGATCAACTTTGTTTTGCCCTCAAGAAAAAGAAACTGAGGTAGAGGAAAGAGGAGAACATAAATTAGAGACGAGGGTGCCTGAGGGATGGCTTGAAAAGGCCAGAGAATAAACAGCCCCGCCAGCCCCTCTAGTTGTTGGCTCTGGCGCACGAGGAAAGACCCGGCCAGCATAGGGCCTCTCGGTCTCTGGCCGCCTAGCGCCATCTGGTGGAAATTTTTCCGTGAACGTCGTTTTACCGTGAGGGGCTTTTCCGAACGAGGCAGTTCGTTAAATACGTTTAAATATTGCAAAAGGAGAATCCTTAAAAAGCATGAAATCGAAGGGGGAGTGGAGGGGAGTAGGCCTAGGCAGAGAGGGCCGGTCCGCTCCCCCCACCCCACCCCCAGGACACCTCTATGCTCGGGCTCCCCTTGTGTGTGGAGCGGCACTCGTGCGTGTTATTAACCTTCAGATATGATCAATCAGGAGGACTCCTTTCCCCATCACCAAGGGAACCAAAGCTAGGAGGGAGCGCACAGTGGATTGGAAATCGGACCCTTTTCTCTGCGGAGGCAGTGGGTAGCTGTGCTCAGATGAAGTACTTGGGGAGGCTCCGAGCTGGACGAGGAAACTGAAGTGAAAAGGAGATGGAGTCCTCTAGGGTCTGAGTGTTCCCCCGTCGTCTCTGCCTCCTTTGCTTTCACGACAATCCTGGCTCAGTAGAGAGCCAGCAAGGACACGACCCATAACGCGGTTTCGCTCAAGGAGGCATCTTGGGGTCGTAGAGCTGGAGGAACCGCGGCGAAAGCAATTGAGGCAAAGCCACTGCTCTTGTCTTCTCGAAGATATGGTAGTGGGGGAGAAGAAAGGGAGGGAGAAGCGCTCAGCGAGGCAGAATTCTTCATAGAAATTCTCTCTTGCCTCGCCTTACCCGACACTCTGCCTATTTCAAAAAATAGAGCGTGTTGAGTACGGTCTGGATTACTCATAGGGCTCTTTCTTTTTCTTTCTTGCTTGCTTGCTTTCTTTCTCTTCCTTTTTTTTTTTTTTTTTTTCCGGGCGCAAACCCGTGATCTGGATTTGTAATCGCCCTATAAAGCTCCAGAGGCGGTCAGGCACCTGCAAGGAGCCCCACCGCTCTGCCGAGCTGCCCCCGCAAGCAGCGGCCTCGTGATTCCCCTGCTGAGCCGGTCCCCGCCTCCCCACTCCGCCTCCGCCTCCCCCGAAGCCAAGAAGCCGCCTCTTCGGATTGCTCTCTTCTCTTCCTGGAGCTCCCGTGCGGGAAGGTGCTAGCGAAAGAGAGGCGGCAGCTGGAGGTGACGCCGGGCAGATTACGCCTGTGGCAGAGCCGGGCCGAGCGGGGCGGATTGCTGGGCGCTACGCAGAAGAGCGACCGGAGCGCCCGGCTTGCTGTCTCCCAACCTAGGTGGGTAAGCGCGCGGCCGCCCGTACCTTCCCAGTGCCCAGCCGCGACTGTTAGCTGGGTCCTCTTCACCCGCGGTTTCTTGACCAATCCCCACCCCAGTGTCTGCCATCTACCTTCCCGAGCCGAGTGCGTCCCGCCCGCCCCAGTCCTGGCTCTCCGTTCCTGCGCGGCGCAGAGACCTCAGCCTTCGCAATCATCGTATCGCCATCAGCGAGATTCATGCCCCGGGGACGCACAGAGGCTGAGGCTCGCGCAGAAGTGGAGCGAGAGCGATTTTCCCCTCCGCTCCCCGGCTGCGCGCGCTGGTCTTGGGCTCCTGGCCAGCAGCAGCCGAAGGCGCGACTCAGAGCGGTAACCTGTTACTTCCCCAGAAGACCCGGCCTCCCCACTGCCTGCTCTGCTGTGCGAGAGCGCGCGCGGAGCTAGATGCGGAGTCCTATGCAGGGTGTGGAGGACGTGGCCGGCGGGCGCTACTCTGCAGGCTCTTAGATGTACCCAGATTCGCCCGCACTCTCTGTCCCCTGGCCTTCGGAAACCATCGCACCAGCGCCGAGCGCGGAGCAGGGGCGCCGCGCACCTATCCTTGTCTGCCGCCTCCCGCGCGCTGGGCGCAAGTTCGTTTCCCCGGTGACATTCCCCTTTCTTGCCTCTCTCACCCTCTCCGGGTCTGTACAGCGAGAAATCCGGGTACCTCAGAGAGTTGTATGGAGAGGAAATACAGAAACAAGAATAGAACCCCGTTCTTGCCTTCGAGATGACTCAAAGCGGGTGGGGCAAGAGGGAGACAAGCGAGGTTCCGACTCGCTGCTTTCTGGCTGTCTGGAGTACAAGGCGACTGTATTTCTTCCCCAGCCAAGTCCGAGGGAGAACGTAAAGACACGGACCCTTTTTTCCCTCTCACCTTGTCTCACCAAAGTCCCCGGTCCCCGGAGCAGTTGGCCTCCTTCTTTCCAGGGAATCAGCCAGACACAACAAGGGGAACCAGACACCGAACCAGACGTGCCCGCCCCGTGCGCCCTCCTCCCCCCCCCACACCCGCCTGCCCGCCCGCCCGCCCGCCCGCCGGCTGCTGAGAGCCCAATAGTGCCTGTCGCGGCTAGGCTGGAAAACCGCGCACTGAGCCTCCCTAGCCCTCCTAGCCCAGTACCCCGCACCCGCGCGACCTGCCCTGGTCTTGTGCTCCTCTAGTCTCAGCGCTGGGCTCCAGGTCGCCCCGCCGCGCCGCCAGACTGGAGAGCCGCCCCGGGCTACGCTGCGGGCGCCCGACTCCCCAGCTCGCGCGCACGTCTCTTCCTCCCCCCGTCCCCAGCCCGGCGCACCCCGACCCAGCCCGCTGGCTGCCGTTCCTCTAGCCTCTCTCTCCCGAGCCCGGACTTCAACGGGAGCGTCCGCGCCCCCGACCGCTCAATCGCCTCCCGCGCGCCGGACCCCTGAATCCCTCCCCGTACAGCTCTCGCTTCTCTTTGCAGCCTGTTCCTAAGCCCGGCCGGCCGAGGACCCCGGACAGCAGAGGACAGGGGACAACCGAGCAGATGGCGTCTTCGACCCCTTCTTCGTCCGCAACCTCCTCGAACGCGGGAGCGGACCCCAATACTACCAACCTGCGCCCCACAAGTAGGTCCTGCTCCAGTTTCCTATCAAATGGACTGCGGGGAAGATGGGGGCGCTGGGACGTGAGGAGGCTGCGCTGGCGGAAAGGGAAGGGGGAGCGCGGAGATGATGGAGGCTAGAAAGAAATGGGGCCCTGACCCAGGTCCCGACCAAAGGTCGTTCGACTGCCAGGGATGCTAGGCGATTCCAGGGCGCTAAGGGAGTGGGAACCACGCAGGGTCGGAGCGGCGGCGATCCTTGGAGGCTTCGCTGCGGGGGAAGGACTCGCGGCGAGAGTGTTGTTTTTGTTGTGTTGTGTGTGGTTTCTTTGCTGGGTGGGACGACGGGGGTCAGCGCAAGGGGCGGTGTGAGGAGCTGGGAGCCTCAGCGGGAGTAGAGAGTTTTCTGTCTTCGGCTTTCGTTGAGCCGAGATCCGACCCCCCCCCCCCCCCCTTTACTCCTGCGTTGTGCTCGAAGTCTATAATCAGCGGAAATTTCGACGTTAATTGCAGCTTTTAGAAAACTCGGGGTCCCTAATTGCTCCAAATTTGCGTCGAGCTATTGACGAGTGAGGAAGAAGCCAGGGGCGAGAAGGGAGCATAAAATGGTTTGAGATTAAGCCTCGACATTTTAGACAATTAATTACATTTCAGAGACAAAAAAAAAAAAAAAAAAGCGGGCAGCATCCTGAGTGGCAAGAAGTGGGGAACCAGGAGGAGTCCAGAAGGTTTGCCAGGGCGGGAGGAGAGAGCAGCTCTCTCTTTTCTCCCGGGCAGGAGACCTGTCAGCAATGAAGACCTCTCTAAGAGAGAGGAAGAAAAGGGGAACCAGATAAAAGCGGGTGGGGAGATGTATGCTTCCCCACCCCTAGCTCCGTGCGACTCCTCAACCCATTTCCAGAATCTGTCTTTAATTCGGATTGATTTCCAACATCTTTGTAGAGGCGTGGAGATGAGGGAATTGTTTTCCTTTTTCCACTTTGGATTGAAATGCGCTCCCTCCAAATCCATGAGCTCCAGATAGTAACGGCCCCAGAATTTCTATATAAAAGGGCTTAGGGATGGCATTGTGGTTAGAAGGAGGGTTCATTGCTTCGCTTTTATAGCACTTTCTATAAGCTTGAGAAAACATCAACTGTTCCCATCAACGAAGGCTGGCGCGGGGCAGGGGGGTAAGCCCTCTATCCAACCCCTAGGTGCTGCCCTTGGCTTCCCGGCTGGAGGCCTTCTCTTAAATTCTTAGGCAACGTTCCAGTTCCCTTTGCAGCTCCCTCTCCCCGCCCCCGAGGCAAGCTACAATTACCCACATAACAAAGAGGGGCTCAGGAGAGCCGCCAGCCTTGGTGGCGCGAGAGCCGGGCACTGGCTACCAGAGCTGGTCGGAACAGGCCAAGAGAAATGGGAGGCCTGCGCGCCTTTGTCTGTTGCTCTGGCCCTGATGGATTTCTTTTCCAGTTCTCTCCACATTTCCTGCCCCTTTCTTTGCTGTCTGGCAGGGGTGGGCGGCCGTTGTGTTCACCCACCCTCGAGTCCTGCACCCCTACTGCGCCCCTACTTCCCAGAGGCAACCAGCAGCGGAGCCCATGTGCCCAACCGCGGGTCCCAGACCGAGCAGAGGAGCTGACCCGAGTTCGCTCATGGCCGGGCGCGCCCGGAATTCGCCAGGGCGGAGGGAAGATAGCCGAGAACTGGGCCCAGGAAGAGCCTGCAGCACCTGTCCTGAGAACGCCGCCGCCGGCCCCGACAGCCCAGCCGCCGTGAGCATTCTAGGCTGTGTGTGCACGCCTGGCTCTCTACCCATCCTTGCCCTCCCTTGCAGACACATCCTCGCCCGCCCAGCTGGCTCTGCTTCTCTGCCCCTCCAGGGTCTCCTGGGAGGTGGCGTTGCTCAATTCGCACAACCTTACTCGACCTCTTGCTCCAGCGACGCCTCCTCCTTGTTCTCAGCCACTCGGTCTTCCTTACTCTGGCTACGGCAAAGGATCTCTCTCACTTCCTCTTCCCATCTCTCTTTCACTGCAATCCCCAACTCTAAAAGGCAGTGCAATGGGTCTGAACTCCAACGTCACAGCTGAGTGACCTTGGAAAACTCTCCTAGCCTCTCTGAGCTTCAGTGTTCTTATTTGTAAAAGTGAGTCTTAGATTAACACTCCTCTTGCTTCATAGGGTTATGAGGATTAGGTGAGATGGCGTTTAAAATGAAAGCACTCTATCGGATGAAAATAGCTCTTTACCTGCCAGGCATTTTTGTTAGGGTTTAGCTTTCGCACCGATTTACTACTGTCTGTTGCAGGAACTCCATCTGTGACACGCTCTCATTGACGTCGGGCTAGTTCTTCTCCCCGCTGGGGCTCTGTTGTGCCTCGGGTTTAATGGATGTCACTCTCCTTATCGCAGCAAACACTCGCGCCCGGCTGAAGGCACCGGCCCGGATGGGGTGGGGGATGGGAGTGATTGGAGGCGCCTTGCTATGAGGAATCCGAGGGGAATTCCAGGCTAGGCCCACTACACCGGCTCGCATGCAGGCTCTGCAGGCACCCCCGTGCTTCTGGCTGGAAGTTGAACCCCGAGGGCAGGATAGACACTGAGGAGTCTGAGAACACGGCAGCGCCTGAATCCGCGATTCAGACCTAGAGAAAAAGTGTCTGATTCCCTTCGCCTTCGCCTGCTCCAGATCCGAGACGTCCGAGGGAAGGGTTAATGAGGGGCAGGTTGGGAAGAGGGGGCAGGGGATGAGGACCCGAGGCGCACTATTGTCTTGCCGACTCCCCGGTCCCACTGAAGAGCAGCCATGCGAGCCCGATCATCTAGTCAAATACTATTTTTCACCCAATTAATTCCTGAACTCTTCCGCGACCCCATTTCATGCCAGTTTATTTTAAGCTGCCACTCGGCTGGAGACCCGCCAAGAAACTATGAGACGTGTTGGTCCCAGATGTCTCTGTGTTCCCTTTCCCAGCCGCTGTGGTTGCCCTTCGAGTCTGCGGGGCGGAGACCAAGGGACTGGGCCTGCGGGTGGGTGTTGGGCAACTCGAGGAGCCGGGCCTGGCCCTTTGCACCTGCGGTCAGCCCTGTCCCACTCCGACCCCGGCTTGGCGGCTACCCCATCGTAGTCGCTGGGAGGCCGGGCGGGGCGCTGGGTGCGTGGCCTCTCAGAGACACTGTTCTGTACCTGAGGTCGGAGCAGGAAGGGAGTGTGGTGGGGTCTCGGGGGGCACGAGTCTCCCCGTCGGCCCAAAGATCTGGCTCTTAGCTCCTTTCGGGAAAGAGCTTTTTAATGAGGCGCACTGGCGAAGACCTGCCCCTACCCTCCCCAGAAAACCTTTGCCCTCGACCGGGTGCCGGACTGTCCGAGCCTCACTGATCGCACGTCTCTTGGTTTCTAGCGTATGACACCTGGTGCGGCGTGGCCCATGGATGCACCAGAAAACTGGGGCTGAAGATCTGTGGTAAGTGAAAGGGCCGGCTGGGGCCCCAAAGGGCTGCGAGGCGAGCGGGCTTTGCGGGTTTGGGAGAGTGGGACGTACGCGGAAGGGAATCCTGGCTCTTGGGTCTGTTTTCTAGTGTCTACAGCCCCTACGCCCGGCAGAGACGCTCCTCTACTGGCCTTGACCTTCCTCTGCCCTCTCCTGACGTGCCCCCGAGGGACCTTTTCCGATGGGGGGTTCCTGGGCTACTTGAGACCTCGGGGCTCCCCTAGCTGGGCGCGAGCACAGCGCCCCCGCGCGACAGCCCCGCTCATCTTGCCCGGCGCTTTGGCTGTTCTGACCCCTGCGCTCGGCCTACGCGACGCGAAGGCGGCATAAAAAGGTCCGGGTTTACTGGAGAGCCAGGCCCAAGGCAAGACATCCGCCTTAGACGGTAGCTGGCGCGTCGTATTCCTTCCCTCTCCACCATCGCGCGTTGAAAGTGGCTTCCTCGGCTGTATATTTTTGCCCGAGATGTCAAAACGGATTCAGGTTTCGTTCTTTGAGGCCTTGGAGGCCAAGAGAAAGGATTGCCTGCAGCCCTCGGTGGCCTGCCTGGAGGAGGTGCGGGCGGTGCAAGCTAGAGGGTTTGCGGAGCTTGCCCTTGAAGGAGAGGAGGGAAGGGAAAGGGGGCAGAGGGGGCGTGGGGCCGCAAGACGGAAAGGGGGTATCGGGCACGATTTGCTAGAGAGGAAGGAAAATAGATCTGGGAGCTGGACGGGAGAAAGAACTGCTCTCCGGAGACGTAAGGATCTAAAATGAAAACGCCCAAGGGGTGTAATTTTTTTTTTTTTTAAGGAAAAAGGGAGATTTGTTCGAAGGGACACAGCTGAGTGGCTCTGGCTGAACAATGAGAACTTGCTTTCCTTGCTACATTTCACCGTCTAAAATTTCTAGCCTTATCGGGCCAGAAAATACGGACGTCCCGGGTCAGGGGGTGGAGAGGCGGGGTAAGATTAACGTGGGGCTTATTAAAAGGCCATCCGTCAGCTGCTGCGCGCTGGAGATAGTGGCGGCGCAGGCGTAGGCACGCCCGCCCAGCCCCCCGAGCGCCCGAGAGTGGGCCGGCGAGCCGGTGGTCTCCGGGCCTGATCTTCCCAGCTGTCCGGCATCCCGGGGCCCCAGGGAGGCGAGAGTTTGTGGCCGGAGCGAGAGGAGTTACTTAGCAGCTTTTGGGAGTCACCCTCCCTTCCCCGCCTTGCGGCGCGGCGCCCTCCCTGCGTTTCTGGGGCTCTGTCCCCTTGATCCCAGAAGCAGCTTTACGGTGAGCAAGGGTTGCTCGACTCCAGGACCTAGCCGTTTTGCAGGGAAAGCCCAGCCCTGCGGCGGGGAGGCCCCGGGGTTTGGCCCTCTCCCCAGCACGCGAGGCCCGCGGCGCGAGGCCTGGGCAGCGTCCCCGCGCGGGGGCAGCTGGCGGCAGCCGAGCTTTGTTCTATAAATAGCCCCATTCCCCCCGCCGCCATTCCCGGCTTAATGGCCCGTTTCGCGCCAGGTCCCTTCGGCGGCGGCGGCGCTCGGCTTGAGCAGCCGTCATTGTCATGCAGCCGGGCAAGCAGAACTGAGCGAGCCCTGGGCGCCCACACGGTCTTGGACAGGGTGGGGGAGGCTTGGGGTGAGCGCTGCTTTCCTCGCGGTCCTAGGCCTGCCTAGCCAGCGGCCTTCATCCATCCCCATCCCCGCTTCCCGGCCTCGGCCCTGGGCGGTGCCCCCTGCCGCCCCGACTGCAGACCCTCAGGGTCTGGGGAGAAGAGAAGGTCTAAACGCCGCTTTGGGGACACACCCGAAGTGACCCGAAAAGGTAAAGGGGCAGGAGCATCCCTGGGTCCCGGAATAGATGTCCAGGCACAGGGGTACAGGAATTGGGGAATAGAGGTTTGCATCAGCTTCCCCTGAGGGAGAGCTCTTGGGCGTTTGGGGGCTACCATCCTCAGGGAGTTTCTTCTCTGTTTTTACTCACCTCCCCAACATTAATTTCAGGAAAGTTGAAACCCCTGTGACAGGAGAGGGCTGGTAGTGTGTTGAGGGGCAATTGCCTTCTGCTAATACGCATGCTTTGGGGGCCACAGGTTAGGAGGATTTACAATAGGTTTGATTCTGAAAGGAAACAAAACAACGGGAGGATTTGTTTTCCATACTTTGCGCCAACTCTGGCTTTCCATTTTAGTCTAGTTACCGGAGGCAAAGTGCAGTCTTTGGTTTTGACTTGAATCCACAGACCCCTCCCCTCCTCCACACACAGATTCCCCCACTCCCTTCATCCCAGACCTTCACGGGCTTGAAAGGTGCCCTCTTGACCTGACACTCTCCAGGTTGGTTTGACCTTTCACCTTAAGAGAGTTGAGGGACTAATGGTGATCTTCTCACTTCCAGATCCATTGCCCTGGGGGACCCCTCCATTGCCCTTGCCAAGATTCCACCCCACCCCCTCTCCTACCCCCTCTCCTGGATCCCCGCCCCCCCACCCCCCAGGAAGACAAAGCTGCAAGGAAGGCCTCTGGTCTCACCAGTGGAACCCTTAGCTCCGGAGGCAGAATCCCGTGGGAAGGCAGTCAGCCAGAAGAAACCCAGGGTCTTGCCAGGAGGTAGAGAGCCGGGTGGCTACAGGCATGATAGCATGACCTAAATAGAAGGAGATGCAGGGAGCCCTAAGTTGTGGCTCTGGGCTCTGCTCACTTCCCAGTGTGTCCTTGGGCCTCCATCACTTCTGTATTCAGAGGTCCCAGACTGGCTGCCAGTTACAGTCCCTGAGCTGTTTTATTTAGCCCATGCAGTGCGTGTGTTTGTGTGTGTGTTTAATTTTGTGTCAGTCACCAACTTTTAAACATACATTTCAAATATTCTGTATTTATTATGGCTTCTCTTGAAATTAAAAAAAAAAAAAGTTTGAGGTAGGGGAGAGATCTAGCAGGGTACTTATAGCCCAGAAAAATCAGGAAAAGAGCCCCTTCCTCTAGGGAGATACAACTCCATGCTACAGCTTGGTAAGAGACAGCAAGGGGGTTGGGCTTCAGGCCTCACTTGCCCCCTTGGCCAGGTGCCCTTTTGCCAGGCTCAGTTTGAAACCCCACTTGGAAACAACCAGCTTGACCCAGGTGCTCTAGTTCCTCACACCTCCCCCCTCTCACGGGGCTGATTAGGGCTTTGAGTTTGGGGGCAGCTGTGAGGACCAGCAGCAGGATCGCCCTCGGCTCATAGGTGGAAGCTAGCCAGGGTGCTACGACCGGGCCAAAGCTTACCGCAGCTTCGGCTCCCCTCCGCTTGCCTCTGTGCCTCTTAAGAATGTTCAGCTAAGTTACCTTAAACTAGGTCCTTATAGCTGAGGTATAGAGCAAAAGGGAGTACAGTCTGCTCTAGTCTCAGGGACCTCTGTTTCCAGGACGCCTTGCTAGCCAGGGAGGTCATCAAAGCACTGACCTCAATGTCATCCACCACCTCATTATCCTTGGAGAAGCATATGAACTTCCAGAGCCTCTCAGAGCCCAGAGAGGCCCGGGTCCTTGACCTTGTTTTTGAGGCTCCCAATATTTTAGAAAACAAATACCTTCCAAAAAAGTGATATTCCAAAAATAATATCCATTAAGTGTTTATATTAGCAAATTAATGGTTTTTAACACAAATTATAATGCAATATAAGTGTGCTTTGCATAGAATAATGATAAGATGTATAGAAAACACTAATTCCTTGTGCACGCCAGGAAGTGTGGTCCAGGAATGAGATGCAGGTTTAAAGTTGTGTCGTTAATTATCATCTTTCATTCCTATCAGGACACCTCTGGGAATGCCTGTGAGAAGAACTCCTTTGGAGATAATATCCAAAGCCCAAATGCAGGTCCTAGGTCCTTTCCCACCTAGGAAAGGAGTTGCTAAGGGGTTTCAAGGCAGAGACTTTCCCAGGGAGTGAGTCAGAACCAACCAGAGGTCAGAGACCCAAAGAGCGGGAGTTCAGCTAGGCAGGACCTCACCTCCATTAGGGCACTTGGTCTTCTCAGCCTGCTTGAAACAAATTCCACTGCTGCCTGTTCTGGGTGTAGGGGGCCAGTCTCACTCAGGAGCCAGGTGGTCCTGCATCCCTCTGGCAAATGAGTGCTAGCTTCTCATTTTGGACTCTGGGGATTTGGAGGAGGAGTTCAGAAAGTAGGAGCAGAGGTGAAGGGGAGGATACACCCCCCCCATCTTTATATCCAAGTGTGGAGCTCTATTATAGTGTATTTCCCCCCTTCTGATGTCCTTTAGAGCTTTAGTGATACATTTTAAAGGTGCTGGGAACAATGAAAGGCCTGGTGCCTCTGCCTTCCTATTCTTCCCTCCAAAAATAGACCCCTGCTTCTGTGTGTGGGAGGATTCTAATCACTGCAGCCTTCCCCCTGCATCCCTCCTTCCTCCACCCCTCACCACTGAATTGCAGCCCTGGGGAAGTAAAGCTGAATTCCCCAGATTAACTTGCCTCTCGTGGAACCTCCCGGGACTTTCCTCCAAGCCTGCCTTGTGACGTATGTGACTCCCCAAGGATCTTGGTATCTACAAATACAGCTTTGGGGTCACCAAGAAGCTTAGAACTTTCTTCCTCTTTTCAGGGTGTTGCATTTCGGACTAAGATTGAGGCTGAATTGGAGGAGATGCTGAGGGAAGGAGCGGGTCTGCAGGTCCCGAGCCCCAGAAGGGACAGGTGGAGGTACTGAGAGAGGAAATGTGCTCCTGGTTGGCAGAGCCTCAGCCCTTTCAGCTCAGCCTGCTTCTGGGTTTGCCACTGGTAGTGTTTGCACTGCTCACCTCAGGCGGGAGAGATTTCCACTCCTTCTGAGGGGCAGCGGGGAGGTGTTTTGACTCCCACCCTGGGCTCAGAGTTCATCTCTGTGGAGTTTTTGGATGGCTTTCTAGCTTTATTACATTGTTGGTCACCATCTGCCAATCTGCAAGCTCCTGGACAAGAGGGGATCTGTCTCATTTATCTTTATCTGTCCCTGGTCCTAAATGCTTAGTAAAGTCCTTTTCCACAAGAGGTGCTCAATAAGTATTTACGGAATTAAATGTCACCACACATAAAATTTTAGGCTTTCTTGTCTCTTTCTCCAATACCTTTATTTAAGGAGAGGGGGTGGTACAGGGAAAGCTGCCCTTCAGTGTTGGGTCAGAAAAATTCAACTTACATTCAACCCTGGTAGCATTTACCTGGTGTCCAAGGAAAGCATCTTCCCCAGTCCTCAGTGCTGGTCCTCACCCCCTCCTCCCTCTGGTCGCACAGCCCGTAAACCCAGAGCTGGCAGCATCCTCTCCGTTTGTGTCCCTTCCCTTAAAACCCCATCCTGGGGCTGGTTACTGGAGTGGAAGCTGTCCAGTTGACTTAATTCTGCGTTCACTGTCATGTTCGCAGAGGAGAATGGGCTTCACTTACTGTTTTTCTCTCTTGCATGACTGGCTCTGTGCCACTGATGACACTTGGCACTGCCCCCTCCCCGCCTGGAGGCGAGCAGTGCCAGAGCCCTTATACATAAAACAGACACTCAGCTTCTATTCAGGAAAAGTGAGAACCCTGCTTGGAGAGCCGACCTGGGCCAGCAGCTGACCCTCCGAGGCTGGGAGTTTGGTGCCCTTCCTCTGACCCAGCTTCTTGTGCTACAGGCTTCTTGCAAAGGACCAACAGCCTGGAAGAGAAGAGCAGGCTTGTGAGCGCCTTCAAGGAGAGGCAGTCCTCCAAGAATCTGCTTTCCTGTGAAAACAGCGACAGGGATGGTCGCTTCCAGCGCACAGAGACCGACTTCTCCAACCTGTTTGCTCGAGGTAGTCCCCACCCCCCAGCCCTAGTGCTATCCAGTAGGTTGCTTATTGGAGTTTCTTTACTTTTTCCTGACATCTTGCTTCTTTTACAAAAAAAGTCATTATTCTCTCTGAACCATCATGAAACTGCTTTCCCAACATTTGAATATAATATACTCCCTCCTTCCCTATTGCCCAGGTCTCCATCATTTGAAAGCTGGATGAGGACAATCAGTAAAACAGCCAACTCTAAAGATACTTGCAGGGACAAATACACAGTCATAGAATCTCAGAATCCAAAGAAATCTTTCATATAAGAAAATCCAGCTATTCCCTCCATAGCATTTATCCTCCAAGGGTGGTGCCCACAGCAACAAAATCACCCTGTGGGAAGCTGTGTAGCTGGGCCTCATGACCAAGTGCTGTCCTGAAGGTCATTTTCCTTTTGAAGATCTTTCACTCATTACCGCTGCCCCTACAACAAGGGTCTCAGGAGGTGCTTTCCCAGTCTTTCCCGACCAGCTCAAAGGTAAACCCACCCCCCTCCCCCTTCCGTGAACTCCCCACAAGCCATGGAGGCCAAACCAGAACAGTAAACAAGATTCACTAAACCTTGGAGAGATAATCCAAAGAATAGACACAGAACATCATATACAGCCAGTCTGTTCTTGAGCTATGGCTGACAACTTCAGTTGGGGCCCCCTACAGCTATCCCCCCTGGCTATCCCCCAGCCTGACTCTGCCTAACAGAGGCCGGAACCCAGAGTCACCTTCTGGCATCCCAGAGGCCAAGCCCTAAAAGGTAAGGTCAAGAGAGAGGCAGGAGTTCCCTCTCCCACCTTCCAGTTCTAGTTTTCTGTCTAAGGACAACATAAAGAACCATCCTCTTCGGTGTGACCTCAGCCTCTACCCACAGAAGCCTCACCCGCCACCAGCAACAGATCAAGCACATCATAACACCAAACCGAAAGCCCAGTGTCTGAGCCAGATGTACAGAGACACACCTGGTACTAGGGGATCAAGACAGACGCCCCGTCTGTCACACGCCTGACAGGTGCCCAAATGGATAACTGCAGGGGCAGGCTGCTCGTGGCTTCTCAAAGCGTTTCATTTATGAGCAGCCTAACTATCAGAAACTCTGTGAACCCCCAGAGAATATATGCAGCGCTTCTGTGTATACACCGATGTACATTGTTCTGGGGAGATGGTACATCAGATTCTCAATGCATGCATATCCTGGAAGAAAATCAGTCCTATAAAGATACGCATATTAGGGATTTCTAAGCTGACTGAGGAAATCCAGATACGAGTCAGGTGATAACCACTCATGGGCTTCCCCCCCACCAGATCTGCTTCCAGCTAAGAACGGGGAGGAGCAAACTGTGCAGTTCCTGCTGGAGGTGGTAGACATACTCCTCAACTACGTCCGCAAGACATTCGATCGCTCCACCAAGGTGCTGGACTTCCACCACCCCCACCAGCTGCTGGAAGGCATGGAGGGCTTCAACCTGGAACTCTCTGACCACCCTGAGTCCCTGGAGCAGATCCTGGTCGACTGCAGAGACACCCTGAAATATGGCGTCCGCACAGGTAAGGGTGAGAGCCAGGTTGACACGCAGTGGCAACCTTGCCCTGCGTCAGACCTTTGCCGATTGCCAGGATGTCAAAGTCATGTTGAAGGAGAAACACAAACCCGGGTGAAGGAAGGCAGCAAAGCGCTCCATGACCTCAGAACCACCAGACGCAGTGACAAAATCCCATCATTATTTATTGTTGTAAAAATAGATTTAAAAGATACAGATACACGGTGCTATGTCAAGTTCTGTATAAAGAGTTTTAATTCTTGGTTTGAGGCTATTCACAACCTAAAGAGAGCAGAATGATCCATTCTCTACTCCATTTTCACGCCTACTTCATTCTGATAAATCCAACCCTTGCCTGTCCCTGAAACTGGGGAGAATTGGGCCCATTTCCTTTTCTTTCTGTACTAGTTTCCTAGGGCTGCCACAACAGATGACCACAAACTGGGTGACTTAAGACAACAGAAATTTATTATCTCACAGTTCTGGAGGCTAAAAGTTCAAAATCAAGGTGTCTGCAGGGCCATGCTCTCTCTGAAGAGTCTTGGGAAGGAGCCATCCTTGCCTCTTCCAGCTTCTGATGGTTGTGGGAATTCCTTGGCATTCCTTGGCTTGTAGATGCATCCCTCCAATCTTTGCCTTCATCTTCACATGACATTTTCCAAGAGTCTGTGTCCAGGTTTCTCTCTTCTTTGGACTACCCCAATCCAGTATGGCCTCATCTTAACTTGTTTACATCCACAAAGACCCTATTTCCAAATAAAGTCACAGGAATCAGGGGTTAACACTTGAACAATCTCTTACAGGACACAGTTCAACCCACCACACCCTCTATTTGCTAGGCCCAAAAGCCACACACTTACACACCCTTTGCATTCTACTCCATCCTCTGGAGTTCAGGTATCCTGAGGCACCAAATCCTATCTCCAACAGGGAGCCCTGGAGGACGCCCTCTTGCCTCCTTTCTATGTTATAGGAACTCTCTCTACTCAGCAATCCTGGCCAGGTGGTTACTCTCCAGTTGCCTCAAGTTCAAGGACTTTTGGGATCTCTGTCTGGCTCTTTCTAAGCCTAGGAATCAAGCAGTGGTTTCTTCCCCCTACCGTCTTTCCCCACTGTAGCCTGGCTCTCCTGAGCTCTTGGACAGACTGATGTACAGGAATTGGCAGTCCATAGCATGGTTGTCCCCACAGAGGAGCCCCTGAGCCCACGACTGGTAGCCTCTTGTTCTTTTTTCTTTCTCTCTCTCTCTCCTTTATTATCCTGATCACTCTTCCTAGTCATTTGAAGATATGACTGGGGAGGGTGTTGTAATAGGACTGAGTAAGACTATTGGATGTCAAAAACAAGGGTTATAATGAAATAATGAGGCTGGCCAAAGAGGCATTTTTAAGTAATGAATCCCAAACAGCTTTTGAAGTCTGCCAACACCACTGGTATAGGTGTAGCTTCCTTGAATAACTGCAAGATGGACAAGACTCAACTATATTACAAAGTCTGTGTTTGCTTTTTAAAGAAAAGCATGCTCATCCATTTAGTTACATCTCACCTTGGTCTGATGGCTAATCTGTTCCTGGTGGAGATCAAGTTGTTATTTGGCTAGGAAAAAAAACAGAGTCAGAATTCTCCGTGTATGTTTTAGCTTGACTAGCTTTGGTCCACTATTTTTATTTTGTCAGTTCACGCCACAAACACTTTATCAGAGAGATGAGACCACGTACGTTTATCATGAAAGCTCAGAATAGTTTTGCCCCTCAAAGAAAAATACATGGATTTGTCATAATAGCAACTCATATCGCCTACAAAACTGAAGTAGCACGTGGTCAGAGAAGCATGGACTCCTACTAGAGTCGAGTGTGTGAATCCAATTAGATACTTAGCCTGGAGCCATTCATCCCTGTTCTTCAGAGCAGCTTCTAGAAGCAGATATTTGCATTTGTAGAGTTCATAGTCTTCAGGCAGTGTGAAACCTGCATTACAGGGTGTTGACCCTGGCAAAGTGTACTGTTGCTTTCATGGGAAAACACATTTCCTAGTTGCTGGTCTGTAGTTTAGATGTAGTTACTGGAGCAATAGAGTAAACCCACAGGTATTCTGCAGTGGAAGTGGAAGATATTTTTTAAGAGTATTAATGCACAGCCAGAATAATGAGTAGGGTTTTAGAATGAAAACATACTGATCTGGGAAGCGTCTGTGGAGGACTGATGATGGCCTTTGGAAATTTCCCTACAGATTAACAAAGACTTCTGAAAAAGGAACCAATGTATATACATTCTCCAAGAACTGAGAGAAACGCTAGTCAGACCTCAGTCACAGTAGACATGCTGACTTCCTTAGTTTTCCTTTTTTGAACTTTTTATCATGGAAATTTTAAACTTATACAAAAATAAAATAATGTAATGAACCCTGTATACCCAACACCCAGCTTCAGCTATTAGCAGCTCTTGCCAGTGTAGTTTCACCTGACACCCCACTCACTCCCCTCTCTTCTATACTATATGGAAGCAAATCTCCAGCATAGTATTATTTCATTCATAAATATTTTTTATCCTCAAGGACTCTTAAAAAAACCACATTATCATTGGTACATCCAAAAAAAATTTATAATTTTTTAATATCACATAGTCAGTGTTCAAATTTCCAATTGTCTCATGAATGTCATAAATGTTTTATTTTGTTACAGTTTGAGTCAAGATCCACATAAGTCCCTCACATTGCAATTGCTTAATATGTCTCTTAATCAACAGATTTCTTCCTCCATCTCTTTTTTTTTTTGAAGCTTATTTGTTCAAAAATTTTACTTTAAAAAATTACTCTTTCTTTCTCTCCAACCTGATTCTAAGCTGTGGGCTGCTCAGTACCACGTCTATCATCTGTTAGTATTTTTGTTGACTATAGACAGTTGAAATTGAAATTTAAACTAGGTCATTTTGTTGCTTGATAGAAATTCTGGTATGAGATTTTGGCTTCATTAAGCTATAGCCATAAGAGGAAAGTAAGGTTTGGGGGGACTTTGTGTCCTTTTATATTTTAATAGACCGTGAGATACTGTTTCGCTTTTGTTTGAGGGCTATTTGTGTCAGTCTGTCTGTCTGTCCGTGTCCATCTTTTGTCTCTGCTATGCGATGTGATTTTGATACATTGTCAAATGGTGTGATTGCATTTATTTATAATTCAATCTTGTCTTAAAATTAAATGTTTGTTGTTAAAAGTTTTCAAATGGGTATTATGTGTGTGTGCGTATATGTATATATATATGTATATACATATTTATATTTAAATGGACTTCAACAAAATTAGTTATGTTGTAGGAGATCTCATAGATTTTGTTGGCACTGAGCCGAGTAGAGCAAAATGGACCAGTTTAAGCTATTTAGAGTAATCTACATGAATGTCTGAAATCTGGCCTTGAATTTACACTAAGCTTACTGTTTATGCTTCTTTTATTCTTTCTAAAGATCAGTATTATTTTTCGAGGACTCTTGAGGTGCAGGGATCGGTATATTCTGCTATTAGAAGTCCTAGTCTAGATGTTCTGAATGAGTCCTTATCACAAGGAGGGAAGGATAGACTTCCTCAGAGAGGGGACTTAGACCAGGAACATTCCAACATTAGCTCTCTGACAGTTATTTCAGAGGCAAAAGCAATTTCCGCTGGAAACACAGCAGTCAGCACATCTTTCTAACACCAGTTCTCTGTCACACACCCCTAGATAATCTATTGCGTTGACTCCTTCGTGACAGCCAAGCCAAGCCTGCTCTATGGGGTTGAGTTTTTCTGTGAACGCCAAGTTGGCCAAAATTTGGCAGTAATCCTGAATTTGCTGAGAACAAAGCCTGATAAAGCATAGAGTGGGTTGAAAAGGACTTTTGAGTTACATAATAATAAAAATTATTCTATCAACAACTCAATGAGTGAATGAGGCTGTGTCTGCCCCTGTTTCACAGAGCAGATGCCAGGTCATCTCAGCAATACATCTAGTTTAACAGTCGCCTGACTATATGTGGGCAAAACACACCAATGCTTGACATCGTATTTGACTGACACAGAGGCCCAGAGAGTGATGTCATGCCTCGGCATCAGCCTCAGAGCTGGCACTTACCCTGGGCTTGGTTCGGTTCACAGAGCCACTGACCCCTTCTGAGGCCTGCAGCCTCTCCTCCTCCATCAGCATACGTTGATTTGGGGAATAAAAGCTTGAGGTGTTAAATTAAAAATTGAAATATTTATGGAGAAAAACAGGACCACCACATCCGGATTTGTATTTTAAAAAGTACAACAGAGGAGCTCATCTGGAAATCAACGATACTGGACAGATTACTTGTTTTATGACCTTGGATTTTTTTAAATTTAAAAGCATAATGCTTTAGAAACATGTAAGTTTGGGAGACATCTTCAATGTTAAAGGTTGGTATAGGGTGGGTCAATGTGCCCTTCCTTCAGTATTCTTGGGCAACCCTATTAGACCGTTGGGATAGAGGTCCCATCACTGTGGCCTAGTGGAGTGGACCTTTTGATTTGAAGACAGCTTGAAAAATCTGGATTTGCCTTGATGCTTGTCTGTTACTTACCTCTTTAGGTCATCCTCGATTTTTCAACCAGCTCTCCACTGGATTGGATATCATTGGTTTAGCCGGCGAATGGCTGACATCAACTGCCAATACCAACATGTAAGTCCCACATATTATTTTCATGTAAGCAAACATGATGTCTGAGTATGGCTTGTTGTATTAAGAGTCCAATTCCAATGGTTCTTTAATAATTTTATTACAGTTTGCCCTAGTCATCTTTTCTCTTAAAATCTTTTAGGTTTATCACAGCTCTGAGTTAATGATAGATACTTGATAAACTATTTTTTAATTGAATAATGCAGTTTAATAAGAGCATGGTCATAAGAAGTAATAACTCTAGCTTTCAAAGTTTAGTGTGAAACTTCATGTTAAAAGACTCCATATTTCTTAATGATATATTTAAAGAGATCATGTTCTGGGGTATAATCTTGGTCATTTTCCCACCCAAGCATATTGCTCCTTATCATTTAGGTCATATTTTCTTCATAATTAAAGGGGCCATAAAGCCACAAACCAATTTGATCAGCCTATTGTTCAACTAAAAATTCTAAAACAATTCAGGTAGTGATATTCCTTTGAAAGGAATTATATATCCCTTTCAAAATAACTGATTGTTTTTCTGAATGTGAAATTTTTTTCATACTTGAGTAGGCAAAGCCTTTGTTTGTTTCTAAGTTCTTGTAAATTTATTTGAAACTGTCTCTAAGGTCCTGGCGGTAGGAGGGTTGTGTGTGCAAGTAATACCTGGGTAGTCTTCTGGTAATCACCCCACAGTTTCTTCTACACACACGTGCCATCTTTGGAGACAAGGACAGGTTACAAGTTGATGGAGGGGTATCATAACCTACTAAGTACTGCCTTTTCTTTCAACGCTAAGATAATGTTTTACCACTCTCTCTGTATCCAGACAGTGGTACCACATTCTATGAAAGTATCCAGAGGGAAATAATAAAACAAGGTTATCGCAGTAAGTTAAAAATAACTGCATAAGAATTATGTAGTTTAGTCACTGTGGAAAGATTTGGAAAATAACCGTACGCTTTTTAAGTTCGCGGTAGATTTGAAAAATGAATTTAGGTGAAAGGGTGGTATTATTTAAAATGAGAAATTCCATTTGACGTCAAGATAGAATGTAAGTTATTAAAGTTCAAGGTATTCTATTTTTCTTAAACTACTACCAGCCACAGAGCCTGAAAGGGCATTTTAAACTTATATATTGATTTGTGTGTGTTCCAAAGCTGTTTAATGCTGTGACTCAAAATACTTAACTACATTCAGAAAAGTTTCTATTAATTAAGGCCTCCTGCTTTGTTTGCTAATTTAAAACAACAACAACATTTAAAAAGCAAATGTGACAAGTGAAACCATTAGTGCTAAAAGGCATAAAAGATTAAATTGATTGAAAAGTCAAATGGTTTTCCTGCTCCCTACTTGCAAGTCAAGGTTAACGTCACAGAATGTTCATGTTGGATCACTGAGGCTCTGAAGGGCTGGAAGGAATTCAGGTCAAAGATACAATCACCTGTATGATCTCCTCAACAAAAAACTCCCCTTTGCAGTCTTTATGTTTATGGTTTGTGAGATAAAAATATATCAGCAAGCACAGACATCATAATATATTAATTATAACTTGAAAAAAGACAGTAATGTTTAACTGAAACATCTTACACTAAGGAATGATTTTAATTAGAAAGTACAGCTTTAAAAAAAAAAACTTAACTATTTAGAAAATAAATGGGAAAAATAAAGGTACATACCCATTAAGGCCCAAGTACCCTTATTAATATAGGCACCAAATTCACCCAGTGTCTTTAAGTGTGTATTCTGTAGGCCTCTCAGCTGTGATTTCCTAATATATATAGCTCAGTCTCAAGGTAAATAAAAGGAATTCACCCCGTTGAACCATTTATGACCACATATTCTCCTGAAAGTCTTTTCTTTAACCAGGGAAATCTCGCAAATTCTTTTTTTTTTTTTTTGTATGTGTTCATAAAATGAAAGTCCCTTACTCTTCCCTTACCTCAGCTCAGCCATGAAACGCTAAAATATTGTCCAACCATCTGAGGTCAAGGCCAGTCCAACTGAATGGCACATAGTAATTGCAGCTGTACTGAACAGTGGATATTTATAAAATATGATCCAATTCCAACAGATCGATAGCAAAGGTTATTTAAAACACTGAAATAGTTTCTGTCAGTTCTAGAGACAAGGCATTGTCTGAAGAAGTAATAACTATTATCTAGAAATTGTTCTAAGCCGGTTCCCCTGGTAGATCATGAAATGTGGCAGCGCTGTCAGGAGCTTGGGCAGAAACTTGCTCCCTTGTGACAATTCCTTCCCCAGCTGGGAACAGTGTTCAAAATAAGCCTGGGGAAGAATGGCAAAAGGATCTTTTTTGGCAGAGTAGGATTTAATTAGTGATACACTCATTTTTTTGACCTGTACTTCGTTGCGTTTGGATGGCACTGATAATCGAGAATAATAACTACATTCCTCAGTATACTCTCTCTAAAAGAACTATCCAATATCTTAATCCAAGTGGCAAAGTGTAAGGTATCTGATGGTTAGAATAGAAGGAACGTTTATGCCCGTGCTTTCACACCTGCCTGTGCATTCAGCTTTGAGATATATTCTTCCAAGCTAGGACTCAGTGAAGATCCAAAGAAAACGTCACCAGTGTGCAGCTGGCCATGGCATGTACAGCTCTTTTCTTCCAAAACACGGCCACCGAGCAGGTGTAAACAACAGCCTGCCCTCAAGCACCTGACGTTAATACATAATCCTAGAGGCAAGATCTATCACAGCCCTTTGTTATGAGGTTATGATTTCAAGTATCTAGCACTTTATTTTCATAGAAATTACACAGGAGAAATTTTCTATGGGGGTTATCAGTCATTTTATACTAGTAGGCAGGTTGTTACAGAGGAGCCTGCAGTAAGTAGTTCTCATTTGTCATAGAAAAGCAGCTGTGATGTAAAGGACATGGAATTCCAGCTTGGAAACATCCTACATGTGAGATCTTGAAACAACTCACTGAATTTCTCTGAACCCCAGTTTCTTCTTCAGAAAAATGAAGAATAATTGTATCCACCTTACATAGTCGTTCTGAAGACTAAAAAAGACACCAGTCTTAAGTGCCCAGTGTATACAAGGTACAATGCACACACCCAGGAAAGGCAGCCAACCCACAGGTCACTGTTGCCATTTGCAACCCCTCCCTTCAACTTCCCAGCTCTTTTGTTTCTGTCTCTCATCATTTCTGGACACCAAAGGGGCTCACTAAGCTCCCCCTCAGGTGTGTTATCTTTTAAGGTAAAGATGGGCCACCCACCACATCCATAAGGAGGATAAAATCTAAGAGGAGTGTCAAGTTAGAGAATCAACATAGAAAATTATTTCTTCCTCTCATTAAAGAAGTTCCTGGTTTGGCAGTCACCAGGGATGCAGGATCCTTGTGCCTTACTGGTTCATATTGAGGCATGTGGCTCTCATCTTCAAAGTTACTTCATGGTGCAATTTAGCTGCTGGAGTTCCAGCCATCATTTCTGTGTTCCAGATCTCAGGAAGGAGTGCAGGTGGAGGGAGGAAGGAGGAAGGAAGGAAAGAAAGAAAAGAGGGAAGGAGGAAGGGCAAAAGGGAAACACACTCTTTCCTTCTAAGAAACCTTCTCAGAAGCTCCACAAGACATTTCTCCTAGCATCTCTTTAGCTAGAACTTAATCCAATGGCCACACCTAGGGAGGCTAGAAAATACAGTCTTTGATCTGGATGAATTGCAACTCCAGATAAAATTGAATGAAGGAAGGGAAATTTTGATACTGGTTAGCAACCAGCAGATTCTGCCATCAGAGAAAGTCAGCTTAACAATCAATTTGCCTCGGTTAATCCCACTGGGAAGGTGAGTTGAGCTACTAAAACAGGGCTGACTCACTACCCTACTCAGAATATAAAAACTCTCCTTTAGTGTCACTCCCTGAATGTCACAATCATACTGTTTTTAAACCCTTACTTTCAATCCCATGTTCTTATGCTTCAACCTAGAGCTTTTAGCAGGTTTAGTTTCTTATCCTCCGATTCTGAAATGTCATCTTGTACTATGACTTCAGCATCAAACCAGCTTCTTCTGAATCCATATTTGACCTTTGATCTCTTGACTTTGTCCACTTTCATCTGTCATTTACGGAAAGGGTACCAAACCTGGAGTCCCAGGTGCAAGAGGAGACTCTCCTACAAGGGTATACAAAATGATGTGCATATCCTCATTTTCTTCCTGGAGAGAGGGACCGTAGCTTTCCTGGGAGTCCCAAAGGTGTCTGTGATCTCAATTAAGTTAAGAACCACTGCTCTAGGTTGAACTTCAAGGTCTTCTCTAAGGCTTTGGGTGCAGGCAGACTCCCAGTTGTAAACACAGCCCAGGATGAGAAGGCAAGTTCAGAGGAAGTGTCAGGATCAGCCCATGTGACAGGCCTGGCTGAGGATCAACAGCCGTGGGGCAATCTACCAGCTTCCAGGAGAGGATGTCAGGACTAAGGTAACGAATCGGAATAAGCTTGGTGTTAGCTGTGGGGTAACTGGTCCTTCAGACCCAGGCAGCGACTGTCAAATAGGATGCAGCTAAGGCCAAGATGCTGGATTCATCCTAGTAAGCTTCCTCCTCAAGGTTGGGAATTGTGTCTTATGACATCTTTGTCTCCTCAGTACGTAAAAAGCTACTTGGCAGAAAAATAGTCATTCATTAAATATTTGTTGAACAGAACTGAAAGAAAGGTTTCAGAATCAGGAACCTGGCATAAATAAGGAACCTGAGATAGATGAGATCAGATAATCTCACGATCAAACTCTCTAGACTCTTCCTTCTGATCCTGAGAGTAATGGCCATATTCCTGGTAAGAAGACTAATTCATGCAAACCTGGGGCCTAAATTGATTCAAATCCTGAAGTGGACCAACCCTCTGGCCTTCAACCCCATCCTTTCTCCCTTCCCCATGTGGTTCCTGCACTGACTTGACTCTGGTCCAGCTTTCATCCAATCCTTGATAAGGTTCTGATATTATGGTGTATGATTCCATTGGTTCCTTGCCTTACTCTAGAGAGCCTTCTCATTTGGTACTGTGAGACTTAAACACACACACTGCCACCAATACCTCTTCACCATGCAAACATTTTTGCCATTCCAACATTTCCAACAATCAGTGGCACTGTTGATAACGCATTTGTTCAAGAATGGTTAGAACCACATCATGAGTTTGCCCCTTGGTACACTCAGCAGCACAGGCTAAACCAGGAATCCTTCTCTTCTTCTTCCTTTATCAGGCCATCAGACATGAGGGAGTGTTGGTTGCTACGGTGATGGGGCTCAGAGCAGAACCAAAGCATGATTGTGACCTCCAGAGGTGATGGTAACTGAACACATGATTTCCAAGGGTCTTCCTCCTAAATTTCAAGGGTCCTCCCAAGGAAAATGGACATATTCTTTTTGCAAACAAAATTCTTCTACCAAGAGATGTACCCTGAGGATCCTTCAGGATCTTTTTGTCCTCTTTTACCACCATGTGATTAAGTTGATTGCTTTATTTTTCTCCATGATTAAAATTTAGCACCTTCACCTGGGTCTTTGTACAACAATTGTTATCTCATCCTTGCAAATAGCTTTTCTAAATCATGAAGCCAGCAAAAATTCCCTTTAATTCTCAGCATTTGCATTCAGCCTAAACACCCTAACCAGGGATGAAGTCTCCCCATATCACTTGGCTGAGTCAATATAGGAATCTCCCTTCGGTGAGCATTGTCTGAGCCGAGCCCACAAACTCTAATGCTTGAGAAGGCCAAGCAAAAAGAAGAAAGACAAAGAGTCTCACAGTTAGTAAATATCTTTTTGTTTTCTGGTTTAATTTTCTGTAGATGGACCTTCTTTGATTTCTCTTAAGCCCTATGCCTTGGCACCATGATTTTGTTTCAATGATTAGTCACCAGACTGTGCTTCTGTTTTGAACGGCTTTGAGAAGAGCATGGCTTGCTACTTTTAAGTCAGTTAGTTAGAAGACAAAGCTACCCTACCAGAATATCTTGATGCCCACAGTTAGCTGTGTATGCCAGTTGACATTCTTCTTGTTTTTTTGTAATTGGTAATTAGAAAATCATCACTTATAATTATTCTTGACAGAGATCGACTTCAGAGAATTATAGAAGCATTGCTGTCCTTAGGGATTATCAGTAGAAAAACCACGTAGATGATTATATTGAGATCTTTAAAACCTAGGTCAATACTTCCAATTATCTTCATGGTTAGCTTTCAGATATTTACATTGTTTTTAAAAGATAGACTTTTTGGGAATTCCCTGATGGTCCAGTGGTTAGGACCCCGCGCTTTCACTGCCGAGGGCGCGGGTTCAGTCCCTGGTCGGGGAACTAAGATCCTGCAAGCCACCTACCTCGGCCAAAAAAAATTTAAAAATAGACTTTGGCTCTGGGTTTTATAAATTCTACAGGTGTGAAGTTGGCAGTCAGTTTTTTTAAATGTTGCAAACCATTTATATAGAATTTAGAATACATTTTTTCAATTAGCATTTGCATCATCCTATATAATCTTAGAGGTGAAAGGGACCCAGAAAAGTCATTTTCTTTCCTTCTGTTTCTCTGGGTGGACCACACCTAAGACATTCCATTGAGATGAAAGTCTATTTTGTTGGTGAAGAATCACAGAGCAGGTACTTCCACCACCTCTCTCGGTAACCCAGGCTGGTTTCTGACATTTTATGATTGATGACAGTGCATTTCCAGGAAATTAATTGTTTTAGTGGTTTTAAACATCTTTTATTCGAACCCAAGTACAAATACTAAACTGGTTATCTGTGTTCCCCAAATAAGTGGTTTGACTTCTTTATTTTCATTCTTTTTCTCACCACCTTTCCAGGTTTACATATGAAATTGCACCAGTGTTTGTCCTCATGGAGCAAATAACACTTAAGAAGATGAGAGAGATAGTTGGATGGTCAAGTAAAGATGGTGATGGGATATTTTCTCCTGGTAGGTTTCTGTTCTCTTTCCCCGACTCTCCTCAAGGTTTGCAGTATGGATCCTTGGGATCCGTGAGAACACTAAACACAAAGTGAGTCTGTAGAAGAATAACAATTTTTTCAATAGTCCTGCCTTCTTACCTTTGTCAGAGTGAAGGCTAGCAAGAATGCTACATTCTATGTGTACTAACCAACAAAGGCTGTGCCTAAACCTGTACAAACTGACAAAGGCTGTGTCTAAATCATGCTAAACAGCTCTGGTCTGTCAATAGCAGTTTGATTAAGCTGGGGATCAGAGAATCAAGATTATCAGTGGACAGATCAATTTTGGCCAAAATAGTATATCTACTTTAAATCTCTAGTTCAATATAGATACAATAAGAATCTTTAAAACAAGGACAGATAATCTTGTAGAAAGGAGGGAGTTTGGAGTGGTGTCAGAGACAGTGTGATTGTGTACAAAGGGAAGAGAAAAAAGAAAAATTGCAATTGTTCAGGCAATTGAATCAGTCCATGAATTTGCCTGTTTGTCAGGTAACTGATGCAAACATGACTCGTTTGTGTTGGCCAGACGTACCTGGTTACCTCAGTTCTCCTTTCATCTTGATTTAAGTAAACACGAGTTTGGTTTTATTTTAATACACTTGGAGTTCTTCTAAATGACTCAATAACTCAGTTGGGCTGTTCTTTGAGGAGAGTATCCAGGCAATGTCACTGTTTTCTTCCATAGGCTCTATTACTCTCTCTTTCTCTGTCTTTCTGACTCAGAGAAAAGATTCATCTTTGTTCAGTAAATAGATTGAGCAGAAAATGGAAGCAGGAGGGTTGTAACTCACCTATCTCTTCGCAGCCGCTGCTTCTGCCACCCCTTATATTCCTGTCTAGGCTTTAAGGTGGGACAGGCACCAGAGTACGTGAATCACCTCCAGCCAAATTGCCTAAATGGCTTTGGTAATAAGTGTGATTATTTGTATTTCCAGGGCAAAGGGGCCAGAGGGAAGCCCTGGCAATAAGGAAGCCAGCAAAACCTATCATGCATGATATTGTCCTTCCCCTTTCTGACCTCCCTAGTCTCTTGAGACACCACGTCAGCCTTTGTTGTTAGAAACAGTATTGAGGGAGTCCCAACAGCTCCCAATGTGTCTGCTTGCCGATAGGGGGAGCCATATCCAACATGTACAGCATCATGGCTGCTCGCTACAAGTACTTCCCGGAAGTTAAGACAAAGGGCATGGCGGCTGTACCCAAGCTGGTCCTCTTCACCTCAGAACACGTGAGTTGGGTGCTCTTGCTCATGCATTGTGGTGTTTTCCAAGGGACTGTCTAACATCTAACCTCCAGCCTCTGTTGCAGAGTCACTATTCCATAAAGAAAGCTGGGGCTGCACTTGGCTTTGGAACCGACAATGTGATTTTGATAAAGTGCAATGAAAGGTAGGCAGGGGAGAGTGAATATTAGGTTCTTGATGTATTAAATGTGCTCATCTGTTAAATTTGTTTTATTGTGCTTAAGGACTGACTCAGTGCAGTGTGCCAAGCTGCTAATGGTCTGTTGAAAATATCTGATTAAATTACTTTCTGCTGCTGCTGAAGTTTTTTCCATGTGCAATCTCACTGATTGTTCATTTTCATTTCTCTCCTTTTACAATAATTACAGGGGGAAGATAATTCCAGCTGATTTAGAGGCAAAAATTCTTGAAGCCAAGCAAAAGGTATGTACTCTATGGTGCATTTAAACTCTGGTGAATATAGATTTTTTAAAATACCTTCTTTCTGCCCTAGACAATAAAAGTGTTTGATAATATAAGAGATAATTTTATTGTGTTTCTAAAATTCTTTTCTCAGATGTTTGCTTATTTTCAACTTGTGTGTTGACATGGCTTTAAAGCTGTGTCTACACAATATCAATTTTTTTTGAAAAGTGGAAAATTCAGTCATTAAACCACTTGTTCTGTCTTCACTGTGCCAAATGACTAGTTCGATGTACTTCAATAAATCCACTATCCGCGTCTCATGAAGATGCAGCCTAACTGAGGTTTTCACTTGCTACTTGTTAGGTATAATCTCATTTTAACAAATATCATTTAAGGTTAGGATTCTATTTAGCAAATTGCTTGCATGCCCTGGCAGTTGGCCCATAATACTTGGTGAATCCAGCCTCAATAAATTCTCTTAAACAGAAAAATCGCATAGAACAGATATATCCACGAGGCACTGCCAAGTACCTGTCAGGCCATTTACCAACTCATTGTTGTTTTGGTTACATTCTTGTACCTCCTTCTCTAACTATGGTTGTTTGCCGGGTCTCAGCAGAGAAGGATAGAAATGTCGCTAGGACTGAGCAAGGGGCAGAGGGGGAGCTCCTAGAACTCATAGATTTCCCTAACCCTGTCTGAGCTCTATTACTTCACTTTCTCATCTATTTCTTGTTCACACCAAAATTTTACTGTATCTGCTCTTAGGGAAACGGTGTATAGACCTGTTTTCAATAACCAAACAATGCTTCAGTATTATTATTACATCAATACACTTAGAACAGCACAGCTTCTAAAATGTAGAATGTCCAGATGACACTCAGATACCTGCCCATCACTCCACTTATTACTCTTTCCTGCTTTATTGTTTGCCATAGAACTTATCACTACTAAACATGCTATTTATTTTGCTTATTTAATTTTGTTGACTGTCAGTCACTCCCCACAAGAATGCAAACTCCACGAGGACAGAAATATTCGTCTTTTGTGCTCACTGCTGTATTCCCAGCATCCACAACAGGGCCTGGCACATGAAAGTCATCAAAAATATTTGTTGAATAAATGAAGGAATGGTGAATGAGCTACAGAGAATAGTCCCAGATATAGTATCTGATAACACACCAGCTTAGCTGATCTCTGCTGGAAATAAATGCTATAGTAATTCTCCTTCATGTGGAAAGGAGGGAGGTTAGAAAGCCTAATCAGCTTGTCCCTCTTACCTTATAGGGATACATTCCTCTGTATGTCAATGCAACTGCCGGCACGACTGTTTATGGCGCTTTTGATCCCATACAGGAGATTGCAGATATATGTGAGAAATACAACCTCTGGCTGCATGTCGATGTAAGTGCTGTAACTCAGAGTGGCCTGGTCCTGTCGTGGGGTGGAAGCAGCTCTGCTTTATAATTTGCCTCCAGCTTCTCCCATTGCCTCTCTCCCCACTACGTTTCTCTGGCCCCTAGCAAGCCATTCATGACAGGTGCACACCACACGCCTGTCCGTCCTCTGGGGCTCACCCAGTCCTTACTGGCCAATTGCTGTCATCTGCGATTCATCCTAGAATTTCATCTCTATCACTTTCCCGGAAAGCTTTTGTCTGAACAAATGTCTAAGAGTGAAGGACAACTGATTTCAGAGGGAAAAGATGTAAGATACAACGTATAGAAAGTGACCATGAGTCTGAATCTGGGCACTCAGCTATCTGCCTTCAGTCCAGCCATCTATGACACTTTTCTTCCAAAAAAAAAAAAAAAAAAAGGAAAGAAGGAGAAGGAAGAAAAAAAGAAAAAAAAAAATGAATATCTGGTTCATGTAGGAAAAATAAGGCAGTATATGGAAGGTGTTATCAATTAAGAGATTTAGTTCCAAATTTTCCTAGGAACATAAGACGTACATTTTCACACGTGTGACTGGGTGTGTTTTTTCCTTTTTCTCTCTCCATTCTCATGGGTTGAACTTCTCACAACTAGACAGTGGGGTGATCTGCCCTGCTATTGGACAAATGATAACAAAGGCTGTTCTTGTGTCACATGGTGTCCCAAGATATTCGATCACCATGCATCAGGGGACACATAAAAATGTCTTGCTATTGCAGGAGTGGTTGTGGGACCTCCAAGCCCACCAGGGCTGCTGCCTTGTGAGTTTTTCAGGAGTCCTTAGAATTCTGCTCTGGGCAGAATCAGACAGCAGTCTCTAGTCCTTTGTGTCGCTCCCGGAGCTCCACCCCTTGGCTCCTCAAGTGTCCCTGGCTTTCCAGAGCACTTTGGGCCTTGGGTCTCAGCACCGCAGGCTCAGCCCCTATTTACCTGTATCACTTGCACTGCGACTCTGACGTTAACCAGGAGGAACTTTTGAAGAAGTGATAAACGATGAATAAGCACAACGGCCCCTGGTGGAACAATCCGTGTGGGTTCCTTCTGTCAGAGAAGCTTACGTTTTTCGCCGTGTACATTCTCGCTCATGTTTCGCTAGAGATGTGAAGTGACCGGGCGTGGACTCCTCAGTGTCACTGCTCCCTCTCGCTCTCTTTTTCTCTGTCCTCACAGGCTGCCTGGGGTGGCGGGCTGCTCATGTCTCAGAAGCACCGCCATAAACTCAGCGGCATAGAAAGGTAAGGGCTGAGCACAGGGCCTCCCTCCGTTCAGGCCATGCAACACGCTGTGCCGCCGAGTCCCTAACGTCCCTGCCCCGATTCCCAACGTCTTATTCACTCTAAGCTCACTTTTGTTCGGCAGGCATTTATTGAGCACTTATTGTATGCCAGGCACTGGGAAATCAAAGATGATGGATTTCCCAGTCAAATGAGTTCTCGCCTCAATTCACGATTTAGAAAGAGAAAAAGACAAGTATGCAGATAGTTACCACACCATGTGGTAAGCTCAACAATAGATGTGATTGCAAGGTGCCCGGGTAGGAGAGACGAGAGACTTACCAGTGTGGGGATTTGGAGGCTAAATGGGAGTTTGTCAAGGGCACAGAAAGGGGCGCTGATTTATTTCATTCTTTTTTCTCACTAAGCTTACATTTCCCATTAAGCTGGGAAAAGGGTAAGACACTCAACTTACCTAACTTGTCTCATAAGCAAAGAGATATTTCATCTGCCAAGCCATGCTATTTTAGACAGGGTAGTTGGAGGCCTTTCTGAGGAGGAGGCGTTTCAGCAGGTACTGGGTTGAAGGGAGAGAGGAAGCATGAATACAAGGAAGAGTGTTCCAGGCGGTGGGAAGGGCCAATGCAAAGACCCGGAGGTAGGACTGTTCTTGGCAAGTTGGAGGAAGGACCGTCACAGAAATCACTGTGGCTGGAGCAGAGTGACAGCAGTAAGAGCAGACTGAGGGTGGAGAAGGGGACGGGGAGCAGGCATCAGGGAGAGCGCTCCCGTGGCTTCAGTGTTTGTTACCTCTCCTGGGCCTCTTCCCTTGCATTTCAGTTTTGAAAGGCCAGTATCGAAGGGAGTGAGACTGACTCGTTGAAGCATGGTTATATGACCCTTAACCTGGAGGACAAGATCTTAAATGTAGATGAGCCAGTCCAGCTGTACTTTAGATTTCTCGGGCAATTTCCATTTTCCATCTTTGAGTCGAGGAAAACTTGAAACATTTTGCACTAGACTTTTTCTTTTCTAACATTTTAAAGTACATATGTCTTCTGAAGGAAATTGAATCCACGTCATGTCTTATTACTTTCCACCTGTAGCACCAAAGAATCATTTACTTCAGACCTTTAGGACATTCAAAAAACATCTAAGACATTTTGTGAGATCTATGTATAATTGGTTTTTTTAAACTTATTTATTTATTTATTTATTTAATTTTTTTTTGTCTGCGTTGGGTCTTCGTTGTGGTGCGCGGGCTTCTCATTGCAGTGGCTTCTCTTGTTGCGGAGCACGGGCTCTAAGTGCGCGGGCTTCAGTAGCTGTGGCACGCAGGCTCACTAGTTGTGGCTCACAGGCTCTAGACCACAGACTCAGTAGTTGTGGCACACAGGCTTAACTGCTCCGCGGCATGTGGGATCTTCCCGGACCAGGGCTTGAACCTGTGTCCCCTGCATTGGCAGGCGGATTCTTAACCACTACTCCACCAGGGAAGTCCCTATGTGTAATTGTTTAATGATTCAGTGAATGATAGCAATGAGAAAATGGATTAAATTCACTACCTTCTAAATAAGGCTTGACACTGATTTTTTTTTTTTAATAAATTTATTTATTTATTTATTTTTGGCTGTGCTGGGTCTTTGTTGCCGTGCACGGGCTTCTCATCGCAGTGGCTTCTCTTGCTGTGGAGCACAGGCTCTAGGCGTGCAGGCTTCAGTAGTTGTGGCTCGCGGGCTTTAGAGCACAAGCTCAGTAGTTGTGGCACACAGGCTTAGTTGCTCTGCAGCATGTGGGATCTTCCCGGACCAGGGCTTGAACCTGTGTCCCCTGCATTGGCAGGCGGATTCTTAACCACTACTCCACCAGGGAAGTCCCTATGTGTAATTGTTTAATGATTCAGTGAATGATAGCAATGAGAAAATGGATTAAATTCACTACCTTCTAAATAAGGCTTGACACTGATTTTTTTTTTTAATAAATTTATTTATTTATTTATTTTTGGCTGTGCTGGGTCTTTGTTGCCGTGCACGGGCTTCTCATCGCAGTGGCTTCTCTTGCTGTGGAGCACAGGCTCTAGGCGTGCAGGCTTCAGTAGTTGTGGCTCGCGGGCTTTAGAGCACAAGCTCAGTAGTTGTGGCACACAGGCTTAGTTGCTCTGCAGCATGTGGGATCTTCCTGGACCAGGAATTGAACTCGTGTCCCCTGCATTGGCAGGCAGATTCTTAATCACTGCGCCACCAGGGAAGTCCGACACTGATGTTTTTTAATGAGATAAACATTTAGTCAACTTTTCTTAGAACTTTTCACAGTCTCTTTCATAAAGGTTTTCTTTATTATGCACATGGGGGAAAGTACATCATGCCTTTCTTTCTTCTTCTTGAGATGCAATGTACGCCTGTGGTCATGTATACACTAAATTATTTTCCCTCTTATGCACCTAAGCAAGATGAAGAGGTTAAAAATTCGCAGCAGGAATTTAGCTCCAGGGAGAGCAGAGGCAGTATAATTCCGAGCCAATTGCTATGTCTGGGGAAAACATCCTTCACAGGTATTAAAGCATAGAGCCCAGCTGTGGGCTAGGCCATTGGAAAGGAGCTACCTAAGCTTTAATCATCATACATTACACGTAGTTGTTTCCATAATGTCCTAGCTAGTGTGCTCCTTAACCATTTAATTGTGTCTGACGGGGTAGTGTGGTTGCTAGGAGACCATGCTTGTTAAGCTATCATTGCAGCCTAAACAGGCAAGATTATGTTTATTTAACATTTAAACAATGCTGCTAAGTAGCCAAAGTCTAGAATTGTCCAACTGATCCTTGCTTTTATGTGTCAGTCTTCATACTACCTTATAAGCAGGTAGGTCAGCATCACCAGTCCAAGTTATTAGTAAGAATGGAAAGGCAGAAAGAAGCTGAGTCTGTAGCCTAGAGGGAGGCAGTCTAGTGGAGAGGATGTGAACACTGGCTCGACAGTTAGACTCCCTGAACTTGAATCTTGGCTCCAGCGCTTCCCAGCTGTGTGACTTTGGGTGATGTATTGAACCCTTTTGTGCCTCAGTCTCTCCATCTAAAATAGAGGTGATAATAGTCCCTATATGATAGGATTGTTGTGAGAATTAAGTATTCAAGCATGGTTATTAGCATTATATATTTACTAACTCATTTTATCCTTTATTCAATTCCTTGAGGCAGATACTGTTCTCCCCACTTTACGGACAGGAAAACTGAGGCTCAAAGGAGTTATGTAACTTGCCCAAACTAGCAAATGTCAGAGCCAGGTTTCAGACTTGGGTAATCTGGCTCCAAAGCTTGAGCTCTTAACCGTGACACCGCACTGATAAGATGCCTGTAACCCTCTTAGAACAATAGGATACGTAATAAATGCTGTTCGTAAATGTTAGCTAGTATTAATAGCAGTTATTTAGAAGAGGCAGTCTGCCACTTAGTACTCTGAGACTGCCTGCAAAATATTTGTTTGCCACTTGATTAGTCAATTTAGGGGACGAGGTGTCAAAAACTTGAGTTGAGTTGAGTCTTGACTTGAGTTGAGTCTTGACTTGAGTTGAGTCTTGACTTGAGTTGCAGTGGGTGATGTTTTCCTCAAGAGGGCGGTTGCCTCTTGCTGACTCCTGCACCTCCTCCTCAGAGCATCACGTGTTTCTTTCAGGGCCAACTCAGTCACCTGGAATCCTCACAAGATGATGGGCGTGCTGTTGCAGTGCTCCGCCATCCTGGTCAAGGAAAAGGTCTGCCCTGCCCGCAGAGATGAGCTGGTGGCCTGCACACCGTTGAGAAGGCACAAAAAGAGAAAAGCATGGGGTCTTTTTACAGTACTGGCTGAGACACTCACAAGATTGACAGCCCCACTGGGCCTGCCACGGCTGTTCTTTCCCACCTGCATATCTTAGCCTTCGACTAACCCAGCATATCCTCTTGGCCCTTGCTCTGAACTGTCCTTCTTCCTTGTTCAGCCCCCAGGGCCCTGCCAGTGATAGAAACTACAAGGGCATTGTTTCATTTCACATTCCTTCGTGTTTGTTCAAACAAAAGTGAGAGTGATTGGGTGATCTGCCAGCTCTCACCTCAGTGAGGACAAAAAGTGGTCACTGGGACATACTTTTAGTTCTTAGCATGAGTTTGCGGTCCCAAGAGCTGAAACAAGTTATTTGGAACCACAGCTACAAATGTCAACCTAGGGCAACAAGGAATGTTGACCCAAAAGCTTCTGTAAATGACGATAGTTGTGTAACTTGCCCAAATTAGCAAACGTCAGCCAGATTTCAGACTTGGGTACTCTGGCTCCAAAGCTTGAGTTCTTAACCATGTCAACGCACTGATAAAATGCCTGAAAGGCACTTAGAACAATAGGTAGTATATTCTCTTCCTAAGAATCTAATAGGACCCTGCCCCAGAGGGCCTTGTTCCTCCAGTAAAACTGTTGCACACTGAGGCGTCCCCAAAAGCCTGTCACCAACCTGTGGGGGCCAGTACCTGTACAAGCTTTTTACTCCTCTCCTAAGTAGAGCGCCTGTTAACTTCATAGGAGCTCCCGGAAAGGATTGGAACACTTTTTAGGGGGTGCTTTGGGGGAGGAAAATTCTTCCACGCATGAAACTGTCCCACCCCCTACAGGAAGTTTATGTCCCCAACCCCTGCTGACTGAATGCCACAGCACTTCCAGTCTGTGAAATAACCCAAAACGCCCATGCACATTTCCAGATGCTCCTTAGAGGGACAGTAGGGTGGGCCCTTGTTGTTGGCATCTGAGACAAAAGATCGGTTTCCAATCAGAGTGATAGAGGAGAAGGGGCAAAGGTTTTTCCAAGGGTGGTTTTGGAGAAGGACATCAGAACAAGTGCACAGCCTCATGAGATGTTAGAAGAAAGGTTGTATGTGGCCCTAAGTCCGGCCTGCCCTGTTTCAAAACCATCCTCACCTCTGCCCTGTGAATACAGATGCACACCTGTCTTGATTTCCATGACAGGGTATCCTCCAAGGATGCAACCAGATGTGTGCGGGGTACCTCTTCCAGCCAGACAAGCAGTATGACGTCTCCTACGACACTGGGGATAAAGCCATTCAGTGTGGCCGCCATGTGGACATCTTCAAGTTCTGGCTGATGTGGAAAGCAAAGGTACGAAGGAGGGCATTCAGGAAATAGAGCAGAAATGTAATTTGCACAGGTTAGCTGGCAAAAGAGAGGCAAAGATATATCCCAGATAATTCATTATGTGTGAAATCAATATCTAGATAATTGAGTTAACTGTATTTTCTTTGCAAATGAAATCACTTCATCCCTTATGTCAAATTCTCTCTCCTTCCATTCAGTCTCCTCAATTTGAATTAGCATGACTTTTCTTATAACTTTCTCTTATAAGCACTAAAAATTTTGCCAAGATAAGGACTTCCACAGCAGTCCTTAGGGATGCTGAAATTATTTAGTGCAGATGTAGAGAAAGAGATAAAGATAAAATTACTACATTATTCTGTGCAGAATCCTGAGTTCCTTTATGTGGCCTCAAATCATGGGATATATATGACAGTTTTAAGTTCTATTTAAATAATAGCTTTCCCATTATTTGTACTTCTATACTCTCTTCTAGAAAATGCATACTTTATTCTAAGAAATCTGAGACTGAGGCATGCTATGTCTGCATTCATCAGTCTTTCAGGTTGCATTTCTGTGTCTAGAAAAAAAAGCAAACTACTGGAACTTCCCCCAGTGGGGGTGAGGGAGAGGAATACCATGGGACTATTTATTTCAAAAGTATTTGTATGCAGTCAAGTAAGGGCAATTTTTATTTCACAGCTTTATATTATATTGCAACCATCATTTTATTTTTCTACTGTAAAGTAATTTTAATAAATTTCCATATATAAGATCGGGTCACCTAATACCAAAACAAAAAAGGCTTTCCAGCCAAACATCTAGTCCAATGTTTTTTCTGTAAGAAGAATTTGATGGATCATTAGTTTTTTTCCTCATTAAGTTATTTTGTCTTAATATAGAAATAGTCTGAATTTGATTTCTACCACAAAGTAATCATAGGTATTTTAAGCATATAAATAGCCATAAATTGCAACAAGAGAAAGAGCCCTATCATTCAGAAATATGATAACCACATGGCCTGTCTCAGTAATTTGTGCCTTGGTTTTGCCTAACAATAACCACTTGAACCGTCTGCTGGAAGTTTAGCTCAAAGTGTATTGGTTACCGAGGTGGGACCTGGTGTGGACTTCCTTCCCAAGAAGGAAGTGGACTGGCCCGAGCACATGCTCAGAGGCAACTGCTGCTTTGCCAGTGTTGGACTTGGCCCAGACACATTAGCAACCCACAGGCCTCGTGCATCTGCTCTCCTTGTTAACACCGACCCACTCAGCAACCCCCATGCTGCTGTTACTAATCAGCCATGCTGGCTTTGGAAACTCATGCTCAGTTTGTCAATAGATGGAGCTACTGCCATCTCAGGGCACATCCTGAGACCAGTGCTTCCCCATCTGCCTGCCTGCCTCTCACCAAAAAGGGGTAATACCATGTTACGTGGAAGGTAGCCTGCCTGGGAGGGAGGGGGACGTGTTTGGCCAGGACTTCCTGCTGCGGAAGGTGGGTTCTAAAGTAGTATTTCTCCCACTATCTGTGGTGAAGAACCAGCTGGGGTTTTTCTAACCTCTCATAGAGCAGTGCAATAAATTGGTCTTCATTAAATTCATTTATTGTGCACTACAATAAATGAATTGCTAGAAAGGTGAAATAAAAAGCCATACAAAGTGTGAACACCGATTTTAAACATGCAATTCAGTAGGCATAAAATTACTCTGTCAAATGACCATAAAAGTTTCTTATTACTTAATCTCAGTTTTGGGGCTCATCTTATCATGGACTGGTTACATTTTGTAGACTGGCCTCAGTCCATAGACAGCAGTTTGGGTGGCATTATCCTAAAGCAAACCAGAAATGGGCTTCAGGCTGTGAATTACTAGCAAGAAACTAAAAGCCCTGTTGAGAATAACTGCCCAGAGACTAGAGTGCCTTCAAAAGAGATGAGGCACACTTTATCGCATGCAGAGCTATGAGAAAGCCACACACATTTAATGAGATGGTTCTTGTTAACCGTCTCCAAGAATACTCTTATGTATATTTCCGATAGACGAAGACAGCATAGCCCTCTCAATGCCATCACAGGGAAATTCAACCTGTCACCAACAAACATGACTTTTCCTTTTTTAAAACAGGGCACAGTGGGCTTTGAAAATCAGATCAACAAATGCTTGGAGCTGGCAGAATACCTCTATGCCAAGATTAAAAACAGAGAGGAATTTGAGATGGTTTTTGATGGTGAGGTAAGTTGTCATCCTGGACTAGATGTATAGCATTTCTGGAAAATCTTTTGAGGGAAGCTCCTGAAGCTGTAGTGTCCCACATTGCCAGAAGCTGCTTCTGAATTTTCATTCTAGCACTCTTCATTTACTTCCCTCTGTGTCCATGAGTGTTTCTTCCGGTAGCATTGGGATGACTTTTCCCCTTCACCTCTTCTAATAAAGAAATAGTTCTCAGCCAGCCCTTCGTAGGCAAGAGGTCTTTCCTTGGCAGGTCTGAATCCTGTATAATTCTGGGGTCTTATTATGGTGTTATACCTCCATGATAAAGTGTTCCTCAGTTCCAAGAAGCTTATAGGATGGGTATATCCTTGTCTTCCAAGACTGGTTCTAAAATGAAGTTCTACTTTACAATAGATTCATTATGAAGAGAGCAAGATACAATTGTCTCTGCCCTGAGTTCAGATCCGCATTGCACACAGTAAGGTACTTGTCATACCAGTGTTGGCTGAGTGCCTGCTGTGTGCCTTGCCCCAGGCCAGGAGCTGGATTATAGAGTAGTGACCAAAACAGGTACTGTCTCTGCCCTATTGGAGCTCGCAGTTGAATGAAGAAATTTGGAATAGGAACCAGTGCTGAACAAAAGGAAATCCACTCATAATTCAGTGTAATAAAACACCACCTGCATTCAATTCAGTCTATTTATCAGGCACCTAAACTACTAGGAACACACTGGAGAGTCTCCAAATGAGCGAAAGAGAGCCCTGAGCAGTTCAAATCAGTCATACAGTGCTCACACGTTTCACCTCTGGGACCTCACTCTCGTCATTTACACTAATTTAAACATTCTACTAGCAGGTTAAAACAAATGTAATGTCTCTAGACCATGAGAGGCAGGCACAGTGATGGCAGACAGCAACTAGGAAGGAAACTGAAAAACTATAACAAGAATACAGAAGGACTTAAAAAGCATGAGAGTCTTTAGGGCAGGAACACTAAACAGTTCTAGGCATCTCAATAAGCCCTGTCTTATAAATTAGAACCAGTTTTAATGTTCATTATGATAATCCTGAGTCTTCAGGGAAAGTTCATTATCGATAGAGTAAACTCAAAGTATTCAGTACCAATAAAATTAACTATGTTTTGAGCATCTTCTATACATGAGGCACTACAAAATGGCAAGATGGATAACACCCCTTTTTAAAATGACCCAAATGTAATTTTTTTAACATTTCAGTGTTGAAAGGTGGGTAACTTTAGTCACCTAGAAAATGGGTTATGGGAAACAGCTCTCTTGTCAGAGATGATGGGATTAACCAGGCTTTGTTCTCCCAAGTGCAGAAGTAACATGAAGCCTTTTCTTATCCTTTTTTTTTGTCTGAGAGACTTCCGCCAAGGGTCCATAGGGGTTTTGGGACAGCTTTCTCTCAAGTTCTCATAATTTTTCTGTTTTGTTTGTATGCATGCTTGTCTGTGAAAATCTCCACAGCCTGAGCACACGAATGTCTGTTTCTGGTATATTCCACAAAGCCTAAGGGGCCTTCTGGATAGCCCTGAGCGACGGGAAAAACTACACAAGGTATGGAATCACTCCTTGTCTCATCTAACCCTCTGCAGTTTCTCTGGCTGGTCAGAACATACTCACTCTGATGTGTCTTTCTAACAGAGGAGAAATAAAAGCTAAAGGCTTGGGGTGGTAGGGAAACCTACCTGTTATAGTCTTCTTGGGTCTGAATTGTCCCCTCACTGTGGTTCAGATCCGTGGGAACCTCTGGGGGACGCATCCCTGCCTTAGGTTGGTGTTCGTCATTAGAGGGGTCATATGCAGGGCAGTTGAATAATATACATATTCCTAGGAACTTTCGTATTACACTATGTCTGTTAAAATATCTTTTACTAAGTTCACGTCTGCTCTAATGCTGACTCATTCTAGTTGTCGGTTTCTATATCTAGTTTATATATTACTTATAGTTGTGTGTATTGTATTTAATTTATATAATATTTCATTCGTCTAACCATTCAGCAAATATTTGTTGAGCAGAAGCCACACGCCAGACAGTATCCTAGGCACTGGATTATACAGAAGCCCTAATTTGTGTTGTTGGCCATGTGAATTTTTCATTTTTGTTTTTGATTTTGAATTTATTATCATTGTCCTATGTCCGACTTTCAAAATTCAGTTGCACAGTACTGTCTGTAGGAATGTGTGATTGGGTAGACTTAAACAGTCATTAGAGGCCATCATCAAAAAGCCTACAAATAATAAATGCTGGAGAGGGTGTGGAGAAAAGGGAACCTTCCTACACTGTTTGTGGGAATGTAAATTGGTGCAGCTACTATGGAGAACAGTATGGAGGTTGCTTAAAAAAACTAAACAAAAGGTTACCGTATGATGCAGCAATCCCACTCCTGAGCATATATCCAGAGAAAATTCTAATTCGAAAAGATACGTGCACCCCATTGTTCATAGCAGCAGTATTTACAATAGCCAAGACATGGAGACAACCTAAATGTCCATAGACAGAGGAATGGATAAAGAAGATGTGGTACATATATACAATGGAATATTACTCAGCCATAAAAAAGAATGAAATAATGTCATTTGCAGCAACATGGATGGGCCTAGAGATTATCATACTAAGTGAAGTACGTCAGAAAAAGATAAATATCACATGGAATGTGAATGTGGAATCTAAAAAAATGATATAAATGAACTTACAAAACAGAAACAGACTTCACAGACATAGAAAATAAATTTATGGTTACCAAAGGGGAAAGGGGATGGGGGAGGGATAAATTAGGAGTTTGGGATTAGCAGATACAAACTACTTTATATAAAATAGATAAACAACAAGGTCTTACCATATAGCACAGGGAACTACATTCAATATCCTGTAATAACCTATAATGGAAAAGAATCTGAAAAAGAATATGTGTGTATAACTGAATCACTTTGCTGTCCATCTGAAACTATCACAATGTTGTAAATCAACTACATGTCAATTTAAAAAATTAGTCATTAGATACTAGCCAAGGAAGAAACTTGTACAAGTAATAAAAAGAAAATTGCTCTTTTTTCCAACTAAGAAATGGGTTGCATTTTGAAAAAGAGCATGGTGTATCAGTCTTGAGTTTTGTTTTGTGTTTTCCCTCACAAGGTGGCCCCGAAAATCAAAGCCCTGATGATGGAGTCTGGCACAACCATGGTTGGCTACCAGCCTCAGGGGGACAAGGCCAACTTCTTCCGGATGGTCATCTCCAACCCAGCCGCTACCCAGTCTGATATCGACTTCCTTATTGAGGAAATAGAGAGGCTGGGCCAGGATCTGTAATTGCCGTCCATAGAACATGAGTTTCTGGGACTTCCCTTTCCCCTCTGGTATTCTAGAACAAACTCTATATGTTGCTGAAACACATAGGCCATTTCATTGAGGGAAAACATAATATCTCGAAGAATACTGTTAAAACCTTACTTAAGCTTGTTAGAGTTAGCAGGAAATGATGTTCTTTTTCAAAAGTTGCACATTAGGAGCACAGTATATATGTACAGCTATATATACCTCTCTCTATAAATATATGTCTGTATAGTGAGTGTGGCTTAGTAATAGATCGCAGTATGTCTCCCACTCTATGAGAATTCAGTTTACCTTCAGCAGTTACTGAGGGGCCAGACATGCTGCAAACCAGCTTGTGCAACAACCCCTGGAAAGATGTTTTTCAAAATGCCAGGTGTCGGGGACCAAGGGAAATGCTGTTGGCAGGAGTTGACTTCATTGTCGGTATTTCTCCTGCCTGAAGTGATGATGGATGAGAAAAAGCACCACTGGCTGACAAGAGTCCCGCCCTTCCCATTAGTATCCTGTGAGGGGAAATCAGTAGCAGAGTCATTGTTTCAGGTGTACTATTGCTGTATTTTTAGAGATTAATTTGTATAGATTGTGGATATTTCTGTTGTCTGACCTTGGGGCAGAGTGGAAGAACACATGTAATGATTTCAATGACTGTTTAACAGTAGGTATATGAAATATTTGCTTATTTATATTCAGAGATTTACCATGTTAAAGAGGCGTCTTGTATTTTCTTCCCATTTGTAATGTATCTTATTTATATATTAATGCAGTAAGTTCTGAAAACTGATTATGGTATTTTCGTGCACTTGTGAGCCAAAGAGAAAAGATTAAAATTAGTGAGACTTGTATTTATATTAGAGTGCCCTTAAAATAATGATTTAAGCATAAGTTTACTGTCTGTAAGAGAACTCTGATACTGTACATAACGTATATATGGAAATCCTGTTACTTACATAGCATCTGCTCTTCTATTACCCTCTCTGTCTGGCTGTATGTCTGGTGTTCTCTACGCTTTTCTAGTAACTGTTGCGTAATAACTAGATGCCCTGTAATTTTGTAGTAGCTCATGACCAATCTCTGTGACTTGCTTAGCACAAACCTAAGGCAATGTTTCCCAAGACCTTCTGAAGTCAGATAAACTGACCAGGCTCACAACTGTTTTTGAAGAAAGGAAATTCACACTGTGCGTTTTAGAGTATGCAAGAAGAATATAAACAAATAAAAATATTCTCCGTGGAGAATTTGAACAAAATTTTCTTTTAGTATCTGTTTCATGCAGAAAGAGAGGTTTCCAGTTATAGTTACTGGGATCACCACAGCCCATTCACTCTCCACTAGCTGGCTTTAGGTGATGCTCGGTACCTTTGTTAAGTTGGGACTCAACCCACAGTCTTAGGTTCCCAAGCCCCTTATCTAAAAATCATTGGGATTCTAATTAAATAAAATTTGCAATTCACACCTGGAAAAAGAAAAGCCATTCCTGTTTTTCATTTTCCTATCTGAATCTTGGAGTTCCATTCATTCAGTTACTCAACAAATGTTTTCTTCCTCTGTGGCAGGCAGTGTTCTAGCACTAGGGTTGCAGAGGTGTGCATGGCAGACAAATTTTCCTTCTCGTGGGGATCTTCCATCACTTGGTGTCTGTGGTATCTGAATACGTCTGAGAGCACAGAATTGTGCCTTCCTGCTGTTTATGCTTGTACAGTGGGCCCAGTTCACTTTCTCAGGAAACATATTTTGGTGCTGGATCATTATGAAATAGGGTCCATTTTCTACAATATTCTATTAAGCTATGATAATACTATCTCACTCATTTGGAATACAAGGAGTTCCCTATTTGGCACTTGTAGGGATTAAATGAGTCATTTGTAATTAACATACTGATTGTACAAGTAACTATTGTATTAAACAAACTGGGCTCCATAAGGAGGTGATGATAAAGTCACTTTATTCTTTCTCTTACTTTTCCTTCAAATCCCCTCTGTGGGCTGATTGTTTCCACGCCTCCATTTGAATTCAGGCCGATCCCATAGCTTTCCTGGCCTCTCAGTCACAAGAACAGTCTCATTTTAGCAACTAAATGTCCAGGTCACTGTGATAAGCAAGACCTCAAATTTGTATACAATATAGAGCTCCTCCCCTTCCTCCCTCTGGTACCTTTCAGGCTGCAATCCCTGGTGGGAGGGGGGAGGGGAATGGGTGTGAGGCTGGTGGTGGGGTAAAGTCAGCTGCTTTGTTTACTCTTTCAGCCTCATTTCTACTCCCTAGCTACTGTATTTTCCCATCTAGGGTCAGGTCTAGGGGGAGAAGGGGTCAAAGTAACAAAGACACAATTTTAGGTAACTGTTAAATTGACATCTGGCATCCGGTCCCCTGGTCTGAGATTTTCTTCTCATGGGACAATATTTTGAGGGGAATGGTTTATTTTTTTATTAAGATATAATTAAGGTACAGTAAGAGTCACTCTTTATAGTGTACTGTGTGTAGTGTTCTGTGAGTCTTGACAAACCCATTCAGTCATGTAACCACCACAATACTTGGAAGAGTTCCATCACACCAGTAAATCCCCCATATCCTTTGTGTGTAGCACCTTCCCCAAGCCCCCTTTCTTGGCAACCTCTGATTTGTCTGTTTCTAGAGTTTTGCTTTTCCCATTTTGGTAATAGAATCATATAATAAGTAACCTTTCGAGTCTATCTTCTTTCACTTAACACAAGGCATTTGGAATTCATCCATGTTGTTGTCTGTATCATTTGTTTGTTCCTTTTATTACTGTGTAGTATTCCATTTGTATGAATGTACCAGTTTGTTTATCCATTCCCTCATAGAAGGAAATTTCGGTTGTTTGCAGTTTGGGGCAATTAAAATAAAGCCACTATGAATATTAGTGTACAGATTTTTGTGTGAATGTAGGTTATCATTTAACTTGGGTAATTAACTAGGTGTAAGATTGCTTGATCATATTGTAAGAGTATGTTTAACTTTATAAGAAACTAACTAGTTCTGAAGTGGCTGTACCATTTTGCATTCTCACTAGCAATGTACAAATCTTCTAGTTGGTCTATATTTTTGCTGACATTTGGTATTGTCAGTTTTTAAAAATTTTAGCCATTCTTTTTGTTGTTACAGCTTTATTGAAATATAATTCACTTGCCATGTAATTCATCCATTTAAAGTGTACAATTCCCTGGCTTGTAGACTATTCATATAGCTCTACAGCCATCACCACCATCAGTTTTAGAACATTTTAATCATCCCACAAAGAAACCTCATACCCATCAGCAAACACTTCTCATTCCCACACACACATCCTCTCCAGCCCTTGGAAGCCACTACTCTGCTTTCTGTCTATAGATTTGCCTATTCTAGACATGTCATATAAATGAAATCACACAATATGTGGTCTTCTGTGACCACATCTGACTTAGGATGTTTTCAAGGTTCATCCATGATATAGCATTTATCAGTACTTCATTCCTTTTATTGCTGAATAATATTCTATTGTATGGATATACGTTTTATTTATCCATTCATCAGTTAATGGACATTGGGGTTGTTTCCACTTTTTGACTATTATAAATAACACTACCTACTATGAATATTTGTGTACAAGTTTTTGTATTGACACTTTGTATTGTTTTTACTCTTAATAGTGGTATCTTGCTGTGGTTTTAATTTGCTTTTTCATGGAGCACTTTTGAAGGATCCCATTGGAGTCCTCCCACCTCATCGCACATGAGACATCAGTCTCTCCTCCTGTGACCACTTAGGACTCAGACTCTCAGCTCTGGGCCCCTAGCAATATACCCTGTCCAGCCCTTATGTTGATACCCCTTCTCCAGGCAGTACTCCTGGGTGGAATCTCTTTTATTTAAAATCAATCATGTGGATTACATAAGGAGGGCTTTTAAAATATACATGTACAGGGTAAAGAATGACGATAACAGAATACTTGACTACCCACTGTTCAGCCAAAGAAATAGAGCATCTTCAGTACCTTAAGAGCTCTCCACCCCCATCAGGAACTCTTCCATAATTGGTTGCTCTCCTTTCCCCAAGAAATGATCACTATTCTGAATTCTGTGTTAAACACTCTCTTGTTTTTCTATATAGTTTTAACACATGTATATGAATCATTATGGTTTAGTTTTATTTGGTTTTGCACTCTGTATAAATGGAATATTACAGAATATATACACTTCTGACTTGTCTTTCAACATTATGATTTTGTAGGGCCAGAGCTAACCCATAAAGAGCCTTTGGACAGTTAAAAAATTTTTAAAGGCACCCCTTCCTTCAGAGATAGGCATCCCTGTGCCAGTGTGTTCAGCTTGGCATGTGGAGCATGTAGTAGATTCTAGCACCTACTGAGCCCACTCCCATAACTTGCAAGCACAGCCTTGTGTGGCAGCCTCATGTTTTTGAGATTCATCTTTGATTATGCTGTAATCCATTCATTTTTATGGCTTTGATGCTATTCATTGGTATGAATATACTTAAGTTGGTTTATTCCTTCTGTGAAGGTGGATATATGATTTTTTTCCCCAGTTTTTGCCTTTAGGGACAATGTTGCTATGAGCATTCTTTCTTTTTTTAGTTTTTAAAAAAAAATTTATTGAAGTATAGTTGATGTACAATGTTGTGTTAATTTCTACTGTATAGCAAAGTGATTCAGTTATACATATATATACATTCTTTTTCATATTCTTTTCCATTATGGTTTATCACAGAATATTGAATATAGTTGCCTGTGCTATACAGAAGGACCTTGTTGTTTATCCATCCTATATATAATAGTTTGCATCTGCTAATCCCAACCTCCCACTCCATCCCTCCCTCAACCCCCTCCCCCTTGGCAACCACAAGTCTGTTCTCTACGTCTGTGAGTCTGTTTCTGTTTCGGAGATAAGTTCATTTGTGTCATTCATATTTGAAGTTCATTCATATTTTAGATTCCACATATAAGTGATATCATATGGTGTTTGTCTTTCTCTGTCTGACTTTCTTTGCTTACTATGATAATCTCTAGGTCCATCCATGTTGCTGCCAATGGCATTATTTCATTCTTTTTTGTGGCTGAGTAGCATTCCATTGTATATATTTACCACATCTTTATCCATTCATCTATCAATGGACATCTAGGTTGTTTCTATGTCTTGGCTATTGTGAATAGTGCTGCTATGAACATTGTGGTGCATGTATCTTTTTGAATTATAGTTTCCTCCATATATATGCCCAGGAGTGGGATTGCAAGATCATATGGCAACTCTATTTTTAGTTTTTTGAGGACCCTCCATACTGTTTTCCACTATGAGCATTCTTTGCACTTGTTTCCTGGTGCTCATGTGCAAAATTTTTTCTAAGGTTTAATACTTAGAAGTGAAATTGCTGGGTCGTAGAGTACTTGTTGAACTTGACTGAGTAAAGCAGAGTGGTCAAACCAAGTTGCACATCAACCAGCAAGGCACGTTTTCCATAACCTCACCATCACTTGGCCCAAAATTTTTGCCAGTCTGGTGGGTACAAAAGAGTATCTCCTTGTGGTTTTAATTTGTCTTTCCCTGATTACAAATGAGATTGAGTATCTTTTCACATTTTATGAACCATTTGTGTTCTCTCTTCTTTGAAACGCCTAATTCATACCCTTTGTCCAATTTTAAACTTAGTTGTTTGCCTTTTTCTTATAGTTTTTAGAAGTTCTCTATATATTCCAAGTACTAATTCCTTCTGAGTGTATGTTTGATAAATATCTTCTCCTAATTTGGGGCTTGACTTTTCATTTAACTAATGGTCATTTTTTGAAAATATAATTTCTTAAATTTAATGTAATAGAATTTATCAACATATTTCTTTACAGTTTTTGTTTTTTTGTGTGCCTTCTTTAAGAAATTCTTCCCTATCCCAAAGTCATAAAGATATTCTCATATTCATATTGGCTTCTAAGTTTTATGGTTTTATACCTTTCACATGTAAGTCCTTAATCTACCTGGAATTGATGTTTGTGATTGGTCCTTCTTCAAGAATGAAAGGGCTATTATTAGCCCTTTAGTCTTCTTTATAAATTTTAGAATTAATTCATCAAGTTCCACCAAAAGATCCTGTTGGAATTTTTATTGGAGTTTCATTGAATCTGTGAATCAATTTGAAGAATATTAACATATTTTCAATATTGAATATCATAACCTTAAACAAAGTTTATATCTCCATTTAACTGGGTTATCTTTAGTGTCTTTCAATAAAGTTTCATAATGGACATGCACAGCTTTTGATAGATTTATTCCTATGTGCTTTATATTGTTGTTATTTTAAATGGCATCTTTTAAAATTACATTTTCTAACTGATTGTTGCTGATAAATAGAAATGTAACTGCCTTCTTCAGTAATGATTTTGTATCCTGAAAACTTTCTAAAACTCAAATAATTTCGGTTCTTCAGTGTTTTCCAAATAGAGAAATATACCGTCTATGGATAATGACAGCTTTGTTTATTCCTTTCTGATCCTTATACCTTTGTGTGTGTGTTGTTTTCTGTTTTACCCTTTATTTTTATTATTTTTTTAAAATTTATTTTATTTATTTATTTTTTTATTTTTGGCTGCGTTGGGTCTTCTTTGCTGCACGCGGGCGTTCTCTAGTTGAGGCGAGCAGGGGCTACTCTTCGTTGCGGTGCACGGGCTTCTCATTGTGGTGGCTTCTCTTGTTGCGGAGCATGGGCTGTAGGCCCACAGGCTTCAGTAGTTGTGGCACGTGGGCTCAGTAGTTGCGGTGCACAGGCTTAGTTGCTCCGTGCTCCTTATACCTTTTTTTCCCCTTTTCCTTGATATACTGCACTGGCCAGGATAACCAGTATGATGAGGAAATGAAGTGTTGGTAGCAGGCATCTTGCCTTATTTCTGATGTTAGAGGGAATGTTTTCACCAGATACCGTGAAGTTTTATGTTTCCTTTAGGGTTTTTTGGGTTTTTTTTGTAGATACACTTTATTGGGTTAAAGAAGTTTCCTTTTATTCCTAGTTTGCTAAGAGTTTCTCTAATATATGAATGTTTAATTAATGTTGTATTATACATAAACAATTTAAGTTTTGCATGTCTTCTTGAGTCTGTTTTTGCAAGTTGCATTTTTCCAGGAATTTATACATATTTTGAAGTTTTCAGGTTATTATGAAGTTGTCCACAATATCTTCTTTTTTTTTAATCTGTTGCATCTGTACTTATATTCTCCATTTTTCCCCTAATCGAGGTAATTTGTGTCTTCTTTCTTTTTTTATTCATTAACCTTAGCAGAAGTTTGTCAGTTTCATTAAGCTGTTCAGAAAATATTTGTCTTGGTCAATAGTCTCAATCATATGATTGCTTTTTACCTCATTAATTTCTGCTTCTATGTTTATTATTTCCTTTCTTCTACTTTTTTGAGGCTTATCTGCTATTCCTTTTTCTAACTTCTCAAGTTCTGTGCTTAGGTCATTAATTTTGAACGTTATCTTCTTTTCTAATGGAAGCATCTAAGGATATATATTTCCCTACAAGCATTCCTTTAGCTGTATATTACAAGTTTTGACACACAATAATTTATTATCATTCAGTTCTAAATATGATGTTTGTCTATTTTTCCTTGTAGTTTAATTTTTGCTCTTTATTGGGTATAAACAAGTTTATAATTGTCATATTTTTCTGGTGATCTAAAACTTTTATCATTATGTGCTGACCCACTTTTTTTTGCCTTCTTGTCTTTTTTGTCTGACAGGCAGATATAATTTGCCTAATATATATTTTCTCTTCCTTGAACTATAATGTTTCTGTATCCTTATGCTTTAGGTGTGTCTCATATAAAAATAACTGGATTTTATCATCTTTTCCATCTGACCATCTTTGTCTTTTAACTGAAGAATTTCGTTTATTGTGATTACTGATATATTTGGATTTAATTCTACCATCTTATTTTGTGCTATCCATTTGTTCCACCTTTTCTGTTCTTTTTTTCTTCTTTCTTGTAAAAGATTTGGATTAATTAAGGTTTGTTTTTTGTTTCTCTTGCTTTTCAGTTTTAACTTATGAGGGTATAATTGCTGATAAATTATACTCTTTATGTCTACCCTAAAGATATTAGCATGAATACTTTACTGTTTCAAAAGTTAATAATTTTACTCTCCTCATGAATCACAAAAGAACCTTAGAATTCTTTTGCTTTGATCATCCTCCTCCCAATATATACACCATTGTTATCCAGTATTTGGGGTATCTCTTTTTTAACCCTATAATTTATACATTATTAATAGTTTTATTCAATTGATTTTTGCTTAGATATACCCACATATTTACCACTCCCTTGTGCATGATTCCTTTTTACATCTCAGACCTTCCATTTGGGTCATTTTCTTTTTCCTTGATCTGCACGTGTTTGAACTTTCCTTTATTGAAGCTTATTAATAACCCCTCTCCGAGAATGGGCTCTCTAACATTGCTTCCTGGGCATCATTTGTGAGGCTGGTTTGAAAGCATAGTGATTCAGGCGATTTGCTGCCTTGAAGCTGGAAAAGGTAACTCTTAGATAAGGCAGACTTTGTTAAACAGAAAATGTTCCAGTCACATCAAGGGGCCCTGCTTCTAAGCTTTATGAGGATTCTGTTATCTCTTACAGATAAAAGAAACTAGATACATGCATCAAATTTACCTGCAAGAATCTTAAAATCCTTTAATCTGACCAAATGATGTAAAGCAGTTTAATAAAGGGAATCTCACTTTATTTTGGGTTGAAGAATGGAATTTTTCATAATACAAGGTTGCTTTAATATTCCAGTAAAACCACTGCAAAACTCCATCTCCTGATTCCCTCAGTCTGCATAGTGGACATCTGTGTTTTATGCCTGCCCTACATCTATTCTCTTTTCTTCTGATCATAACACTCTAATTTTCCTTTGAGAGGATATCCTTTCTTCATTCTTGCCCTGTGTATTTGGAGGAATGAGCCCACCCTCTGATTCCAGAGCTGGTCATCTGACTCAAGTGTGGCCAATCAGGGTATTCCATCCCCTGGGCTACAGGGATGGACTCTTGACCCTGGACAGGCTGTCAGGTGAGGTGATGAAGCCCTAGTCAATAAGGACTCCATGAGCAAAGCAACATGTGAGAAGCCTTAGCAATCTTGGCCTTGACACAACAGATGGAACGGAGGCCCCATCTTGGAAGCCCAGACTAGGTTTTTCCAAGATTCTTTAATAATGGCTGAACTTGTCTGGAGGGCTGTATTAGTTTCCTATTGGTACTGTAACTAATTAACACAAATTTAGTGACTTAAAAAACAACATAAATTAATTTTTTTACAGTTCTGAAGGTAGAGCTGCATTCTTTCTGGTGGCCCTAGGGGAAAATCTGTTTCCTTGCCTTTTCTAGTTTCTAGAGGCTGTCTGAGTTCCTTGGCTCATGGCTCTACTTCACATCTCCATCTTTGACTCACCTGCCTCGCTCCTTCCATGATAAGGACCCTTGTGAATATATTGGGACCACTTAAAAAATCCAAGGTAATCTCCCCATTGCAAGATCCATAACTTAATCACACCTGTAAACTCCCTTTTACCATGTAACACATTCATAGATTCCAGGGATAAGGATGTGAAGCTTTTGGGGGGGCCTATGGGTAAGATCCACCATGAGTTAAATGTGCACTGAGGCCAAGGTACCTCCTGACAAAATCCTCATCTGAGGGAAAGAGACAGCTAATGGTCCAAGGACAATGAGTTGGTGTGATGAGGAATCTGTGAAGTTCATCAGGGAATGTCTTACTGAGATTAGTTTTTTGGAAAAGGAGACCTTGGGTTATTCCTGAGAACTAATACCAGAAATCTGTGAAGAGGAGGTGGTAAGAAAAGAATTCATTTCACTACAAACTGAGAAATTTAGAACACAAGCTGGCATAGCTTTGGAGCCACATAGCAGAGTGGAACCCCCATGGGGGTGTTTGGGGACTAGAGTCCAATGGCTCTGTGGGAAGGGCTCTGCCTTCTGCCTGGACCTCAAGTTACTGGGTTAAGTTTGGCTAGAACAAAGACTCCAATGACATGGCTTCAGAGTGGTTAACTTTTGAGGGTACTTTCCCCACTCATAAGTACATTTCAAGGCCTCCAAGAAAAGGGTGAAAAAGGACAAAGGTATCCTGCCGCCAGGGCTCCGGATGCTTCTGCTCCGACACCAGGACAACCTGGCCATCATTGCACTACTCAGGCCACTCCAGCAGGCGTGAACAAATGGCAGGAGGGTGTGGCTTGGTGAGCTGTTTCGGAGTCTGCCTGTGCTCCTGGTCCTCATAGCATGTGGAAGGGGGAGGGAAGAGGGTGTGAGGGATGGTTCTGTGCTTTGTGGCAGGTTAACAGGTGGGGTTTTTCTCTTTGCCCCAAAAGCGGTACTTAGGATCCAACTGGAGAGATAAAAAGCCGTAAGTACTTCACATGCTACACCACCGCCAGGGCGCCCACCTTGCCCAGAGCTTACTGGGAGGTGGTAGAACCGGCCCTTCTAACAGCAGCCATAGCCTCAGACCAGCCCTCCAGGCCCACCACCTTTCCAGAGAGGAGAGAAGGGATTTGTCAGGGTTGTGAGCTGAGACCCACCACCCCGGAGCAGCTGGAGCCTGGAGGTTGAAGGGGAGGCGGCCTCCCAGAGGAGATACAAGCCCTTCCCTGATGAGGCGAGGGCAGAAGGAAGAAGAACCAGCAGTTCGCGGCCCTTCCCCTCCCACTCAGGTCGGTGAGCTGCCAGCCTGTACGGACGGGGCGGTGGACAGCTTTGAAAAGCTGGACTGTCTTTTAATAATCAAGAGTGAAAAGTAAGTTACGGAATCTAAGCTATTGCCAAGGGACCCCCTACATAGTGAGAAAGAAAGTTTCAACATTTGGGGCTACAGACTGGAAGACAAATAGAACAGGTTCATGTTTTATGACCCCCCCCAAGAGTTAGGGTTATTAGAAATCTTTACAACAAATTTACAATAATGGCAGAATAAGCACCAAGAATCTTATTTTCTCCTGATAGTAGGCAAGCTGCCCTACCCTTTCCTAGAAGGAAAAAAAGAAAAAACAACACCTGGAGAGAAGGGATGAGTAGGAAGAGGAGTGGAAGGGGAGGCGCGGAGGGGAGAGGAGGAGAGAGAAGAGAGAGAAAAAAAATAACACCTGTGGCTAAACTTAATTGTGGGTCTTGGAGAAAATCAGGTGAAAGGAAGGAATGGAATGGGCTGAGGGTTACAGGTTCTCAGCGGGCTCCAATTACAACCTAACAACAAATGAAACTCACTGGGCCGTCGTTTCGGACTTGATAAAAGAACAGCCTTCTTGCCTTAAATTTAGTCCGGGCAGTCAGAGAAGCTGGAATCCTCCCGGGAGGGAGAAGTAGAAAGGTGCCTTGTTTTAATGTTATTTTTAGGGTTGGAGGTGGTGGCGGTGGCGATGGTGGTGGGTGGAAAAAAATAGAAAAGAAAAAGCAAAGCAGCAGAACACTTCCTTTGTGCTGTTTTAACAGAAAAGCTCTCCTTCTCTCCTCAGGCTCAAGAGACGCCACCTAGTGGGCAAACGGTGGACTCACACCCAGCCGGCAGCCGTGGCCAGCCCAGGTTTGATTTCCTATTTAGCTTGCTTCAACTACCAGACGCAGGGGTGTAAACGGTGTTTCAGCCTCTCAAAAGCTGCCCCTCACATTGGGGTAGAGGCAGCAGATGATTCGGGCTGGCAGAGAGTGGCCCAAGAGAGCCAGAGAGCCCCGAGAGCTGGGGTAAACAAAGGGGACGCAGCGGCTGCTAGACTCAGGGCAGGAGCTGGGAACCAGAGAAGCTGCGGACTGGCGGGGGCTTACAGCTAGCTGTGGTCAGCAACAAGCCGAGGGTCTGGAACCTGAGGTGCCTGATGAGGCAGGTTGGAGCTCACTGGTCCTCAAGACAGAGATCTGACCTTTAGAAGGTCATTATTATTCAAGGCAGTGGCACCGGCCAGCAGAAATACAGTATATTCATTCTAGCCAGGGACCATCAGTCCTCTGACCCATTCTGTATTTTATACCACTGCATGCACATTCTGGGCCTGGCCAAAACTTCCGGGGCCCATAAGAGTGTGGGTATAAGGAATGTTTCAGCTGGTGTGAATTGAGGTGTTTTTTTCCTGAGGTATAGTTGACATATTAGTTTCAGGTGTACAACATAATGATGCCGGATTTGGATATATTGTGAAATGATCACCACAATAAGTTTAGTTAACATGCATCACCATATATAGTTACAAAAAAATGTTTTTTTCTTGTGATGAGGACTTTTAAGATCTACTCTCTTAGCAACTTGCAAATAAGCAGTACAGTAGTATTAACTATAGTTGCCATGTTGTACATTACATCCACATGACTTATTTATTTTAGAACTAGAAGTTTGTACATTTGACCCCATTTTTCCCACTCCCCAACCCCCAGCTCTGGCAACCACCGCTCTGTCCTCTGCATCTATGAGCTTAGGGATTTTTTTGTTTTTGTGTTTTAGACTCCACATATAAGTGAGATAATGTGGCATTTGTCTTTCTCTGACTTATCTCTGGCTGATTTCACTTAGCATAATGCCCTCATGTTGCATAATGTCCATCCTTGTTGTTGCAAATGGCAAGATTTCCTTCTTTTTTATTGCTAAATAATAGTCATATATATATCTCATTTTCTTTATCCATTTATCCATCAATGGACGTGTAAGTTGCTTCCGTGTCTTGGCTATTGTAATGCTGCAGTGAACATGGGGGAGCATTTATCTTTTTGAGTTAGTTTTCTTTTCTTCAGATAAGTACCCAGAAGTGGAATTGCTGGATCATATGGTAGTTGTATTTTTAAATTTTTGAGGAACCTCCATACTGCTCTCCACAGTGGCTGCACCTATTTACATTCCCACCAGCAGTGCACAAAGGTTCCCTTTTTGCCATATCCTCACCAACACTTGTTACTTCTTATCTTTTTGATGAAAGCTGTTCTCACAGGTATGAGGTGATATCTCATTGTGGTTTTGATTTGCATTTCCCTGATGAAGAGTGTTGTTGAGCATCTTTTCATGTGTCTGTTGGTCATCTGTGTATCTTCTTTGGAAAAATGTCTATTCAGATCTTCTGTCCATTTTTTAATCAAATTGCTTGCTTTTCTGCTGTTGAGTTGTATGCCTTCTTTATACTTTTTTGGATATTAATTCCCTATCAGATACACGATTTGCAAATATTTTCTCCCACTCAGTAGGGTGCTTTTTCATTTTGTTGATGGTTTCCTTTGCTGTGCAGAAGATTTTTAGTTTGATATAATCCCACTTGTTTACTTTTGCTTTTGTTGCCTTTGCTTGTGGTGTCAGATACGAAAAATCCTCATCAAGACCAATGTCAAAGAGCTTACCACCCATATTTTCATCCAGGAGTTTTATGGTTTCTTACGTTATTTAATGTATTAGTATTTAATCCATTTTGAGTTAATTTTTGTGTATGGTGTAAGATAGTGGTCCAGTTTCATTTGAATTGAGTTTATGACACTCACAATCAAAAAAATCCTAACTAATACATCTGCTCAGTCCTATTGCAGAAGACTTTGGAGAGTGCCAGTGGTCAGAAATAAAGTGGCAGTAAGGCAGTAAACATGACCTATACCTACCTGCCCACATCCCCTTCTCTGGGACTGTCCTGCCTAGACAATCTTGATGAAGGTATGGGCCTAAGCATGTTATTCCAACCCAGCACTTGGCCAGGAGCAGGTGCTTGACGCCAGGACAGTCTAGATAGTTTAGGTTATGCTACCTTAAGAAACAACACCCACATTATTAGTGGCTTCAAAGAACATGGGACAGGGGAAGAATACAGGCTTATTTCCTGATCACACTCCCTGTCCATAACATGTCAGGTGGGGGTTCCTCTCCAGATTGTCCTCAATCCAGGAGAGGTTGAAGGGACAACCACATACTGGAGCATTGCTGGTCACTACAAAACAAAAACCAAAAAAAACAAAAACAAGAAAATGGCTGAGATAATACAAGGAGTTGAATTGTCAGACCAAACATGCAGGGATCATAGATCCTACCTGATACTAAAATGTATTAATAATTCAAAAGATATAGGCAATTCCAAGATGGGTTCAAGATGGCGGAGTAGAAGGATGTGTGCTCACTCCCTCTTGCGAGAGCACCGGAATCACAACTAACTGCTGAACAATCATCGACAGGAAGACACTAGAACTCAACAAAAAAGATACCCCACGTCCAAAGACAAAGGAGAAGCCACAATGAGACGGTAGGAGGGGCGCAGTCACAAGAAAATCAAATCCCGTAACTGCTGGGTGGGTGATTCACAATCTGGAGAACACTTATACCACAGAAGTCCACCCACTGGAGTGAAGGTTCTGAGCCCCACGTCAGGCTTCCCAAGCTGGGGATCCGGCAATGGGAGGAGGAATTCCTAGAGAATCAGACTTTGAAGGCTAGGGGGATTTGACTGTAGGACTTCGACAGGACTGGGGGAAACAGAGACTCCACTCTTGGAGGGCACACACAAAGTAGTGTGTGCATTGGGACCCAAGGGAAGGAGCAGTGACCCCATAGGAGACTGAACCAGGCCTACCTGCTAGTGTTGGAGGGTCTCCTGCAGAGGCAGTGGGTGGCTGTGGCTCACCGTGAGGACAAGGACACTGGCAGCAGAAATTCTGGGAAGTACTCCTTGGCGTGAGCCCTCCCAGAGTCCACCGTTAGCCCCACCAAAGAGCTGGGTAGGCTCCAGTGCTGCATCACCTCAGGCCAAACAACCAACAGGGAGGGAACCCAGCCCCACCCATCAGCAGACAAGCGAATTAAAGTCTTACTGAGCTCTGCCCACCACAGCAACACCCAGCTCTAGTCACCACCAGTCCCTCCCATCAGGAAGCTTACACAAGCCTCTTAGATAGCCTTATCCACCAGAGAGTAGACAGCAGAAGCAAGAAGAAGTACAATCCTGCAGCCTGTGGAACAAAACCCACATTCACAGAAAGACAAGATGAAAAGGCAGAGGGCTATGTACCAGATGAAGGAACAAGATAAAACCCCAGAAAAACAACTAAATGAAGTGGAGATACGCAACCTTCCAGAAAAAGAATTCAGAATAATGATAGTGAAGATGATCCAGGACCTCAGAAAAAGAATGGAGGCAAAGATCGAGAAGATGCAAGAAATGTTTAACAAAGACCTAGAAGAATTAAAGAATGAACAACTAGAAGAATTAAAGAACAAACGAACAGATGAACAATACAATAACTGAAATGAAAAATACACTAGAAGGAATCAATAGCAGAATAACTGAGGCAGAAGAACGGATAAGTGACCTGGAAGACAGAATGGTGGAATTCACCACTGCAGAACAGAATAAAGAAAAAAGAATGAAAAGAAATGAAGACAGCCTAAGAGACCTCTGGGACAACATTAAACGCAACAACATTTGTATTATAAGACTCCCAGAAGGACAAAGAGAGAGAAAGGACCCAAGAAAATATTTGAAGAGATTATAGTCGAAAACTTCCCTAACATGGGAAAGGAAATAGCCACCCAAGTCCAGGAAGCGCAGAGTCCCAGGTAGGATAAACCCAAGGAGAAACACGCTGAGACACATAGTAATCAAATTGACAAAAATTAAAGACAAAGAAAAATTACTGAAAGCAACAAGGGAAAAATAACAAATAACATACAAGGGAACTCCCATAAATTTAACAGCTGATTTCTCAGCAGAAACTCTACAAGCCAGAAGGGAGTGGCATGATATATTTAAAGTGATGAAAGGGAAGAACCTACAACCAAGATTACTCTACCCAGCAAGGATCTCATTCAGATTCGACGGAGAAATCAAAAGCTTTACAGACAAGCAAAAGCTAAGAGAATTCAGCACCACCAAACCAGCTCTACAACAAATGCTAAAGGACCTTCTCTAAGTGGGAAACACAAGAGAAGAAAAGGACCTACAAAAACAAACCCATAACAATTAAGAAAATGGTAATAGGGACACACATATTGATGATTACCTTAAACGTGAATGGATTAAATGCTCCAACCAAAAGAAACAGGCTTGCTGAATGGATACAAAAACAAGACATATATATATATATATGCTGTCTACAAAAGACCCACTTCAGACCTAGGGACACATAGAGACTGAAAGAGAGGGGATGGAAAAAGATATTCCATGCAAATGGAAATCAAAAGAAAGCTGGAGTAGCAATACTCATATCAGATAAAATAGACTTTAAAATAAAGACTGTTAGAAGAGACAAGGAAGGACACTACATAATGATCAAGGGATCAATCCAAGAAGAAGGTATAACAATTATAAATATATATGCACCCAACAGAGGAGCACCTCAATACATAAGGCAACTGCTAACAGCTCTAAAAGAGGAAATCGACAGTAACACAATAATAACGGGGGACTTTAGCACCTCACACCAATGGACAGATCATCCAGACAGAAAATTAATAGGGAAACACAAGCTTTAAATGACACAATAGACCAGATAGGTTTAGTTGATACTTATAGGACATTCCATCCGAAAACAACAGATTATACTTTTTCTCAAGTGCACACGGAATATTCTGCAGGATAGATCACATCTTGGGTCACAAATCAAGCCTCGGTAAATTTAAGAAAATTGAAATCATATCAAGCATCTTTTCCGACCACAGTGCTATGAAATTAGAAATCAGTTACAGGGAAAAAAACATAAAAAACACAAACACATGGAGGCTAAACAATACATTACTAAGTAACCAAGAGATCACTGAAGAAATCAAAGAGGAAATCAAAAAATACCTAGAGACAAATTACAACAAAAACATGATGATCCAAAACCTATGGGATGCAGCAAAAGCAGTTCTAAGAAGGAACTTTATAGCAATACAAGCCTACCTCAAGAAACAAGAAAAATCTCAAATAAACAATCTAACCTTACACCTAAAGAAACTAGAGAAAGAAGAACAAACAAAACCCAAAGTAACTGGAAGGAAAGAAACCATAAAGATCAGAGCAGAAATAAATGAAATAGAAACAAAGAAAAGAATAGCAAAGGTCAATAAAACTAAAAGCTAGTTCTTTGAGAAGATAAACAAAATTGATAAACCTTTAGCCAGACTCATCAAGAAAAAGAGGAAGAGGACTCAAATCAATAAAATTAGAAATGAAAAAGGAGAAGTTACAACAGACACCACAGAAATACAAAGCATCCTAAGAGACTACTACAAACAACTCTATGCCAATAAAATGGACAGCCTGGAAGAAATGAACAAATCCTTAGAAAGGTATAACATTCCAAGACTGAACCAGGAAGAAATAAAAAATATGAACAGACCAATCACAAGTAATGAAATTGAAACTGTGATTAAAAATCTTCCAACAAACAAAAGTCCAGGACCAGATGGCTTCACAGGTGAATTCTATCAAACATTTAGAGAAGAGCTAACACCCATCCTTCTCATACTCTTCCAAAAAATTGCAGAGGAAGGAACACTCCCAAACTCATTCTATGAGGCCACCATCACCCTGATACCAAAACCAGACAAAGATACTACAATAAAAGAAAATTACAGACCAATATCACTGATAAATACAGATGCAAAAATCCTCAACAAAATACTAGCAAACAGAATCCAACAACACATTAAAAGGATCATACACCATGATCAAGTGGGATTTATCCCAGGGATGCAAGGATTCTTCAGTATACGCAAATCAATCAATGTGATACACCATATTAACAAATTGAAGAATAAAAACCATATGATCATCTCAAATAGATGCAGAAAAAGCTTGTGACAAAATTCAACACCCATTTATGATAAAAACTCTCCAGAAACTGGGCATAGAGGGAACCTACCTGAACATAATAAAAGCCATATATGACAAACCCACAGCCAACATCATTCTCAATAGTGAAAAACTGAAAGCATTTCCTCTAAGATCAGGAGCACGACAAGGATGTCCACTCTCGCCACTATTATTCAACATAGTTTTGGAAGTCCCAGCCACAGCAATCAGAGAAGAAAAAGAAATAAAAGGAATCCAAATTGGAAAAGAAAAAGTCAAACTGTCACTGTTTGCAGATGACATGATACTATACATAGAAAATCCTAAAGATGCCACCAGAAAACTCCTAAAGCTAATCAATGAATTTGGTAAAGTTGCAAGATACAGAATTAATGCACAGAAATCTCCTGCATTCCTATACACTAACAACGAAAGATTGGAAAGAAATTAAGGAAACAATCCCATTCACCATTGCAACAAAAAGATAAAATACCTAGGAATAAACCTACCTAAGGAGGTAAAAGACCTGTACTCAGAAAACTATAAGACACTGATGAAAGAAATCAAAGATAACACAAACATATGCCATGTTCTTGGATTGGAAGAATCAGTATTGTGAAAATGACTATACTACCCAAAGCAATCTACAGATTCAATGCAATCCCTATCAAATTAACAGTGGCATTTTTCGCAGAACTAGAACAAAAAATCTTAAAATTTGTATGGAGACACAAAAGACCCTGAATAGCCAAAGCAACATTGAGGGGAAAAAACAGAGCTGGAGGAATCAGACTCCCTGACTTCAGACTATACTACAAAGCTACAGTAATCAAGACAATATGGTACTGGCACAAAAACAGAAATATAGATCAATGGAACAGGATAGAAAGCCCAGAGATAAACCCACGCACCTATGGTAAACTAATCTATGACAAAGGAGGCAAGGATATACAATGGAGAAAAGACAGTGTCTTCAATACGTGGTGCTGGGAAAACTGCACAGCTTCAGGTAAAAGAATGTAATTAGAACACTCCCTAACACCATACACAAAAATAAACTCAAAATGGATTTGAGACCTAAATGTAAGACTGGACACTATAAAACTCTTAGAGGAAAACATAGGAAGAACACTCTTTGACATAAATCACAGCAAGATCTTTTTTGATCCATCTCCTAGAGTAATGGAAATAAAAATAAACAAATGGGACCTAATGAAACTTAAAAGCTTTTGCAAAGCAAAGGAAACTACAAACAAGATGAAAAGACAACCCTCAGAATGGGAGAAAATATTTGCAAATGAATCAACAGACAAAGGATTAATCTCCAAAATATATAAACAGCTCATGCAGCTCAATATTAAAAAAACAGACAACCCAATCCAAAAATGGTCAGAAGACCTAAATAGACATTTCTCCAAAGAAGACATACAGATGGCCACGAAGCCCATGAAAAGTTGCTCAACATCACTAATTATTAGAGAAATGCAAATCAAAACTACAATGAGGTATCACCTCACACCAGTTAGAATGGGCATCATCAGAATATCTACAAACAACAAATGCTGGAGAGGGTGTGGAGAGAAGGGAACCCTCTTGCACTGTTGGTGGGAATGTAAATTGATACAGCCACTATGGAGAACAGTATGGAGGTTCCTTAAAAAACTAAAAATAGAATTACCATATGACCCAGCAATCCCACTACTGGGCATATACCCAGAGAAAACCATAATTCAAAAAGACACATGCACCCCAATGTTCATTGCAGCACTATTTACCATAGCAAGGTCATGGAAGCAACCTAAATGCCCATCGACAGATGAATGGATAAAGAAGATGTGGTATATATATACAATGGCATAGTACTCAACCATAAATAGGAATGAAATTGGGTAATTTTTAGAGATGTGGATGGATCTAGAGTCTGTCATACAGAGTGAAGTGAGACTGAAAGAGAAAAACAAATATCGTATATTAACACATATGTGTGGAACCTAGAAAAATGGTACAGATGAACCGGTTTGCAGGGCAGAAAGTGAGACACAGATGTAGAGAACAAACGTATGGACACCAAGGGGGGAAAGTGGCGGGGGTGGTGGTGGTGGGATGAATTGGGAGATTGGGGTTGACATGTATACACTAATATGTATAAAATGGATAACTAATAAGCTGCTGTATAAAAAATAAATAAAATTCTAAAATTCAAAAAAAAAGATACAGGCAATTCTAAGATACAAGTGAACATGGAGAAATTTGGGACTGTCACTGCAGTTCTCCCTTTCTTTCTGGATTAGAAAATATTCTTGTTTAGATTTAAAATCTAAATCTAGGTTGTTTTTTTTTTTTTTTTTTTTTAAATCTAGGTTTTAAGAAGGGCATCACTTGGAAAAAGGGAGCCTTTCAGCTATGAAATATCTCCAGTTTATACTCTAGTCATGACATAACTGAGAGTTTCCCAGTGGGCCATGCCCTGTGAATGCATAAATTCCAGATTTGTTGACCGTAAGCAACCAAACAGACCAAGTCCCTCCTGCTAATAACATTCTATAGGTGAAGACTCTCCATTATCTGCCATCAGGAGGTGTGCTTAGCACATTTACAAGGAATAGTTTCTGTCTTTGAATCCCCCCTACTACCTGTTGGTATCCCCAGGAGAAAAAGAATGGGTCGCAGGCCAGCTGCTAATCTTTTCCTTTCTGGTGATGAATCATGCTTTGACTCTTAAAAAGGTTTCCATCTGGATATGAAACATATCAGTTCTATTCACATTTCATTGGCCAAAGCAGGTCACATGGCCAAGCCTAGAATCAAGGGGGTGGGAAGTATAATCCTTCCTTGGGGAAGGAAACCAGATATTGCTAAACAGTGATATAGTCTACCACAGGCAGCCAACCCATAGTCAGGAAGGGGGACCCTGATGTACAAATTTGCATTGTGGTAGGGTAACGCTAACTGCTGTAACAGATAAACCTCTCAATTTCAGTTGCTTAACACACAGAATGCTTATTTCTCTTCCTTTTTTTAAAAAAAATTTTATTGTTGATTACAATTTTGTGTTAATTATTTCTCTTTCATATTACAATTCTATGTGATATTTGGCAGCCAGCTTTCTACATGGTAACTAAGGATACCAGTCTCCTCCCATATAATTACCCTCTCCGGTGGCCTCAGAGTTCTCTTCTGTCTGGTTCACAGGGAAAGAAAGGATGCACAAGTGAGAACAGGTGCTTCCTAAGAGCTTTGGTTCATAAATGACACACACAGCTTCACTTATATGCAAGGTAGACTAGGAAACGTAGTCCAGACTGTACAGCTCCTTCCCAGCCACAACTCTACACAGTGGAAAGGGAACAAAATCTCTGGTGGAAGTCAGTCACCTCTACTGCAAGCATTAAAAGAGGGGGCTAGACAGATCTATCTTTCTCTAAGAAATTCCAACTGGCGAACACTAAATAATTTTCTAATTTGTGATAGAGCTGTAGCTAAAGGAATGTATCAGTTGGGATTGGGTTGAGTTGTGAATGGCAGGGAGGGGGGTGGGTAAATAGCAACTTAAAAAAAAAGTTTATTTCTCATACGTAAAAGTCCCAAAATGAGCAGCCCAGGTTCTGCTCCATAACGTCCTCGGGGATCCAGGCTCCTTCGATCTTGTTTTAGAAGGCATGGCCTCCATTCCCAAGGAATGGTTTCCTCCTGGTCCTCAATGACAATTCCATGTCTAGCCAAAGTCTATAATCTAACTAATAAGAAGGAAGACAGGACAAAGAAGAGGGTAGAGGGCTCATACCTCCTGTCATTTTCCTTGAAAAGTTCCTGGAAGCTACCAGAGAACACTTCTGTTTATATTCCACTGGGCAGAGCATAGTTATATGGCCAAATCTAGGTGCAAAGAGAAGTCTTTATTCTGATAGGCCAGAAGGTGACTGGTAGGAAGAGAACTACTCTTTTGTTTTACAAGAACAGCCTAATGGATGTAACTGGTTATGAACAAGTAGGCTCCTTGCAGATTAACCTAGATGGGAAAGAGTTAGTTAAAGAGAATTCAGTTGCTTTTCACAGTAAAATCAGAGAAAATTAGAATCTTCCTCTGTTGTGCAAAAGAGCAAGATTGCAGGAATATAGGAGAGAAAGAGAATAGTCTTGGTAGAGGGGGGATCTGGGTACCATGGTGTATTGGTTTCCTAGGGATGCCTTAACAAAGTACCAGTGGCTTAAGCAACAGAAATTTATTGTCTCACAGCTCTAGAGGCTTGAAGTCCAAGATCAAGGCATTGGCAGGGTTGGTTCCTCCTGAGGGCTCTGAGGGAAGGATCCATTCCAGGCTTATCTCCTTAGCTTGTAGATGGTCATCTTCTGCCTGTGTCTCTTCTTATCATCTTCTCTCTATGTGCATCTGTCTCTGTGTCCAAATGTCCCCTTCTTATAAGGACCCAGACATATTGGATTAGGACCCACCCCAATGACCTCAACTTGATTTACTCTGTAAAGACATTATCTCCAAGTAAGGTTACATTCTGAGGTACTGGGGATTAGGACTCCAGCATATCTTTTTTTTGGGGGGGACACAATTCAACATATAACAAATGGTAAGGAAAAGGATGGCTGGTGAGAAATTCTCTGGGGATAGATGGCAAGGACCTTTAAGAATAGCAGTGTTTAATATTCAGTGTAATGTTCTGTGTATTTAGAATAAATATGTTCATTTAGATATAAATCCCCTCTGTTACCCCAAAATGTTAGTAAAAAGTCTGCTGCATATGAACAACATTCAGTTTAGGGGTGCTTTGGAGAATGGGATCCTCTGTCTGAGGAAGCAATCTCGCCAGCTTGTCCTCTTCTACACAAGGCAAGCCTGGAGAGCTAATGCCCTGGAAGCATCCCTTAGACACTTCCAGATAAGGTGTTAGTGAATAAATACCCCAACTTCCTTGCCCCCTGTTCTGGACAACTTCGAGGTTACTTCCTTGTCATCCCCAGATGCCTCAGCGGCACCAACCCCCAATTGCCCACTTCCTTCACTTCCTTGCCCTCCTGACCTCATGCCCCTCACTGGTGTTTCCTGGAGTTGCCTCACAGGAAAACTACTTGTGATCAAATGTCAGTCTCGAGTTTGCTCAGATGATGCTAAAGCTAAACAACGACCGAAAATCTGAAAACTTAAACTGGAATTCAAGAGCTTTTTTAGCTTAGTAAGCTTAGGAAAAAGTCCTGATATTCTTTTTTTTCTAGTTTTTTTTATTGAAGTATAGTTGATTTACAATATTGTGTTAATTTCTGCTGTACGGCAAAGTGATTCAGTTATACATATATATATTCTTTTTTATATTATTGATATTTTCCATTATGGTTTATCATTGGATACTGAATATACTTCTCTGTGCTATACAGTAGGACCTTGTTGTTTATCCATTCCATGTATAATCATTTACATCTGCTAACCCCAACTTCTGACTCCACCCCTTCCCTGACCCCCTCCCCCTTGGCAACCACCAGTCTGTTCTCTATGTCCGTAAGTCTGTTTCTGTTTCAGAGATAAGTTCATTTGTGTCATATTTTAGATTACACATATAAGTGATATCATATGGTATTTTTCTTTCTCCTTCTGACTTCACTTAGTATGATAATCTCTAGTTGCATCCATGTTGCTGCAAATGGCATTATTTTGTTCTTTTTTATGGCTGAGTAGTATTCCATTGCATATATGTACCACACCTTCTTTATGCATTCATCTGTCGATGGACATTTAGGTTGTTTCCATGTCTTGGCTATTGTGAATAGTGCTGCTGTGAACATAGGGGTGCATGTATCTTTTTGAATTATAGTTTTGTCTGGGTATATGCCCAGGAGTAGAATTGCTGGATCATATGGTAATTCTATTTTTAGTTTTCTGAGGAACCTCCACACTGTTTTCCATAGTGGCTGCACCAGCTTACATTCCTACCAACAGGGTAGGAGGGTTCCCTTTTCTCCACACCCTCTCCAGCATTTGTTATTTGCTGACTTTTTAATGATGGCCATTCTGACTGGTGTGAGGTGGTGTCTCATTGTAGTTTTGATTTTCATTTCTCTAATAATTAGTGATGTTGAGCATCTTTTCATGTGCCTACTGGCCATCTATATGTCTTCTTTGGAGAAATGTCTATTAAGGTCTTTTGCCCATTTTTCGATTGGCTTGTTTGCTTTTTTGTTGTCCTAATATTCGTAATGAATGCCTATTGATGTCTTTGATAATCCCCTGCCCTGGAAAGTGATGCTGGATCAACATCTCTTGTTTCATTCATGAGCTTTCAGCATTAGATTTGAGAGAGTGGGAAACAACAAATAATTGTATTTTTGAAGTTCATTTTTATTTTGCTCTGTGCTAGTACCTTGAAACAGATGGTATCCATTCAAGTGAAAATGAAGTTTAAAAGTGATTTTTATTAAAATTAACATTCAATTTAAGCTTTGCTTTATTCATACCACAAATAACTATGTGAGTTCCCTGTAAATAGGTTGCATATATCACATAATTCATAATCATTTGTGCTCTACCAATTACATTGAAATTATGACTGAAGTTACCACAGAACCTCAATAATCATTACTATGTAATTTGCAGTTTTCCAGATTTGGGAGCTTTTTGGAAGCTGCAAGTAGCTAGCCAATTGCTTTTAGAGAGTATAGTAATGAGTGCTATTATTGAGGAGTTGAATGAAGCTCCGTTCTATGCCCTGAAGATTACTTGATAATTATACTTGATGCTATCATTTTTTAAAAAAAGTAACCGACACATAAATAGACAGCAAACTAACTATAATAATAGTCCAATAATGTGGGCCAATATTGTTGGCTGTGAAAATTAACACACTCTCCCATTGTTTTTTATTTCTCTAATGGGAACGCCTGCCTATACAAGTACACTTACCTTTAGATGGATTGCCTTGACTCGTGAGTGGCATTAGATGAACAATCAGTGAAATTAAAGGGAAGAGTTCTGAGACTGTGTTTATCATGTGAAAGCACAATAGGCCACAAAGATGACTCAAACTAAGTCAGCTCCCCTTACCTTACCCAAAACAAACCTGGCCCTGTCCTGCCTTCAAAGTTCCTTGACTGTGGTGCCCACACCTACCACCACCATTTCCTTTCAGCTATCTGACCCCAGACTAGAATGTATTACTACGGCCCACATCTCAGAAAATATTTTCTATAGATGAAGCCCATTAAAAGAGTTCTAACTTTTAAGTACTCAAAAGCAATATTTCTCCTCTACTTTTTTCCCTTTTAAACTAGGCCGCAGTAGACTCTCCCCAGACATTTTTTATTTGCATATGTTTTTATTATGTATATATTTTTCCATTTTTTATTGAAGTATAGTTGATTTACAATGTTTCAGGCATACAGCAAAGTGATTCAGTTATACATATGCACATATATATTCTTTTTCAGATTCTTTTCCATTATAGGTAATTACAAGATATTGAATATAGTTCCCTGTGCTCTACAGTAGGTTCCTGTTGTTTACCTATTTTATCCCCAGACATTTTTTTATGCAAGGAAACACACTTCTCATTCAAAACTGATCCCAGGCTAAAGTGTTAGGAATTTAAAGTTTGCTTTCAGTCCCATTAAACTCCTTTTCTGCCATCTCCTCCTCTCAACTTTATATGTTCAATGCACATCTGAGCAAAGCTTGCTTTTATGATAGTCTCTGGTGCCAGGCCCTGTGCTACCTTTATTCGTGATAATTGCTCTGTACATTTACCTCTAGGGAGTGAATAAAAGATTCTTTCCCCATCTAAAAGTACTTCAACCAGGGGGAAGTCACGTGAAATTCTGAAATCTAATGTCAAGTCACCTTCTTGCAACTATTAATATGTGTGTAGCCCCTGAAGCTGCCCACCATCCTAACTTCCCTGCTGGAAGAATGGAAGTCCCTGCCTGAAAACAGCCCAGTGACCACGCTGAGATTGAGTCTTTGGTGCCCTCATTTTCTGCAGCAGCTATTCCAAAATAAAAGCTCCTGCCTTTCACTGGTAGGTTGCCCTGGGAACCACTTTAATATGTCTATTAAGATCTTTGTTCATGTGCTGTCTGGCTGCTGGTATTGGCTCCCATTTCTAATTTTAATAAGACTTACACTAGCTAACTCACTGAAACAGCCCTCTTATATTTTTATTCAACTGATTAACTCCAACTGTTTTATGACTAAACCATTTTATTTAACAGTCTCCAAAAGTACCCCATAAAATGCTCATGAGTCCTTTCTAGGGGCCTTTTTAACGAGCAGGACCTACTACACTTTCAAAATTCTTGTGATCAAACTCATCTACTTCTAGAAGGCTCCAACTGATGGAACTACCGCCTGTAGAAAATCTACTGGCTGTGTGGGATGAAATGACAGACTGACAAGACGGATAGAAAGGCTGTGGTTAGACACTGCTGGGATGCCGCCCAGCTCTCCCTCTCTCAGGAACCCCCTTCCACAGAGCTGGGCACTGGCAGCCATGTTTATACTACAAGTCCCCACTGCCTGGTCACAGCTGCTTGGACCTGAGGGAAACATCTAACCAAAGTCGGGCTAATCCAGTTCTCTGGCCCAGGAATTTGGAATTCAGACTGAGAACTTAGTTGGTCTGTGTATGTTTTGCAATCTCAGGAGCAGGGGTTGGGGGTGGGAGGTGCATGTCACATGCCACCCTGTGGACAGGGGAAGCAAGAAAGCCAATCTGAAGAGAAAGGAGAATGAAGTGAACAGGAGAGGACTAGAGATAAAGGTGCAGTGTTCTGAGAGCGTTCCAGCCCCTGGACTCAGCCCTGGCTGATGCTCAGCTTCATTTCTGCCTTCCCTAGGGTTCCATGAGCTCCCCCAGCAGCCTTATAGCAAAGCCCTAAGTTCTGCTTCAACTGGTCTCTTATCATGGCCTAGGTGATGCTTTTAAAATACATCCACAAATTCTTTGACATTCCTCCATTCCCATGGTGAAGGATAAACTCCCTCCCCTGAAATGTGGGCTGCATTTAGTGACTCACTTCCAACAAAGAGAATGGGGTAGAATGGACAGTGTGTGACCTTCAAAACCAGGTTGTAAAGGGCATTGCCACCCACCTTGCTCTCTTGCGTCTTGCCCACTCTGGAAGACTCCAGTAGCTGTGTCTTGAGGGCACTCAAGCAGCCTATGGAGAGGCTCAAGTTGAAAGGTACTGAGGCCCCCCAACCATCAACCAGCTCTTCTTGCCCGCCATGTAAGTGAGCCACTTTGGAAGCAGATCTTCCAGCCCCAGTCAAGCCTTGGCCAACACTTTGACTAAAAACTCATTAGATTCCTAGCTAGAACCATCCAGCTAAGCTTCTCCCAAATCCTTCACCCATAGAAACCATAAGGGTAACAAGTGTTTATTGTTTTAAGCCACTAAGTTTGGGTAACTTGTATGCGGCAGACTTCAAGGTCCCACACTGTCTGGGCTCCCTTTCAAACCTCATTTCTGACCCCTGCTCTCCTTGCTTTTTATGCTGTAACTACATATTTTCCTCCTTACAACCTTCACCCTAGTATTTCCATTACCTGAAGTCCTCTTCCCACAAATAGCACTTTCTCATCTTTTAGGTCTTAGCTTAAATGGCAGTGCTTCCCAGAGACCTTACCAAGACTTTACCCAAACTATCCTTCTACCCCATTCTCTCACAGTATTCTGTTTTTTGTCTCCATAGATTTTACTGTAACTTACATATTTATTTGATTTGGGGTTTTCTTGTTGATTTTTGTGTCTTTCCACTGTAAGTCCAGGGCCAAGCACAGTAGACTGTCAGTAGTATTTGCGGAATAAATATTGTAAATGAAGTGGGTCCCATTAGCTATGACTAAGGAGTCCTCACTAATGGCCCAACAGATGAACACTGGGCAAGGGGACCCAGATTCTATTTCCTTGTTTTCAATAAACCAAATGCCCTTTTCAGGGTGTTTTTAGCTCTTCCAAGGTATCTGTAGGACAGGTAGATACTCACCTAATGAAGAGGGCCCCCAAGCCCAGGTGGTTAGCTGTAAGAGGCCAAACAGTTAAAAAGCCTTGGGACTTCCCCGGTGGTCCAGTGGTTAAGACTTTGCCTTCCAATGCAGGAGGCATGGGTTTGATCCCTGGTCGGGGAACTAAGATCCCACATGCCGCGGGGTGTGGCCAAAAGCTTAAAAAAAAAAAGCCTTGGATGAGCTGGCTGGCCACTGACTGAGAATCACCAGCGCCAGCTCTGACAGCCCTCTGTCCTCCCACTGATTCAGCGTACCTGGCTTTCTGGCCATTTTCAGAACAGCAGGTCTGACCCTAGTCCCAGAGTGTTAGAAAGATTTCATTGTCACTGCACCTGGCGTGGGCTTCCTGATGTCCTTTCTCTCTCCTCCCCCGCACTCTCCGCACCAGAAGCTCTTCCCTCTCCTGCTCTCCTCCCTGGGTCCACAGGAGTGCGCCCTTCCCTCGTCCCTCTCATTCCAGCCCCCCCCCCCCCGGGTCACACGGTGCCTCCCCAAGGGCCTCACTCCCCACTGTGTTCTCAGGCTCAGTGGTGCCAGTAGAACTGCCCCAGTAACTCCCATCTCAAGTCTCTAATTTACCTCTTAGAATATTTACAGCTCCAGTGACCCCCATCCCGAGGGTCACCCACAGGTAAGGTGATCTTTCCTCACAACTAGCCAGGATACAAAGCAGGGCCTAAACCTGAGGCCACAGATGACCTCCTGAAGAGTAGCCATTTCTTGGGCAGAGCCCATGGCTTACGTGGATGAATAGGTAGCCACAGCTATCCCTCATCCTCTCTCTCTCTGTACCCCTGCCCCCCTTTCCCAGGACCACTGGTCTCATCCTCTCTCTGTCACTCTTTCTCTGTGTGCATCTACTCTGCCTTTTTTTTAGTCTCAACCAACTTCCTCTGTTAATTTATACAAAGCCCACCCTGTACTTCATTCCTACTTCATCCCACAGGTCACTGGGATTTCCCTCTGTATCCTTCAGCTCTAATTTTCAAGACAGCTTGTGAGAATTCATATCGTCTTTTCAGGCCAAGCTATGCCGATCCGAGGGCAGTGGCTGACCTCTGCCCGGAGGCGTCAGAGGCCGTCAGGGGCTGGCAGAAGGGTCCTTGGCAGACTGTGGGCAGGTACTCTCCCAGAAGGGTGCAGTGTGGGCAGGCCTCCTTAAATGCCACTGCTCCGCCAAGACCTCCCTCTGAGGAGGGAAAGTGTGATTTGAGGGTCACCCAACAGCCTAAATACCTACTCCATCAACCTTTGGAATTCAAGGAATTTTCTCCAGAAAAAATACTGATACTGGAGGATGTTACACAAGCACAGACCAGGAATAGCAAACTTATCTCATGCCAGCTCGGCAGCATTGTATTACAAAGAATTGTGCCCTCATCATTCTGTGGTGTTTAGGTGTGAGGATTTGCTGATATCTGCCTGAATGTATTGAGTCACTCAGCATCATTTCTTCGAGGAAACCACCCCTTTCCCAGTGTGCTGGGCTGGAATGTCCCTTATGGTGTCCTGTCCCTTCCATCCTCAGTGGAGAGCACATGATCCAGGCTGAATCTGTTCTAACCTGGCCTCAGTGATTGGTACAGAGGTGGCTATGGGGCCCCCACAGGACCATTTAGTCTTTTCTCTGATAGATGTGTTTTGTTAAACTAACAAGCCCTGAGGCTGCCAGGTGCCCTCTTCCCCATGATGTGAGAAAGCCTGCAGGCAGGCTGAAGACAAGGAAAGTCCTGTAGAACACAGAGATGGAGAGAGAAAGAGAGAGGGAGGGAGAACCTTAATTATACAATTTGACCTGCTGGATCCAACTGTGCCCAAAGAAGCCAATTCATTCCTTTTTTTTCCCCTTAAACTACAGTAGTCCCCCCTTAATCCACAGTTTTGCTTTCTGTGGTTTCAGTTACCCGTGGTCAACCTCGGTCTGAAAATGTTAAATGGAAAATTCAGGAAATAATTCATAAGTTTTCAGTTGTGTGCCTTTCTGAGTAGCATGATGAAATCTTACGCTGCCCTGCTCCATCCTGCCTGGGGTGTGACTCCTCCTTTGTGCAGTGTATCCTGCCCTTTTGTCACTTAGCCATCTCCCTTACCACCATGCTTGTATTCAAGTCACCCTTATTTTACTTGCTAATGGCCCCAAGCACACGAGTAGTGATGCTAGCATTTCGGATCCGCCAAAGAGATGCTACAAAGTACTTCCTCTAAGTGAAAAGGTGCAAGTTCTCCACTTAATAAGAAAAATTACATGCTAAGGTTACTAAGATCTTAGGTAAAAATGAACCTTTATGAAATCATGAAGGAGAAAAAAAATTTGTGAAGTTTTGCTGTCACACCTCAGATTGCAAAAGTTACGGCCACAGTGTGTGATAAGTGTTAAGATGAAAAAGGCATTAAATTTATACAATAAGATATTTTGAGAGAGACCACATTCGCATAACCTTTATTACAGTATGTTATAATTGTTCTATTTTTCATATAGTTATTCATTTCTGTGCCTAATTTATAAATTAAACTTTATCATAGGTATGTGTATATAGGGAAAAATATAGTATATATAGGATTCAGTACTATCTGTGGTTTCAGGCATCCATTGGGGTTCTTGGAATGTGTCCCTCACAGATAAGGGGGGAGACCACTGTAGTTTGAGCTGGATTTTCTGTCACACGCAACTAACAGAATTCGAACTAATAATCCCATTCATTTTACAGAGGAGACTGGGAGTCCAAGAGAGTAACTGATTTGCCTAAGACCACTCATCTAGTAAGTTATATGGCCAATCAGAAAGCATGTTCTAAAAGACTGTGACATGAGCCATCTATCCTTCTGGGTCAGAGAAAAAGACCCTGTTGAAAGCTACCTGGATGCTGGTTCTGTCACTAGCTCTCTCCTCCATTCCATGTCATTGGAAAATTTGATAAGCATCCTATAAATGTCTAAGCTACTATTAATATTCTTAAACAACACTAGATCCTAACCACATAAACCTCCCCCCATGATGACAATGACCCACTGACCAATCTTTTTTTTTTTTTTCTTTTTCGGTGTTAGAGCTCTTTCTCGATTCTTCTAGCAAACCTGACACCTACATAGTAATCCAGACACAAGATTTTCCACTGTACTTCTAACCTTTGGGTCTACAAACACTGAATTAAGTTTGTTTTGTTCTTTTCTGCTCCCTTAAAAAAATGACATTTTTCCTGTTTTTTAATGAAATTCTTTTATCCTATTTTTTTTAACATCTTTATTGGAGTATAATTGCTTTACAATGGTGTTAGTTTCTGCTTTATAACAAAGTGAATCAGCTATACATATACATATATCCCCATATCTCCTCCCTCTTGCATCTCCCTCCCACCCTCCCTATCCCACCCCTCTAGGTGGTCACAAAGCACTGAGCTGATCTCCCTGTGCTATGCAGCTGCTTCCCACTACCTAGCTATTTTACATTTGGTAGTGTATATTAGTCCATGCCATGCTCTCACTTCATCCCAGCTTACCCTTCCCCCTCCCCGTGTCCTCAAGTCCATTCTGTACGTCTGCATCTTTATTCCTGTCCTGCCCCTAGGTTCTTCATAACCATTTTTTTTTTAGATTCCATATATATGTGTTAGCATACGGTATTTGTTTTTCCCTTTCTGACTTACTTCACTCTGTATGACAGACTCTAGGTCCATCCACCTCACTACAAATAACTCAGTTTCATTTCTTTTTATGGTTGAGTAATATTCCATTGTATATATGTGCCACATCTTCTTTATCCATTCATCTGTCAATGGACACTTAGATTGCTTCTATGTCCTGGCTATTGTAAATAGAGCTGCGATGAACATTGTGGTACATGACTCTTTTTGAATTATGGTTTTCTCAGGGTATATGCCCACGAGTGGGATTGCTGGGTCATATGGTAGTTCTATTTTTAGTTTTTTAAGGAACCTCCATACTGTTCTCCACAGTGTCTGTATCAATTTACATTCCCACCAACAGGGCAAGAGGGTTCCCTTTTCTCCACACCCTCTCTGACCAATCTTTTGATACAGCTGTTTAATTGCTTACTAACCCACAAATTGTACTATTGTGCAGTCTACACCCTTGCTATTCAAAGTGTGGAGTCTGGACTTGGGCAACAACCTGGAGCCTGTGAAAATGCAGACTCTCAGGCCCTACTCCAGACCTTCAGAATCTGCATTTTAACAAGATCCGCAGGGGATTCACTGCACAATAAAGCTTGAGAAGCATGGATCTTCCTTACCTAAGGATCCTTACCTTAACACAAACACACATACACACTTTTGCCGTATGCCTTCTGAAATTTAATGAACTTATACACACACACCCTTTATCTAAAAATCAGGCAACCCTGTTGCAATAAGGAATATAGTTAGTTTGGTGCATCTTTTTCTTGCTGAACCTGTGCAAGTACATATGGGTCCTTGCTGTTAAACCATAATTTTAATAAAAAGAAATATTGCTGAGGCTTAATGCCAAAATGCCAGAACTACAGATTAGAGCACCTTCTTTTTTTTGACTTTTTGAAAATTGGGATCATATTTGCCCATCTCAAGCCTTTCCAAAACCACTCCTAATATTCTTCCAACACATTCTTCACAGTTCCTTAAAGATGATCAATGGAGTTCAACGATTTCATTTGCAAGTGTTTTCAATATTCTGGAACTCCTTTGAGTCAGGTCATTCAAGCTAATTTAGAGCATCGAGGTCAGTGGATTTCAACCCTGGCTGCACATAAGTGTCACCTGAGATAGCTTTAAAACTACCGGCCCTTGGACCCCTCAACAGGCCAATTGAATCAGCATCGCAGGGTGGAGCCCCAGCAGGGCATTGCTTTTTTAAGCACCCCCAGGTAATTCTAATGTGTCACCAGGGTTAAAAGCAATTGAACAGAGTGTGGTTTCTTTTAATCTAGCGCCCAGGGCCCATGGAATCAGAATCTCTGTGGCTGAGGCACAAGCATCGATAGTTTTAAGCCCCCCAGGTAACACTCAGATACAGCCAGGACGCAGAACCACTGATGAGAAACTGTTGTCAATTTAAGCCAGCTATGCGTGTTCTTCTGTAAATGCAGCCTAACCTAATCCAAACTAATGCAAGTAGGGCTCACCATTTGGATAAGTTCCCCAGACATCCTTGAGCCCTCCTAGCCCAAGGTCCCCTGGAAAGCAAGGAGAAACGATCAATTCAAGGAAAAAGTGCAAAAGACCAGTTCAGGAAAAATATATAGCTGCCAGATCAACTCAGTAACTGAAGGTTTTATCGTTATTGAGCTGAAAATATTCCTCTAACCAGCACAAAGATGTTAAGATGGCTCTTTGCCTGACCGGAGGAAAATGATTTTAAATCTTACTGGATTTTGGTCCAAGTCCCTGGAGGAAGCCTAAGGGGGCTGGGAGTAACAGGAAGGAGGAGGCTGGGTGGAGGGGCGAGGGGAGGGTGCCCTGCCTAAGAGCTCCACCACATGTAGGCTAATTGCCCCCTATATAGATGTAAAGATGCAGGGATCAATTCAAAGTGTCACCCAGATCCCAAAGCTGAATTAGTGAGGCCTCTCCATGTCACCTCAGGAACTAACCTCATGGCAGGGGCGGCACACATCAGTAAGAATCTCTAATTACTTTTTTCTTTTATTGATCTTAGCTGATCTGTTCATGTGATCCAACCTGCACTGAATGGAGGCTGGTCCATTTAGTCTCCTCCTGGCTGAGGGGCTTGCTTAATTATTCTTGCCATCCACTTTATCACCTTTGAGCCTTCCTTATGAAAGATGTCATTGACACCTCAGAGAAAGGAGTTCTTTATAATATAGCATTTTTCGGGAGAGGATTTCATCTGCCAAATGGGAAAATACAGCTTGTCAGGCAGACTGGCAGAGCATTTTTCATGCTCTGAGAGTTTTCTTTCAGCTGTTCAGCAGCCTGTGGTCTGGATCATTTTCAAGATCTACTGAGAGCCAGTGAGTGGCTGTGCCTACAGACACACAAGCCACACAACCCTCCTGGCAACACACGTGTGCTTGGGCCCCCTTCAGAGGTACCATGTCGCTTTAGAAAGAGCAATGAGCTGCCGCTAGGTTCAGATTCTGACTCTGCCCCTGTGTGGTTGTGATGTGTAGTGGAAATATGTATATTGGTCTCTGCCCCGCCTCACCCCCCCGCGCCCCCCGCCCCCCCCCCAACCCCACCCCCCGCCAATCAGGCAGCTCTGGGTGGGCTCCTGGATGGCTCCTGGATGAGGGCTGGTCACCAGAAAGACCAAGCCCATGATTAGAAGCTTGGCATTATCAGCCCCACCCCCCATTCTCTTGAGAAGAGAAAAGGGCTGAAAATGGAGTTAATGATTGATCATGCCTATGGGATGAGGCCACCATAAAATCCCAAAAGTATGGAGTTCGAAGGGCTTCCAAGTTGGCGAACACAGCCACACAAGGAGGGTGACGCACTCCAACTCCACGGGGACAGAAGCTCCTGTGTTCGGGACCCCTCCCCCCCAGACTTTACCCTTATGTATCTCTTCATCTGGCTGTTCTACTGTGTCCTTTATCATCTCCTTTAATAAGCTGGTAAATGTGTTTCCCTGAGTTCTGTGAGCACCTCTAGCAAATTAATCGAACCTGAGGAAAGGGTTGTGGGAACCTCTGTTTTGTAGCCAAATTGGACAGAAGTTGTGAATGATCTGGGGACCTACTACTTGCAATTGACATCTGAAATGGGTTGGGAGCAGGCTTGGGGGACCGTGCCCTTAACTTGTGGGATCTGATGCTAGTGTCAGAATTTAGTTATGTTGTAGGATACCCAGCTGGTGTCACAGAGAATTGCCTGGTGTGGAGAAAAACTTCCACATACTTGGTGACCAGAAGTAAGGTATTCTGGGTGAGAGTAAAGAAAGACACAAGAGTAGAGGAGAGACATATTTTTTTGAGGCAGGAACCCTCTTTGTCCCCCTTTGCCTGGCAAAGTAATAAAGCTATCCTTTTCTACTTAAAAAAAATAATAATAAAGAGTAGGGGAGAACTGGATTTTTCCCAGTTCCTAAGAGGGGAAAATTGGGTGGGTTTTTCCTTTTCAGCCCCTCACTCTGACTTGGCCTCTAGGTGACACTTTTGGGCAAGTCAGTTAACTTCCCAGGGCCTCGGTCCACTTATTTGTAAAATAAGAAAAAGTATTCTTTAAGAAAGCTTTCAGCTTTAAAATACTATAATTTTGTGGGTTTTCTTATTAGAAATAGAAAAATGAAAACATCTATATTTTTCACTACACATGAGCAGTTATTTTTTATTACTCAAATAGCACACATATTTTGCCAGAAAGTAGAAATACATATTAGCAGAAAGATTAAACTATAAATCTTCCATACTCTCACCACCTTTAATATTTTGTATATATCCTTCCAGACTTTTACCTAACCAAAACATGCTAGAAATCTTTTTGCAAAAATATGATCCCATCCAACCAACTGTTCTGTGGTCTGCTTTTTCACTGAGTACAATATTTAAAACATCTTTCCATGTCAAAAAAAAATATATATATACATATATATATATTTATATGCTAAGGATTACATAGTATTCTAAGAATGTAGCAAAATTTATTTAACCAAATTCCCATTTTTGCTATTATAAATATTGTTGTATTGAACATCCATGGATATACACTTCATCTCATTTCTTTTTCCTTAGGAAAATTCCTAGAAGTGAAATTCCTGAATTTAACAGTAAACTTCTTTTAGGGATTTTATACATAAAATTGTCCTTCAGTAAGTTGTATAAATTTACATTCTTCAACCAGGATTTTGCATTTTCCCCATCCTCTCCCTCATTCGTTTTACTTTTTGTCTTTCGTAGGTATATCCTATTACTTTTAATTTTGCATTGTTTGATAACCAGTGGGATCTGTTCTCTCTGTTTATTTTTCTTGGAGATTTGTGTATTTTCCCCTAGAAAACTGTCTGTGTCCTATGTCCATTTTTCCATTGGGGCTGTCTCTGGACGCTCTTGTATAGGCACAGCTGCTGCCACCTTAAAAGTGACAGATGGATGGGACGTGACAGGTGAAGGGGAGAAGAGGGAAGGAGTCACCATGGAAGGTTTCTAGGGTACCTGGGGCTAATGGATAGGCCCATGTGCCCCCCACAGCCCCACCCTGTACCCCTAGCACCTGGGTGACCCACAGCAGAACACAGAGAGAGGAGATGCAGAGCTTAGGCTCCTAACGATGTGGGGGGACCTGAAGCAGCTCTCCAGGTGACTAATGGAACCTTGGCTGTCGTAGCAGGATCAGGGTACAGAAGGATCCAGAGCAGTCCAGGAGGCATCATTGAGAAAAAGTGACCAGAAGACAATGAGTGATGGCTTGGGCTTGGGGCATCTCCAAAATATCTAGCTGCATCGCTAATATCCACCGCACATTTCTGCTTTAGTTATTTGATAAATATTTATTGCGTATTTACTATGAGCCAGGGACAGCGCTTGCCAAAATAAATAAATACACAACAGAAATATTGTTACATATATAACTATTTGTTTTTTGTTTCTTCAAAAAGATTTGATTTTCAGCATTCAGGAGACTAGGGCTATTTCATTTGAAATAGTTAGAACACATAATCAGAACACTAAAGGGCATAAGATCTGAATGGATGGAAATGGACTCCTCTGAATGATACATTGTTTTTATAGAACCATGTGATTAGACAGGATCTGGAGATGACATGCCTTAAATGGTTTCCTTGGAGCGGGAAGAAGTGACATTACCTTATTCCCAGCCAACTCACCTGAGGGGAATATGCTTTCACAAAAGGCAAACTTACCAAGAGTTTGTGCTGGGTAGTGATGGAAATACAACTAACAGTGGTAATGGAACATCTATCCATTTTTACAGTGATGTGTGTTACAACTTTTTAATGTGAAAATCTCCAGACTGCTGACATGAGAGAAATGGAAACTTCCGGATGTTCCCTGTGGCAGTTGTCTAGTAATTCACTACGGCTGACTCAGATTTCAAAATCAGTAGAGTTCAGCCCCTCTTCCTTGCCTGCCCCCAAATATCTGGCACAATCCAAAATCAATAATTCAGTTATGTGGATTATCTCAAAGGTATGAAGTAGTACAATAAGTAAGTCCCTCATTTTGTGTGTCTCTGTATTTGTAAGGCAAGTTTCACATTTCACTCCGGGCATATCACTTGCCTGGCCAGATTTTCCTTTCTGTGTGTTTTGTTCCATAGGACCAGCGGCTAAATACCACAGCTTGCAGGAGGCGGGTGGAGGTGGGAAGCAGACTTTTCAGTATCTGTAGCAATCTTCCAAATAAATAATAGCCATTCAGGAACATAGACCTTTGTTTCATCAGTTCAGGAGAATTCATTCTCAGTGGAGAAAACTCATTTGCTGGTGGCAGTGATTCAAGCTGCTAACTTCACAGAGAATATTGCAGGAGCCAAATTCTTTCTCAGTTATGGAGGTCAGAGGTGAGGCAACCGTGCTTACAGGGCAAAGCTCTTTTATGGATTCCCTTAAAAGAAGCTTTCTGCTTTCTTCTTTACAGCTGATTAACACCCAATGGCCATTTCCTTAAAAAAGAAAAATTCAGTTCCTCAGTTTAATTAACTTTCCTAATGCAGTATTCACCACAGCTGGCCAGAATTCAGATGATAACTTGAGAGACTTCATAATACTTGATTTCAGTTCAAGGTTGTTGCTGTAGTTCGCTAAATTCCAAATATTGTCTCAGGGCTGTGTGGTCAAGACCAGGCCTGGACTTAACTTGTGGCTGGCCCATGTGAGGACTCCTGAGTAGTGCATCCATTGTTGGTGATTTTTGGAGAGCCTGAAACTTTTTGTCTTGGTCTGACATTTTGCCTTGACTTCATGGTCAAAGCTTTTTTTTCTTTAATATTTATTTATTTGTTTGTTTGTTTGGTGGGTCTTAGTTGCAGCACATGGGATCTTCGTTGCCATGTGCGGGATCTTTATTTGCGGCATGTGGGGTCTTAGTTGCGGCATGTGGGATCTAGTTCCCTGACCAGGGATTGAACCCGGGCCCCCTGCATTGGGAGCTCGGAGCCTTAACCACTGGACCACCAGGGAAGTCCCCAAAGCTTTAAGATCAGTCTTCCAACCCGCATTCGCTGCCAGCATGGGTTTTGTTATTGTTCATTTTAAAACACTCATTCTTTGAACTATCAATAAACAAATGTTTATTGAGAATCCAGGGAGCATGGTTTACTTTGTACATTTACTGAGTAGCTGTGTATTTAGACAATCATATGCATTTTTATTCTTTTATTATAGCTCTTCAGTATTATATGGTAGAGGCAATAAAGTATAATGGCTAGGTGCATGAATGCTAAGTCAAATTGCCTGCGTTCAAATGTAGCTCTGGGCTTCCCTGGTGGCGCAGTGGTTGAGAATCTGCCTGCCAATGCAGGGGACACGGGTTCGAGCCCTGGTCTGGGAAGATCCCACATGCCACGGAGCAACTGGGCCCGTGAGCCACAATTACTGAGCCTGCGCGTCTGGAGCCTGTGCTCCGCAACAAGAGAGGCCGCGATAGTGAGAGGCCCGCGCACCGCGATGAAGAGTGGCCCCCGCTTGCCGCAACTAGAGAAAGCCCTCGCACAGAAACGAAGACCCAACACAGCCAAAAATATAAATAAATAAATAAATAAAACAAATGTAGCTCTGACATTTCACAGGTATGTGATCCTGGGCAAGTTAATTGATGGCTCTGTGCCTCAGTTTCCTCATATGTAAAATAGGGATAATAACAGGATCTACCTTGGTGTTGTTAAGTAGTAAATTAGTTGATAAATATAAAGCAGTTAGAACAGTGCTCTGGCTTATAGTATGTCTTCATAATGCTCACTCATAGTGAGCATTTATTAAAGAATATCACTACTGAAAGATTATTTCATTGAGAAGGGAAATTGTAAATTGTCTACAACTAATTGTCCTGTCAACTATCATTCATCTATTACCTGTTTTGTGCAAGGCATGAAGCCACAGAGGTGAATCCTGCATAAATTCTGCCCTCAAGTTGGCTGGGAATCTTGCATGTACATCACAATTTTGTAATGAGTTGCTGCGTGAAGAAGTCGCTCCATCGCACCAGCTGGGCTATGACTGAGTCAGGACCCTGTACATCACACGATAATATGAAGTGTCACAGGGCTCTGATATCTAACTCATTATTTCCTTTAAGGCTTTCTAAATTACCTTACCTTTGTCGGTGATCTCTGCTCTTGGGGAAAAAAAGCCTGGGGCACAAGAAGAGAAACAATTCCTAGTGACCTTTAAAAAGGTGTTATTGTATGTCACTGATTCTAAGGCACACATTTTTTTCACCTTTTTCACCTCTGAAATTGGACGCAGCTAGAAAGCTTTGCCATTGCCTTCTCATGATCAACCGTGATCAAAGGAGCTCAGCTGTCACTTCAGTTCAGTTAGGTACATTGTCAGTGCCATAAGACTTGAAATTTATCGTCGTTAAAATGTCTTCAAAAAGATTACACTATGATTTAGATCAAAAGTTACTGTACAGGGACTTCCCTGGTGGACTAGTGGTTAAGAATCCGCCTTCCAATGCAGCGGATGAGGGTTCGATCCCTGGTCAGGGAACTAAGATGCCACGGGGCAACTAAGCCCACACTCGGCAACTACTGAGCCTGTGCTCTAGAGCCCACATGCCACAACTAGAGAGCCCGCATGCCGCAACAAAGACACGACGCAGCCAAATAAATAAATAAGTAAATAAATACTTTTTAAAAGTTACTGTACAAACGGGAAGGCACAGAAACAGAGTACTGCAGTATATGATTTAAAAAAAATTGTACCTAGTGCGAATGAAAGAGAGCTTTCATTGAATACAAAACAAAATTCTAAGTGCTAAGAAAGCATGGGCCATAGTTCAGTTAGCAGCATTCTCTGTTTCTTCAAGACATATTATATAATGGTTCATTGTACAATTAAAAGCTTCTTAGATTTGATGAAATGTAGTACATTTCAAAGCCCTAGAAATAATTAGAAGCTCCTAAAATAGTTACCTTGAAAATTTCCCCAACATTCCAAATTTTCAATTTGGGACAGAACCAAAATTCCACCTATATTACTATTTAATTAATTTTTAAACTCATCTTATTTTTTAAACCTGAATACATTATTTTGAAAAAAAAATTATTCTTATAAATATGAAATGAAGGTTTTGATGTGCTAGTCAAATGGTTTAAATATGAATTACAATAAATACATAAACATTAAAATGAAAAAGACACATTTGACTTTTTACCACCTAAAATCATCTTAAAATAGAATGCAGGATCCCTTGGGGGAAACCCCACATTTAGATGAGATTCCACCTGCTCAGATTCGTCACTTCCTCCCAGCCACTGAGCCATTTCCAGACTTCATTTGCACTGGCTTCCAAGAACTCCACGCTGAAAAATCATGCCCAATCTGAACTCACAGAGAGAGGCTGCCAATTTAGTGTTTGTCTCCTCAGTACCCATAATTCCCATGTTTATTTTTGTTACCAAGGAACGGAAAGTCGATGCCCTACTTTGGGCCATCGACTGTAATGACCGACTCTCTAAGGTTGCCTGAGACTTTGCCATGAATTGTTACCAACGTTTTGACACATTAATTTTGCTACTTTGGGGGAGGGGTCTGATTTTAGCCTAGGGATATCATTCTCAAGATTGGTACTTGTTCTTCAATTTACTTCCCATTTGTAAACCCAGTCATACATCTTCTTTGACTCAATAGAGCATCACTTTCACATATGGGCAGGATTCTTGTATCTACAAGATGAGGAAATTCTATTTATCAGCAAGTGACACTTTCCCCACTTCACACTTCCTACTAATTATGGCTGTTAAGTTTTCAGCATCCTATCACAAAGAGCAGCTCATTAACTTTAATTATGTTTGAAATCCGTTGGCTCCAGTACAGTGAAGCTGGCAGGTGCCAGAGGGTTAGAGTTGCAGAAATTAATTAACAAAGAATGAAAGCTCTTATTAGCTGATGTTTTTTGCTATCTTCCTTTTTCTCATTTAACCAGTTTAGAGTGGATCTAAGACCCTTCAATCTGGAGGTAGAGAAAAGTTAAGAACTGAATGTTGAAGACCCAAGAAGCCCAAGTCTCAGGCCTCGGCCAGGAACAGAGTAGAGTACTTGGCTTGTCTTTCACCATTTTCCAACTAGTGTATCACTATCAGGTCTGAATTTAGAAAATCCACAGGTCAGTTGGGTTCCAAATCACCTCTAGCTAGTGTCAATGTTTAGTTGATTCCAGATAGAAGTTAACCCTTGAAAGCATGACTGGAATCCCTCTGCATGGCAGCCTGTTAAAACTAGATTTCAATGGCCCATGGAAGTCCTCTTCTCTGTGAAGATGTGGTACTTTGCTGTTATTCTTTAAACAGCTAACTAGTTAGAATTGATTGTGGTAAATTCCACTATTAAGTTCATGTCTGTTCTAATTTCTCTTTTTAAAAGTAATTTCCTGATGTGGCAAAGTGGTACTCTCCAACACTGCTAGAGGCAGTGTAAATTGGTATGATCTTCTTTCTTTCTCTTTGTACAATCTTTCTTGAAAGCAAGATAGCCAAAGGCATAAGATGACATCAAATGCACATGCAACTTGACCAAGATTCCGACAAGTATTTTGTCCAAGGAAATAATAAGAAATGTGAGCAAAGACTTATCAACAAGGAGGTTCATCACAGCATTAATTATAGAGTGAAATATTAGAAAAACCTAAACATCCCAGCCACCTGAATATTATACAGCCTGCAGAAGTGATGTCATAGAATATATGACACAGGAAAATGTTTACCTTACGTTGTGAAGTGAAAGAACTATGTCACAGAACTATATAGTGTTATTCTAATTTTTAAGATTTGTATACATTTGTAGCACTTATGAGGGGTAGAGTTACCATATATTTAAATTTTTATCTCCATATGTTTCTATATTTTTCAAACTTTCTACATTGAACAACTACCACTCTTGTAATCAGAAAAGAAACATTAAAGGCTTTAAAGAAGAAATAAAAGAAAGCGAGCACCTCCTCGAGGCAGAGCACAATTGTTGTAATTCAAAGTTTATCAAAGTCAAGTCCTTATTCTTCCTGAAAGTTCAGGAGGGAGGAAACTATGATTGGCCATGTTCTTGGCACTGTGCTAGGACATTTTGCCTATTATCCCACTTAATCATCACGATAGTCTTGAAAGGTAGACATTGTTATCTTTATCCTTATGGGTGAGGATGCAAAGTCTGAGAGAACTTAAGTAGCTTAACTTACCTCAGTTGGCTCTCAGTTGGTTGAGAGCCAATAGCACAAAGGCACCATATTGTTTACATTTTTAAAACTTTGTATAGATAGTGTCATCCTATACATTTCCTTGCTTTTTTGTTTAACTTTATACTTTTGAGATCTAACTGACAGTCAGAATTCAGAGTCAGGTCTCATTCATTTTCATTCATTGATTTATTCATATATATGTCTGTGTGTGTATATATACACACACAGACATATATATAAACACACATATGTAATTATGAGGATGGCTAAAATAGTTCTGGCATATGAAAAAATAGAGAATCATATAACAAACATAGAGAATAATTTAAAACATCCATATATTCACTTCCCAGCTTAAGAAGTTAAATATTTTAGATACAGAAGATGATGCCTATGTACTTATCCCTAACTCCATTCTGTTCTTTTCTATCCAGAGGGAGTCGTTATCTTGAACATGGAGTTTATCATTCCCATGCAAGTTATTGTTCCTTTGCTACATACGTGATTATCCATAAACTATACTGAATCAGTCACTGTCCAGTCAGGAAAACAGAAACGATGTAGTAGACACAAGGGAGATTTAATACTGAGAATTGGTTATAGAAGTATAGAAAGGGCTGGAGATGTAAACGGGATGAGGAGGCTATGATCAGTTTCATCCACTTGCCCCTCCAGGTCAATTCCGCACCTTTCTTTGAACTCAGAAAGCTGAGCTGTACAGACTGCCCCACTGGACTCTTGACCTGATTTCCTGTCAGTTTTGGACAGTGGAAAGTGCTGGCCAGAAGTAGAGGGGAAGAGGAAAATGAGATCAGAGTATCTACTTACCTGCCTTCTTCCCTGTTGGGGTGCTACAGGTTGGCACTGCCACTGCTAAAATAGCCACCGATACTACTGAAATGCTCATTTTCAGTCACCTCCTACTATTGGTGCTGCCACGTGTGCTGGTAGCACTGCCAGGAATGGAAAGGAAAATGGCATCTCCCTTTCTTTGGTTTTGCCTGGCACTGGCAAAACCTAACTAGAAGCCAGGTAACAAGGGAACCTGCAACATGTAGTTCACAGGTTTCCAGCCCTTTGCAATACAGAATGGTGCACAGAAAGGGCTGGACGGGGTTGAGAGCCAACAGCACAAGTGCACAATATTGTTTACATTTTAAAAACTTTATATAGAGAGTGTTATGCTATTCATATTCTTGCTTTTTTGTTTAACCTTATACTTTTGAGATCTACCATGTTGATATATGTGGCTCTAGTTTATTCATTTCAACTGCAATATTGCATTCAATAATGGTATTTCTGCAAGGGAACAAGTGAAGATAGAAACATGGTATTGGAAGAAAAGAGGTATAAAGATAATAAATGGCTAACTACCAATACTAGGTAAAATTAGAAGAAAGGAAAGTGTTTCCCAAAGCTGTTGATTCCTTCATTCAACACAGATTCATTGAGCTTCTGCCATGTCCTAGGCATTGTGCTTCACACAAAGAACAGAAAATTGAATATGACCTGGTCCCTGCTCTCCACTTGCTGATGCATACACAATTAGATATACAATTTTCATCATGGTAATAAGTACTATGTAGAGGCATGACTAGTGTGCTATAGAGGCACAGCTTGATAAGTAGAGAAAAGAAAACTACAGAGCAATTTCAGTTATAGTTATAGATTTTAAATTTCTAAATAAATAAAATACAGTATTACCAATGGAATGCAGCAGCATAGTGAAAAAATAATACCGTATCCAAAAAAGACTTATTTCAAGAATGTAAAATGCTTCAACATTTTAAAAAACCTATAAACATAACAAGTTAAATGAGAAAAATCATGGATTAAGTGGAATTACATCCAAAGGCATTTGACATAAGCTGAAATTCAGCAGCTTTTCCTAATAAAAACTTGAAATAAAGTAGGCTTAGCAGGATTCCATCTTAACATGATAAAGATTAGTTAGCAAAAACTGAGAGCAAACATCGTATTAAATAATAAATTGTTAAATACATTTCCATTTAAACCAGGAGTAAGATACCACTAGTAATCACTTCCTTTTGGAAGTCTTAAATAATACAGCAAGTTTTTTTGGGTTTTTTAAATCATTTTTTATTGAAGTATAGTTAATTTGCAATGTTGTGTTAGTTTCAGGTATACAGCAAAGTGGCTCAGTTATATATATACATATATATACATACACACACATATGTATATTCTTTTTCAGATTCTTGTCCATTATAGGTTATTACAAGATATTGAATATAGTTCCCTGTGCTATACAATAGGTCCTTGTTTATCTATTTTATAAATAGTAGTGTGTATCTGTTAATCCCAAACTTCTAATTTATCTCCCCCACCGTAATTTATTTCCCCTTTGGTAACCATAAATTTCTTTTCTATGTCTGTGAGTCTATTTCTGTTTTGTAAATGAGTTCATTTGTATCATTTTTTAGATTCCACATAGAAGTGATAACACATGATGTTTGATTTACTTCACTTAGTATGATAATCTCTAGGTCCATCCATGTTGCTGCAAATGGCATTATTTTATTCTTTTTTATGGCTGAGTAGTATTCCATTGTGTGTATATATACCACATCTTCTTTACCCATTCATCTGTTGATGGCCATTTAGGTTGCTTCCATGTCTTGGCTGTTGTAAATAGTGCTGCTATGAACATTGGGGTGCATAGATCTTTTCAAATTAGAGTTTTCGGGCTTCCCTGGTGGCGCAGTGGTTGAGAGTCTGCCTGCCAATGCAGGGGACACGGGTTCGAGCCCTGGTCTGGGAAGATCCCACATGCCGCGGAGCAACTAGGCCCGTGAGCCACAACTACTGAGCCTGCGCGTCTGGAGCCTGTGCTCCACAACAAGAGAGGCCGCGATAGTGAGAGGCCCGCGCACCGCGATGAAGAGTGGCCCCCGCTTGCCGCAACTAGAGAAAGCCCTCGCACAGAAACGAAGACCCAACACAGCCATAAATAAATAAAAATAAATAAAGTATTGTTCATTTAAAAAAAAAAAAATTAGAGTTTTCTCCAGATATATGCCCAGGAGTGTGATTGCTGGATCATATGGCAACTCTATTTTTAGTTTTTTAAGGAACATCCATACTGTTCTCCATAGTGGTTGTACCAACTTACATTCCCACAAACAATGTAGGAAGGTCCCCTTTTCTCCATACCCTCTCTAGCATTTATTATTTGTAGACTTTTTAATGATGGCCATTCTGACCGGTGTGAGGTGATAACCTCACTGTAGTTTTGATTTGCATTTCTCTAATAATTAGTGATATTGAGCATCTTTCCATGAGCCTATTGGCCATCTGTATGTCTTCTTTGGAGAAATGTCTACTTAGGTCTTCTGCCCATTTTTTTGACTGGGTTGTTTGTTTTTTTGTTATTGAGGTGTATGAGCTGTTTGTATATTTTGGAAATTAAGCCCTTGTTGGTCACATCGTTTGCAAATATTTTCTCCCAGTCCATAGGTTGTCTTTTCATTTTGTTTATGGTTTCCTTTACTGTGCAAAAGCTTTTAAGTTTAATTAGGTTTCATGTTTATTTTTGTTTTTATTTCCATTATTCTAGGAGACAGATCCAAAAAAAATGTTGCTGTGATTTATGTCAAAGAGTGTTCTGCCTATGTTTTCCTCTAGGAGTTTTATAGAAAATAAAAATTAGACATTGTCACAAACATCTAATTGGGAACTATGATATTGCTATTAAAATAGAAGTATGTTCATCACATATTAAATGAAAGGAAGAGGGAAAGCAAACTGAAAAATCTGGTGTATAATGTAACCCTTTTGTGTGTGAGAGAGAAGAAAAGAACAACGCATGTGTATGTACATAGGTTTGTATCAGTTTGTATTTGTCTAGAGAAAGAAATGGTGGTACTATACATACCCAAATCTTAACACTGGTTATCTCAGAGGGGTAGAGTTAGAGTATGAGAGTTAGTGGACTTTTTATTACTTTAATTATACACCTTTGTAGTATTTTAAATGAGCATGTATCACTTTTATCATCTGGTAAAGTAAACAAAACTTTTCATCAGATGGGAGGTAGTCAAAGGGAGGCTTCCTATAGTGAGGCTTTGAGCTCAGTTTAAAAGATGAGCTGTAGTTCACTGAAGATAGAAATAGTAAGAAGGGCTTTCTCAGCAGGAAACAGCGAAAGCAAAGGCAAAGAATATATTAGCATGAGAACTCATTGATTTTCTCTACCTGGACTGAACTTTCTCATTGAAAGAAATTTTCCTCCAGGATAGGGCTGGAGAAGCACTTTCTGGTTGACCAGCAGAGGCATATCCCCAAAGAGAGAGTGTAGGCCAATGGTGGGGGTGGCCTAAGGAACATGGCATCCTTGGCTCATGCTGGAGGGGGTTGACTGAGGACATAAGCTCTCTGGGGGCAAACTCTTCATGGGCCCTTCCCTAGTCCCAAGGGTAAGTACCAATTCGTCTAAATCAAGCCTGGTATTTCTATTCTCTTTGTCAGAGTCTGGTTCAGGCGTGATACAACCTTGGCTGATAAAACATGTGTTCTGGATGGCTTCTAAGAAAGTGTTCCTTGGTCTTAAAAAAGATACAAAGCCAAAATATGTTCTCTTTTCATATGCTGTCACATGATAATGTAATGTGTGGAGCTGCCACCACCGTCTTGTTTTCACGTATGAGAAACTAAGAGAAGCAGAGAGAAGCTCACCTTCCCTGTGCCCTGACATCATTGAGACCATGAGTTAACCAACTCTGGAATTTCTCTGTCTCCAAACTTCTTATTATATGAAATAATAAAATTTCCTCAACTTATAAGCCACTTTTAGTTGGCTTATGTTACTTGCAACTGAAAGCATTCCAACACAGCCCACATTGAGGGCAACAAATACTTTACTGGAAACATTGTAAGAAACACGAGGACAGGATTAAGAAAAGCAAGAAAAATGAAACAGAGATGAACAGTGATAAAGAGGATTCAAGAGAAAATTATATATATAGAAAATAGCCAAGGAATAGCTAAACACATAGACATTTAATGTTCTAATAATGAGAACTAAAATATTAAATCTGAATGTATATTTGAATATATAGGAAAAAATTAAATATTACTGAAGAATACCAAATGAGTATTAACCAAATAGTCATTTCCCATTCTATGATAGAAAGACTCAACATCATAAAGGTATAGATTAATTCTCTCTAACTGATCTATACATTTAACAAGATCCCAGTAAAAATACTAAGATTTTTTTTAACTAGGCAAATGAGTTTGTCTACTTCAGGGGCCAGCAAACTATAGCCTATGGGCCAAGTCTAATGCATCCTGGTTTTGTAAATAAAGTTTTGTTGGAACACAGGCACATCCACTGACTTACTTATTGCTGATTGCTGCTTTCACTATACAATGGCAGAGATGACTAATTGCTATAGAGATGTAGTGGCTGCAAAGCCTAAAATATTTGCTCTCTGGCCTTCTATGGAAAAAGTTTGCCACTCCTTGATCTGGTACATGTGGAAAAATAAGCAAGCAAGGATAGAAGGAAAATTCTGAAAAGAAAGAATAATAAAGTGACCACTCTACCAGCTATTGAAATATATTGGAAAACTATAGTAATTTATGCAATGTGACACTGGTTCATGAATAGATGATGGGACAAAATAGAAAGATTATATATAAAATAGAATGAAATATATATTGGAATTTAGTATTTGGTAAAGGTTATATTTCAAGTTATATTTCTTCTGGGAAAATGTGAATAATGCACTAAATAGTTTTAGAACAACTGAGTAACTATTTGGGAAAAAATTAGGTTGGATCTGTTACTACTCTCATCATAATAAATTACATCGAGTGATACCAACAGGATACGCATTGGTTGCCTCCAGGGAAAGGAACTTCCTGGGTGACTTGGCCACAGTTGTCAAAGGGAGACTTAGTTTTCACTGTTCATTCTTTTTATCTGTTGAATCTTGTTAAAAATGAGTGTATTACCTATTCAAAAATTAATAAGTAAAAGTTATTTTTTTAAAGTAATAAGATCTAAAAATATCACAAATGACACAGGGAAGTTGGAAAGCCCAAAGCCCTCACAATTTTGTATGTATTTCTAAAAGAATAATTATTAACATACCTAAAATATTTACAATACTTCTTTAATATTATCGAATATCTAATCAGTGTTCAAATTTCCCAGGTTGTCTTATAAATGTCTTTACAGTTAGTTTGTTCAAATCAGGAGCCAAACAAGAGCCATACATTGTGTTTTGTTTATATACCTCTTAAGTCTTTTTTTTTTTAATCTATAGGTTTTCCCTCCCCTATCTTTTTTTTTTTTTCCTTGCATTTTATTCGCTGAAGAAACCAGGTTGTTGTCCTGTAGTTGCCCACAGTCTGGAGTTTGCTTGCTTAACATGTTCCTCAGTGTGCTGTATTTACTGAATATGTGTGGTTAGTTTCCAGAAGCTTGATCAGAGTGGAGGGTTTTTTCCTCACAATATCTTAGAAACATCAATGTAGCAATATTGCCATTAACATGTTCTGACTAAAACCTAAATGTAGTCTCTGAACTTTTCTAAAATGTATTCTATGGGAATTCCCTGGCTGTCCAGTGGTTAGGACTCCATGCTTTCACTGCCGAGGGCCCGGGTTCAATCCCTGGTCAGAGAACTAAGATCCCCACTAGCCACGTGGCCAAAAAAATAAAATAAAATGTATTCTTCAATAACAGGGTTTCTCCAGCTAGCTCTGAGATTTTTAAAATGTTAATAGTGAGGTCCCTAGTTTAACTTCCCTATTCTTCTCCACACAGGACTATGAAATAGGACAAACCCTCCAGCTACCTTCAGTGTTCTCCTATGTAGCCCTGGGCTGAATTCTCCCTCCTCCAGCTTGGAAAGAGAGGTAAGCGTGTAAACTCAGCTACAACCCTTTAGTTCCACTTCCATTCCAGGGAGAGGCAGCATGGTGTAGCTAAAGGGCATGAACTTTGAAACCGATACGTCTGGATTTGAACTCTGATTTACCATTTACTAGCTGTGGAATCTTGGGCAAATCACTTAACTTCTCTGCATCCCAGTTTCTAAAAAAATGAAGTTACCACCTTTCATTAACAAAGTTATTTTGATGATTAAAGATAATGCTTATAAACTGTTAAGGGTGTAAGACATATACGGCTGTCATTCAATAAATGAGGGCTACTATTAGTGCTCTAATTGTTAGTGCTCTAATTATTAGTGCAATGGAAGGATTTCTGAACATATGGTCAAAGACTTTGGTACCACATCTGGTTCTGACACACCGGCTGCTTCAATTTAGGCAAGTTACTTAACTTCTCTCTTCCTCCACCTGTATCCAGCCCAACTCATTCCCTCCATAAACAAATGAGTTTGTGGCCCCTGGTTACATCAGTAATATGTTACTGTTCCTAAAGTATCAGTATTTGCAAATGACATTTTATATGCACTAAAGCAAGATCAAAGTTTTCCTGGAATAATATTACTCCCAGCCACTTAGATTTCAATACACTTTTTAAAAAAAGGACTTGAGAGGTGTGGCCAAGATGAAAGAGTAGGAAGACCCTGGGCTCACCTCCTCCCGCAGGCACACCAAGATTACAACTGTTTACAGAGCGGCAATCTATGAGAATCACTTGAAGACCAGCAGGAAAGATTTTCTACCACTAAAGATATAAAGAAGAAACCATAATGAGACAGATAGGAGGGGCAGAGACACAGTATAGGCGAGACCCACACCCCCAGGTAGGCAACCCACAAACGGGAGGATAATCACAATTGCTGAGTTTCTACACAAAGAGCAAGGGGTCCAAGCCCCACATCAGACTACCCAGCCTGGGGGTCCTGCATTGGGAAGAGAAGCCCCCAGAATGTCTTGCTTTGAAGACCAGTGGGGCTTGAGTATGGGAGAGCCAGAGGGCTGTAGGAAACAGACTCCACTCTTAAAGGGCACATGCAAAACCTCACACACTCCAACACCGAGCACAGAGGTGTTAATTTGAAAGGTGCCTGGGTCAGAACCTTCTACTGATCGTGGAGGTCCTCCAGAGAGGCAGGAGGCAACTGAGGCTCCCCTGGGAACAGAGATGCTGGTGGCAGCCATTTGGGGAACTCATTCTACCATGAGGACACTGGTGCTGCAAGGCTATCATTCAGATTTGAGGAGAGATAAAGAGCTTTACAGACAAGCAAAAGCTGAAAGAGTTCAGCACTACTAAACCAGATTTACAAGAAATGTTAAAGGGACCTCTATAAGTGGAAAAGAAAAGGGTACTACTAGAAATATGAACATTACAGAAGCAAAAGTCTCATTGGTAAAGGCAAACATACAGTAAAGGCAGTAGATCAACCAACTATAAAGCAAGTAGGAAGGTTAAAGGCAAAAGAAGTAAATCATCTATATCCACAATAAGTAGTTAAAGAATACACAAAACAAAAAGATGTAAAATGTGATCTCAAAAAACATTAAACATGGGGGGGAAGTGTAAAAATGTACAGCTATTAGAATATATACAGATAACATTTTATCCAAAAGCAACAGAATACACATTCCTTTCAAGTCAACATGCAACATTCTGCTAGGTAGATCATGTGCTAGGCCACAAAACAAGGCTCAATAAATTTAAGGAGAATAAAGTTATATCAAGCATTTTTTCCAACCACAATGTTAGGGGACTAGAAATCAAATACAAGAGAAAAACAGCAGAAGAAACAAACACATGGAGGCTAAACAATATGCTACTAAACAACCAATGGGTCACTGAAGAAATCAAAGAGACAAGTGAAAATGGAAACACAACAATCCAAAATCTATGGGACTCAGCAAAAACAGTTCTAAGAGGGAAGCTTATAGGGATAAAAGACTGTCTCAAGAAACAAGAAAAATCTCAAAATAACAATCTAACCTTACACCTAAGGGAACTAGAGAAAGAAGAACAAACAAACTCAAAGTTAGTAAAAGGAAAGAAATAATAAAGATCAGAGCAGAAATAAATGAAATAGAGACTAAAAAACAATAGGAAAGATCAGTGAAACTAAGAGCTGGTTCTCTGAAAAGATAAATAAAATTGATAAACCAGACTCATAAAAAAAAAAAGACCCAAATAAATAAAATCAAAAATGAAAGAGAAGTTACAACCAACCCCACAGAAATAAAAAGACTCATAAAAGATTACTATGAATAATTATATGCCAATAAAATAGACTACCTAAAAGAAATGGATAAATTCTTAGAAACATACAATCTCCCAAGACTGAATCAGGAAGAAATAGAAAATATGAACAGGCCGATTACCACTTATGAAATTGAATTGGTAATTTTAAAAACTCCCAAAAAACAAAAGTCAAGGATCAGATGGCTTCACGGGTGAATTCTACAAAACATTTAAAGAAGAGTTAACATCTATCCTTCTCAAACTATTACAAAAAATTAAAAAGGAAGAAATGCTTTCAAACTCATTCTGTGAGGCCAGCATCAGCCTGATACCAAAATGAGACAGACTCCACAAATAAAGAAAATCAAAGGCCAGTATCACTGATAAACATAGATGAAAAAATTCTCAACAAAATATTAGCAAACCGAATTTAACAGTAAATTAAAAGGCTCCTATACCATAATCAAGTGGGATTTATCCCAGGGATGCAAGAATGGTTCAGTAACCACAAATTAATCAACATGATAACACCACATTAACAAATTCAAGAATAAATATCGTATGATCATCTCAATAGATGCAGAAAAAGCTTTTGATAAAATTCAACATCCATTTATGATAAAAACTCTCCACAAAGTGGGTTTTGAGGGAATATACTTCAACATAATAAAGGCCATATATGACAGACCTACAGCCAATATACCCAGCAGTGAAAAGCTGAAAGCATTTCCTCTAAGGTCAGGAACAAGACCAGGATGCCCATTCTTGCCACTTTTATTCACATAGTATTGGAAGTCCTAGCCACAGCAATCAGACAAAAAAATAAAAGGAATCTGAATTGAAAAGAAGTAAAACTGTCACTGTTTGCAGATGACATGACACTATATATAGAAAATCCTAAAGACACCACCAAAAAAGTGTTAGAACGAATAAGTGAAATCAGTAAAATTGCATGATACAGAATTAAACACAGAAATCTGTTGCATTTCTATACACCAACAATAAACTATCAGAAAGAGAACTTAAGAAACCAATCCCATTTACAATTGAATCAAAAAAAAAAAAAACCTAGGAATAAATCTAACCAAGGTGAAAGACCTGTACTTGGAAAACTGTAAGACATTGATGAAAGAAACTGAAGATGACACAAACAAATGGAAAAATACACTGTGCTCATGGATTGGAAAAATTAATATTGTTAAAACAAGCATACTATCCTAAGCAATCTGCAGATTTAATGCAATCCCTATCAAAATACCAAAGGCATTTTTCACAGGATTGGAACAAATAATTCAAAAATTTGTATAGAAACACAAAAGACCCTGCATAGCCAAAAGAATCTGGAGGATTAATGAAACCCAGAATAGACACACAAAATTGCGTATCAGATGCTTCTCCTTCCAGAAAAATAGATTTCATCTCATTTGACTTTTTTTAGTCTGTAGATATTTGCTTTTGCTGGGCTTTGTTTTTCTGCTGCCTGTGATGTTTCAAAATACCAACTTGCCTGCAGCAGATTCCAACTTCAATTGAGACTGACTTGGACAATAATTTCCCATGTGTTCCCCTCCATCATGTTATATTAATTTATATTAGCTCTGGCAACATCATTGGTTGTTCTTTTATTTATTTTATTCTCTTCCCTCTGAGCATATTTCCCAAGTAAAAGAGGGAAATAAGTGGCACCAGGAAAAACAGGAGCAATGGTTATCACATAGTCTCAATCCCAGATCAGGTGAGCCTTGCACCTCACCCTCTACCAATTGCCGATAAAGAAGTAACACAGGTTTTGATGAGGCACAAATAGGAACAGCAGAGGTAACTTATTAACTGATCCTGAAAAAGGAAAGGTTTGGAAACTCTTCAATCACACACATTCAATTCAAATCAACAAATAATAATACTACCATGTTCCCAACTCTCAACGAGGAACTGGGAATCTAAAGGTGAAAAATATGGTCCCCACCCTGAATGAATGGACTGTAAATGGTGGAAGACAGGCCTGTGATGATGATGATGCTACCAGAAATGAAAGAACTAACTATTCCAGGAACTCAGCGTAAGGAGAGAGTCGTTCTGAATTTCAGGATAAATAAGTAACATTTGAGATAGGCCTTAAGGGATTAGTTAGAATTTTCTGAAGTAGAAAATGTAGGAAAGAGCATCCCAAGATGTATGGATGAGCTTGAATAAAATCAAGAAGGTAAGAAAGTAAATGGCTGAGATACATTACAGCTCTAAGGAAGGGCTGGAGTTGCTCATGGGCTACTTCAGGTCCACAGCCAGGGTTCTGCAAACGATGGCTAGTGTTAGACATCTGGGAAACAAAAATTTTGACTACTCAACATAGCAACATCTTATGACCCCACCACGAAGAGGATTATAATTGCCAAGCAGAACAAGAATATTATCATCAAACCTAGCTCTTACACTTATTCCTTTGTGTCAAATTCATTAATTCATTAATTTGCATCAAATTCATTAAATTAGCTGCCAGGCACTCTGCTGAGTATTACAAACACAGAGCTGACTCCACTGCATTCTCTGTCCTTGACGAGCCTAATAACTGGAGAATTCATTTATGTATGTACTAGGTCTCCTAAAAACCTTGTATTGGTTTATGGGCAGCAAAGAAAGAAAAATGATTTTTTATTTTTAAATACTCTTTTATTGTTACAAAAGCAGTCCATGAGCATTTTAGAATGTAGAACCAGCAAAAACAAAAAATAAAACATCTCTGTCGCCACCCAGGGATCACCACTGTAACCCTAAGCTGGCATCCTACCACATCTTCAATACATACTATGTATTAACACATATTTTATTTACAAAAATGTTTTCATATTGTTTACAGACATATCCTGTCTTATAACCTGTTTTTTTTTTCAGCCAATAATTTCCACTTCTCCATGACAGTAAATGCTTTTCTTCAAACACACAGTACTCACATTTTCCCAATTGAGCCCAAAATGTCCTTTACAGCTAATTTCTCCAAATCAGCCCCCAATTCAAGACCTTTCATTTCATCTCCTGGTTATGTCCTTCATATCTCTTTTAACCCAGTACAGACCCTTTCTTATTATTCTGACTTGATGAAAAGAACTGGCCAGCTGTTCTAAAGAACAGCCCATTTCTTTTATTTTTGCCTGGTTGTTTCTTTATGAAGTCATTTTACTTGTTCTTCTCTCCTTTGTATTCCTGTAAACTGGAAGATCTAAAGAAAGGTGTGAGAGGAGCAAGGTAAACATTTTGGTCTGGAATACTTCATGGGTGATAATAGTTATTCACGTTGCTTCACATCAGAATACACATGTTCTGATATCTGGTTGATCCACCGTTAGTGAGGGTCAAATTGACCCCTGCGCAATAACTGGGGATTTTGGAGGGAAGGGACAAAAGGAGCAACCGAGTAGGAAAAGTGTGAATACAACTTGACTACCTAAAGGAAGTGGAATGGGGAACCCAGCATCAGGCGGTGCAACGCCAAGGTCATCCAACTGTGTTTCCCACTCTGGCATCGCTCAGGTTGTGATAGACTGATCTTGTTCTCACAATTAGGGAAGACAAAAAACAAAAAGAGAACTTTGGTGGGTCCTCCATAACTCTTTAGGACATTTTCCTTTATAAAACTGAGCTAAGCTGAGCGGACACGGTACTCCGCCCACGGAGAGCCACTACCACGATCCTCTGTGCAACCTGGGGACAAGACCTAGAGGTTCAGAAACCTAGAAATTAGGGAGCTCGCTGTGTTTGCATCCGCCCCTATTCTTTTCAGCAGGAGCCCCTTCCCGGCCTCTGGGCACCAGGGGGAGCTACAGTCAAGCGACCGTTCTTTCGGGAGCGCGGGAACGCGTCTAGATGAATCTTGTCAAGCCCAGGGACCCGTAGTAAGGTGTAAAGACTGGATGAACCGTATTTCTGCTCTCTCGCGAGCACGAATAGGCCTCTCCCCGCCCTCCACTCCAGCCCTGCCTCCCGGGCTCAGACCCCTGCCGGTGGCACGCGGCAGGTGGCGCTGTCTGCGGCGTCGCAGCGGCCCTGGCTGCCGCGGCGACGATCTCCCAGCGGGCAGTGCGGCCGGGCTCTCCTGAGGCTGCGAGTGCCACGTCCCAAGTGCTACGCGGAGGAGCGGAGAGGGCGGTGCGCGAGGGGGCGGGGAGCAGCGCGGAGCCCGGCCTGGCCACACTGATCGCCCGCCGCCATGGGCTCCTCGCAGAGCGTCGAGATCCCAGGCGGGGGCACGGAAGGCTACCACGTCCTGCGGGTAAGGGCTTCGACGGCGGCCCGGGGGCGGCGGGCTGGAGGCGGGGCCCGGCCGCGGGGAGGCGGAGGCCCCGACGGGCTTCTTCCCGGGGCAGCCAGGCCCGACCCCGCGAAGGAGAGGCGACCGTGGGCGCTGCGTTGGCCGAGGCCGGCTCAGGAGGCCGCTCACATCCCGCCTCCCCGTAGCGCCCCGGGCCCGGGTCCGCCGCTCCGGGAGGACGGGCTGGGACCAGAGGAGGCAGCCGGCGACTTGGCCAGGAGCGGCCCAGGCGAGAGGGCAACCTTGACTCCTTTCCTCTTCACGGCCTTCTCTGCCCCCACCCCTTCATTCTTAGCTCCCAAAGTTAGGGAAGGCTCGGGTGCAGTCTGCAAAAGAGGTGATGGTGAAGGTAGCATTTGAGTTTTCCGAGAAAAGGAAGCCTGGAACCCGCAGACTAGAGGCGGTGGATGCAACGGCAGGTGTTGATTCTCCTCCGCGCTGTCCGTGTGTCCGAAAAGGCCAATTAAGCAAACAAAACGAAATGGCCTAGGAGTAGGTTTGACGGACTTAAATCTACTTGATTTTGACTGTAGTTTTTTCTCTCCTGTGTCGCTCCTGACCTTACCAACCCTCCTCTTCCACATTTCCTGGCGGTGGGAACTTCCGTTCTCTTTTTTCTAAAGCTGCTCAGGGTGTGGTGGAGATTAAGGTTTAGATCCACAGTGTAAAAGAGGTAATGGAGAGGAACGTTTTTTTAAAAAAAAAATCCAGGTAAATAAAGGAAAGCAACTTCGGTCACCAGGATGCAGAGAAACATAGTATCTCGAAAGGCGTTAGCTAAGCCCCAGTTATGAACAGCCTGGGTTGTACGGAGCGTGTGGTCCTTTCCTCAAGGAACTGGGAGTCTTTAAAAGTGGCAGTGTTGGTTGTGTGCTGTGACACCTGCGTTGAGTGATAACATGATGGACTGTCAACAAAGTGGCCCCAATCTGTAGCACCATTTCAGGACATAATATAGTGTAAATAGATAGCTCCTCACAGGCAAGAGCATTTTCACTGAAAGTGGGAAAGTGCACTTCCTGGTGCTAGTCATCTTCTTCCTTAGGTCCCATGTTTTAGGTGAGACAACATTCTTAAACTAAGTTACCAGACATCTGCTTGATAGGACCGTTATCAATCACCTTTCTGATCTTCAGGATTATCACGTCTAGTTGTCTCTCCACTCTGCTAAAAATCCCTCTTGAAGCCATACGCTTGGTGGGAAAGGATGATTTTCCCAGAAAATAAAGGGAATCTATAAATAAACCATAATACTTTCCTGTTCTCTTTAGCTAAACCAACCCCTAAGTGCCACACTGATAGGGGAAATGGAAGGAGAATTGTCAGATCCCAGATGTGAAGTGAAAGTTAGTGGCAGTACTTTCTCTATTCTCTGGTTTGATTCTGAGTTCTCTGCGGTATGTTATCCAGTATTACTAGCTGATTCTCACAGTTGCTGATTGTGGCCATGAATCATTGGGGATTCGTGATATTTTTATAATAACGTGCTAGGTAAAGCACAGTATTAATGAGTGTTGAAAGTCTGTAAGAAAGTTGTACACATCAAAAGGATTCCAGTTCAGTGACTTCTGTTGACTTTTGTTAATGACTACCTTCGACGGTAAACAAGTTGAAGTGTATTTCTTTACATAGGTGCACCTCCGAAAATCAGCACTCATACATATTCAGTAGTGCAGATGCTGTTATTCTATAAATATGATTTTTAGAAGCACTAGGGACAACCTTAGTTTCCAGTCTGCATCTGGAGCATAAATGTTGCAAAAGATGAAATAATTCTTTTTTCATTTGAATTTTATTAGAGGGAGCTTTAAAATAGTAATGATCATCTAATTTAGGAGAATTTTTAAAAATGTTTCTGAGTTCCTAACCCACTCTGCCCTGATTCTGTAATTGGTTTCTTTATCTTTGTTTTTAGAGGGGAAAAGTACTCTGTTAAATCTCAACATATAAAAATTTTCTTTTCATTTGTTATTGCCTAAATTATGGTTGTATATTTCATCTCTGGGTTACTGAGATTGTAAACCAGGGTAAATATGGCAGGATAATCATGGAATAAAATCACCCATGTTTACCAAGTTCTAGAATGATTTAATTAGAAGTTAGTTTTCTTTAATAATTCCCTGGCCATTTCCTTGCTAGTGATAAAAACTTGTATGATTGTGTTTTGAAATACCAATTTATAGTGACACCCATATACACTGCTATTTTATTACTGTTATTTTTAAATTGTATTCCTACAATTCAGAGATTGACCTTTATGTTTTCTCTGTTATTTTTTCATATCCATTGTTAGATTCTGCTTTAAAAAATATTTAGGGGACAACCTTGAAATGTTTCCAGATTTTCTGCTATGAACAGTATACTTACCTTTTTATCTATTATGTATTAATGCACATTTTCATTTTGTGATCATATTATATACCCAACTCCCATACTCACCCTAGAAGTAACCAACATAGTTTATGTATCCTTTCAAAAATGTTTTATGCGTGTAAAAGAATCCACTCCCCTCCCAACCTTTCACTGTTTCTTTTTGTTTCCTTTTGTAACTGTTAGAATAACATGCTACATACCATTAAACACCCCGGTCGTCTTTTTTGGCAGTGTCTTGTCTATCTTTCCATAGCAGCGCACAGAGATTTGCCTCTTGCCTTCACCTAGCTCCATAGTAAGTCTGTTATACCATAGTTTGGTTAAGCACCACTTCCTGGTGTTAGACATTTAGTTTTTCTAGTCTTTTGCTGTTACAAATACATATCTACAACCTTAAATCCTACCTTTCGTTTTCACTTAAAATGTATTTTTCCATATTATTGAATTGTAATGTCTTTATATAAACATTGGTCTTCATTTTAGTAAATTACTACATTGTTTTCTGATTATCGGCACGTGTTCATTAGAGAGCATTTGGATAAGTTCAGAAAGTATAACAAAAATCCTGAATTACCTGTAATCCTACCATCTAAAGGTAAATACTGTTGAAGTATTTTTCCTTGTCTTTTTTTCCCCTGTGCTTACCATTGCCCTTTAGCCATGTTTCACAAAGATTTTGAGTAATATGATATAATCAAGTACAATATGGCCAAAAGTTATCATAGGATGTTGGCTTTACAACCTAAATATCCAACAAATGAGTAACTGTTAAATAAATCAAGGCCTAACTACAGATTGGAATTCTGTGCATTCAGTGAAAATTATGTTTCAAAACACTCTGTGGTCATAGGTGTGCTTCCGTGTGTGTGCATGTACATTTGAGTGCCTAGGGAAATAAAATGGAAAGGTAATAAGCCAAGATATTAAAAGGATTATTGGTGGATGGTGACATTTTTATTCCTTTTAAATTTTAATATATTACCCCAAATTTTCAGTGACTATGAAATATTTGTATATTTATAAAAATATAGTTATAAAAATTATTTTTTGAAAGTGGACTCCTAGTGAAAGATTTTAAAATTTGTTCAGAAGCTTTCTTTTGAAAATAACATTATAGGGAATTCCCTGGCTGTCCAGTCGTTGGGATTCCTTGCTTCCTCTGCAGGGGGCACAGGTTGGATCCCTGGTTGGGGAACTAGGATTCCACAAGCTTCAGGGCATGGCAAAAAAAAAAAAAAAGAAAAAGAACACTGTATTTCTGATTCCTTTATGCATTGGGTCCCGTTCCGCGTTCACCATGCATACCACTTTTATTCCCATTCTCTTATCCTAACATAAGGCAGGAGAAATGTTAGCCAGGACTTCTCAGTTTTGTTATAAGTTACTACAGTTGCAGTATGTTGAATACAGAATTCTTGTCTAGATTTTCTATTAATTATCAAGTAAACCCAACAAGACCATTTTCAAAATTACGTTTTTGGAGTTGCCACATGGATGCCCATTATAAGATGTTTCTAAATTAAAATATTCAAATTAATTCCACTCTACACTTAATAGTCTTTGAAACGGAGGGTATCTGAGGACATTCTGGAACCAGTGTTCACACCAGTATGGGGATATGGAAAATGTCATGTTCACTGTTTCTTGTAATTTCCTCTGAGAGAGATTTTGAGATGATGGATGTTTTGAAGGAAAGGCCATTGAGATGAATTGTGTCTACAGTGTAATAACAGGCCTTTATCTTGTGAACCATTTGCTGCAGGCTGGGCAGCATTAGGTACTCTCCTTAGAGGAGAAAGTGAGAGTAAGTGGAATTATTTCTATAGAAAACAGAATACCTAGACCGTATCTACTATTATATAGATGTGCTCTTTTTCTTTTTTTTTAATAATTGCCTATACTTTTTTAAAAAATTAATTGATTAATTAGTTAATTAATTTTATTTTTGGCTGTGTTTGGGTGTTCGCTGCTGCGCACAGGCTTTCTCTAGTTGCAGTGAGTGGGGACTACTCTTCGTTGTGGTGCGCGGGCTTCTCATTGCGGTGCTTCTCTTGTGGAGCACGGGCTCTAGGCCTGCGGGCTTCAGTAGTTGTGGCACGTGGGCTCAGTAGTTGTGGCTCACGGGCTCTAGAACACAGACTCAGTAGTTGTGGCGCACGGGCTTAGTTGCTCTGCGGCATGTGGGATCTTCCCGGACCAGGGCTCAAACCCATGTCCCCTGCATTGGCAGGGGGATTCTTAACCACTGCGCCACCAGGGAAGTCCCTAGATGTGCTCTTTTTTAATGGAACCTAAGTAATCTACGTGAAATCCTGCAAGATTTCAACTTGGTACTTGTTCTGAGAAAGTGAAATCCCATTATTTGATAGTCATAATTTTTTTTAATTCTAACCCAGTGTTTCTCTAACTTTTTAAACTCATGCCTCCATTTGAAAAACATAAAAATCTCACTATTATTCCTTCTCTTCTCACTCATTCTGAAACAGTGGGTATAAAAAGAAAACAGTTGGGTTATTTGATGTTTTCCAAATATAAAGTTATAATTGAAAAAGCTTTATAAACACCATTTGAAGATTCTAACCTGCTCCCAAAATTGATCTCTTCTAATAAAAGGCTGTGAAATTGTTTAATACACATTCTTTGATATTGCTTTCAAATGTAGGAATCAGAATACTTCATTTTATTATGAATGAATGTTTTATTAATGCCATGAAATACAATGTTTGTGAACCTTAGGACACTTTTAGGAATTGTCAGTATCATTAGACATAAACTTTTCCTGATATTAATAAGCCTCGAACAAATTAATAGTGTCATGTTGTTTGTATACCCTTATATATTTTTGTGATAGTGTGTTTTAATGTATGGATCTTCAGGATCCTCATTTGGGGAGACCTGCTCTTGGTGGGTAATTATGGTTTCTGTCTCTGGTCAGTAAGTAGTAGAGTGCACAGAACTGGCTTCAGTGCCTTTCTGGGTCAGATACTGACAGGGCTTTTTAATAATTCCCCTGAAATTTTCAGAAGAATTGAACTTAAAATAACCACTAATATCAGTACATTCATTTTGCTGGCTTTAATATTCTACCAAAAGGATTATATTGATTGATTACTAATAAAAAAGCAGTTAACAATCTAAACTAGAAAATATCCATGAAGATTTGATATGTGCCTTAGAATCTGACTATAGATTGCCTTGGGAGTTGTGATTATCAAGTAAGATGACTTTTTTCCAAACAACATATGCAAAAACAAAATAGTTACTTTGAGAGACTGTATAGGTCCTCTTGGCATCGCATATCAATTTACTACAGCATGAAGAGAATAATGCTGGGGTTTTTTGGTTTTTGCTTGTGTGTTTGTTTTTTTAAGCATCAGTGAGAGATCATGTAAGCACATTATCAGCAGTAAGGAACCTTGTCATCTTGTGGACATGGATACATTGAGAGACTATCATAGTAGACCACTGGAGACCACCCTTGTGAATCACTAGATTCTAGTGTCACTCCATCACTTCATTGTCTTCCCTTGGGCAAACCTTTGAATTTCTTTGAGCTTCATTCTTTTTATCTGAAAAGTGGAGATAAGAGTAGTGCCTCCTCCACCTCTTTTTTTTTTTTTTTTTTTTTTTTTTTTTTTACTGAAAACCACATTAGATGGTGTACATGAAAATATTTTGAAAAAAAATTGAGCACATTAAATTTCTTTATTAAAAAAATGCTGTCTACTTCATTGGTTATTCTGAGGATTAAATGGCATATTCCATGTAAAGCACTTAACATAGCATCTGGAATATGATAAAAGCTCAATAAATGTTAGCTGTTGCCTTTATTATTAGCATTTACGTTATTGTGTCACCTATTGAGAACAACTATTATAGTGCCAATACTGCTTAAAATATACTTGTTGTAAACATTTTAATTAGTATTTCCGTTTAATTAGTCATTCAGCAGCTACTTTTTGTCCATGTACCTAACCCTGTATGTCACTGCTGTTTAAGTTTTGGATCAAATCTGACCCATTAATTTTATAAATGTCCCTGTTAATTTTTAAAGATCCTCATTTTTGAGGAAATTTTACATCTGTATTTTAAAAGATAGGTGAGTGCCAGTGTCCTTTTCATTGCTTTGCCACAGTGCTACTAAACACCTGAACTAAAATGACCTACAGTCTGTATAATTAAAAATGATCTTGTTGGGTTTGATCTACACTGTAAAATCTATAGATAGCTTAACAACAGACTTCTTTCATGGTGAGTCATTCAATCTTAGAGACTATCTAGTCAGCCTCCTCACTTTACAGCTAAGGAAAAGGAGCACAGAAAGATTATTGCCTGAGATCACACAGCAAGTTTTCTTTCCCTAAGAAACAAATACCTGAGTTGGTATTTGAAGAGTATAAAATGAGATGGCATGTTGTCAGAGTTTTAGTTTCTTTTGGAGCAGACCAGTTTCTTTCAGCATCGTTTTTCTAACATGCAGATCTTTTCTAGGAAGCTATGATGTAGTGATGGGTTTTTATTTCATTTAATTAGCATTAGAATTTTATTTCAAATTTCTTCATATGTCACAAGTTACATCATTGGGTCAGAATCAGGAGAACATGCTCTTTGAGTTATTTTGATAAAACATGTGAAGAGAATGTTTTAGCAGGTGAGCCTTGAACTCCTCCAGTCTAGCTTGGGGCTGTTACAGATAGTGCTGCTGTGAATGTTACATTGTGTATGCCTTTGGAGAACATATGTATTCCCATTCCTACTGGGTATACTAAAGAGTGGAATATTTGGCAAAGGTGTGTGTATTTTAGTATAGATATTGCCAAATAGCTTACTAACATACATTCCCACTAGCAGCAATTAAGGTTTCTGATTGTTCCATATCCTCATAACACTTAGTATTTTCCGTCTTTTTCATCTTGGCCATTCTGATAGGTGTGTAGTGGTATCCCATTGTGGTTTTAATTTGCATTTCCTGATGACTGTTGAAGTCGACCACATTTTCATATTTACTGACCACTTCAGCATCCTCTTTTATTTAGTGTCTGCTAGAATCTTTTCTCCATTTCTTTAAGTTGTCTGTCTTCTTTTTTAAACAGCTTTATTGAAATATAATTTACATACCATTAAATTCAGTCTTTTAAAGTTTACAGTTCAGTGGTTGTTTAGTATATTCACCGAGTTGTGCAGCCATCATCAGTATCTAAATTCCAGGACCTTTTTATCACCCTAGAAACAAACTCCCTACCCGTTAGCAGCTGCTCCCTTTTCCTCCTACTCCCAGCCCCTGGTCACCACTAATCTACTTTCTATGGATTTACCTATTCTGGACATTTCATATAAATGGAATCATACAATATATGGTCTTTGTGACTGGCTTCTTTCACTTAGCGTAATGTTTTCAAGGTTCACTCATAGCATATATCAATACTTAATTCCTTTTTATTGCCAAATAATATTCCATTCTATAAGTGTACCACATTTTGTTTATCCATTCATCAGTTGAAGGACATTTGGGTTGTTTCCACTTTCCAGCAGCTATGAAATTTGTATATAAGTTTTTACATGGACATGTTTTCATTTCTTCTGGTTATATACGTGGAATTGCTAGGTCATACAATAACTGTTTCACATTTTGAGGATCTGCAAAACTGTTTTCCACAGAGGCTGCACCATTTTACATTCCCACCATCAAAGTATGAGGGTTCCAGTTTCTCCACATCCTTGCCAATCCTTGTTGTTGTCTTTTTTACTTTAGCAGGTTTTGTGAATGTGAAGTGGTATCTCATTGTGGTTTCACTCTCCTTCTTAATGATTTGCAGTAATTCTGAATTTGTTTTGAATACAGTTCCTTTGTTGGATATTATGTTGTATCATTTCACTTTCTTAATTGTGTGTTTTGATGAACAGAAGTTCATAGTTTTAGTAAAGTTTATCAGTTTTTAAAAAATTTATGGTTAGTTTTTTGTGTTCAGTTTAAGAAGTCTTGGGACTTCCTGGTGTCCAGTGGTTAAGACTCTTCCAGTGCATGGGGCACAGATTTCATCCCTTGTCAGGGAACTAAGATCCCACATGCCATGCAGCGTGGCCAATAAAAAGAAAAGTGTCCATACTTGATGATCTCAAAGATATTCTATGTTTTTCTCTAAAAGCTTTATTGTTTTACATTTGACCTTTAGATCTGACATCCATATAGAATTGATTTTTGAGAGACAACATTTTAAAAAATGATTTATCTCCTCTTCCTAGCTGACTAATGTTCTATGTCTTTTTCTCTTTTTTTTTTTTAAGAGGTGAGAGATAATTAATACATGGTTAGAAAAATAATGTAGTGTCCAGGAATTAATTGGTTATAAAGATTTGCCCTCAGGTGGTGATTGTGGAGTTAGGAAGAGGAGCTTAAGATTTGTAGGACTCCTATCATATGTCAGAGACTTCGCTAGGCATTTCATGAACTTAAATTCATTCAATCTCTACAATATTCTTGTAAAGTAGGTGGCATTTTCTCTTCCTTGCAGATGAGAAAATTGAGGCCCAGGAAGGTAAACTTTCCCAAGCTCTAAAAGCTAATAATTAGGCAAACCATGACTCAAAATCAAGTCAGTTTGGCTCTAAAATTCTATTATCTGTACATTTTTTCAAAATCATGTAAAATCTTAATTATTAAACTTTCAAATTTAATCTGTTCATCTTAAATTGCTGTGATATTTGGCCCAATAATAAATTAAATAGCCCATGGAGCCGGGTATATATATTTTTTCTTTTCTTTTTTTCTTTTTTTAAATTAAGATGGTTTGAAGGAAGCAGACGAATCAACAATCATGAGATCTCATAGGGGACAAAGTATTGAAGTGGTAATCTGATGCTTGAGAGATTAGGTGCCTGAGAGATTCTTGTCAGTGGCTAATACTGCCAGAGGAACTTACCTTTGTGGATGTTTAATTTGTGGTGTAGTAGAATTTATTTTCCATGCTATGAAATGTAGGAAATTTTCTTTAAATGAATTAGGGTCAAAGAGAGCATTTTCTAGGGCTCCCTCTGCTGGCTTCCTAGTAGTAATTAAGATACCTAGATGCCAGAATTGTGCTGGTAGTAATGATGTAAATAAATTTAGGAAAGAAATTAATTTCAGGGTCCATTAGAAACAGAGATATCGATGTTTCTAGCAAATGAAAATAGAAAATAGAGAAAGGATTATTTACATTTATTTATTTATTTTAGAATCCAAATTTAGCTATTAAATCTTTTTAGAGTTATGGGGAAGAACAATTCTAATGGTATTGGAAACTTTCCATTTCAAACAAATTGTGGTAAAACTTGATACTTGGAGGGTGGCATGATAAGAATCAGCGTGTGGGATCACCTTTCTTGGTTGGTGATGATATTACAAAAGTATTCCCTTTAGCCCTTTTTAACTAAAAGGTAAAGTGTTGGCAGCCTCAGTGGAGAAGTCTGAAATTGATCAATGGACTAGTTGGTTTCTAGATAAAATGGTCATTTGGAAACATTTCCAGTCAGAGAATTAGATGATTAGATGTGGACCCAGTTAAATGAGAAATTCCCTTCTGAGGGGGCTCCTAGGGTCTGTGCTAATTATCCTCTTTTCACACCTCAGGCATTTCGAACCTAATTGATAGGAACCTAATAGACAGGCATCTTACACCTAGAGTATTATGACTTTTTTTGCCAGCTAGCTGTGACTTGACGTCTCTTTTCTTGTCATAATAGCTCCAGGCAGCCACCATTTTCCTTTCAGAGCTGCCATTTGAGGAGAAATCTATCTGCCATTTTGGAATATAAAATAGCCCCCATTTAAGAAAACTGAGTATAAAGAAAATAAACAGTATGTGCTGATTATTTTTGTTAGAGAGCCAACACCTTTAAATAATAAGTCCCTTTGATATTTAACTCGTTTAATTTACAAAAATGATTTAACCCCACATTTGCAGGAAATTTTACATAAAACAAGGTCAAACAGTTTTAGCAAGTTAAACATTGAGCCATCTTTATAATGGACAACTAACTATTCCTTACTGTGACAAATGAAGAAAATCTAGTTTTACTTCCTCAGAGGCAATGATAGTATAATTTGGCTTTAAATGAATAAAAGGTAACAATAGTAATGAATGTATCATTAATCCAAGATCAAGTCTCATTAATCCAAGAAGTCTGGTATAAGAGGGACATATTCTGGGAACAATTTGGGTTCCATTTTGAAAGCATTAAAATGATTTGTTACTGTGTGAATAGCTACAGATTGATGTATGTATGGATGTGGATCTATTATTTGCATTAGCCTCAGAATTGACTATTAGAACTGTTTAGACTATTATATAAGTTCAGCCTACAAATATCAATGCAAACTCTTTTCATAGGATAGTTTTGATAGTATTTAGTAACGTCAAGCAGGATAAAAATTCCTTAAAACATTGTGAAAATATTTTAGAGGAGATGCAAAATGTTCTGTATTAACTTTTTGCTCTTTTGTCATATTACTACCATTACTAGCTACTAATATTTATATTACTGCAAATTTAGGAAATTTAATAGTTTATTTTAATCCATTTCAAATTGGGGATGCTGAACATTTGAGTTGTTGAGAAACTAGGTAATCTTAATCTTCCATGTAAAATCCTCTATAAGTCTAGCTCCATTCTTTCCTTCCAGCCTTCTTACTGGGCTAATAGTTATATACTTTTGAGTTTCACCTCTACCACTACCCAGCTGTAAGATCATAGGCAAGTCATAAGATGGTTTCTTCACCTGTAAAATAAAAGAATTGCACAAAATCCATGATTTTAACACTTTATTTGGGTTGAGGAGAAACCCTTTGAGAATCTGATGAAAGCCATGGATCTTTACACCCTGAAAACTGCTGATTCATACAAAATGTTGCATATAATTTATTTCTATCCCATACCACCCTGTTGTCTCTAGGTATACTATATTATGATCCTCATTTTTCAGACTCCCTCTGGGTTTTTTTTTAAAGATTTATTTATTGATTGATTGATTGCTATGTTGGGTCTTCGTTTCTGTGCTAGGGCTTTCTCTAGTTGAGGCAAGCGGGGGCCACCCTTCATCGCGGTGCGCGGGCCTCTCACCATCGTGGCCTCTCTTGTTTCGGAGCACAGGCTCCAGAGGCGCAGGCTCAGTAGTTGTGGCTCACGGGCCCAGTCGCTCCGCGGCATGTGGGATCCTCCCAGACCAGGGCACGAACCCGTGTCCCCTGCATTAGCAGGCAGACTCCCAACCACTGCGCCACCAGGGAAGCCCTCCCTCTGGGTTTTTACTCATATTATGTCTTCAACTTTCAAATGTTTTTCCTCATCCCCTTATCCATCTGCACCTTTGAAAGTTCTACCCCCTTTTAAAGCACAATTCAAATGTCATTTTTTTTTCTGTGAAACTTCTTCAGTCAGATTTAATCTTCCCCTTAGAACTTTGTACCTCCATTATAACCATTAACATCTTTGATCTTGTATTACAGCTGTTAGAGGTCTGTGTCCTCCATCTCCCCTTCTTGCCTGTTCCTCAACAGATTATAAATGTCTTGATAACAGCGGCTGTGTTCCTACATTAGTTTTGTGATTGAATAGTGCCTTGCTAGTAGTAGTCATGGAATAAGTAGAATAAATTAATTTGAATTTGCCGCTCAGTTGTAATGATTAACTGTCTGCTATGTCATGTGCTAAATGCTGGGAGGATTGTCCCCCACCCCCCCAAAAAGCAGAAAGTGGTGTGAAATAGAACGATAGAGGAAAAACCTCATGTACGAGATGAATTTAAAGAATGAGTAGAATTTAGGGAGCTGCAGGGGCATTATCTGGGAGATGAAGAGAAATAAGAGAACTAGTGGGTACCTGTATCAATGAAATTAATCTATTTTTACTGAAAAGTGATGGGTATTAAAATTTAGCTTTTGATTCATAATTAAGCTGTGCATTTTTCATTTTTGGCATTTTTGTTTTTACAGGTACAAGAAAATTCCCCAGGACATAGAGCTGGACTGGAGCCATTCTTTGACTTTATTGTTTCTATTAATGGTTCGAGATTAGTAAGTTCAGCTTTTTGTAGTTACGCCTATGGTATTTTGTAATCTTTTGAAAATGGAATTTTTCAGATTATCTGGGATAGATGTTTATTCATTGGTTACAAACATTATTTAGAGTATGATACCAATAAAATAACCCTGTGTTAGTAAACATGAGAATGTCAAATATAGAATACTATACCTCACACTCCAGTGATTATCTTAGGAGAAGAAAATCAGAGACTTTTACTTTATATGTTAAATATTTAATTTTTACTTTTACTTTATATGTTAAATATTTAATTTTTTTAAGCAGAAAGAGGTGGTTTTGTTGCTTTTTCAAAGATGCCAGACTTTTGTAGGTTATTGACAAATGGATTAGTAAAGACTCATTCTCAAGTAACTTGTCAGTTTTCTTGTTGCTCAATTCCCTGATATATCAATAGAAATAATGTTACAAAACTATACAGAGATGTGTTCCAGAAGTGCACAATTAAAACCACCTTTTATAAGCTGCTTTCAGTTTACATGTAGTAAAGTCCAATAGGAAGGAAACTATAATTTCAGTAAAGGAAATTCTTATAACAATGGCTGCTTGGTTGGTTTATTTTTTCACAACAGTCTTAAGTTTTTGTTCATTACTACCAACATCACCTACGTAATGGCCTTTATTCATTTATGTAATGAAATATTTAACATACTGTTTCCGTTTTCTTTTCCTGCCAGTTTGTAATAAATAAAGTGTATATGTAGGAGTAGAGTCCAAAATTAAACTTCAACTCTAGCAAATGTTTTAGATTTTTAAAATCAAAGTCATACCAACTCTGTTAGTAATATGTCTTCTTGTGGAGTATTTTGGTTTTTTATCATTGAAGCCCCGGATCATTTCAAATAATGTTGGCTTGCAAATTCTGTAATTCCATAGTCAGCTATGGAGTTGTTGCTAATGTTACTTGAACACAAGTTCATGTGCCCGACGCACAGCGGGGCCAGACTGTACCAAAATGTCAGAGTCTGGAGCAGAGAAAGGTTTATTGCAGGGCCAAGCAAGGAGAATGGGTGGCTCATGTTCAGAAAAACCCGAACTCCCCGAAGGGTTTCAACAAAGCATTTTTAAAGGCAAGGTGAGGGGAGGGGTGTCCCAGGGTATGTGATCAGCTCAGGCACAATTCTCTGGTTAATGGTGATCAATCCTTAGGTGCCGGTAGGTCTGGAGGCTACCTGCTCATGACCTTCAGGTAGTTAATTTCCTCCTTTTGGTGGTGGTTTTTAGCATTTGAAAAACTCAGGAAATATGCATGAGATACTATTATCTGGGTACTTCAGAGAGGTACTACAGCAGAGGATAGGGGGAAACGCCTGTCCCAGGAAGGCCCCATAGGGTCCTGCTCTGTTACACTAACATAAGTTCTTAATTTCTTGACATTCTTTTATTTTGAGGAGTATTTGAATGTTAATGAAACCTCCACCTATTGAATGTTTTATTTATGTTAATAATATTATTCCAATAGGGCCATGGGATGCTTAAGGTAAGATAATTAACATTAGATTTTTACTGTTAAGTAAATGTTTTTTATTAAGAAAAATTTCTATGTGTTTACAGAATAAAGACAATGATACTCTTAAGGATCTACTGAAAGCAAATGTTGAAAAGCCTGTAAAAATGCTTATCTACAGTAGTAAAACACTGGAGTTGCGAGAGACCTCAGTCACACCAAGTAACATGTGGGGTGGCCAGGGCTTGTTGGGAGTGAGCATTCGTTTCTGCAGCTTTGATGGGGCAAATGAAAACGTTTGGCATGTGTTGGTAGGTATCAACTGTGAACTGTTACTTGCAGTTTAAGAAACAGTGTAGAAAGGTGTTTTAATAGTGGTTGTTTCCAATTTGGTGAGATTGTAGGGGTATTATTAGGCTATTTTTAGTTTCTGAAAATCAAAATTGATTGCTTTTAAAATATGGATTAATAAAAAAGAAAAAGAACTTGAGGAAGAGAAGCAAATACGATGCCTAAGAACTATTTTTCTAATGATTTATCCATTAGAAGAAGGTATTTTAAAGCAAATAGCTACAGGAACTTCCCTGGTGGTCCAGTGGTTAAGACTCTGCACTCCCAATGCAGGGGGCCCGGGTTCGATCCCTGGTCAGGGAGCTAGATCCCACGTGCCGCAACTAAAGATCCCGCATGCCGCAACTAAAGATCCCGCATGCCGCAACGAAAATCCCAAGTGCTGCAACTAAGACCTGGCGCAGCCAAATAAATAAATAAATATTTAAAAATAAAATAAAGCAAATAGCTACAGAAATGTTTTAAATATTTATTAAATATTGTGGGTTGTTTAATGCTTGGGAGATTAAATATATATATATATATACTATAGTTTCTGATCTGACATCTCTAACAAGAAAAATATAGGGGGGGTTAAATTACTATAATTAAGGACTGAACTATACAATTTGGAAGATTATTTTATATGCAATAATTTGATGGGGGGGTTGTTTTTGTGTCATCCTAGGAAGTGGAATCAAATTCTCCTGCAGCACTGGCAGGTCTTAGACCTCACAGTGATTATATCATTGGAGCAGATATGGTCATGAATGAGGTAATTCGTTTGTTTATTAATACTAACAGTTATTTAACATTTTCTCATTAATGGTTAAGTTCAGAAGTATATTTGCACACTTTACATTTAAAGTTGAAATTTAGGTCTTTGCTGATCAAGATAGCTTACGCTCCAGGGTGTTAAGCAGAAATCTGGGAGGTGTCTTACTAGGTACAGCTGTGAGGAAAAACGTACACTCTGTGGCAATTGCACAGATTTTGTGTATGGTATATGTTAGAAATCTCTTGTACCTCAAGATTAAATCGAATCCTCGTCTTGATTATTGATTTCCTGTTCTCTTTTCCTTTCTAAGGTAACAAAATTGGCTTAGCTGTATTAGTTGGATCCTTTTCCTTGTCTGTTAGCTAGTGGAAGTATATATTGCTAAATCACAAATGAGAGAAAAAATAAGGTGCCCAGAGAACCAGGTCTTAATAATGTATAGTAAGCAGAATATGTAGAATTTGGGTATAGAAGACTTATACTAAAATTGCTGACTAGGTCTTACAGAACTGGACATGAGGCCTTGCGTTGTGTAGATAGGTAAAATATTGAATTAAACCTCGTTTGGAGTATTGGTTTTAAGAAATGATTTTTATGTCTAGCAGCAGGGCCCAGAATCTGGTTTTTGTGGGTGTAGTTTTTTTCGTTCTTGTTGTTTTAGGTGTGTTTTTTGTTTGTTTGTTTTAGGTTTTTGTTGTTTTAGATATTAGTCAGGTTTGAGACCCACTATTCTAAAGTTCAGTAACAAAAACATTTTTCTCCTTTAATGCTTTTGCAGTCTGAAGATCTGTTCAGCCTTATTGAAACACATGAAGCAAAACCATTGAAACTTTATGTGTATAATACAGACACTGATAACTGTCGAGAAGTGATTATTACACCAAATTCTGCATGGGGTGGAGAAGGCAGGTAAGGTCATTTTTTAGACTAAGTTATGACTACTTAAATTTACCAGTCAGATATGTTGTAAACATTGTTTTTATTTTGAAACAAGTTATTGGTTTATTGTAAGACTTCTCTTGAGAAAAGGAAAGAGCTGACCTAGAATATTGAATCCAATAATTCATTTTTTTAAAGCACATATTTAGTGAGCATGGTACGCGTACCCAGTCCTTTTTCTTCTGATCTAAGGACTAACAAACTTTTTTGTTTTGTTATTTTAGTAAAATAGTTTTCAGTTTTATTTTATTTTCCCAAAATTCCCTCCTCAGCAGTGGGACAATACAGTATAACTTTCTCTAGCTGCTGGGGAAATTTCTTAGCACTTTGTGGAAACTGTTACCTTTTAGAAATGGACAGGCTGATTTTAACCAAAAGTTAGACAAAATTGCAACAACAATAAAAAGCAATTTAGAAAGAGGATCAAGCCAAGCAGAAAAGCAAACTTTATAAAATCAGTTTTCTGGGACTGTTCATCAAGTCAGTTCCCTAATTTCAAAAGGCCAGACCAAAGCAAAGCATGATGACTTAACATGGTATCTTTAGGTCTTCTGTCTACTATTTAAATTGAAATTTTTCATTATTTTGAAAGTTCTAAGAACCTTTTTTAATTTGAGGAATTGTTGAGTGTAAACCAGAATTATAGGAAAGCCTGGAGTTTGGAAACTTCTACCAGTGTTTTATAAAAGTTCCAGCACTTGCTGGGAAAAGGATGACTTAGTTGATGCAGACGGAGAAAGCCTGTTTGCTCACAGTACCTTTACCCACACTACCTGAGGTTCTACAGCTAAATGTATATTGTCACCAGAATGCTAACTTGTTGCAATTTGAGAAAATGAGATAGAAAATGTGGCCTGTCTGGGGGCCATACTTGACCAAGTTATCATTGTCCTTTGTCCAGGTTTGTAAACACACAGAAAGATGATCTTCTTAAGGTATTAAAAGTTGATTTCATTTCAGAGGGACTGCCTCATATAAACTAAATTTGCAAAGAAGCTTCTGTCTTCATTAGAGTGGCAAATTTTCAGTTTACAATAGAAAAATACCCCCTCTCCAGTTAGAATAATACTTAGATCCTATTACTACCACAAGATTGCTTGGTGAGCATGAAATGAAAGTCTAAGGAAGAGATTCTAGATGGTGAAGTTCAACAGCAAAGAACATTACTAGTTCATTAATTTTTAATTCTGTTGACTAAACACTGCTACATTCTTGTTCTTGGAGCCCTTCTTTTCTAGACTTTAGCAGTTATTCCTTTTCTATGGAAGACATTTTTCCTATTGACATGGTTTAGTACCACTGATCAGCCGTTGCTTTAGACAGGACCATACAGACCACTTTCCTGAGTCTGCCCCCATTTGGCATATGTGTGCCTCTGGTTTTCATTCCTTCCTCAGAGGCTGACCACATTGCTTTCATTACAGCACATTTTTCTTAGCTTCATTCTTGGGCTGTCTTTAAATTTATGGAGGTCTCCCTCTTGCCTCAAGTGCCTTCTCTACCACCACTTAGTTCTTTTGATTAAGCACCTTGTTTTTAAATGTAGCTACCTCTGAAAGGCTTGTATTGATCAGTATAAATTATTTAATCTTTCTTTCTTCCTCTAAATCTATCTGAGATCCAGTTCAGTAAAATTTGCAGCTTGATGGTATAAGGGAGGAAAAGTGAGAGAAGAGGGAACAAGTAATTTTTTAATATGAAGCATTCTTATGAAATCAGATTTGGATAAGGAAGAGCCGAAGTTGGCCACTGCCTGCTCTCCCAGCTTTTGGTGGTAGTAGTACCCATGGAAATAACAGATGCCCTGGCAGGAGAGAGGCACAGTGATACCTGTGTATGTCCTACTCAGAAAGTGCAAGTAGTTTGGAAAATAAAAGCAATTGTGATGGAAACATAAGTTGGAACCTGATTGTGAAAAGCCTTAAATACCGTGGTCTGGAATTTGGATATACTTCGGGCAGTGTTAGTTCTATAATATTGTAACAGTGAGGGTTCTTTGGTTCCAAATAGTAGAAACCAGCTGCAGCAGACATGAATTTATAGCTACAGAGTCACTCATATAATCAAAGACTCAGAATGGGAAAGGACAGGACTCAGACACCTTTAGGGATTTAGAAAGGAAGAACTAATTGGCAATTTCATCACTTTCTACTGAAGGGATAAAGCCATTTTGGTTTTTTCTGTCACTTCCAAGATTTGCAGCCCTGGGCAAGAGAGGTAAACTGGCCTGGCTCTGGTCATGAGCCACTCCTTGTTTTGGGCAGGACAGGCCCCCTGCTTGACAGTCCCACCCGTGCTCCACAGAACGGCAGAGGAGTAGTTCTCCAAAGGGAAGAAGGAAAAGGGAATGTTGGGAAGACAGCAGACTCTGGAAAGAAGACAACAGACTATGGGAAGATCACTCTGGAAAGTGATTGTATCTTATTAGAAAGATATCTCTGGTGGCATTGGGAGGATGCATTAGAAGGAATCTGGATTAATTTGGATTGATATGTGTCAGGTTCTGAAATAGACCTATAGGTTGTGTAAGTGACATCAACATACAAAAGTGCTTGGAGCTCTTCAGTGGAAAGGCTATATGTCATTCATTGAGCAAATAATTACTTAGTGTCTGCCATGTGCCAGGAACTGTTAAGGCAGTAAACATAACAAGGTCTCTGCCTTCAAGGACCTTACCATTTTATTGGGAGAGACAAAATAAACAAATAAATATGCAATGTGTTGGATGGTGATAAATACTTGAAGAAAAATAAAGGAGAGTATGGTTAGTGTCTGTGGTGGAGAGAAGGGTGCTATTTAATAAAGGGTTATCAGAGGAGACTTTTGATAAGATGACAGTATTTAAAAGAATGGAGATTTGTTTTTCTGTTTCAAAACCTCAAAAATGCAAGCTGTGATTGATAACAATAACTTTAAGAAAAAAATATCTTCATAGCCTAGGATGTGGCATTGGATATGGTTATTTGCATCGAATACCTACACGCCCATTTGAAGAAGGAAAGAAAATTTCTCTTCCAGGACAGATGACTGGTACACCTATTACTCCTCTTAAAGATGGATTTATGGAGGTAAGATAACTTTACTGCCTGATTATACCATAACTTTCCACCCAAATGAGTAGATGTGTGGGGTGGTAGCACTTATTTGAGACTGGGCAGATGATGAGTTAAATATTGAAGTGTTGGATTTGAAGTTCCTGTAGGATATCCAAATGGATATTTTCTGGTTCTAGATTTCAGGAAAGAGGGCAAGGCTAGAGATACAGATTTGGGAATCAGCAGAGAGAGGGTAATTTAATCCAATGAACATTGATAAAAATCATCAGGGGACTGGGCCTTGGTGGGTCAGAGGACCGAGGCCAGAATCTTGAACATCCCTAGTGTTTAAATGGATGGGCAGAGAAAGGGGATTCAACAAAGGAAGCTCAGGAGAAGGCCAAAGGGAGAGAACAGAGCTTCAGGAAAGGGGGCATAGGCAGCTATGTGAGGTACTGCAGAGAAGTCAGGTGAGAGAAGGAGTGAAAAAACATGTCCCGGGCTAGAGCACCTTAAGGCTTGATGAGATGCAGATACCAACTTACAGGAGATAGAGGGTGAGTGGTGAGTGATAAGGTGATGATAGCTGCTGCTTCCTATTTCAAGAAACTTGACTGGGAAAGCAAAGAGAGCTAGGGGTGTGGGAAGTATTACAGGATCAAAGCGAGGCTTTTTAAAGAATAAGAGGTATTTGTGCAGGCTTATAGGCTTTTAAAATGTTTCCTGTGCAGGCCTTACAGGCCAGTTAACTCTTCTGCATGACTAAATAAAAACCAAACATTCAAAAAGAAAATGCTACAGTTGTAAAGAAAGGGCTGCTGCCACTGTCATTTTATGGTGCATGGTTGGGCCATCCGCAATTCCAGAGGAAGTGAAGGGGAGCTATGGGGAAGTGTAACCTCTCCTCACCCCCATCCACCATTGGCTCATGACCAGAACCAGTGTTGTTGTATGTTTAGACTCCTGCTGCCCCAATCAGTGCTCTCTGCCCCAGATGAGGCGCTATGGGCAGTCTGAGAAGACCAGAGGGTGAAATGGCAGCTAGGGAGAAGGGCCAGAATACAAGTTATGTTGGAATGTGCCAGAGGGCACTGGAGCTGGCATAAGTTGGAGGATTCAGAGGTGAAATCACCCATCCACCCATCTGTAGAGTCCATATAGATTCATTCCCACCCCCACCCCATGCTCCCAGAAGGTAGAGATCTGGCTGCCACATTCATTCATTGATGAGAAAAGGTAAGGAGGGCTCATGAGGTTAGACATCTTAAGAAATTTTTAAGGAATCTATCATGGTGTTAAGACTTCAGCTGACTTCTTCCATGAGCAGTGAAAATTGAAAACACGAAACTGGCTGAGAATTCAAAGAAGAAGAAAGCAGTGGTGCTTTAAGGGTTGAGTATAATCTTTTTTGGCTGGCTAGGAAGGAGGAGAGAGAATCTCCTCCTGGTGTCGAAGTGGCTAGAACAGTGTGTATGATGGGCTAGATGCCATGTGTTAAAAGACTGGAAGTGACAGAAGGGGGAGATGTTTACAGTGCGTGGTCCTTGGCACGTATCAAAATTAGGAAGGAGTGTCTGAAAGCCAAAGTGCCAGGTGAAAACTTTTGACAGTTAGTACATGATCGAAAAAGGTATCTGCAGGACCGGTGAGAGCCAATATTTATATTCTCTTTTAAGTAAATTTGAGTAATTTTCCTTTTTTCTTTCTTTTTTTTGGAAGGTCCAGCTGTCCTCAGTTAATCCCCCGTCTTTGTCATCACCAGGAACTACAGAAATTGAACAGAGTCTGTCTGGACTTTCTATTAGCTCAACTCCACCAGCTGTCAGTAATGTTCTCAGTACAGGTGTGCAGAAAAATAGATTCTGTTTTCAGTCTACTTTGTTTTACACGATATTGTTATCTGTCCCAAGCTGTAGAATTTTAAAAGTTGATGCCAGTGTACTTTGAAAACTGTAAACGTGCTCTGCATTGACAGGCCCTGTCTGAAAGCTGGTACTAAATCATCACAGGCATTTGAACCTCTTCTCAGACAATTTTAGACCTTGGGCTTGTCTTGTTGTAGAGTCAGGATTCTACCTTTAATTTCTGTTTAATAGCTCTATTTACTCAACAGATGTTTGCATATCCCCTAAGTAGTAGACACTGGGGATACAAAAGTGAGCAGTTTACCATTCCTTTCCTAGGGACTCAGTCTTGCTCAGGGGACATACGCCTATCTCCTCTTTTTCTGTACTCCTTGTTCTACCTAATATACTCCTTTTTTGTTTGTTTGTTTTGGTTTTTTTCAACAGCTTTCTGGAGATGTAGTTCACATAGCATTCAATTTACCCATTTACAGTATACAATTTAGTGGGTTTTGCAACCATCACCTCAATCAATTTAGAACATTTCATTACCCCCAAAAAACACCCTGTACCCGGTCACTCCCTGTTTTCCCCCAATCCCACAGGCCTAGGCAATTACTAATCTACTTTCTCTTTCTAATCTAGACATTTCATATAATATATGTGGTCTTCTGTGACCTTCCTCTCTGGCTTCTTTTCCTTAGAATAGTGTTATCCAGGTTCATTCATGTCATAGCATATATTAATAATTCATCTTTTTTTATGGCTAAATAATGTTCCATTGCATGGATATGCCACATTTTGTTTATCCATTCATCGGTTGAGGGACATTTGGATTGTTTCTACTTTTTGGCTATTATGAATAATGCTGCTGTGAACATTTGTGTACAAGTTTTTGCATGGACATATGTTTTCATTTTTCTTGGTTATATACCCAGAAATTAGAATTGCTTGGTCACATGATACAGTTCTTAACTTGGTATGTTGATAGAGTTTATTTTTCCCTTTCCTTTATTTATTTATTTTTAACATCTTTATTGGAGTATAATTGCTTTACAATGGTGTGTTAGTTTCTGTTTTATAACAAAGTGAATCAGCTATACATATACATACATCCCCATATCTCCCCCATCTTGCGTCTCCCTCCCACCCTCCCTATCCCACCCCTCTAGGTGGGCACAAAGCACCGAGCTGATCTCCCTGTGCTATGCGGCTGCTTCCCACTAGCTATCTATTTTACGTTTGGTAGTGTATATATGTCCATGCCACTCTCTCACTTTGTTCCAGCTTATCCTTCCCCCTCCCCATGTCCTCAAGTCCTTCTCTATGTCTGCATCTTTATTCCTGTCCTGCCCCCAGGTTCTTCAGACCCATTTTTTTTTTTTTTTTTTTTTAGATTCCATATATATGTGTTAGCATACGGTATTTGTTTTTCTCTTTCTGACTTATTTCACTCTGTATGACAGACTCTAGGTCCATCCACCTCACTACAAATAACTCAATTTCGTTTCTTTTTATGGCTGAGTAATATTCCTTTGTATATATTTGCCACATCTTCTTTATCCATTCATCTGTTGATGGACACTTAGGTTGCTTCCATGTCCTGGCTATTGTAAATAGAGCTGCAGTGAACATTGTGGTACATGACTCTTTTTGAATTATCCTTTCCTTTTTTTAAATCTCCTGTTTTCTGGTTTTCTTTCTTTATACCAAGAGTATATTATATACTCAATTAATGTTGACTAAGTGGATGAAATACTGTGTCATTGTTTAGTTTTATTTCATTAATAGCCTTTTATTCTTGAGCTCTTTTTTTAATATTTATATTCCAAATTTGATCATATTCCACTTTGTTCTCGAATGGATTTAAAACAGCCCATCAAGATGCAGTTAAGGTCAACAGTATGACCCCTGGAGTTTGTCCCCTAGGTTCAAATCTCAGACCTTTTCAGAGTCTTTGTTTTATTTCCCAAAGATATGTATGAAATTTAAATTTTTTATTTTTTATAATTAAAAACTTGAAACATATTCAAAAGTAGATGACTATTAATAAAGATTCATTTGCGTAACAAGTAGTACAACCAGCCCCCACCGCCCAGCATCACCAGTTATCAGTACGGTAACCTACCTCCCTACCCCCTGCTCTTTGCTGGGTTTTTTTCCCAGCTTTATTGAGGTATAATTTGCATACCATAAAATTAACTCACTGCAAGTATAGAATTCAATGATTTTTAGTAAATTTATGGAGTTGTGCAATCATCACCACAGTCCAGTTTTAGAATATTTCCTAGATGACATTAAATGTTAATGTCATCAGTATCAAGTCATGGATACATCTGGAAGAGATTTTAAAGTTTATTTCATTCAAGCAGTGTTTGAGTTCTTTTTATGATATTAAGATTTTTTTCTTACATCGCATCAGATGTAAGAAATGGTTTTTTAGTTTATTCCTGAATAGACTTTCCAAGACAGCAATCCAATCTGTGTCTGATAACTCTCACCAGGCTTTACAGTAAGTGTTCCAGTGCAAAGTGTTCTGGCTTTAGGAGATAGCTGACATCTCTCTTCAAGTCCCAGTTTCTTTTGAGAGGCATTTTAAATCTTCCCTAATTACATTACAGTTATATTGTCATGTAAGCACATGCACTGAGATCCCTGGTCTTATTACACTGTAGAGAAATGGTTTCTTGAATATTAAAAGACAGAGACGTAAATAAAGCAGAAATTGCTCAAAGGAGACTGAAAGAAATCAGCATTTTCACTTTGAGTAAATAAATTTAAAAACACTCAAATGTTCTAGCATTATAACATGTGAGAAACCACTTTTTGTTAAGCATTTATTTTTCTGTCTTTGCTTTAATTATATTGCTGCAAAGTAGCCCAAACAGTAACTGTAGAAACATTAAAGTATGTGGTTTAAAAAAAAACCTCTGTAGATTTGAAAATTTTGGATTAAGAAATTTTCAGAAAATGAATATATCATTTTGAAATGACATTAATCGATGTGACCCTCTCACACTTCCTGTCTCCCTTTCTTTTTCTGCCCCTTATCAGAATGTAAATTTCCAGAAGGTAGTGATTTCTATTTTCTTTATGCTGTAAAGTTCCTCAGTGCCTAGAACAATGTCTGACATATAGTAGGTGCCCCCCACCCAAACTTTAAAGACTGAACACACCAACCAACCATCCAACCCCTTTGAGAATCTGATAAAACAAAGAACCCTCTTCTATTTTTGCATGGCTCCAATTTCTGCAAAAAAGTGAATACATTACTAAATAAATTTTAAAAGCTATCTGAAAATGGTTGCTTCAGACTTTTAGGCACAATTCATTCTTGCTACCATATTTAAGCAGATCTCTGTAAGACAAAATCTAGAATCCATGTGCAGTATTACTGTTGTTTGGACATCAGCAAAACCTCCCACTTGAGTAGGTGGTAAACATTAATAGGTAATCTTTATTAGGTGGTATCGTAAGAGTTACTTGAATGTAAAGAACATGACCTCCTCAAACTAACAGCAGTAAAAGTGGGAATGTACTAGACTTCAAAGGAGTGTCGCAGAATCTAAGGTCAAAAGGAAATGAAGATTCAGGAAGCCAGGTCATTCTCCCCATCTCTGGAGGTCCACATGCTCTTCTGTCTCTTTCAGGCCATGTACATCATTCTCTTTCACAGACCAGAATTCACTGTTTCATGGGGCACATAGCCCCCCAGCAGCCCCAGGTGTATGTGGCCTTTTAGGTCAGGAGCCCAATAGGGACTGATTAGGATCCTTGTGTCCCATTTCCAAATTTCCAAAACAGTTTTCTAATCCAGCCCTGCTTAGGTCAGGAGTAAAACTCTTACCCGGTTTTACTTAGCTGTGGAGGGCTTGCAGAGCCCCCCGCCCTCTTGGCTCATGGTCTGCTAACAGCCATTGCGAAGGGCCAAGGGCAGAGCAGGTGGATGAGCTGTGGCAGTGATGCAGCCAGAGACCAACTGACTAAAGTCACACTGAGTGAAGACCTGACCACGGCGGGAGGGAAGGGACTGAAGACTGTCTGAGATAGTCTGCTCATTCCTTATCAACTGAAATTTTTAAAAGGTTGTGCTTTTATTTTAGGTGTACCAACAGTACCATTATTGCCACCACAAGTAAACCAGTCCCTCACTTCTGTGCCGCCAATGAACCCAGCTACTACATTACCAGGTAAGCAGCTGGAGACATATATGTAATAACAATAGCTTTACTGATATTTTGCATCTTAGAAAACAGTGAAAAAAATTTATACCTTTGCGGTGACTATTTATGTCTTTTACTCTCATTCTATCTCTGCTGTAACTTTGTGATAAGTGAGACCAAGTGGCAATGAACTGCTGTCACCAGCTAGTCAGCTGCTGAGCCTTGGGCTCCTTAACCCCAGCCAACCATCCTCCCTGCCCCCAGTGCAACCTGAGGCAGGAATAAGGAGTATATAGACTGTCCGTCCTTCAGCACAGGGCTTTCTGGTCATTGTTTAGTGAATAAGACATTGTGTCGTGGAGGAGAGCAGTCCTTTCTTGAGTCTTCAGTAGCTCTAATGTTAGGTTAGATTTTTGTTTATTTCACTTACTGTGAAGACCAAGTCCCTTTATCCAGCAGATAACGATCAGATATTATTTCAGTGATCAAATATACTTGCATTGTGAGAGCCTTTAATTGTATGGCTAAAGATGTCATTACACAGACATATTAAGCCATTAACCAAATGTGTGCACACACAGAATGATAAAGGAAGTGTGGTAAAATGTTAACATTTGAGAAGTTTGAGTGAAAGATATACATGGGGATTCCTCATATAAATTAGCAACTGTAAGTCTGAAATTAAAAAGGAAAAAGAAAAAAAAAAAGCTGAGAGACTGTAAACCTCAACCATCAAAGAAAATCAGTTCCATATTTGCTGAGATAAATCAGCCCCTTCTCCAAGACACAGGCCAGCATCATTCTTGCTTTCGGGTTCAGAAGTGTGTGTTTGTTTTAACCCTTACCCACTTAGCCATCTAATCACTTAGGTATAGAAGGATGCTTCACTTGGGAGAGATTTTGTTATTGTTACTGTTGTTACGATACAAAACTGCCACACGGTAAGTGGACTTCTGGTATTCTCACTTTGAAGTGGGTAGTATTTTCTTCAATATGCAAGGATTGGATGGTTTATCTTTTGTCCTCTGCCTTCTCTTCAGGTCTGATGCCTTTACCAGCAGGACTGCCAAACCTCCCTGCCCTCCCCAATCTCAACCTCCCTGCCCCGCACGTCGTGCCAGGTGTCAGCTTACCAGAGCTCATGAACCCGGGTATGTTGCCCATCTTGCCTTCCTAGGACTCTGTCTAATAAAAAGCTTTATCCAGGAAAGGCAGTCCTCTATTTCAGTCTTTTTCTGGCAAGGGCAGATCAGTTTAACAAATTTCAGCTGCTTCAAATAAAAATCAATCTTTTTTATTTAAAAAGCTTGAAAAAGAAGAGGAGGAGTGTCTTTGTGATGCTCCTCTGCCTGGCTGCCTTCCCCCCCCCCCGCCCCCCGCTTTCTCCTCTCCTGCGCCTGACAGCTCAAGCCCCACAAAGGCCAGCTGTAGAAATCAGGAGCAGTGGCGTGGCCTTGCTGGGCTGAGTTGGATGGGAGGTGTGCGCAGTTCACTCAGTGGGGGCAGATGAACTCCCTGTGATTCTCCTCATGTTTTGGGCAGCTGCCACCCGGGGAGTAGTGATACCTGTTTTGCGTGGCTGAGGCTAGCTGGGCCTGCTGCTTGATAAATATTCTTCATTATTAACAAATTTTTTATAACAAAAACTGTGAGAGATTTTAGCTACAAATAGTTAAGTTCACAGATATTCAGAGTGTTTACACTCAGATTTTATGCACTGATGAAAATGAAGCAGCAGAATGTCCCCACAAGTCTGCTCTTCTGGTTAATGATTGCCCAGATTATCTTTAGCTTTGAGATGGCCACAAGTCAGGTCTGACCTTTAATTGCTAATCTCAGGAATTTGGCCTATCAGTGATGTCAACGAGTGATCTTATTACACCGTGGTGTACATTGCCACGTTTCTAACGGCCCCTGTTGTAACACTCATCATCTACACGTATTCGTTACCCATTTGCTTTTCAGCGCAATGGGTTAAAAAACAAATGAAGTCAATAAGTTCAAACTAATGTTTACTGTCTCAGTGCTTCCTTTGTCTTTTCTTTTGTGCCCTGTATTCTTGGCTTCTGGCTCTGCCCTTTCCCCAGATTGACAGACTCTAAGAGCATTAAGGGTTTCACCAGGCCCCAGGTTGCCGCAAACCTGTTTTACAACCTGCTTTTCCTTTGTTTCTTAAAGAAGTAATACTCTTTCCCTTCATCTGCATTTTAAAATCATTACAATAAACCTGCCAAGTGTACTATAAATAGTTATACTATGAATAGATATAAAGGCTGAGTACTTCTGGTGAGGCTAATGCCAGGGGCTACACAGCAGGCCCCTCCCTTGTGAAACGTTCACAGGAGGCCTGGCCCCTGTGTCTCCTCTTCCTCTTGTCTGTCCAGAGGGCAGCTTAAATCCACCTGCAGCTTGCCCGGGAGAGTGGAGTCCTCCTGCTGGGCACTCCGTGTAGCTGCATCGCAGGCTGGGTGGGCTCCTGTCCATCCTGGCTGGGAGAATCATTTCCTCCCTGAGCTCTGGGCTGAGTCACACGAGGGAACCTTTCCTCCTGGCCAGCTGGTCCTGCAGTGAATATTTAACTCTGTCCTGGCCTCCAACTGAGGATAATCAGAAGTTGTGATTTGTATTGTCTCTCCTCAGCTTCAGTTTCCTTAACGAAATGCAAATTAATAGTCGTGTGATGCTGACTGCTGCTCTTCTAGTGCTGGGAGGATGTGTCATCTATGCCGTTTTTGTCCTAGGTTTGCCACCTCTTCCTTCCCTGCCTCCCCAAAACTTACCTGGCCTTGCATCTCTCCCCATGCCATCCGAGTTCCTCCCGTCATTCCCTTTGGTTCCAGAGGTCTCTTCCGCAGCAGGCTCCACAGAGCTGCTGTCCTCTCTCCCACCCACCGGCAGCCCACCCTCCGACCCTGTCCCGACCACTGCAAGGGCAGATGCCGCGTCCGCACTCACCGTGGGTGTGACGCCCCCCACTCCCAAGGCCCCGGCCACTGTTGAGGACAGAGTCGGCGAATCCATCCCAGCCAGCAAGAAGCCTGTCTCTGCGGTCACGGATGCAAATGCCTCTGAGTCACCTTAGCTTTGGACCGGCCTTCGGAATTGGCGTGGTGTGCTTATTTCACCACAGGAGTGTGTCTGGAAATGCAAACTATCGTTAATTTCATACTAGTTTGTACCGTATCTGTAAGCATCCTGTAAATAATTCTAAGGGGAAAACTAAGCAAGAGGACGTGGGTTTGTATCCTGCCAAGTGGGGGTGGGGCTCATGGGCCGGGGAGGGAAATGTCAGGAAGTGCTTGTATTTTAAAACAACCAAAAAGAATTGTAAGGGTGGCTTGCTGCCAGGTTTCCACTGCCATTCTTGGGGGCGTCCGTCCTTGGGAAAGGTGGTGACAGGGTGTCTGCTAGGCCCCCTGTCCTCCTGCTGCTCCTTCTGTAAGAAAATGAAATACTTTATGCCTAATACCCACACGCAACATTTCTTGTATTTTGTAAATCATTTGCGAGAATGCAGACCACCTCAGTAAACCGTGAAAGGAAAAGATATTTTACTTTTTGGTCTCTGAGAGTCATATCTCTATTAAGGTTTACATGAAAATTCCAATGAAAGATGTTGTTAAAGTTACACTATGTGCACTATTAATTGAACATCTTTTTATTCAGCCTATACACAGATCTTTGTTTTGAGCTCTCAAAAGTACTCAGACAACATTTTGTAACTGCTGCCGTTGTTATACGTCCACCAAAAAATGGCATTTAAAAAGAAATAAAGATGTTGCACAGTTTTAAACCAGAAGGTGGCACTTTGTAGCTACTTATAATATTATAGCTATACTGGGAAGCATAGATACAGCAATAAATTACAGTAGTTTTGCTTTTCTTCTTGTGGTACATTTAAATTACAACTCCTGACTGCCATGGTGCGTTCGTTCCTCTCCAGTGCATCACACTGCGTTCATGTAATTTTTCATGTCTGACGTTTGCTGTCTCCTGAATTTTCTAAGAGATGGTAAGTTATGTGGAATTGATTTATTGAATGAAATTAAATGCATATTATATCTCTGTTTTTTAAATAAGATGAAAGATTGATCGGTTATTGACCTGGCACTAGCATGAATGTTGCCAGGGGAGCAGCGCGCGGAACTGGTCTGTGATCACTAGCTGGGAACTAGAGTTATCAGCGCCCACCCGGTGCCAGCCAGTTTCTAGGATAGGTCCATTTCTGGAGCCAGGTTTATACTTAAAGCTAAATGATAAAAGAAGGCTCCACCTCTAATCATAGCTCCTTCTGTTTGCATTATAAATATTTCTAGAATAGTTCTCTCAGTTAACAATCCTGTTTTTTGAAATGGAGCTTATAACAGGTAGGGAAAATATTCACAAGCATAACTTAAATGTTACAACTTTTTACTTTCCAGGATAGGAAAAGTTGAGTTGTTATTACTTTCTAAAAGATGTTCATATTTTTTAAAAATGTTAAGGAGATACTTAATGGAAAGCAAGTAAGTAATTTTTAAGCTTTAAAGACAGTTTCTTTAACAGCAGTTTTTCCAGTGCAGTGATTCTTAACTCTTGTGAGGTCACAGTTCTCATCTGAGGATGACAGCAGCCCTGATGACATCTTCCCAGAAGAATGTCTATAAGCATATAAAAAATACTAAGCTCTGGGGAGAGAGAGGGATTCTTAGTACTCACTTGGAAGATGGGCACAGACTTGGCCCAGATTGGCTCATTGGATCTTCCTGAGGTGGAAAACACTTATTTTAGATATTCTCTGCTTCCTTCAGAAAAACCAGTTTCGGTGTTTATAGACAGTAGCATATCCTGTACCAGGGGCCAGAAACACGGATGTAAAAGATAGTGTCCCTACCAGTAGACCACTCACTGTGGCCTTGTAGAGGGACAGCATGGGTGGTCAGTGCTCAGGGCACTCGAGGATAGCGCTCTAACCATGGAGATGTGCCCCGCAGTGAGGATGGCAGTCAGAATTAGCTTCGAACCCCTGGGTGGCTCAGTGTGCCTACGTTCACGTGAGAGGCACGAGGCAGTGACAGGGAGGGCGCTGGTTTGAATAGGCCCGGTTATCAGAACAGTTCTCAATATAACAGTGGTTTAAACAAGCAAGTTTATTTTCTCTCCCATGTTCAGAGTTGGAGGTGGTCTGGCTGAGGCAGGACCAGCCCTTGGCAATGTCAGAGACCGCAGCTCCTGTCTTGTAGTTCTGCCTGGTGTGGTTTCCATTTCCAAGGTCGTCACATGGGCCCAGATGGCAGCCAGAGCCTCCACCATGCCCTCCTCGTTCCAGCCAGGAGAGAAGGGCCAGCCCCCCTCTTTGGGGGACATTTCAGAGAAGTTTCACGCAGCACCTTGGCCTACATTCTTCTGGCCAGTGTGGAGTTACATGGCCACTTCTAGCTGAACGGGAGGCTGAGGAATGAAGCCTATGCTGTCGTGTACTGAGGAGGAAGAAGAGTGACTAGTGAGGCCCCGTGAGCAGCCCCCGCCGAGCCCTCACGTGGCCCCCGCACAGCACCTCCGTTTGCCCAAGACTCAATGGAGCCAGAGGAGGCAGTTTGGCCAGGGTGCTGGGGCGGGAGCAGGAAGATTTCTGAGAGATGACATTTGACATGAAGAATTATTTAGGCAAAGGAGGGGCAGAGACCATTTGAGGTTAGAAGAATGAATGGTGAGGAGTAGAGCGCACGGGGCCAGATCCTGAGTGCCGGGCTGGGGCGTTGGAACTTTGTCTTAAAAACAGGAGTCACTGGAGGATTTCCGTGCGGACAAGCTCATCTGCATTTGAGGAAGCCTGTCCGGCAGTGGAAGCTGGCGGGGCAGTCAGCCCTGAAATGAGCGGAAAGGAGGGAGGAGCTTCAGAGCAGACGGAGGAGACTCGGGAGGCTGCTGTCACCTGAAGGCCACTTTGGTAGCTGAATAGTCTGTGAGGATAACTTCATCTTTACACTTTGTGTCCCTGTTTTATGCTTAGTCCCATACTAAACACGCTTACCTAAGAACAGCTGGCATTAGCTCAATTACTGAAAATTGAAGAAGAAAGTGAATTGAAAAAGACTTTCCCCATTTGTGAGGCAGCAACTAATGTTCAAGAATGGCTCGGCCGGGGCCTGTGGGTGACGGCCTCCCCTTTCCTTAATTATCTGACCACCGAGCAAGGGGGGTCAAATTGGAACCACTTCTATGAGAATATGGATTCCTGGGTTCCTGAGTTCTGGAAAGCTTTTCAGGGAATGAGAGACACTAAACCCATTTGTCTTCCTTCATTATACCTGCCCCTCCCCAGGTCCAGTTAGCAGAGGTCCTGCACCGCCTCCTGGGTGATAATTGAGACAGGCTGGCCTATAACTTGAAGTAATAAGGCAACAGAAAGTCCATTGTCTACTGACACTTTCACCACTTAGCAAAGTGCACACGTTAGAGAAGGGATCCTTTTATCAATGATACTGTTTGTAGTAGATCTAGGAAGAACAGTTTCTGGTCTTGCTAACCAACACGTTCCTTTGTCAGCTTCTTACACGTGAGCCAGTTTGATTAACTACAAGAATGGGGAAATAACGCCAGAACCACAGGCCAGCGGAAGGGCAGGTGAAACCACTCCCAGGCTGGCATCACTCTGGGAGCTGGAGAGGGACAGAGACAGAGAGAATGCACTGTTCACAGGGATGCGGCCAGTGGCAGAGGCACCCACAATCTCCAGGGCTGGGGACAGAGTTCGCTGTCTGTCAAAGAGCAGCTGAGGACTGACCAGTGCAGGAAAAGCAGCCTCTCCAGGGAGTTACCTGAGCACCGTGCCCTCTGGTCACTCTTCGCCAGTTCAAACAATGAGAAAGCACACTGCATCTGCTGGTGGACGTGGGCTCAGGGACTTTGTTATTAGAGTTAAGGTTGCACCATATTTCCTGGCCCTAGATAGAAACAGGCCTCGGCTCTTGGGGTAAATACTGAAGTGAGGAGCTGAACCAGCCCTGTGCAAAGCCCTCTGTAGGACAGTCTACACAGTGAACAAGAGGTAGCTTCCTCCAGACTGGTTCCTTTGAGCCACACTGTATATTTTTAAATGTGAATTAATTGCCAACATTTCAAAAATCAGAAAATTTCACATAAATCCAGATTTCTGGTTTCTCTTACCCCACATCTGGCAACACTAGTTCCTCAGCCCCACAAGGAAACAAACGCCCCCTTGAGCCTACACCCGCCAGTTTGCCACCTGGCCCACTGGTTTCTGCCACCTGCCCGGTCCACGGGCGTCTGAAGTTTTATCCTGGTAGGGATGAGTGGGAAGCCTGGGCTTCAAAAAGTTGGAAGGTCCAGAGCCTAGGGGATCCAGGATCAGAAAACAAGATCTTTCATGGACATTATTTTGGATCCATAATTCATGGTGAAATGGGCGCTAAGGTTGACAAAATTTGAAGCAGTCCCTTAAACTATAAACCTGGGGGAGACGTGTGTGTCTGGACAATGACAGGGACAGTGACAGGAATTTGGGTCTCCCCAGCCTCTTCTGGGACCAAAAACCCATTAGTTATTTACCTTAACAACCAAATCTCTTGAAATATATCATCAGTTCTCTTTTTTAGGGACCAAGGAGTAGGTAATGAGAGGTCCTGCCTGAATTCCCGAGTGGCTTCCTTGCCCTGCGCTCTATGGCCTCGAATCCTGGTGAGAGGGAAGCCGCTTACAGTTGCCTGGCTCTGGCCAGGCTGGCCCAGTTTGAGACTGGAACTAGTAAGTCTGCTTGAGGTTGGGGGGGTGAGGAAAGCATCGCTGAGGAACACTCGCATTGGGGTGCCTGGGGTGGGGTTATGGGAACTTCTCATACACTTGTACATCAACAGACTTTTTAAAGACGTATTTGAATTACTTTTCAGTCAACAAAAACAATAGGGTTATTTTCACGCAGGAGAGAAATGGGAGACTTAGAGAGCCAGGACTGCCTAGCCTGGAGGGGAGGTGCTGGCCTTCAGCAGCGGCATTTAAAAGCTCGCCACTAAGAAATCCCTAGCACTGGCCCTAGATTAGAATTATCAGTGACATTTGCCTTAATAGACCTGCACTGTAATGATCTGTGATACTATGTTGTGTTTGTAAATCAGTTTGGCCGGAAATGCCCCTGTGTGGTTCAGATAGCTCTGCTGAGCACAGAGACATGATGGCAAGAGTTCACATTGTCTCTAGGAATTGTTCTGGCATTCAGGTCTCCGGAAATGATGCCAGCTGTCAGGTATATGAAGTATTCGCAGTTCTAACGCTGTTTCATTTGAGATCAGCAGCTGAAAAACCTGTGTGCTTTGGGGCGGTGGGGAACATAAATGTGAGAGCAAACGCCATCTGTCTTGTTAGGGAGCTGAATAAAAGCAAGAAGAAGCAGGTTCCTATTGCCTGAGTCCGGGGGCTCAGAGCTCATTGTGATTTTAATAAAGCATTTACCCTCGGTCTCTGCCAAGTTTTTGTTTTTCTTTTTCTGGTATGACCAGAAATAAAAAGGGTATGAAACGTCAGAGACAGTGAAATCTGTTTTTCCAAATTCAGATCTCTACTAGGCAAATGGTATCAGGTGAGATGAGAACCCCACCCACTGGGGACTTCCAGGAGGAGACAGGTGAGGGGTGACTATGGCCATGGAAGGAGGCAGAAGAGAGAGAGAAAGAAGAGGGGCCCCTGGGCAGGCACAGGTTCTAGACTTGATCCCACGGACTGGTGTTGACCGTTGTCCATGGAGGAAATTTTTGTTTTCTAATTTTATTACCTATATATTTATTTTAACATATATTGAAAAAATAGAGCTGCTTCCTAAGATGAGGCTAAAGTAGCTTCCTTTATAAATAAACTTTAGTGAGAAAAAGGAATCAATTTAAAGAGAAGCACTGAGTTGACAACACTTTCCAAGCGGCGAGTTGGGCACGTTTTTCTACTAATTCTCCCGGGCATCCCAGCAGGTGGTACTGCTCTCTCCATTTACCAGAGAAGAAACCTCCTCCAGTTCACACAGCGGGAAACTTTGGGGTAGGAGCTGACTCCTGGTAGGTCTGTCTGCTCCCAAGCCTCGGTTCTGTCCCCACACACCGGGTTGGTCGCAGGGCCCAACACTGACTTCTGCCCAGGGACTTTTGTTGTCTCCAAGGCCACGTGGAACGGGAGCCCGGCCCGCAGTGTGCGCGCCGCGGCCACCAGGTGGCGCCGCAAGCCCGGAAAAGCCGCGCCCCGTTGGAGGCCGCGGGGTCTCCGAGCCGGCCTCGCAGGGCCCCTGGGCGGGGCTGGGGCGTCGCGGGAGCGGCCCCAAGGGTGTGGGCACTTTTTTGTTCTTTGGAAAAGGGCTCGGGGACTTAGTCCCGTACTTCCCTTCCACCGCAGATGAGTTCAGCTGGGTGGGGTTGCAGAAAAGCACGGGTGCATTCACCGAAAGGAGTCCTCTTTCAACATAATTTTAAAGTAAATAGATCAACCTGTGGATTTTTAAGATAAAAATGAAAAGCCCTACGGGTGTCTGTGAACCCCTCAGATACTTCAAGAAAAACGTCAGAAGTCTGAGGACCCGGTGGGGGAGGTGCGGGGTCTGGCTCCCCACCATTCCCAGCCCCCATTCTCCCTCACCCTCGGCCCCCGGCCCCAGGCTCCCCACTGAGGTTACGGCCTGTCTGTGGTGGGTGAACCTCCCACCGCCCACCAACCCTCCGAAGGCAGAAGGGCTCGAGGCCCCGCTCATCCTCCGCGCGGCTCCGCGGGGCACACACTCCCGCCTCACAGGCCCGGGCGCACCTAGTGGGGCAGCTGGGTTTGGGCCCAGGTGATCTGAATCCACAAGCTTCCCCCACGCTGCTGATAATGAGCAATTTAGTATCCGCTGTGTTAAGTGTAAGGCACGAGGATCCCGGGAGCGGGATGATTTCCACGGGAGGAGGTCTGAGAAGGCTTCCGGGGGAGGTGACGTCAGGGCTTTGAAGAACGGAGAGAGGCTCTCAGGCGAAGGGGAACCGCATGGTCGGCAGAGGCAACAGCGTCCGCAGTGACACAAAGGTACGTGGCACACAGTGTGTTCTGGAACCGCACATTGCTCCGGGTGTCTGGAAGGCGAAGGGCGACGTCTGGAGTGGCAGCAGTTGCAGCTGGGGGTTGGAGGGGAGCCTTGGGTGCCAGGGAGCTCAGACTGTACCTTAATGGGGAGTTGATAAAAGCTTTTTTGTTTTGTTTTTGCAAGGGAGTAAGGAGTTTGCCCTTTACAAAGATCAGAGGTTTGAAAATCTTCCCTTTTAGCAAGCCTTTTTAAAATGAAGTAGGTGGAACATAGACTTAAAAACCAAAAATTAAGGTGGAACTACCGGCAGCTTCCCTCTAAGCAGGAGGGGAAAGCGTGGGAGACATCCCTGAGGAACTGACCCCAGTCACCCCAGAGCTGCCCTGCGTGGGGAAGAGCTCATTCCCACCCCCAGCGCCCTGCTCTCGGTGTGGCTGGGGAGCTCCCTCACTTTGTCCTGGTCTGTAGAGGTCTGGGAAGAGCCAGAAACCCAGTGGCGTGAGGCCTCTTCCCCTTCTGCAGCCCCTCTCCAGGCAAGGCAACCCTTTACACCTGGGTGCAGAAAAGCCACCGACGGACCCGCGCTTTCTCAGCCCTGCGTGCTTAAAAAAATCACCGATGTACATGGCTCAGGGAGAGAGCTTGGGAGGCCTTGGAGATCTTCTCCCTCGATTTCTCATGTTACAGATGAAGAGAGTGAAATCCAGAGAGGTAAAATGACTCTCCTTCGGGCTCACAACTACAGGGCTGGTCGAGCTGGGGCTGGTACCCAGGTGGAAATAGGAACCATTCATTTGTTCTTTCAGCCTGGCTGCAACCTGTGCGGTGGGGGGACGGGGTGGGTGGGCAGCTCCCAGCCTCGTGGGAAACACGCAGATACGGAGGCAGCGGGAGAGCTAGGGTAGAGGTAAGCTCGAGGTCCTGTGCCCGCACCTAGGGGATGGTCTTAGCGCACGCCAGAGCTAACAGTACCCTCATTTTTGTCAGAATTTAGAATGCCAGTGATTTTGTCAACAGTGAGACAGTGCAGTCATCAGGGTTCTTAGCTGAGATAAGAACCCCATTTGAAGCAGCCTAGTCAGTCGGTGGCCGTTTAACCGCGGGCTCCTGGGGGAGCTTCAGCAGCTGGAGGGGAGCCACGCGTCTGGGCTGCAGCTCTCTCTGGGCACTGGCGTCTTTCTGCCCCGGCAGACTGGCGGACAAGTGCATGCGGAGGGGATGACTCAGGTTGGAAAGTGCTGCAATGTGACATTTGAGGAGGGGAGGCCGCCCCTAGGGTTGCACCATCTGTTGTCGCGCGTTGGTGGCAGGGACCGTGTCCGGTTTAACCGTCTCTGCAACACATAGCACATCGCTGGCTCACAGCAGGCACCTGACTTCTGCTGAATGAGCGACCATCAGGATGTGTCCTCATCTAGCTTGGAGTTTAGCCATGGGACCCAGATGAGAACGAGTCCGTGCGGTGAAGTTTAGAGTAGGACCGGCAGAGAGGGCGCCCACCCCACCTGAACTTCCCCAGGCCCGGGACCCTCAACAGGGATGTGAGGGCGGAGCGGCACGCCTTCCTGGAGGAAGTACAGAATGCGGCAGGGGGAGACCACAATCGTCCCTCCCCCCGGGGGTGACAGTTGTCAGTGGGGACGAGAGTGGGGTCTGGCGGTGTGCTGTGCATGTGACCTCGGGTGACAATAGGGTGAGGGCTGCGCACAGCTGCTCTAATACCCAAGTCACAGGCTCTGTATTCTCTCATTCCCCATCTAATTGGGGTGGGGGAGAGGCGTGGGTTTGTTTTTGTTTTAGGATTGGGGGCTTAGCTCTTTGCTTAAGAGGAAACGGTAAGTTGTGGGAAGGAATTGAATCTAAAGAGAGTCTGATGGGATTCTCGCTCTCAAAAGATGATATTCAGAGACTTATTCTTTTACTTATAATAGGTTGGGGGAATTCATAAAACTTTTTTTTTTAAAGCCACATTTCTTTTTATTTTATTTTATTTATTTATTTATTTATTTATTTATTTATTTATTTATTTATTTATTTATTTATTTATGGCTGTGTTGGGTCCTCGTTTCTGTGTGAGGGCTTTCTCTAGTTGTGGCAAGCGGGGGCCACTCTTCATCGCGGTGTGCGGGCCTCTCATTATCGCGGCCTCTCTTGTTGCGGAGCACAGTCTCCAGACGCGCAGACTCAGTAATTGTGGCTCACGGGCCCAGTTGCTCCGCGGCATGTGGGATCTTCCCAGACCAGGGCTCGAACCCGTGTCCCCTGCATTGGCAGGCAGATTCTCAACCACTGCGCCACCAGGGAAGCCCCATAAAACTTTTCTTATTAATTAATTAATTAGTTTATTTTTGGCTGCGTTGGGTCTTCGTTGCTGCGCGCCGGCTTCCTCTAGTTGTGGCGAGCAGGGGCTACTCTTCGGTGCAGTGCACAGGCTTCTCATTGCGGTGGCTTCTCTTGTTGCGGAGCACGGGCTCTAGGCGCGCCGGCTTCAGAAGTTGTGGCTCCCGGGCTCAGTCGTTGTGGCTCACGGGCTTAGTTGCTCCGCAGCATGTGAGATCTTCCCGGACCAGGGCTGTGTTCCCTGCATTGGCAGGCGGATTCTTAACCACTGCGCCACCTGGGAAGTCCCCATAAAACTTCTTAACGGAGAAAAAGTTAAAACCTTGAAATATCTGAACATGTGAGATACTACCAGCTCTTTGTTATCTTAAGAGAATGGAGTGGTGTCTGGAGAGACCTGCATTATATAAAATATTGGCAAAAGTATCAATAACATAATCATGGGGGGATTTAAGTTCATACATGTAATAAAAATGACTCAAATTATTAGAGTACCTTTTTGGAGAATTACCAAGGAAAGATTTTTAGCTTAAGTGATTTCCAATTTTTCACAGCTAACATTTGTCCAAAAGTTTCTCTTTTGAAGAGTCAAGGAGAATGGATAGCATTAAAGTATATCTATGAGCTGCTTCAGATTAGAATTCCCTAAATACCCGGAGTACTGCCAGCTATTATTGCCAATATTCTCAGTTTTCAGCCCAGGGTATGCTTTGGCACTTTTGATAGTTTGGGGGGTATGACTGTGTCATGTTATTTCATTTCTGAAGTGAGGGGTTGTTACAGTGAAATGATCTTAATTATTTTACGCTAGAGTACCATAGACGTTCGACTTTTCTATGTACCTCTTATTATTTTTTTCAGTAGCACTTATCACATTATTGTCTTGCCACAATATAATTTCACTTTTTTGTGTGTGATTCTCTAATTGTTGTCTGTTTCCTCTATTGGATTCTATATTCCAGAAGGACATTTTTCTGCTTTCTTCTGTATCATCAGACTCCAGAGTGTCTGACATAGAATATATGCTCTGTAAATTCTTGTTGGATGAATTGGAAGGATCTTTGAGGAATTTTAGATTAGGCTAGATAAGAACCCATTTTATAGCATCCCTGAGTGCATTATTTTCTAAATGCTCAAACAGCATTTGTGAAGGATGGGATTCTCATTTAGCAGCTTATATCACTTAAAAGATATAAGCTGCTAAATCCCTCCCATTTTGAAAATCCTTCTTTGATTTACTTGAATTTATTCATAACTGAAACCACTTAGATATGTTGACTTGTCTGATTTTCCAAGCAACTTTTTTCCTTGAAGAAAATAATATATGACACTTTACCTTTATTTGAAGATGAAGAGATTGGGGTGAAGTAATATTTCTTGAGATCTAATTGACATATAACAATATATTAGTTACAAATGTACAATATAATGATTCCATATTTGTACATATTGCAAAGTGATCACCACTATGTCTCGTTAACATCTGACAGCATACAGCATTAGAAATTTTTTTCTTGTGATGAGAACTTTAAGATGTACTCTCAGCAACTTTCAAATATACAATAGTATTAACTGTAGTCATCATGCTGTATGTCACATTCCCTTGACTTATTTATTTTATAACTGGAATATGTACCTTTTGACCCCCTTCACACATTTCATTCACCCCTTACCCATCAACCACCAATCCTCTGTATCTATGAACATGTTTTTTTGTTCATTTGTTTAGATTCCGCACATAAATGAAGTCATATGGTATTTGTCTCTTTCTGTCCGACTTATTTCACTTCCCATAATTCCCTCAAGGTCCATCCATGTTGTTGCAAATGGCAAGATTTTATTCTTTTTAATGGCTGCATAATATTCCATTATATGTATATTTATCCCATTTTCTTTATCCTTTCATTCTATCAGTGGACACTTAGGTTGCTTCCATGTCTTGGGTATTGTAAATAATGCTGCAATAAACATGGAAGTGCAAATATCTTTTCAAGTTAGTGTTTTTATTTTCTTCAGGTAAATATCCAGAAGCAGAATTGCTGGATCATAATGGTAGAATAATTTTTAAAATATATATCTATTTCTTTATTTATTTGGCTGCGTCGGGTCTTCATTGCAGCATGCAGGATCTTTAGTTGCAGCATTTGAACTCTTAGTTGTGGCATGAATGTGGGATCTAGTTGCAAAACCAGGAATGGAACCTGGGGCCCCTGCATTGGGAGCATGGAGTCTTAGCCACGGGACCACCAGGGAAGTCCTAGAATAATTTTTTTTTAAACATCTTTATTGGAGTATAATTGCTTCACAATGGTGTGTTAGTTTCTGCTTTATAACAAAGTGAATCAGTTATACATATACATATGTTCCCATATCTCTTCCCTCTTGCGTCTCCCTCCCTCCCACCCTCCCTATCCCACCCCTCTAGGTGGTCACAAAGCACCAAGCTGATCTCCCTGTGCTATGCGGCTGCTTCCCACTAGCTATCTATTTTACATTTGGTAGTGTATATATGTCCATGCCACTCTCTCACCCTGTCACATCTTACCCCTGCCCCTCCCCATATCCTCAAGTCCATTCTCTAGTAGGTCTGTGTCTTTATTCCCGTCTTGCCACTAGGTTCTTCATGACCTTTTTTTTTTCTTTAGATTCCATATATATGTGTTAGCATACTGTATTTGTTTTTCTCTTTCTGACTTACTTCACTCTGTATGACAGACTCTAACTCCATCCACCTCACTACAAATACCTCCATTTCATTTCTTTTTATGGCTGAGTAATATTCCATTGTATATATGTGCCACATCTTCTTTATCCATTCATCCGATGATGGACACTTAGGTTGCTTCCATGTCCTGGCTATTGTAAATAGAGCTGCAATGAACATTTTGGTACATGACTCTTTTTGACCTATGGTTTTCTCAGGGTATATGCCCAGTAGTGGGATTGCTGGGTTGTATGGTAGTTCTATTTGTAGTTTTTTAAGGAACCTCCATACTGTTCTCCATAGTGGCTGTATCAATTTACACTCCCACCAACAGTGCAAGAGTGTTCCCTTTCCTCCACACCCTCTCCAGCATTTATTGTTTCTAGATTTTTTGATGATGGCCATTCTGACCAGTGTGAGATGATATCTCATTGTAGTTTTGATTTGCATTTCTCTAATGATTAATGATGTTGAGCATTCTTTCATGTGTCTGTTGGCAATCTGTATATCTTCTTTGGAGAAATGTCTATTTAGGTCTTCTGCCCATTTTTGGATTGGGTTGTTTGTTTTTTTGTTATTGAGCTGCATGAGCTGCTTGTAAATCTTGGAGATTAATCCTTTGTCAGTTGCTTCATTTGCAAATATTTTCTCCCATTCTGATGGTTGTCTTTTGGTCTTGTTTATGGTTTCCTTTGCTGTGCAAAAGCTTTTAAGTTTCATTAGGTCCCATTTGTTTATTTGTGTTCTTATTTCCATTTCTCTAGGAGCTGGGTCAAAAAGGATCTTGCTGTGATTTATGTCATAGAGTGTTCTGCCTATGTTTTCCTCTAAGAGTTTGATAGTGTCTGGTCTTACACTTAGGTCTTTAATCCATTTTGAGTTTATTTTTGTGTATGGTGTCAGGGAGTGTTCTAATTTCATACTTTTACATGTACCTGTCCAGTTTTCCCAGCACCACTTATTGAAGAGGCTGTCTTTTCTCCACTGTATATGCTTGCCTCCTTTATCAAAGATAAGGTGACCATATGTGCGTGGGTTTATCTCTGGGCTGCTTTCTATCCTGTTCCGTTGATCTATGTTTCTGTTTTTGTGCCAGTACCAAACTTTCTTGATTACTGTAGCTTTGTAATATAGTCTGAAGTCAGGGAGCCTGATTCCTCCAGCTCCATTTTTCGTTCTCAAGATTGCTTTGGCTATTCGGGGTCTTTTGTGTTTCCATACAAATTGTGAAATTTTTTGTTCTAGTTCTGTGAAAAATGCCAGTGGTAGTTTGATAGGGATTGCATTGAATCTGTAGATTGCTTTGGGTAGTAGAGTCATTTTCACAATGTTGATTCTTCCAATCCAGGAACATGGTATATCTTTCCATCTATTTGTATCATCCTTAATTTCTTTCATCAGTGTCTTATAATTTTCTGCATACAGGTCTTTTGTCTCCTTAGGTAGGTTTATTCCTAGATATTTTATTCTTTTTGTTGCAATGGTAAACGGGAGTGTTTTCTTAATTTCGCTTTCAGATTTTTCGTCATTAGTGTATAGAAATGCAAGAGATTTCTGTGCATTAATTTTGTATCCTGCTACTTTACCAAATTCATTGATTAGCTCTAGGAGTTTTCTGGTAGCATGTTTAGGATTCTCTATGTATAGTATCATGTCATCTGCAAACAGTGACACCTTTACTTCTTCTTTTCTGATTTGGATTCCTTTTATTTCTTTTTCTTCTCTGATTGCTGTGGCTAACACTTCCAAAACTATGTTGAATAATAGTGGTGAGAGTGGGCAACCTTGTCTTGTTCCTGATCTTAGTGGAAATGGTTTCAGTTTTTCACCATTGAGGACAATGTTGGCTGTGGGTTTGTCATATATGGCCTTTATTATGTTGAGGAAAGTTCCCTCTATGCCTACTTTCTTCAGGGCTTTTATCATAAATGGGTGTTGAATTTTGTCAAAAGCTTTCTCTGCATCGATTGAGATGATCATATGGTTTTTCTCCTTCAATTTGTTAATATGGTGTATCACACTGATTGATTTACGTATATTGAAGAATCCTTGCATTCCTGGGATAAACCCCACTTGATCATGGTGTATGATCCTTTTAATGTGCTGTTGGATTCTGTTTGCTAGTATTTTGTTGAGGATTTTTGCATCTATGTTCATCAGTGATATTGGCCTGTAGTTTTCTTTCTTTGTGACATCTTTGTCTGGTTTTGGTATCAGGGTGATGGTGGCCTCGTAGAATGAGTTTGGGAGTGTTCCTCCCTCTGCAATATTTTGGAAGAGTTTGAGAAGGATAGGTGTTAGCTCTTCTCTAAATGTTTGATAGAATTCGCCTGTGAAGCCATCTGGTCCTGGTCTTTTGTTTGTTGGAAGGTTTTTAATCACAGTTTCAATTTCAGTGCTTGTGATTGGTCTGTTCATATTTTCTATTTCTTCCTGGTTGGGTCTCGGCAGTTTGTGCATTTCTAAGAATCTGTCCATTTCTTCCAGGTTGTCCATTTTATTGACGTAGAGTTGCTTGTAGTAATCTCTCATGATCTTTTGTATTTCTGCAGTGTCAGTGGTTACTTCTCCTTTTTCATTTCTAATTCTATTGATTTGAGTCTTCTCCCTTTTTCTCTTGATGAGTCTGGCTAATGGTTTATCAATTTTGTTTATCTTCTCAAAGAACCAGCTTTTAGTTTTATTGATCCTTGCTATTGTCTCCTTCATTTCTTTTTCATTTATTTCTGATCTGATCTTTATGATTTCTTTCCTTCTGCTAGCTTTGGGGTTTTTTTGTTCTTCTTTCTCTAATTGCTTTAGGTGCAAGGTTAGGTTGTTTATTCGAGATGTTTCCTGTTTCTTGATGTAGGCTTGTATTGCTATAAACTTCCCTCCTAGAACTGCTTTTGCTGCGTCCCATAGGTTTTGGGTCGTCGTATCTCCATTGTCATTTGTTTCTAGGTATTTTTTGATTTCCCCTTTGATTTCTTCAGTGATCACTTCGTTATTAAGTAGTGTATTGTGTAGCCTCCATGTGTTTGTATGTTTTACAGATCTTTTCCTGTAATTGATATCTAGTCTCATAGCGTTGTGGTCGGAAAAGATACTTGATACGATTTCAGTTTTCTTAAATTTACCAAGGCTTGATTTGTGACCCAAGATATGATCTATCCTGGAGAATGTTCCATGAGCACTTGAGAAAAATGTGTATTCTGTTGTTTCTGGGTGGAATGTCCTATAAATATCAATTAAGTCCATCTTGTTTAATGTATCATTTAAAGCTTGTGTTTCCTTATTTATTTTCATTTTGGATGATCTGTCCATTGGTGAAAGTGGGGTGTTAAAGTCCCCTACTATGATTGTGTTGCTGTCGATTTCCGCTTTTATGGCTGTTAGTATTTGCCTTATATATTGAGGTGCTCCTATGTTGGGTGCATAAATATTTACAATTGTTATACCTTCCTCTTGGATCGATCCCTTGATCATTATATAGTGTCCTTCTTTGTCTCTTGTAATAGTCTTTATTTTAAAGTCTATTTTGTCTGATATGAGAATTGCTACTCCAGCTTTCTTTTGATTTCCATTTGCATGGAATATCTTTTTCCATCCCCTCACTTTCAGTCTGTATGTGTCTCTAGGTCTGAAGTGGGTCTCTTGTAGACAGCATATATATGGGTCTTGTTTTTGTATCCATTCAGCCAGCCTGTGTCTTTTGGTGGGAGCATTTAGTCCATTTACATTCAAGGTAATTATCGATATGTATGTTCCTATTCCCATTTTCTTAAATGTTTTGGGTTTGTTATTGTAGGTGTTTTCCTTCTCTTGTGTTTCTTGCCTAGAGAAGTTCCTTTAGCATTTGTTGTAAAGCTGGTTTGGTGGTGCTGAACTCTCTCAGCTTTTGCTTGTCTGTAAAGGTTTTAATTTCTCCATCACATCTGAATGAGATCCTTGCTGGGTAGAGTAATCTTGGTTGTAGGTTTTTCTCCTTCATCACTTTAAGTATATCTTGCCACTCCCTTCTGGCTTGCAGAGTTTCTGCTGAAAGATCAGATGTTAACCTTATGGGGATTCCCTTGTGTGTTATTTGTTGTTTTTCCCTTGCTGCCTTTAATATGTTTTCCTTATATTTAATTTTTGACAGTTTGATTAATATGTGTCTTGGTGTGTTTCTCCTTGGGTTTATCCTGTATGGGACTCTCTGTGCTTCCAGGACTTGATTAACTATTTCCTTTCCCATATTAGGGAAGTTTTCAACTATAATCTCCTCAAATATTTTCTCAGTCCCTTTCTTTTTGTCTTCTTCTTCTGGGACCCGTATAATTCGAATGTTGGTGCGTTTAATGTTGTCCCAGAGGTCTCTGAGACTGTCCTCAGTTCTTTTCATTCTTTTTTCTTTATCCTGCTCTGCAGTAGTTATTTCCACCATTTTATCTTCCAGGTCACTTATCCTTTCTTCTGCCTCAGTTATTCTGCTATTGATCCCATCTAGAGTATTTTTAATTTCATTTATTGTGTTTTTCATCATTGCTTGGTTCCTCTTTAGTTCTTCTACGTCCTTGTTAAATGTTTCTTGCATTTTGTCTATTCTATTTCCAAGATTTTGGATCATCCTTACTATCATTATTCTGAATTCTTTTTCAGGTAGACTACCTATTTCCTCTTCATTTGGTAAGTCTGGTGTGTTTTGACCCTGCTCCTTCATCTGCTGTGTGTTTTTCTGTCGTCTCATTTTGCTTATCTTACTGTGTTTGGGGTCTCCTTTTCACAGGCTGCAGGTTCATAGTTCCCGTTGTTTTTGGTATCTGTCCCCAGTGGCTAAGGTTGGTTCAGTGGGTTGTGTAGGCTTCCTGGTGGAGGGAACTAGTGCCTGAGTTCTGGTGGATGAGGCTGGATCTTGTCTTTCTGGTGGGCACGTCCACGTCTGGTGGTGTATTTTGGGGTGTCTGTGGCCTCATTATGATTTTAGGCAGCCTCTCTGCTAATGGATGGGGCTGTGTTCCTGTCTTGCTAGTTGTTTGGCATAGGGTGTCCAGCACTGTAGCTTGCTGGTCGTTGAGTGAAGCTGGGTCTTGATGTTGAGATGGACATCTCTGAGAGATTTTCGCCGTTTGGTATTACGTGGAGCTGGGAGGTCTCTTGTGGACCAGTGTCCTGAAGTTGGCTCTCCCACCTCAGAGGCACAGCCCTGATGCCTGGTTGGAGCACCAAGAGCCTTTCGTCCACACGGCTCAGAGTAAAAGGCAGAAAAAATAGAAAGAAAGAAAGAAAGAGGCTATAATATAGTGAAGTAAAATAAAGCTATTATAAAGCAAAGCTATACAGACAAAATCTCACCCAGAAGCATATACATATACACTCACAAAAAAAGGAAAAGGGGAAAAATTAATATATCCTGCTCTGAAAGTCCACCTCCTGAATTTGGGATGATTCGTTGTCTATTCAGGTATTCAACAGATGCAGGCACATCAAGTTGTTTGTGGAGTTTTAATCTGCTGCTTCTGAGGCTGCTGGGAGAGATTTCCCCTTCTCTTCTCTGTTCGCACAGCTCCCGGGGTTCAGCTTTGGATTTGGACCAGCCTCTGCGTGTAGGTCGCCTGAGGGCGTCTATTCCCAGCCCAGGCAGGACGGGGTTAAAGGAGCAGCTGCTTCGGGGGCTCTGGCTCACTCAGGCCGCGGGGAGGGAGGGGTACAGAGGAGGCGGGGCAAGCCTGCGGCGTCAGAGACCAGCGTGACGTTGCACCAGCCTGAGGCGCGCAGTGCGTTCTCCCGGGGAAGTTGTCCCTGGATCACGGGACCCTGGCAGTGGCGGGCTGCACAGGCTCCCGGGAGGGGCGGTGTGGAGAGTGACCTGTGCTCGCACACAGGCTTCTTGGTGGCGGCAGCAGCAGCCCCAGCGTCTCACGCCCGTCTCTGGGGTCCGTGCTGATCGCCGCGGCTCGCGCCCGTCTGGAGTTCGTTTAGGCGGCGCTCTGAATCCCCTCTCCTTGCGCGCCGTGAAACAAAGAGGCAAGAAAAAGTCTCTTGCCTCTTCGGCAGCTGCAGACTTTTTCCCGGTCTCCCTCCCAGCCAGCTGTGGTGCGCTAACCCCTTCAGGCTGTGTTCACGCCGCCAACCCCAGTCCTCTCCCTGCGATCCGACCGAAGCTGAGCCTCAGCTCCCAGCCCCGCCACCCCGGCGGGGGAGCAGACAAGCCTCTCGGGCTGGTGAGCGCTGCTCGGCGCCGAGCCTCTGTGCGGGAGTCTCTCCGTTTTTTCCTCTGCGCCCCTGTTGCTGTGGGGTCCGCGCTGATAGCCGCGGCTCGCGCCCGTCTCTGGAGCTCGTTTAGGCGGCGCTCTGAATCCCCTCTCCTCGCGCACCAGGAAACAAAGAGGGAAGAAAAAGTCTCTTGCCTCTTCGGCAGCTGCAGACTTTTTCCCGGACTCCCTCCCGACTAGCTGTGGTGCACTAACCCCTTCAGGCTGTGTTTACGCCGCCAACCCCAGTCCTCTCCCTGCGATCCGACCGAAGCCCAAGCCTCAGCTCCCAGCCCCGCCCGCCCCGGCGGGTGAGCAGACAAGCCTCTCGGGCTGGTGAGTGCTGGTCGGCACCGATCCTCCGTGCGGGAATCTCTCCGCTTTGCCCTCCGCACCCCTGTGGCTGCGCTCTCCTCCGTGGCTCCGAAGCTTCCCCCCTCTGCCACCCGCAGTCTCTGCCCGCGAAGGGGCTTCCTAGTGCGTGGAAATTTTTCCTCCTTCACAGCTCCCTCCCACTGGTGCAGGTGCCGTCCCTATTCTTTTGTCTCTGTTATTTCTTTTTTCTTTTGCCCTACCCAAGTACGGGGGTAGTTTCTTGCCTTTTGGGAGGTCTGACGTTTTCTGCCAGCGTTCAGTGGGTGTTCTGTAGGAGAAGTTCCACGTGTAGATGTATTTCTACTGTATCTGTGGGAAGGAAGGTGATCTCCGCGTCTTACTCTTCCGCCATCTTCTCTCCTCCCCGATTCATCTTGTAAACCATGTAAACTTACGGTATCAACAAGTTCAGTAATGTAAATGTATTTTCTCTTCCTTATCATTTTCTTAACATTTCTTTTCTCTAGCTTTATTTTAGGAATACAGTATATAATACATATAACATACAAAATGTGTTGATCAATTATTTGTGTTATCAGCAAGGCTTCTGGCCAATACTAGGCTATTAGTTTTGGAGGAGTCAAAAGTTATACATGAATTTGACTGCATGGGGGGTTGCTGCCCCAACCCGTGTTGTTCAAGTCTGTTAAGTCCATCTGGTCTACTGTGTCATTTAAGGCTGATGTTTCCTTATTTTCTGTCTGGATGATGTATCCATTCATGAAGGTGAATATTAAAGTCCCCCACTGTTACTGTATTACTATTTCTCCCTTTACGTCTGTTAATATTTGCTTTATATACTTATATGCTTCTGTTAGGTGTATAAATATTTGCAAATGTTATATCCTGTTTTTGAATTGATCCCTTTATCATTATATAATGCCCTTCTTTATCTCTTATTACATTCTTTGTCTCAAAGTCTATTTTGTCTGATACACATATAGCTACTCCAGCTTTTGGTTTCCATTTGCATGAATATCTATTTTCATCCCTTCACTTTTAGTCTGTGTGTGTCCTTACGTCTGCATGGGTCTTGCCTTTTTACCTATTCAGCCACTCTTATCTCTTGATTGGAGAATTTAGTCCATTTACATTTAAAGTAATTATTGATAGGTATGTACTTATTGCCATTTTGTTAATTGTTTCCTGTTTTGTAGTTCCTTTGTTCCTTTCTTCTTGTTCTCTTCATTTGTGATTTTTCTGTAGTGGTATGCTTAAATTCTTTCATCTTTTGTGTATCTACTATAGATTTTTGCTTTGTGGTTACTATCAGGGAAAAAGGTTTTTACTAATAACTATGTGTGGATATATTCCATACCTCTGGGAAGGAAGCTCACAGGAATAAAATTCTAAAACATTCCCACTGATGAAGTCTAAATTGTCAAAAAGAAACATTAATTTTTTTTTTTTTACATCAGTGCAGCAACCACCATGATGATATTTAATATTCATGGTGGCTTGAACAGAAACAATCTTGAGATCCAAATAGCATTTCTAAAGTGAAGAAAAAAGAGTTCTGGAAATAGAGACCAGTTAGGTCTCCAACCCAAAATAGTCATGTGCCTTGGATGTCCAAGTCATTAGTTGTGTAAACTTCCAAAATAGCTGCATGTGCTGGAGTGAAGGGAGTCATTTATGGAGTCTACCTTATGTCATTGACGACAGGCAGGGCTCATACTAAGCAATTATGCACAGATACGAGTTAAAATACAGAAACATCTCCACATTGATTGATAAATGGCTGCTGCTTGGAGTCTCCCAAGTTCCTACCCCAACTGGTCCCATCCCTTCCTCAGAGTGTCCCACAATTACTCTTGACCCTCTCTTCTGCACTATGGCCAGTATTTGTTCTGACTGGTCAGAGCTCATGCCACATTAGTTGGAGGACCTTCTGAACCCACTTCTAGTGCTAGGTGCATGAAAGGCAAGTACTATTTTTTTTTTTTTCAGTCAATAGTCTTTATTAACATGCAAGTATCATGTGCCACAAGATATACAGTTTTTCCTAATCTTTCAGTTCTATTTCAATATTTTGAACTTCAGGTAACTTCTGGACCTAACATATAAAGTAACCTACTAAAATGGATCAAAGTTAAACTGTATTCTAGCTATCACCTTGACCTTTAAGATCACCACTTAGGTTTATAATTGGCATTATTTGTCACCAAGTAGCAGAATATATTTTTTAAAATTTTATTTATTTATTTATGGCTGTGTTGGGTCTTCGTTTCTGTGCGAGGGCTTTCTCTAGTTGCGGCAAGCGGGGGCCACTCTTCATCGCGGTGCACGGGCCTCTCACTATCATGGCCTCTCTTGTTGCGGAGCACAGGCTCTAGACACGCAGGCTCAGTAATTGTGGCTCACGGGCCTAGTTGCTCCGCGGCATGTGGGATCTTCCCAGACCAGGGCTCGAACCTGTGTCCCCTGCATTGGCAGGCAGATTCTCAACCACTGCGCCACCAGGGAAGCCCCCAGAATATAATTCTTGTACTTGATAATTCTATACTAAAATATGTAACAGTATGTCTTAAGATGTTACTAAAATATATGCAATTAACATTTATATTTAATTGCTTTCAATAACAATGTTAGGTCTTCTAGGAGGAAAAATTACTTTTATCGATCTTGGTTGTTTATGGTTTTTGCAGGTTCCAGAAAAACTGGTCCATACTGAACCAGTCTTAAAGAAGTGAGCTGAAGACTTAAAATTTTAGACCCTATAATAACAGCTTTGTTTTACTACTAAGATAGAGACAATAATAAACCCAACTCTAGTGCTTCTTTTTCCACGACTAAGCAGAGACACTCTATTATAGTTCAAATTTTTTTTTTGTCTTAGCGTAAAAGCTGAATGACCTCTTTTATAAGTTTGAGTTCAGAAGACCCACATTATGGATATCATGTCTAGTGGGACATACTTTAATAGAGGATAATTAACATACTATATCAAAGTGCATTATTAGATTTGCACTGCATCTCTCCACGTTTTTCATATTTTATAACATTTCAGTTGAATGGAGGAAGACTGGAATTGTCAGAAGTCTTGCTCTTAGGATCTAGATGAAGTTCATAGTGAGTCTTTTAAAACATATTTAAATAATGAGAAGTGTAATCACAACAAGGGACTGTGTAAGAATGAATATTGCAAAGGAGACTTTATAGTCAATGGATTGGCCAAAATGCAAAATGCACGTGAAACTAAAGTCATGTAGTTTACTTGTTGACCATGTGGCTACAGTTCAAAAAGTCTCTGCTCCAAAAGCTGTACCTAGTAATCTTCCAAAATTGATTTTAAATAAAGTTCTTAAATTGTAGCAATAAACAAAAAGACAAGATACACTTAAACAATACTGCAGTTTATCAAAAGACACATAAGTAATTTCAACTCTGTCTTTGACAGTTATAAAAATCAATATTTTGGCTAAGTTATAAATATGTTTATAATGCAATTATATGCAGTTGCATACGTCTGGTAATGCTAATGACAGCTATAAGATCAGGTTTTTAAAACAACACTAAAAACATAAAAACATGTAGCCCCATTATTTACCTGTAGAACATGTTGAATTTATGCCTAAATTTCAGCATTTACTATATCACCACTGTTCTAATTTTTAAAATCACATCCAAAGGATAAGGCAAAACCACCTACGAGTTGGCATATTTGTTTATTTCTCAATTTGTAAAAATGTCCTTAATTTGCTGATGTAGCAAACAAATTTCAACTGATTGCTATGCAGAAGAACAGAAGGTAATCTGCTTTGCAACGAACTTTAAAGTTCAATTGCACACAGGCAACATGCTATATACGAAAAAACTACTAACTACAGGTATTAAATACTGAAAAAAGTTAACAGTTTATTATAATTTATTTTATTTAACAATCTAGGAAGTTTGCAGCCATCAGCAGTTCCAGTGCAATTTCAGGTGCAACTGGAAATTCAGGAATCTCCGTGGAGCTGTTAGTGTAGCGAACCTTGTAGGTAAAATACATGCATACTTTTGACAGCACATGTGAAGGGATCTCTCTAAAATTGACTTCATTAGTTTTGTTCTCAGCAAACTGACCTGGGCCACTCAACATGCCTTTTTTGTCCTGATGTTAGCGCATGTTCTCTTTTTACAATAAATTCATGACAATCCGAAGATATCAATTTGACATACATGGCATCAGGGCCCTCACAGCCACCAGAGGTTTTCTCTTCTCCATCCATTGTGTTCTTGTGAAATTCTACTTTGCGTCCACAGGAACTTTAGTAGCTTCTCTTCAGCCCCGCAGCCACTGTACCGGGTCCCCGCGCACTGCCACAGTCCCTACACCAGGCCCCACCCCCAGCTGCCTCCCCGCAAGTACTATTAATATATACACTTTACAGATGTGGAAGGTAAGCCGAGAGAGGTTAGTCAGTGACTTCTCTAAGGTTATCCAATTATTAAGTAGCAAAGCCAGGTGCAAAGTCAGGTCAGACTTCAAAACCCAGACTTTCCCCACTTTTTTATTCTTCTGAATACCTCCTTAAAAGGAAGTTATGAATTTGGTCATTAGCAGGCATAAAGAGATGAAATAGGATCAATATGAATGACATAAATCAGCCATACTCATTCTTTAGATCAGGTAATTTTAGTATCTAAGTTTGTCCCATCCTAGAAAAAAATCCTCATCATCTGATCATGTCAATGGTATTTAAACCAAATATACCATATACTCCACCAAGAACAGTGGGGTGCTGGTCATGCACGTCTACTGTTTAGCTTAGATATTTGGTTATGGGAACAGCCTAAGTTCTTCAGATGAAAATGGATCACATATTTATAGAAAATTTTAATTACAAACAGACTTTTAAAAATCAAAGTGAGAGTCACTTGATGAAGTCAGGATTACTCATTTGTGATCTTGGCACTGGAGCACCACACACGGGTAATTTCATTAGATTTATAAGACTTTCTCAAGTTTTTGACTTAATAGAGTCAGTTTTCCAGATTTCTTATTAGAGACCAACCAGTACCATTGCAGGGAGAGGAAGGAGAATATTACCTTCTATGCTCATGAAAGTGGGCTGAGGAGGAGAAAGGTGAACTGATCCCTGCAAGTTAAGCAGAACCTAATCTGATTGTTGACTTAAATTAAAAATGCAATGAAAAACAAGTGTGAGAACAGGAAAAGGTCTGTGACCCACTCTCTGCCTTGCCTAGAATGAATCTGGACAGAAGCCCCTCTCTAACATGACTCACAGCCAGTCATCAAGGCACAGCTCAGGTGGCACTCCTGATCTAACAATTGAAGAATTCTTTATATTTGCTCTTTTATGGTGACAGTTATGTTTCTATCTGTTCATTTTTGTCATTTTGAAGAATCATGATAATTTAACACAGTAAACAAGTTTTCTAATAAAGAGGCAAGCGAAATGTTAGCACGGTAAGAACCTGGCTCTAGGACTCCAAAATCCAGGCTTTAGTTCTGATGTCATTTACTAGTTATGTGGTCTTACCAAGTTATTTCTTTTCTCCAACTGTTTCCCCCTCTGTAAAACTGGGATAATACCACCTATCCTACCTCAAATGGTTGCTACTATCAAGGAAAACCCTGGGATGTACAGTAGAATTTCCTCTGATGAAATAGCCTAAATGGTTAAGGTATGATCCTTTGGGTAATTACAGTTGAGACAGAGTTACTTTTTCTTGTTGCTGCACCCCACCACCTTCCCTTTTCAGGTAATCTAATCATCATTTGAAATGAATGAAGTATTGTAAAACTGTTTCTTAAAGGAAAATAATTTATCACAGGAAGCAAAGTAGACTGCATCTTATATGTAGGATAAAAGCAATAGAATAATTTTTGAGTCTTAAAAAAGAATAACAGCAGCTTTATATACATGGTATTACAACGTGCTGGACTTTATATATGTGAGCTAATTTACTCCTTGCCACCACTCTGTATGGTCGCACCGTTATCTTCATTTTCAGATGAGAAACCTGAAACACAGGTAGTAAATGGCAGTCAACATTTAAGCCCAAAGAATCTGGTTCTAAAATATGAATTCTTAACCAGTATTATTGTTACTGCCTTTTTAAAAACAGTCATAGGTATGTAGGTAACCTACATCTCTAGTATTTTAAATGAGTGAGGATTTCCAGGTGAAAACTATGCATTTTGATCCTAATGAAAGATGACTCTTCTAAGTTCTCCTCTGGCTCTATGCAATCGTTTTGAAGTTAGTTTATATACATTTACTCAAATCTTTCCCATTCAAAAATCCAAGAATTCCCAGGGAGAAAAATCCTCAAAAAGAAGAAAAAAAGGAGGGAAATGAAAGCAGGGGAAGGTAAATGGAGATGTGTATGTTGTAATTCAAATCAACAGATAAGTTATAGAAATTCTAAAACTGTTATACAATTCCTGAAATCCAAAACTAGAATTCTAACAAACAATTTTATTTAAAAACTAGCTGCTAAAACACTTTTTGAAACAGATTAAGCTTGGGAGGAAAATGATCAGATAACATGTCAAAATTTAAAGTGGGATTAGAGTAAGACGTGCCAATGTGATTTTAAAGGACTAAGAGTAAGGCTGTCTTTTTCACACAAATCAAACGGTAATGTAAATTCTAAGAGTAAACTCACAATCTAATAGGACTGGACCATCTGCACTACCACTGCAAAACATAGCTAATAACATCTGATGGTAATCAGCATTATTGCATTTAATAAGTAACGATCAACAGCAAAACACAATATACTCTTTAAATTTGTTTCACTGAAATTCTACCATTTTGGTTTCATGTAATGAGGTATTTGTAGAAGTATCTGTTCACATTTTATGTACTGTTTAAATTGAAAATTATTTTTAGGGAGCAGGGGATGGCGGCAAGTAAAAAATAGACTTGAAACTTTATTTGTGAAAAACAACCAAATATCTACCCAACTCCAGACTTAATAAATTAGGGTGGTTTCTACACTTACTTCCCTCAACATGCATGCACTAAAGCTAATTCATACCAAAGATTTCAAATTCTATGCAAAAACTGTACATTTACCTTGCAGTGCTTAAAGGGAGAAGACCTTGGCTACTGTCTTAGGGATATAGGAAATACTTCAATTCTGAGGACAGAATTCAGGAGACCAAAAAAACAATGTAAGCTTCAAGATGTTAGAGCCAAAGATTGCCAGAGTGACTGAAACTACTTAGTGACAAATACCAGTTTCCCAGGTGAAGGTAACAGTACTCACTTTGGCTCAATTAGAGCTATCTTGTACCTGCTGGGATATGGGCATACTACCCCAAATCTGTATCATTTCTTTGGAAAAACTTTAGGAGGAACAGATGGTCTCTAAACTGATTTACTGCCTATACATCTTGGACTGTAAACAGATGATTACCTAAACCCAGGGAAGCACTTTTATTTTATGGCTTGCTTTCCTCCTTTTCTGCATTTTGACAGTAGCAGTCAGTCACTTTCATTCATTTGAAAATAGTGTGGTCAAGACCAGTGATCTAGGTCTGTACCACTTCTTCAATCTCATGTTAGATGTACACATCCACTTAAATAGCTCACCAAAATTTTAAACAAACTGGGTATTTTCTTTTAATTCAGGACTTCAAATAACTGTTACTATATGAACATAGTATTTTAGGATTCAGAAAGATGAAAGCTCAAACAAAATTGAAAAATTGGCCGACAGCACCTAAAGCACTCAATTGATGCTAACAAACATTCCATTACCACGTCAATATTTTTTTTAATAGGATTTCTATCTTAATCTACAGAGGAACAGGTATAGCCCTTAAACCATTCCCGATAGGGCTAAGTGTTACTTACCCAGGATTAGCTTTGATAATGGTTATTAGGTATACTTTAACAGCTTGAAACGCTTCATACTTATCTTGAAGTATACTTCAAGAATTTATTCAGTTAATTCTTAAGGAGCCGAGTCAGTCAATGTCCTAAATCTTGAAAGCTCCCTTCAAATGTAACTTCATAGTCTTTAAATTTTAACTGTCATTGTTTATTACTGTTTTGGCTACATTCTCTACAATTTCAGCAGCATCTTAAAGAGACAATGTGTCTATGTACAATGAAAGAACAAAGAGCCATGGTTTAACTGTACAATATTAAGGGGAATCTGTGGTAAGCATAGCCTCCTTTTTCAGCAACATGGACAATTTACATGTAAGTATCAGCATTATGAATGTGATGATAAAGAAATTTCTTAGAGGAGTGAAATACAGCATCCTGAAAAATAATGGTTTCTACCATACAAGGCAGTTAGAAAATGTTCACATTTTAACAAATCTGTACAAACCACAAGAAACTCGTTTGAGGGACCATCATCCCACCTTGCTGATAAGAACCTTCTAGAAATGTAGAATTACCATGAACAATTTATAAATCTAGTATATATGTGCTCCACAGCCCTAGAAACCAAGAAACTGATTTCGAGAGCTCTTTATGTCCAACACGGATCATTTTTACATGCCTTGATTGTTAATAAATGCCTGCTTTTAATAATCTCTCTATAATGTACAGTCAACTTGCACCTTTAAGGAGGTCATTTGATTTTTTTAGCAAAGAAGCAACATCATTTAGCAGCAATTAAAGCGCCTTCAAGAAGACTTAAAAAAAATACAATATCCAATTAGAAAAGCCATATTTTTAAACATCTGTACAAGAATAAGCTGCTGAAACTTGGTAATTGAAATACGACATCTGTACACAATTTACAATAGAGCTAGAAGGGAATTTATCATTATCCTGCATAGAACTGGTCTGCATTTGGTTACGTATTGTCACTTGTTTGAATGAACAAGGCCTGGTAACAAAAGAAAAATACCTGTTCACAATTCTAACATGTTGAGAACACTGGAGATACTATAATTTAGTGAGTTCAACTGATTTCAAAACAAGCAGCTCACTTTGTCAAAGGTGTAATGTATCTAGGAATAGCTCTCCCTTTAACATGACCAGTGAAAAAAGCGGACATGTGATTTCGAGGTACAACTTGGTAAAAGCCAGAATAGGCAAATGACAAAAGTCTAACAACTTTGTCCAACGATTTTAACTCTCACATTCTATTACTATAAAACACAACTGTCACTGTCATTCAGTTCTTACTTTGGTTGCAGCAGATAAACTGCTGAATGCTGAAGAATGTATCCAGGCACTAGATAGTTCCTGTGTTAGAAATATGTCTCATATTTTTTCCATGTGTTTTTAAATAATGAAAAACCACCCTTCATATTAGAACTCTCTAGTAACAACCAAATGTATTTAAGTATTATAAACGTTATTTACAGTGTTCCCCCCAAAAAACATTTTTCTTTTATCTTAACAACATGGTATTCCTGTTTCTGTGCAACAGGCAGTCACCCTTCACTGCTCAAGATTACAGTCAGAAGTGTACATTTATTCACTGTCCATGAGCCACTCTCATACAAACGATGCTATGAAGAACTTCAGTTCACAAACAGTTCTCAACCATATCCTGTGTAAAAAAGAAAACAACAAAAACACTCAAAAGCTCTCAAACTCAAGTATGCATCTGGAAGCAATTCAAAGACATCATGCCAATTTTGGAGGAAAGTCAGTAAGTAATTATGCTTGAGGAAGGGGGTGTAGGGGATGCTGTCAGCCCAACCATGTGTAAGTTTCCTGAAGAATTGGATCTTCTCATGTGTGGGAGAAGGTAGGGGTCATTTGCCAGTTGGTGCACATCAAACCTATCTTCTTTTCGGTATGCCAAACAGCGTCTTATAAAGGCCTTAAAAAAAAAAAAAAGTTAGCAATTAAAATCTTTTCCTCTTCTAAATATCAGTCAACTAAATACTACAGATGATGGACACATTTAAGACAATAAATAGATTTCACTTCACTGGGGATTCAAATTTTTTAAGAAATTGTAGCAATAGGGCTTCCCTGGTGGTGCAGTGGTTAAGAATCCACCTGCCAATGCAGGGGACACGGGTTCGAGCCCTGGTCTGGGAAGATCCCACATGCCGCGGAGCAACTAAGCCCGTACGCCACAACTACTGAGCCTGCGCTCTAGAGCCCGTGCTCTGCAATGAAGAGTAGCCCCCACTTGCCACAACTAGAGAAAGCCCACGTGCAGCAACGAAGACCCAACACAGCCAAAAATAAATAAGTAAAATAAATTAAAAAAAAATTGTAGCAATAAAATTATCACTCCAAATTCAACTCTCAACTCACAGCCCCCTAGTAGTTCACTTTACAATCTAAATACTATTGCTACCATTTAAACTTATTGCTGGAAAGCTGCATTTTTTTCCTTAATTTTTATTGAGATTAAAATATACATAACATAAAAATTAGCATTTTAAGCCTTGAGTGTACAATTCAGTGACATTAAGTACATTCACATTGCTGTACAACATCACCACTATCCACCTGCAGAACTTTTTCATCATCTAAAACTGAAATTCTGTACCTATTAAACAGTATCTCCCCATTCTTCCTTCCCCCAGCCCTTGGTAACTTCCTTTATGATCTGGCTATTCTAGGTACCTTATATGAGTGGAATCATACAATATTTATTTGTCCTTTTGTGTCTTTCACTTAGCATGATGTTTGAGTCATCCATGTTGTAGCATGCATCAGAATTTCATTCATTTTTAAGGCTGAATAATATCCCATTGCATGTACATACTACATTTTGTTTACCCATTTATCTCTTGGTTGACATTTGGATTGTTTCTACCTTTTAACTATTGTGAATAATGCTGCTGTGAATGTTGGTATATAAATATCTGAGTCCTTGCTTCTACTTTTTTTTGGTATCTACCTAGAAGTAGAAATGCTGGATCATATGGTAATTTTTAAAAAAAATGACATATTAGTTTCAGATATACAACATAATGATTCAACATTTGTATTGTGAAAAGATCACCACAATTGTCTAGTTAACATCTGTCACCATATGTAGTTACAAAATTGTTTTTCTTGTGATGAGAACTTTTAAGATCTACTCTTAGCAACTTTCAAATATGCAATATAGTATTATTAACTATAATCCCCAGGCTATTCATTACATCCCCATGACTTATATAACTGGAAGTTTGTACCTTTTGTCCCCCTTCACCCATTTCCCACCCCCCTCACCCACCCGCCTCTGGCAACCACCAATCTCTTCTCTGTATCTGTGAGCTTGGGTTTTTTTCTGTTTGTTGTTTTTTAAGATTCCACATATAATGGCAAGATTTCCTTTTGTTTAATGGCTGAACAGTATTCCATTTTATATATGTATATATACACACACACACACCACATTTTCTTTATCCATTCATCCCACGATGGACACCTAAGGTTGCTTCCATGTCTTGGGTATTGTAAATAATGCTGCAACGATCATGGGGATGCAGATTTCATTTTGAGTTAATGTTTTGGTTTTCTTCAAATACTCAAAAGTAGAATTGCTGGATCATATGGTAGTTCTATTTTTAATTTTCCGACGAACCTCCACATTGTTTTCCGTATTGGCTGCACCAATTCACAATCCCACCAACAGTGCACACAGGTTCCCTTGTCTCCACATCCTTGCCAACACTCATTTCTTGTCTTTGATAATAGCTATTCTACAGGTATGAGGTGATTTTGATTTTGATTTCCCTGATTATGAGTGATGTTGAGCACCTTTGCATGCACCTGTTGACCATATATAGGTCCTCCTTGGGAAAAAACCTATTCAGATCCTCTGTTTTTAATCGGATTGTTTGATTTCTTTATATATTTTGGAATATTAATCCCTTATCAGGTATGATTTCCAAATATTTTTCCCGTTTGGTAAGTTGTCTTTTCATTTTGTTCATGGTTTCCTTTGCCATGCAGATTTTTCATTTGATGCAGTCCCACTTGTTTACTTTTACTTTTGTTGCCTTTGCTTTTGCTGTCAAATACAAAAAATCCTCACCAAGACCTATGTCAAGGAGCTTACCACCTATGTTTTCTTTTAGGAGTTTTATGATTTCTAGTCTTAAGTTCAAGACTGTCATCCATTTTGAGTTACTTTTTGTGTATGACATAAGATAGTGGTCCAGTTTCATTCTTGTTTATGTGGCTGTCTAGTTTTCCCAACACCGTTTATTGAAGAGACCACCCTTTCCCCATTGTATATTCTCGCCTTCTTTTTGTCATAAATTGACCATATATGTGTGGGTTTATTCAGGGCTCTCAATTATGTTCCATTGATCTGTGTATTTTTATGCCAATACCATACTTTTTTTTTTTTTTTAAAGAATCAATTTAATTTATTTATTTATTTTTGGTTGTGTTGGGTCTTTGTTGCTGCATGTGGGCTTTCTCTAGTTGTGGCGAGCAGGGGCTACTCTTTGTTGTGGTGTGCTGCCTTCTCATTGTGGTGGCTTCTCTTGTTGTGGAGCACAGGCTCTAGGCACGCAGGCTTCAGTAGTTGTGGCTTGTGGGCTCTAGAGCACAGGCTCAGTAGTTGTGGCACACGGGCTTAGTTGCTCTGCAGCATATTGTACTGTTTTGAATATTATAGCTTTGAAATGTAGTTTGAAATCATGGAGCATGAGGCCTTCAGCTTTGTTCTCAAGATGGCTTTGACTATTTGGGTCTTTCATGTTTCCATATGAATTTTAGGACTGTTTGCTCTATTTCTGTGAAAAATACCGTTGGAATTTTGATAGGGATTGCATTGAATCTGTAGATTGCTTTTAGTAGTATGGACATCTTAACATTAATTCTTCCAATCCATGAACATGGAATATCTTTCCATTTACTTGTGCCTTCTTCAATTTCTTTCATCAATGTCTTGTAGTTTTATTCTTTCTGATGCAACTGTAAATGGGATTGTTTTCTTTTCTCTTTGGCTGCACCCCAACCAGGGATTGAACCTGGGCCCCAGCAGTGAAAGCGCCAAGTCCTAACCACTGGACTGCCAGGGAAGTCCCTGGGATTGTTTTCTTAATTTCTCCTTCTGCTCTTTTATTATTAGTATATAGAAATACACAAAAATTTGTTGCACTGATTTCATATCCCACAACTTTTTTGGTGGTGTCTTAAGGGTTTTTATATATAAAATGATGTTATCTGCAGATAGTGACAGTTTTACTTCTTCCTTTCTGATTTGTATGCCTTTTACTTCTTTTTCTTGCCTAACTGTTCTGGCTAGGACTTCCAACACAGGCACACCTTGTTCTACTGCACTTTGCAAATATTGCAGTTTTTTTTTACAAATTCAAGGTTTGTGGCAACCCCATGTTGAGCAAATCTATCAGCACCATTTTTCCAACAGCTCACTTTGCTCACTTTGTGTCTCTGTGTCACATTTGGTAATTCTAGCAATATTTCAAACTTTCCATCATTATTATATTTGTTATGGTGATCAGTGATTTTTGTTACTATTGTAATTGTTTGGGGGATGTCATGAGCTGCACCCATGTAAGACTGCAAACTTAATTGCTGAAATGACAACAAAGGATTTAGAATATTACATAAACTTAGTTCATAAAGCAGTGGCAGGGTTTAAGAGGACTCCAATTTTGAAAGCTTTTTACCCACAGTAGAACTTCTTTCAAACAAACAGCACTGCATGCTACAGAGAAATGGTTCATGAAAGGAAGAGCCCGAGAAATTGCCTCAGCAGCCACCACCCTGCTCAGTCAGCAGCCGTCAACAGCAAGGCAAGACCCTCCACAAGCAAAAAGATTACTACTGGCTGAAGGCTCAGAGGATGGTTAACAGTTTTTAGCAAGCAAGTATTTTTAATTAAGGTATGTACATTGTTTTTTTTAAACATAATGCTATTGCACACTTAACAGACTACATTATAATGTAAACATAACTTTTATATGCACCAGGAAACCAAAAACTATGTGTGACTTCTTTATTGCAATATTCGCTTTATTGCAGTGGCACAGAAACGAACCCACAATATCTCTGAGGTGTGCCTGTAACTGTGTTGAATGTGGAATATTGCATTTCTCCCTACAAAATTCTAGAGTCTTCTTTTTCTGGAATTTGTCTTCTGTAAAACACTCCTTTCATCACCCTCATTCCACTTTACTGTCAATTTAGTTTGGCCAAAGGGTATGATGCCATTTTGCCCTAATATTTTTTCTTCCTGTTGAGCATAGAGTGTACAGCACAAAGTGAATATATCTATATAACTGGCAAACAGATCAAGAAAAAGAACTTTATCAGAACTCCTAAGAAAGACTCTTCATGCCCACTTTCAGGCACTGGATCTGCCCCCAGTCTATTGGGGTAACAGCTATCCTGACTTTTAAACACCATAATTGAGTTCTGCTTGTTTTGAACTTTATGTAAATGTAATCGTAGATTATGTTCTCCTTTGCCTGGCTTCTTAAAAGAATCACAGACCATATTTGGGTCCTTAAAAACTATCACAACCAAAGGCCTAAAGCAACTCTCCTCCAGAGCAAATCACCAGCCCCTCCTGGACAGATTTTCCTGTGGCTGCAATCCCTTTTGCTTTACTTACTTTGTTTTAAGCACAATTGATGAAATCAAAAATTTACTTCACAAAGCTTATTTTCATAAATTGAGTACCTTTGCTTCACTGCTTACAACCGGTTTTACAGGGAACTGGACATCTGTGGCTTTTAATATTGTATTTTCTTGAAGAATGTCTTGTTGAGATTGATTGTGACCAAATGGCTTAAAAAAAAAGAAAATGAATAAAATGTTGAGAAATTTATCTCACAAAATATTTAAACAGAGATATTATCAGAGAGTCCCCAAGATGCAAATGATCTGTGTTCTAAAAAAATCTTATTCTCAGTTACTTGCAAGCTGGGATGCATTCTCATAGAAACAAGGTTATAACTGATAGCAGGCTGAGGAAGAGCATCTGATCAATCCTTAGCATAGCCAAAACACTGTGACTAAGCAATAGAAAAATCATACCATTGCAATATAAGTAATTAATTAAGATAAAAATAAAAACAAAAAAATTTAAAATTTTATTCTGAATGTTTAAAATTTAAGTTTAATTAGAGAAGAGATGATGGAGAAGTAGTGGAAACATCTGTGAAAAGTCCAAAGAGTAAAATACCTTGAGTATGACACACTAACTTAAATGAAACAGCTCTGGGTTTGGTCCTAACATGCAGTGAATTCCCAGACAAGTCCCTGAATCTCTCTTTTCACACTGATGGAGGGACTGAATGGGATAAGGATATCTATGGTAGCTTATAGTTCTGACTTCAGTGTAAAGAGAGGTTTGGGAAAAAGTACTAAGTTTGATGGAATTTCCCTGAGGAAGCACAGGGGGAAACATGCTCAGGCCAAACTGTGTGTGTTGGGTGGGAATGGGGTAGAGGAGGTGAGGAAGTGGAGAGAATGGAGGATCATGAACAGTTTTGACTCCTTTGTTCCTAGCAACAGAAAAACGTTAGCACTGTTAACAGGTTACTTCTTCTCCTTAAAAGAAAAAAGGCAAAGAGCAGGCCAAAGAGGCTGTTGTGACATTAAAATAACTCTGATCCACAGAAATTTTAGGAAGTGATAATATATTTAAGATCATTTAAAAAATCAAATGGAGTAACCATGGTTCAGGCATCCAAAATGGAGCTGGGTGGCCATTGTGGATGTGGTTTCAGACACATTCCTGCATCACAGAAAACCTGAACTTTCTGAACTGTATCAAACAACTAAAAGGAAACCACTAGATGTTTTCAAAACCGTATCTGCTAGCAATTGCCAGCTGCAACCTTGTACTTTCAAAGTCCCCCCCACCAATTATGTAATCATTTCAAACCCCAATCTTTGCTTAACAAGCACCCTTACTTCTTGCCAGCTCCAATCCTAATTCTTGACAATTTGTGTAAGCTTGCAGTTTTTTGCCTATAAGCACCCTCCCCCGCTTTTGTAGTCCAGCGGAACACAATTCAAGTGCTTTCATGTATTTCTGCTTCCCAGGCTGCTCCTAACCCCAAATAAACGGTTATTTTGGGTTTTTTTGTTTTTGCCTCAACCAGGTCTCCATTCTTGGAATTCTTGACTAAATTGACTTCAAGTTAATGAAACTTTAAGAGGGGAAAATTCAACTTATCTCCATATAGCTGAATCTGTTATACTTGAACTTACTTTTCTACCATAAAGACACTGAAAGAAGATGACTCCGACTGACCACACATCAACCTTGTTGGAAATCTTCGGTGGTTCCTTTCCAACTACAAAACACTCAGGAGGTAAATACCTAGTTTTTTGGGGAGAAAAAAAGGAAAGGATATTAACAATTTATAATTTAAAACCTTCTAAATGTAAAATCTTAGAACACTCATTTTATCCATACGAAAACCTTAGGTGATTTTCACTGATTAAAGTCCTAACTTTTAAAGCATTTATATCCCTGTATCATTTGACTTTAGAGCCAAAACAAACAACTTTGTGGTTAAAGTGTGTAATATACAGTTGACCCTTTTCCAACACGGGTCAAACTGCACGGGTCCACTTATATGAGGATTTTTTTCCATAGTAAATACTGCAGCACTACACAATCCCTGATTGGTTGAATTTCGGGCATGTGTAGGAACCACGTATATGAAGGGCAACTCCAAGCTATACTCAGATTTTTGACTGTGCAGAGGGCCGGTGCCCCTGCACTGTTCAAGGGTCAACTTATATACATTTCTGTAGTGTATGATCTACAGAAGCGACAAATTATCATTAGAAATTACAATGTTTTAATCTGAGTAAGTATCTACTAATAGAAGAAATCCTCTCCTATCGCCCTTCACCAATCTTCAAACTGTAGGCAGTTCTCTTCCTAAAATACACATCTGATCAGCCAGTTCTTTTGTTTAAAGAACCTCAACCTCACTCACTGCCCAGGCAAGACCTCGTATCTCTTGCTTGTAATACGAGACCTGTCCTAATCTAGCAGCAACTTAAATTTCCAAATCTCTTCTCCTGAACCCCAGCCCCTCAACCTGGCTAGGCAAAGCCGATTCACTTGGTTCCACTACACTGTGCTTCCCCCACATGCTTCTGAATATGACAACCTCTTATGCCTTTCTTCTTCAAGACCCGCCCAACTTTCACAAGCCTTCTCTGCTTCCCTCCAGGCAGATGTTACCTCCATTACAGCGTTAATTCATTGTAGTTTTAAACAGTAGCAGCATCAGAAATATATGGAGCATTCAAAAATACTATTTTTATTTATAAATTCATAATTTTAGATAAAGAAAAGGTAAAAATAGATGGTAAAATTTATTTAAAAGGTAAAAATACATATAAGTAAAAATAAATTTTTACTTATAACCTTAGGTTATATGTATTGATAAAAAGCTCCATCAGGATGCAAGCATCTCACACTTCAAAAATTTAGATAAACTAAACTACAAAGTCCTGAAAAGGAATAATACAGCTAAATGGGAAGCTACTTTTTTTTAGTTTTATACTCACTATGCTAAAATTGTTTAAATTTCAGCAGAACATTCACAGATGACCAATAACTTATTTGTGATGTAAATCCCTTCCTACCCTCCAAATCAAGTAAAAAGCCAGATTTGTTTTATGAATAAAAGTATATATTTTCTGTAGGTTTATGTGTGTGTAACTGAAACAAGAATGACTCTTAAACACTGTGCTATACCGTCTCTCAAGGTAAAAGGGTATAAGCAAGGAGAGGAAGTGTAGGAATAGATACCAAAGCTACTCGGGGAAAATGACCAGCAGGATTTAGTGGATGCTTGCATTTGAGACCCAAGAGGAAGGGAGAAACAAAACTCGTTTTCTTCTAAGTGATACTGACAAATAGTTTAAGCTTCTGGGGATGATGTGTAAAAGCACGACATACCTATATTCTAAAAGTTTGTATAGGACATCGTTTACCAAATACATAGCTAAAAAACTAATATGAATAAAAAACTATAACCATTTTGTGGAACGCTGTTTCTACAAGAAGTATATAATTCCAGGTTCCTAACATGGAAATGCCACGACTATATCTGCTTCCTGCACAGCACCCTAAACATACGCTTCCCTGTCTCATGCCCATCTGTCAGGGGGAAGTTTCCTTGCCCTGCCCTACACTAGGGAAGCCAGAGTGAGAGGGAAACAGTAAGGTGGGAGTCTCTCTGCAGAGGAAGGATGATCTATTACTTAGAACATGGTTTTCAAGCTGTCTGCCACAGAATACAGGGTTCTACCAAGAAGCCTTATTTTTGTTGGTTTTATTAGGATTCTAAGATTTTGTGGTGAAAAAAGGAGCCTTGTTGCTAAAAGTCTAAAGACTACTGACTGAGGGTACTGACTTTTAAGGAGTTACTAGTTTGAATGATAGATTTTTAAAGAAAGAATATATATTGAAAGAAAATTATGATACATTATTTTCTTCATTTATATTCCTAAAAAAATGCCAGGAGCATAATTTGAAACTCTAAACTGGCTTTAAATGAATACATGGAACATGACTAATCCTTATTCTGAGAAGTAAAGTCCACATAAACCTGTGGCATTTTATAGAATTGGTTATTACTGCCCAGGCTATGTGAAGATTGTTCTAAAAACTCTAATGTCACATTTATGTTTGTAGTCACCATCCTGCTCAGTGAAGCTGAGTAGTTATCTCCCTTCCATTTAAGATTTCACTCCTTTTGCTAAACTAATTTATTCTGAAAACTAAATTTGTTTTGAAATTTTATAGTCTATGTTCTCCACTTTGGCAAATTTGATACTAACTTTGAAAATTCACACTGAAGTAATTTTTGTCAACACGTAGGTAACTCTGAAGGGAATGACATTCATTTAGACTCCTATCAGTGACTCTATGGTTCTATCTAGATTTATATCTGTATGTATGATGTTATTAAAAAGATTTTTGAGCGTTAAGGCCAAAGACCAAGATTGTACCAAATTTCTCTTTCATTCATTATCGACAAAACATCCATCTTAAACAAAAACTGTAACCACAGAACCTCTACAGGGAGGGCTTAATGCTTATTAGTTATTGCTTTTAATAGCTAAGATATTAATATTAAGTATCATTACTCATGATAAACATCACTCTAACATTATAGAACAAGATTCACAAATTCTCCATGTTAGGAGTTTCTGGCTGGTAGGGAACTAGCTGGTAGTCATGTGCTGATGCCAAGTTTTTCTTCCTCCGGTTTGCTGATAGTTACAGTTAAGACCAGATGAGAAAACAGGACTGATGACAGTAGTCTCTCAACTCAGAGACTTCATATCAGTACTCTCATCACACCACAGTAATCTCAAAGGTATGCAAAAATAAACTCTCATTAAAAAGACTGGGCACTAATCTAGATAATTTTGGTGTTTTTAATAATACACTTACCAGTAAGTGCCTGCCCCTTGGGAAGTTAGATCCATTCCATCTACACCATAGCTGTCATCATCCATAATCTTGGACAGACCAAAATCAGTTATTTTGATTTCCCCACATGCTGTTCCATCTACCAGAAGGATGTTTCCTAAGAACAAAGTATAAAGTTCTTTTAACGATACATAAATGAAAAACATTATCTTTACTACTAAAGCTGGACTTTTGGGAAATAAATAATACACTTGACATACATATGTAAAAATTTAATATAATTAAAATATACATTTAAAATATAGTTTTAAAATGTAGTGATAAAAATTTTAAAAACACTTCAGATACTACCACTAGTATTCCACTGACTTTTAAAAACTAAACCAAAAAGCGTATTTTCAGATAACTTAATAAGTATGACATTTAAAAATTACAATCTTTAAAGCTTAAATTATTTAGACAAAAATTTTATTAATTACCTGGTTTAAGATCATAATGTATAATAGGGGGTTTGATTTCATTGAGATATCTTAGTGCATTTACAATCTGCATTACAATAGACCTAGCTTCTTTCTCTGACATTAATTTATGTTGCTTCAGATAGAAATCCAAGTCATTGCCTTCACAGTATTCTAACACTGTACAAAACCTACAATGGAGAAGAGAAAAAAATCAGACATAAAATATTATCCAATAATTCAGAATCACAATGGACAAATGAAGAGTATTTATATCATCACTATGGAATAGGGGAAGCAAAAGCCAACATGTCTTTTCTTAAAAAATAAATCCTTTTATATTCACTTACGTATCTGTATCCAAGGAGAAATAATCATAGAGTTTAACTATTCTGGGGTGATCCAGTTCTTTGTGTATTCTATACTCTCTGCAGGCATGTCTACGAGAAAGAGAATATATTAATTCTCCGTGACGATTAAATATATTTTCAAAATTGATAAAAATCATAAAGAATTAATATTTACTTGTGGTAGTTTTCCTTCTTCTCATCCCTCCAGCTTTTATTAAGCTGATGGATCTTCACAGCAGCATATCTTTGTTCATAAAGGTCAAAAGCCTAGGATTCAAGGAATAGAAGAGTTTGGACCAAAGACCAACTGAATAGCTGAAGAGATTTTTTTCTTTTGAGTGATAATTTTTGCAATAATATGGAATGAGAATACACATTACGATTTTTGGTAGTCATCTCTGCTAAGGTTATATATAGTTCAGTGGCACATTTATTATCAGAAACAAGATACAAATTCCATGGTGCTAAATCAGAGAAAACCTTAATGTGAATTTTCATGTTCAAGTTTTATAAGTGCCAATATACTGAATCAAGATAAAACAATAAAGCTCTCTGGGTTTTGTTTTTTTGTTTTTTTTTGGCTGCGTTGGGTCTTTGTTGCTGTGCACGGCCTTTCTCTAGTTGCAGCAAGTGGGGGCTACTCATCGTTGCGGTGCATGGGCTTCTCTTGTTGCAGAGCACGGGCTCTAGATGTGAGGACTTCAGTAGTTGTAGCACACGGGCTCAGAAGTTGCGGTGCATGGGCTCAGTAGTTGTGGCTCGCAGGCTCAGTCGTTGTGGTGCACGGGCCTAGCTGCTCCGCGGCACGTGGGATCTTCCCGGACCAGGGATCAAACCCGTGTCCCTTGCACTGGCAGGTGGATTCTTAACCACTGTGCCACCAGGGAAGTCCCAAGCTATCTGTTTTTAATACAGATGTTCTTCTCTATACTGGTAGTAGCAGTAAGCAGCCAGGAAAACAGGCAGCTGTAATACTTTTTTGGTGGGTTCCTGTATCCTTTCCTAGCAACTCCACCTTTTTTTCCCCCCCTTATTTGAAAATTAACAAGTTCCTAACAATTTCCCAACTGTTTTAAAAAAATTCTAAACTTTTATTATGAAACTGTTTAAACATAACCATAAGCATTAATTATCACACCTAACTCTATCAGCAATATTTCCTTAATCTGGGCTCAAAAAAGCTCTTATACTGGTTTGTTCAAATGACCAGACTATTTCTTAAATAAAGAATGATCAATATTTTAAGGCTTCAGGTGACTTATAAATGTTTTTTAAAAAAATGAATATCATTAAAGAGGAATTTAATAATTTAGGTTCAACTGTGACTTTTACACAAAAGCACTCCCTTAAGAAAACACTAAAAGCTTACATATTTATTAGGAAGAAGGTTCCTAGTTCCCACTCCCTCTATCAATTTAACCTTAAAATAAGCAGTAGGGGTAAACTGCTTGTCACGAAATTATAAAAGCATGAGATCAGAAATAATATAGGATGCAGTAATTAAGAATATTCACTTTGGAGTCAGATGAACTTATTAGCTGCATGACTTTGTGCTTAATACCCTCTCTAATAGCCTCAGTCTCATAAAGTTTGGGTTGTCGACTAAATGGGGTGAAACATATAAAGTGTTTAGAATAATATATGATCCATAATAAATATCCAATAAACATTAGCTCATTACATACTATTAAAAGTTAAGTTTTAAGAAATATAAAAGAAAAGAATAAAAATAAAAGTTCATGTGAGAGAGAGCAATAAAGCTTTTATAAAACTCAAAGGCAATCATAGTAAAAATAAGAGAAAATAAAATTCTTAGTACTAATAAAGTTATCATCCGTGTATATTGATTATAATAAATGTATATGACACATCTTTCTCCCAAAATTAGGAGAGTAAAGTATACCTTCCCATAAAGTTAAGATGGTAATCACTGAGCAACTGAGTCAATGTTTTCCACCTTGGTATAGAGAAGAGTCAATTTTTTGACTTACAGTCCGCTACTTTGTTTACCAAGCGACCTGGCAACAATGAAAGGACCTGAAGGGGTTGGAGGGGCTGTCATTAGTATTTAAGTCAGTACTGAGGGTTCAAGTCATTAGGGGCCCACAATCTGCATTTTCTAATTTCTACAGAAGCCTTTTCTTCCAAAAGAAAAGTTCCTTTTAGACCCTATCTATGGGGCTAAAAACAATGGAAATACTATTGGGCAGTGGCAGAAGACCGTCATGAAAGCTATCAGTAGGCTCAGAAGCCGGGCAACTTCTAGGCGGAGCCAGTGCTAGCTAACTATACTTTTGGTGATTTTTAGATCCACAGTGAGCAACATTATGACCTTCTTTTCTACCTTGTGGCCTGAGTAAGACTACTCAACCATTAAGTGCCTGAGGATGAACTACCATTAGAATCAGAGAAATAGGAATTGGAAGAGAGCTTACAGATCACTCTTGATGGGTAACACTTAATGCTCGTCCAAGTTAACAAAACAAAAAATAGTTCATGGTTGAACCAAGATCAGAAATGAAGTTCTCTGAATCTAAATCCCATAATTTCCCCCAGAGTCAGAACTGGATACAGGTTGTCTCGTTGAACAGAGAGGATTTCTAATAACAATCTAATGAGCTTACATTTTCTCAGCAACAAAGTTTTATCTGATTTTCCTGTGATCGTTTGTTTAATCACTATAATGATCCTATGACGTAGGTACTATTAGCATTCCCAGGTGAAGACAGGCAGAGGATGGTAAGCAATAAGCCCAAGTTTATACAGTTAGTAAACAGCAGTCAGAATTAGCCAGGATTCAAACCCAGCCTGTCTGGCTTCAGAACCCAAGGTCTTAATCACTGACTATACCAATACATAATGAAGCACCAAGTGTTACAAGGAGCTAATCAAAGGCAGACTATAACAGGGAAGCCTTCTATAGGAATTGAAGTTTAAGGTGAGACTATGACCTTCATATGACTTTATGCTAAGAGCAAATGGGAAGCCACTGGGGCTTATAAGCAGGGGAGTGAGATGATCAGACTGCATTTTATAACAAGGCCACTCTAGCTGCAGCATACACAAATGAACTGGAGAAACTCAATGCCCAGAAAAAGGTGATCAGCTAGGAGACTTGGGCAGCAATGCAACAAGAGACAATGAGGCCCTGAGCTAAGAGAGAGGGAGAAGGGTCATTGCTGGATTTAGGAGAGCTTAATGACATTAATAATGACAGACACCAGGGGCTGGTTATGTTGGGGGAAGGGAGTAAGGGCAACGTGAATTGAAGGATGGCTTTTATGTTTTTCACTTGGGGGACTGGGCAGATAAATGGCAGTGCTGTGTATTAAAGTAGGGAGCAATGTTAAAAAGGGGGGGGGGGTTGGGAGAAGAGATAACTTCTATTTCAGATGTGAGTTTGCAGTGCTTATGAAGCATCCACATGAGGTGAACAGACTAAGTCATATAAACCAGCAGGTATGGGGCTCAGAAGGAAAGTGTGGGGTAGATAGCTATGTATCTATACATCTGTATCTGAAATCAAATAGGTGATAACTTAGTGAATGGGAGGGGGATATATTTGAAAAGGAGAACAAGAATGATGAGACCTTAGGAACTACAATATTTAAAGGTTGGGCTGAAAGATAACAAAGTGGAAAAAAAGTAAGGTATAAAGCATTAAACATGATGAGTAAATATTTCTACATTTATAAATACACATTTGAGAAACACTGGCCTTAAAATAGGTAGAAATTAGGGTAAATTCAGGACGTGTAAGACTTGTGACACATGTTTAAATTAAGGCATACAACCTTTCCATAAATGTACTATATTAAATGGCTACCTGCCTATCTTGATTCTAATGGCTGTTATTACTTGTATCAGACTGGCTAGTGACAACCAGGTACCAAATATCAGAGGGACTGCAAAGGCACAAGGATAGTTTTTAGACTCTTGAGATAAGACAACATAAGCCACCACAGACTATTTTTTGTAATGAGAGGACATAAAACCAGTCAAAAAATCATAAAATCAATAAAAAGACATGTACTTCTTAACCACATACTCCTATATCTTTGTCATATTAGTATGAAGAACAGGAAAAAAATGTACATTACCTTATACACTTCACTAAAGCCACCTCTACCAAGCAGATGGAGTAATAAATATCTTTCATTTAACGTTGGGTGATCTTTGAACCTTAAGGGTGGGGAAAAAAACACTCAGGCACATGAAAACACCCACAAAAAGGTTTCGTCCACAACAAAGTTAGCTCTCTTATTCTACTCCCAGCTACTTCTTTTTCAGCTACTCTTCTGCTAATTTTGAATTCCATTCCATACTTCTTTTCCTTCTCTAACTGCATGACTATGACCCATCTTAACGCTCTGGTGTTCACAAAGCTTAACATTTACAGCCGAATATTCAGGTTCAATGACCAATTACAGCACTGTGATAAAGACCTACTGACTATTGTATTACTAAGAGCTTTATGAAATCCCATATCTATTCAGCAGGAATTACTTCCCTTGGAAAAATATACTTTCATTTTGGGAGTTATAGCTAATCAAGTTTTATAATATTGACATATGATTAAAAATAATTATATTTATAAACTGGCTTTCATCCATGGTGAAATTTTACAGCCTTTGCCTTTTATAAATAAAATTTTAATTCCTAATCAAAAAAGAAATGCTTTAAAAAAAAACCACCACAGACAATACTGCTATTACTATTTAAAGCTTATTGTACCTGCTATACATTAAGCACTCACCTGTATTATCTCATTTGGTTCTTAACCAACCCTTTGAAGTAGGCCCTGCTACTACCTCTATTTTACAGATGAGGGCACTACTGCACAGAAAGGTTAAGTAACTTGTCCAAGGTCAACAGCTAATACATGGCAGGGCTTAGCAGAAAAATGTGGTTCCAAAATGTGCACTCTTGATATTTAAGGAAAAAAAATAAATCAATGATAGCTTTATAATTCCAGATGCAAACACACGATATTTTATTCAATATCAACACAGCTTTGATAATTTAAGCTTTTCCTGAGAACTTATAAATAAAAGAGATTTCTGTTAGTTTTAAAGCAAAATGTAGGGAATTCCCTGCTGGTCCAGTGGTTAGGACTTGGCACTTGCACTGCCGTGACCCAGGTTCAATCCCTGGCCGGGGAACTAAAATCCTGCAAGCCACGCAGCCAAAAGAAGAAAAAAAGAAAAGAAAAGTGTAAAGCTGTAACAATTTATTTAATTTTCATCAAGTGGATTAAGTAATATCCACAAACAAGTTTGGACATAATTTTCAGAAGAGCCAATTTTAAATTAGTTTTGTCTTATCTGCTGTATCAGAATTTTCATCTGGTACAATTAAGGATATTACATAACTATATTATTTCATTGACATTATACACTGCAATGATTGTGTTCATACAAAGATGATCATAAATAGGCCTTCTTTTAAGCAAGATATTTGTATTTCACAGCAGAAATAGGCCACTTCCAATTCTGACACTCGTATTAGCTCATGAAGATTTAAATTACATAAGTCTCAAAGTGTAAAAAGACATCCTTCCTGTCCTCTACACTGACTAAATCCAATTAATGCCTTGCTTAATTTCTGTCTTCTTCATAAAGTTCCCACCAGTCCACATATATTTTCTATTCTTTGAATTCCTTTAGCATTTAATGTCATTTTGATAATTAGGGATTAAGGACAGAGACTATAACTTAAACTACTTTTCTATTTCTTCTCCAGTTTTTACATAATGCTGGATACATGGCTTACTGAAATCCCTTTGGTTGAAATAATTTTTTCCTCACTACTATAATATTAACTTTGGTATTTAGTTAACAAATATTTATTCTGTGCCTACCATATGCCAGGCACTGGTCTAGGTTCTGGGGATATAGCAAGAACAAAACTAAGTCCCTGCTCTCATGTAGCTTACATTCTAGTGAAAGGAAACAGATAAAATAACTGAAAAAAAAAAATTTGTAATTCCAAATAGTGGTAAGTGCTAAGAAAAAATAAAGTAAGGCAAGGATACTGAGATAGGGGATGGAGTGAGGCAAGGACTGCTATTTTAGACAGGGTGGCTTCTCTAATGACCACTGGGAGTGAAATAAGGAGTAAGCCACTCAGATATTTAGAGGACGAACATTTCAGGAAGAGGAAATGGCGAGCACAAAAGCCTTGAGGGAACGAGTCAGACATGTCTGAGGGGGCCAGTGTGTCTACGACATATAAGTGAGGGGAAGATGGAGAGATGGGGTGGTGAGGTGGCCAGAGACCAGATCATACGAGGCCTTCTGAGCCACGGGAAGGACTTTAGGTCTATGATGAGAAGCCCCCCAACAAGGAAATACTGTGTCTATGATCTCCAAGGGGAGAAAAAACTTTTATCATGGAAAACTGTGAAATACAAATAATGACTTACTGTGAATTATCTTCATTATTTATTCTTTTGAGCTCTCGAATGTGAAGATTTCTGACTCTTTCCAAACGTTCAAGTTCTGCCTGGATTTCTGCCTCTTCCTGAAAATGAAGAGAGGGGACTATAACAAGCTCAATTTATTTGTGATATAAAAAAGATATTTTTACTCATGCACCAATTTTTTACAGTGATGGGAAGAATAGTGTATTATAAAGTACCACTGAGTTAAAAGACCAAAGTGCTCTTTTCAATGCCTGAAAGATAGAAAGAGATACGGCAAAAGCCTATTTCAAGAAACCATCCTCCACATGAAAATCTATATACCTAACGAGATGCTGACTTTTATTCTGTACCACAAGAAATCTATTTTTATAATGTCTAAACTGAAAATGACTGCAAGGTAGTCTGAAACTGACTTATAACACAAAATGAGCTGAAAGTTTTATTTCTGGTACATCCAAATTTTAATTTACGAGGGAATAATTTACTAGTACAAAACAAATGAAATGGAGATATTTCACAACAGTTAAAAGAGGAAGAAAGGTAGAAGACAGAACTACTGATTATTCTGAGACCTGACAACATTTGGAATACACACACACACACACACACACACACACACACACACACACACACACACAGTCTGACCACTCACTTTGGATAAATCCCACTACAATTTTAAAGAGACTCTTAAAACAAAAATTTTATGAATAGCTGTGGCAGATCCTTAGTTATCAGAGCAGACCTAGGCAAATCCTAAAGAAATTTACTTTAACATTCATTTAAACATTTTGATAAATATTTTTCATGTCTCAAAATATACAATTTTTAGAACATTTAAAAAAATTAGACACCAAAACAAATAAAATCACCCATTACACACATACCTCTTGTCAACATAAATTTAAATACTACTTAAAAAACAAGAACATACCAAATTTCAGTGAAAAGTTCTACAAATGCCCAATTTTATAATATTTTTGAATAACTATTTATTGAGTAAGTAAACAAATCCAGATTGCCTTGGCCTAAATGTGTACCACTACCGTTATAAATCTATACCACGTGGAAGAGAGGTTATTTAAATATTTGTTTTTCATTAGCACTGTCTCTTAATAATTTATCTTCTGATATTTTTTTAAAAATCCTTTATCTCAAAAAATTAATAGTTCTGAAATTTACTTTGAAAATATAAATATTATTTCATCGTAAAGCAGATAATAGAGATATAAAGTCTATTACACCTTTATCTAAGGCTTAAACTGAAAGGAATATTCTAAGTATCATAAAGAAAAACAAACGTTCACAGATTAAAAAACTAAATCTAAGTATGTTGTTCATATTCCACCTGACCTTAAGATTACTTCAGTTATTTTAAAATGAAACAACCACTACTTGTTGCAGAGATATTTAATGTAAATTAGGCATTAGATGATACATAGAAACCTTCAAAATAAATTTAAGTAAAAAAAAAAAAGAAAAATAAATTTAAGTGAAGATGAACTTTTCTAAAATTTTGGGGAGAGTTTTCTAAAATAGATACACTAAATTCTCTGAAATTTCCTCATTTAATGTAGCTTCAGTTACAAATATTTCTAATTTTAATGAAAAAAGAAAAAAGGTTAAGATAATGTCCCAGGGGATTAAATAACTGAAGATTCACTATAAGGAGAGGAAATAGATTAAAAAGCTTTGGAACAATAAAGTCAAACCACAGTTCAGTTGTCTCCATTTAGTTATATAAAGTAGAATAAGAAACTGGCCATATAGCTGTGCCCATGAGTATGAAAAAATTCAAATTCATTTATGCCACAGAACACAGAAAGTGGTAACCTTCTTTCTTCAGATTACTAATGTTTGCTGCCTTAAAACCTGCCATTAACTTCTTATACATGTAGGAAGCTACTAAACACTTAGTAAGTTGGTATAATTTTAAATAATCTGATAAAATGGTGAAATGCCTATTAGAATACCAGCAAAAATACTTGTTTCAGCTTTCATTTGAAAATGTGGTATGGGGATACTATTTTAAAAATGAATTTATAGAAATTAAATTTTATTAACTCATAAATATATAATTATGAGATTCAACTAGATTGTTGACACATAATTACATTTGTTTCATAATTTTTGGTAATCTTCAGATGTTTATACAATGGCAGTAATCAATATCACAATATACTTACTAAAGAAAATAAAATGTATGTCTGTGCCAGCTAAGCAAGCTTTTTACCCTCTATAAAACATGACAAGTATGCCCCATAAGATCTTACAATACAAAAGCAGAGGCAAGCTTCATTCAGTTTGAACTGTAGTGTTTACAGGAAGAAACAAAATGTCAGGAGCACTAGTTTAAAAAAAAAGCTGGATCCTAGGTATTTAAGAGGCATGTCGGGCTTCCCTGGTGGCACAGTGGTTGAGAGTCTGCCTGCCAATGCAGGGGACACGGGTTCGAGCCCTGGTCTGGGAAGATCCCACATGCCGCGGAGCAACTAGGCCCGTGAGCCACAATTACTGAGCCTGCGCGTCTGGAGCCTGTGCTCTGCAACAAGAGAGGCCGCGATAGTGAGAGGCCAGCGCACCGCAATGAAGAGTGGCCCCCGCTTGCCGCAACTAGAGAAAGTCCTCGCACAAAAACGAAGACCCAACACAGCCAAAAATAAGTAAATAAATAAATAAAAATTAAATAATGTATAATTCAGGTGTACTTAAGAAAAAAAATTTTTTTAAAAAAAAGAGGCATGTCAAGGGAAGGAACTATAACAAAGTCATATGCAAATAGACATAAATCCTCCATAGTCATCAGTGAAATATATTTACATCTTCCATATTGTAATTTAATATTTATTCCACAATATCTTGGACCTTAAAACAAAGTGACACACTTCTAGAGGAAAGATAATTCAATAACTCTAAGTAACTTCTCTCAAATCCCACTGAGAAAAAGTATACATGCTATTATGGATTGAAGGTTTGTGTCCCTCCCAAATTTTGTATGTCTAAGCCCTAAACCCCAATGTGATAGTATTTGGAGAAGGGGACTTTGTGAGGTAATTAGAGCTAGCTTAGGTCATGAGAGTGGAGCCCTCATGATGGTATTAGTGGCTTTTTGAGGAGGAAGAGAGAGAAAGAGATCTCTCCTTCCAACCCCACCACCTCTTTGTGGGAGCACAGAGAAAAAATCATGTGAAGGCTTGAGAAGATGGCCATCTACAGATGAGGAAGAGAGCCCCATCAGAAACTAAACCCTGCTGGACCTTGATCTTAGACTTCCAGCCTCTAAAACTGAGAAATAAGTTTCTCTGGTTTAAGCCATCCAGTCTATGGTATTTTGTTATGGCAGCCTGAACAGATTAATACACATACTTTTAGGCAAACACTAGGCAATACTGCTTAGTATCCTCTCCTTACAGAAAGGGGCAAGGCCCAGTTTTGGTCTAGCCCCAAGGTACAACATCCAGAACATGGTAGTCTTAGCAACTAAACTTATCTTTACTGCAGATCATTTCCAAAGATCTATATACTGTAGGCCACGCTCTCCTTGCTTGAGACTGACATTAGCCTATGGGCCATCCTCAGAATTAATCGTTTTCAGAGGGTTCAGGAGAGGCAAGGCAGACCTGGGCTCAAAACTGATCTGAATCATTATGGAATGGAAGCCTGAAACGCATGGCAAAGGTAGTCCAAATTATTAAAATAAAAAAGAGAGGCAATCCAGACAGCTAGATCATGCTTAGTAAGAACACCAAGTTTCAATCCTCAAGTCATCCACCAGCTAAGCAATTAAAGCAGAGAAGGTCTAAGAAGAAACAAACAGCATCTCTGGAAAGGAACTGGTCTCTGTAGACAATTATGGTGTTGAAGGGACATGAGTAAGAAAAGATCCCATTAAAGAGAGAGGTAGGTTTGGTAATCACATACAATAAAAGGACATGGCTCTTTTCCATTTAAACAAAAAGATATAGCAATGGACCTTAACAGTACACACTACAGCTATTTTAACAGTATTTTTAAATAAGATCTAATATTCTGAATTACTTAAACATATTAAAAAACCCAGGTCAGACAAGTATACAACAACAGATCTCAATATTGCCTCATCATTTAAGTAACCTGCAAAACACACCACCTTCTAAAATTTTTAACTTTTAAAAATTTATATGGAAGGTAAAACCAGTTTGTCCCTCACCAGATATTTAGCATAGAAATGCTTTCTATTTGTAATCAAAGTCCTTTCTGGCAACTTAGTATCCTCTTGGCTCAACATGCTAAGCTAAAATTACGTTACAGCAACAGTAGAATCTCTGTAAAATGCCAGTTAAAACTGCTAGGCAGATTTGGGGTATATTTGAGCATTTCCCTTAATGGCAATTTTTTTTAAGTGGGGGTGTGTAGGCATTAAACTATAAAGCTTAAAGAGTTATAAAATGCATTTTCACATGTAAAACTAATGGATATCCTGAAAAAATTAAACATCCTAGTTTAAACGTCTTTAGCAAATCTTTAATGTATGTTACATGTCAGCCCCCACAAAAAACCCCTCAATTTTGAAGAGCGGCCTTTCTATAAAGCCAAGATAAGATAGAAAGTATTTTCTGATATATCGTTCTCAGCTTGCCTATAATCCATCAGGGTTGGTAGAAGAATTCTGTGTGGTATATTATGAAGATGGTGAAAGCAGAGAAAAGCTTATCACTTACAATAGTATATTCAACAGCACCAATACAGCATTAGTCGGTCTGGGAAAACTAGTTCAGAATGAGGTTTCAACAAGTTTAACACCAAATTCATTTTACTAGTATGAACAATACGAATCCCTCAAAAGTTAGTATCTCCAGGTCCTCAAATTAAGTTTTAATTTGATTAAATATTTATAATGTCATTCTAAAAGTTTATCACCAGGAGAGTGAAACGTAAAATTAACAAAAGGCACTATTAAAGACTAACAGAAAGGGCAGTGCAGAAAAAAAGAATTAAGAAGAAAATTTTTACCGATTTACTTCAAATTTATCCTTATTAAATGTCCTCAAATTTTTCTCCATTATATTCTTTAATATATCTTAAATATAGATATGAGAGACATGAGCCATTGGAAATATGAACCAACCAACAAAAAAACCACGGTGAATGTATAGAGGTCGGTTTTGAAACTACTGCCCATAATCCTATTTTTGCTTGAGTATGGTTGGTATAGATTGAGGAGTAGGGTAGGAGGAGGAGAAGGGACAAATATTATGAAATTCCTAAGGAGGTTTTCTTTCCTAACTATATATATGCTCCCTCCATGCCCATCCTCAATCACTGAGCTGGATATTACTGAGGGAAGCATACTGCATTTCCCTCAGGTATGTTTAACTGGCTTAGATAATTACTTTAGAACCTTAATGTTTTCCTCTCTCTGCACTTCATTTCCTTCTTTGGGGGGGTAGGGGGTCGTTAATCTCTCTTCAAATGCATAAATATATACATCAAAACCCTTAAATGGGAATAAGTGTTAAAATGGACAGGTTTTGATTCTGTCAGTTTCCCCATTCTGTTTAAACAAACCCAACCCTATCTTCTCAGCAGCAAATAAATGTAACAGTTCAACTCTCTGGCAAACTTTAAATATTTAGTACACTTCCTGAAAAAGAAATCACAGCTACTGTATTAGGGGGATGAAATTCCTTGATGTTAAAAACATTAGCTAAGGTGCTGACACCAAGTCTTAGCACATACAGGTACAATGCCTTACTACTATACTTTCCTCCAGCATTCTGCCTCCTTTTAGCCTTTTTCAGGACTTTGGTGGATTCCATATTTTTTTTAAGTATGAAAAGATTTAACTTTCTACACAATAATGAGAAGAACCTAATCTTCTAGACCCTCTCTATACATATGCATATAAACGGCATGGAGTTACAGTTCTTGGCCAGTGGCCAAGCAATTGTTCTCTCTTTTTAGTGAAACAGTGATCTCTACACTGAACTTACAAACCTGAATAAATTAAACCCTGCTCTAACCAATGGTTAACATGACTTCTAAGATTCTTTCCAAAATTTAAGAAATTCCATTGCCTATATAACAACTGGATTAATATCAAACACTACAGAAGTAAAACACATTTTACTGCTAAATTTTCACTTTGGTAAGTGAACAATCATCTACTACCAAGTAGAGATGTGTAATTATAAATGGTGGGGGAAAAGCCAGGAATATGTTTGTAGGTTTACAATGAGAGTAGGAAGTAGCGTATACACTGGGAGCTTTCCTATCTACAGCTAGTTCCATGTTCTCTCAGCACAGGCAGCTTTCACAGATAGTACTCATTTTTAAATGGAAGCAGTACTAAGCACAAAATGTCAAGTTTAGAATTCCAACACTCTTCTTGGCACTTTTCTTGCCCACACATGCCAAGAAGTCAGGAACCTCATAATCTTCTTCATGGGCTTAATGGTGACTTTTTCTAGTATAATGCATTTTCACTAGATTTCCACTGAAAACTACTTCCTACACAAGTAGCACCTTGTGTTATGTTCTAGAGAAACATAATGTACAATGTGGTTGGCTCTGAGAGAAAAATTTCTTGAATATAAAGGTGCACACACAGTTTTAGAGAGTAAGCCCTCTAGCATTAATTATTTTCATACTTTTATTCAAAACTAAAGTGACGAGATGCCACATATGCAAACTTATTCTTTGTGGTCATACTAAGGATTTGATAAATCAGATGACAATGGTATTCTAGAAAGAAAGACCAAAGGAGATAACAAACTTCAAGAATATTTGGGGGTTAATTCACCTAAAACCAATGCCCTGTATCCTCCACTGTTCAAAAGGCTTGCAGACAATCCATTGTCTTCCATTTCAACTAGTTGCATGGTCCACTGTGAAGGAGTGAGAAAAGAGCTGTGTGCTTGTTCTTGACCTGTAAAGATTTCATCATGGAAGATTAATACTGATGCTGCGGCTGCCTGTTACTGGTTGTTTCTCTTTGCAGGTGCCAAAATCGGTCAGAGAACAGGATTTCAGTGGCAGAGTTGTTGCTATACTGTTATCTCTTCAGAACGGAGGCACAAGGAGAGATGAATGCCACATCGCAAGGAGCAAAGGAGAGAGAGAGAAAGAAATGGTGTCAGGTGGCATGTTGGATGTGATTTTTGTTTTAGTAGAGATTGAGATGACTGTAATTGTTTAGCTGATTCCTTCGGTCTGCAAAGATACACTTGTGTTGGTGCTGATGGTTCTTGACTAATCCTGTTTCAATTACAAGTTGGTTATGTTTTTCCAATAAAAATTTCTGACACTTATATTCAGGGCTTCTCTCTCTCTCTCTCTCTCTCACACACACACACACCCACACACACACACACACACACCCCAAAACACATACATTAAAGCCAATCCCTACAATACTATCTAATATTCCATATTGAGATGTCAAATCTTCTATATGCATTCTCTCCAACTAATCAAATATTTAAAATCCAGAAGACAAAAAAATTCAAAGACTAGAAAATAAGGAGCAACACCTCCACATGCTGTTCACATCACAAACTTGAATAATAGCAGTGGCATGACATAGTTATTGGTCCCAATAACTTTCAAATTTCTTACTTCCTCTTTATTTTGGCATATTATGATTGGTAACTTGTATCTTTTAAATAATAATATGACTACAGAGATAATCTATTACAAGGAAAACGGTTTTTCAGGGATTTTTTAAAAAAGTTGTTTGTGTTAGTTTAGTAACAATTCTTGGAAAGCACATCCATGTAGTTTTCTTCAATTCCAGAATAAAGATCTGAACTATACAAACAACAACCTAGCAGAACTCCTCAAATCACAAAGATAAATGACTTTCCCATAACTAGAATGTATCAAAGACTGGTATCAAAACAGGATCAACCATAAAAGCTAACTGGTATGTGGTTTATTAGTTTCCTTAAATCCAGAGATTCCACATGTGGCACAGGTGGAATGGGATTTTAAATGGGATTTAGTTGCTCTGCCTCAAAGGAGCAACTTTTTGAAGACAGGAAATTATTCCCATTGCAACTACAAGCTTTTAATGAGTGATAATTAAGGAAGTTTGTGCATAATTACTAGCAGCAAAAAAGTTATTTTTTAATAAGTTTTAGGAATAATTTGTACAGTCTCCATATACTTTACTATATAGTTCTTTTCCGTTCTATTCAATTAAATCTTTAGCTCTATAAAAGGTAAAATTATACTAGAGCATATTCACACATTTTAACCAAAAAAAAGTGCTTTCCCTGTTGACCTTTAAAAATAAACTTGCAGCTAATAATAAAGAAATATTCTAGTTGATAGAACAGTCACTAACAGGATACCCAAGGAAAGTAATATATAAGAGAAAGAAAGAAGTATGTGTGTGTGAAAAACTTAACTGCTCTCCTTTATCTGCAATGAAAATGAAACAGCATGTTTCTGGGAGAAAAGAAAAAAGCAAACATTCACACTACTCTAAGAAACAGGCAGAGAAAGCTACAAGTGACTTAATTCTTCTGAATACAAAAGGATCAACTTGCTATTTATCTACAACTAGAGAACTGTAGGAATAAAGCGTAAGGGTACTGCCACTGAAACAGGAGAAAAAAAAAAAAGAAAGAAATAGCAGTGAGAAAAGGTTCAAGTTTTCGCTTTGCCAGTTACTAGCTGTATTAATTCAGACAAAGCAAACAGAGAAGATCTTGGCATTCAAATTTAACATTAATGTTCACTTTAGAATGGTTAAAACTTCAAAGTGAAAAAAATGTAATATTATGTAATCCTCCTGAAATGGGAATTTGAATCGTGCCTCATTTAGGCAGTGTGGAAATAAATCACTTAGTGAATGAGTGAGCAATAACTTCACAAACTGATTAATAACTAAAACAATAAATATTAAATAATCCTTGCTATATTAAAAAAAGATGATGCTGCATAATAACTTTCCTAATTTCAAAAGAAAATAAGCCCTTAAGTAAGTTTACATTTACTATTTGGTGGTTACCAGAAATATGTATTTATTTTAGCCATGGACTTACTGCTCAACTCTCATTTGTTACTCTATCACACTAACAGATTCATTGGATTTGGATTTATTATGTTTCTAACCCTACAGAATAGTATAGAATATGAACTGAATTTTATGATTTATTCAATGGTAAATATACTTTCTCATATTTCAGCTTCTCTATTCAATTATTATGATTATCTTTATGAAATACAATGCACATCATAAATTATTTATCTCAAGAAAAAGTAAATAGGCCTTCTAGTCTCCTATGTCCAAATGGTATGGGTTTCGTCAGTGATGGACATTTTTTCCTTTGGTGTCAACAAATTTAATCTAATAATTCCATTTAACTTCAAGAGTTTTTATTAAAGGGAGAGTGAGAGTCACCTTTGCTAATGCAGGAGTATGCTGGGCTCCATATCTAAACCCTAAGCTGATGTAGGTCACATGATTAATTCCTATGCAGGTTACATGGACACCAAATACTCACAGATCAGATCCAGCCTATGGTAGAAGCTATATAGTTACATGTCAGGGTATATAGTTCATGTTGGCTTAAGATAGAGGTGATAACATCTTTTCTTTCAACTCAAGCTTGCTCTCTATGTGTTAAAAGTGTCCAATCTACCTGTGTTTTAGAAAACAAAATGACCTATTTTTAATGCCCTACTTTCCAACTGTGCTTTAGAATGCCAAATAACTTATTTTTAACACATGTAACTGAATGATTATTATTTTTAAATTGTACGACTCAAAAATTAATACCCAGTGGTAAGTAGACAACTGCTATTTATTTGTGCTCTAAGGTGACACTACTTACTCAGTTTTGTCCTCTGTGTGTACTACTAGCAACTTTCTTCATAATGCATTCATTCTCCTCACCCAAAATAGTCTTTCAGAAGAAAACGTGAGAATTCAAGACATGATAGTATATTTCAGCATTAATTCATCCACTCTCCCAAAATATTCCATGATGGAGATCAAAGAAAAGTAATGTTGTAAATTGGTTAAGAAGAAGATAAAGTTAGAAATCTAAAACTGCTCAGTAAATTTGATAAAAGCTGAAAAAAAAAAAATAAAATAGGAAAAAGATTATGGAGGGGACAATTATTAGAAAGAATGAGTAAATACAAAAAATGGAGAAGTCAACCACTGGGAAAGAAGATAATATGGAGGTTAGAAGAAAAGGTGTAGTAATCTACAACAGCTTACAACTGTTTATATAATATCTAGACATTTAAGTATATGTACCTCACTTACAAAATAGAAGTGTTTCAGAGAAATGAAATATTTTCAATGTACCAGGAAAGCTTTAAAATCAACCACCCACCCACCAACCAAAAATAAAAACAAACCCTCCTCTGAATCCTTTTAAGTGTTTTTGTAATACAAATAGCTGATTGCTAATTAAACTGCTTTATAATTTCAGATTTTATAATAAGTTTTCATAAAATAAAACACATGTAAAATCTCATCATTAGAAAGAGTAATTTGAAATTTACTATTATATGTGAAAATAATAACCCTCCAGTTAATTATATTCTTTAGTATCCCATTATCATGAGAGGCTGGTTAGAAAATAATTGATAAATCTTTATATGGGACATCAAACACAGGTCTCTATGAATTTATTATCAATATAGCATAGGTGGGCAGACAAATACTTGTACTAATTCTTAACTACAAAATCCCCTCTTCCCTTCTGTAGTCCCATTACAACTCCATCGGATACAAAACAGACTGAAGTTGCGTACTCATACCAAAGAGCAAGAGAAATGTGAATAATTACAACAGAATACAAAAACAAAACAGAGCAGAATAAATCATTTTAGAATTTACTGTTCAAGTAGTTTAGGTTGAAACTTTTCTGAGCAGGGGCATAGACAGATATGACATAGTAAAGAACACTAACACAAATTACACACACATATCTATATATGTGTGTATATACATATACACACATACATATGTACACAAAATATAATTTTTTTCTGTTCCCTGTAGTTAAATGGCAGGGATCTGAAGCACGGTGATAACATTCCAAAAACAAAGACATCTACAGTGAGACGGCGGCTGCTGCAAGGATGGGTTTCTCTGGCCTACCTTACCCTACCCCAGGGAGATGACTTCATAGATACTATCTTCAATTAGTTCACTAACTCAGGTTTAGCTATTATTCAGCCTATTAAAAAAACGTAAGTAACGTGACAAGCAGAAAGCAGAATTAAAAAATTGGATCAAAGGAAAAGAATTTTATATCTGTCGGTAACTTCATTTTGAGGGGGAAAATCTACTCTATTATTTCTTTGAAGTGGTTTGAACTAAAAAACAATGAACTGATTACAATTTCAGAGTTTACAAACAAGTACAAAGCTACACATTATAAAAATTTACTAATAACATATAGCAATGTTTTTCTAAATTATATCATTTCGTATTATTACTGATGATCAGGTTCTTCTAAATTTGCCAATGTACATATTTTAATTGAAACACTTAATTGAGCATTCAATATCTTCAAAGTTAAGCCAAAGAAACATGTTTGTTATTAATTTATACTTATTTCAATTTATTATGAAATGGACACAAACAATATGGAATCTTACGTTTCATCTTAAAAATAAAGCATTTTTTTACAAAAAGATAGCATTTAACAGAGTAATCGTAAGAACCTGAAGGTCTGGCCAGGAATCATTCCTCCATTACAGGGACATGGTATCATCAGCATCTCAAATGTCTCTAAGTTGCCACAAGGTAAAGGAATGTTATTTTAATATATTCGACATAAAAATTCATCTTTAATGCCCCTCTTTTTTGGTCCAAAGTTTTTAATTTGGGTGCTTTCTCTCTTAAGTTTTGACTTCTTCAATAAGAAACTTATAACACAACTTTCCACAACCTCTGGTAAACTAAAAAATCCAGCATATGCTTCACATACCTTTTTGAGATGTCCTAGTCTAAGTTTGAAAATTTCTTCCTGTTCATGATATTCTGCCAAAGTCAACCTGTCAAAATGAAATTGTAATTCTAGATATTAAGATTAACACTTATTATTTCTTATTAACAACCAACAAAAAATAAGATAAAATTAATCAAGTGGAAATACTAAAATGCTGACAACTTTCAGCCCAAAATACATAAGCCAAAAGTATTCCTCAGAATACATCTTATTGAAGGTATTCTTCAGAATACATCTAATACTTACAGATGGAACAATTGACTGATTCATAAATTCAACAACTATTTAATGAGTACCATGAATCAAGTGATATTCTAGAATTTAGATCTTAAGGATACAATGAAAAAGACAGTTTCTCCTTACACTCTGGTTTGAACTTACACTCCATAGTGGGGGTAAGAAAGCAGAAGAGAAACAACTTAGTCCAGAAATAAAATAATCCCAAATAACATTAAGTGTTATGAAGAAAATTAGAAAGGGTGGTGCGATAATGACTGTATTACACTAACTTGCACTGAGTTTTAGGGAGGTAATCTTGATCTAAATATCAAAAAGGACCTAGGGGAGTATGTTCTAGACATAGGTTAAAACAAGTACAAAGACACTAAGATGGATACAGGTTGATATATGAGAAGAGGAAAAAATGCAAGTGTCAGAACATAGTCAAAGAGGCTGTCAGCAAAAGACGTAAAGCAGGGGGGCAGCTTCTGTACGGACTTTTAGACCAAGCAAAGAATTTCATTTCACTTTAAGAGTACTGGGAAATCACTGCAAAGGGAATCAGTCCAATTTGGGCACTGGTTTAAAAAAAGAAAGAACGAAACTAAGACATTTTTCCCTTCTCTGCTTCCATGTGCTAGTGAATAAGTGAGATATAGGGATGCTAAAACTATAGTCAAACCACCAAATTATTAATAAATATAAACAGACATAAGACTTGAAAGTACTTTATGGTTGTTTTATTATTAATTTCAAATATTCCTATATAAATTTGAAAAATAATTGCAGCTAACCCTTGAACAACAAGGGTTTGAGCCATGAAGGTCCACTTATACTAAGATTTTAAAAAATAAATACATATTACAGTACTACATGATCTGTAGCTGGCTGAATCTGTGGATGCGGAACTGCAGATACAGAGGCCAGCTGTAAAGTTATGTGCTCAATTTTCAACTGTGGGAGGGGTGGAGCCCCAACCCTCATGTTGTTCAGGGTTCAACTGTAGCTTAATGTATGTAGAACCATAACAAGACATATACATATTATAACATTTCCTAAGAAAAAATGATTCTGTATCATTAAAGTGAAAGAAAGAGAAAAAAAAACCACTCACCAACAAAACAACTTCCATTTCATACACCAATATTGAAAAAATTGCTTTTATCTATCACATTCAAGCCCTTGTTTGTTTACTTATGTGTTCTGGGTGTATTTGGTTAAGCTCCTAACCCAAGTATGACTTATTTATGCTTGGTGCAGGCCCCTCAGCAACATTCAGTATAAATGCTATTTCCCTTTAGCTAGATGCTATTAAATTTACTAATTCTAAGGAAAGGGTATTCAAATGAAACAACAAAAAACCTCCAAGAAATTCAGTTAGCATTCCATTAGAAATATCTTAAGAGTGAAAAAATAAACATTTAAAATTAAATCTCTCTACCCAGTCTTAGGTTAATACAACCACTGGATTTTATTATACTGAATATAGCAGTATAGTTGCAGCGGCTGCTTAAATTCAGAGAACTAAATGCTGCATTGTGAATGTGAAACATTCACGCAGATGGAATGAAAGAAGAAGGGGGTAAGGTGATATTTTTAAAAAATGAGGTTTGAAAACTAAAATCGATAATATCTCAACTAGCCCAGTGAAGTAAAGCCATAGGAATTTTGGCAAATAGCTTCTGGATTGGCATATATGCCACCAATGGAAATCACCTGTATAACAATATCATAACTTCCTATTCTTAAAATATGGTTTTAGGCCCACTGGTAGACCATAGGATGGGCTCAGAACTAATTTTTTAAAAATATGTAAATATTTTGTTTGTTTCTATACAGGAATAAAATACAATTCTATAGTTTGGTTTTTACTGAGTTAAAGTATAGCTAAATTTAGTATTCATAAATTAAAATTCATATGACTAACTTAGTTTCCTAAAATTTTTGATACTGTATTCTAAACAAAGAAGTTTGGCTATCATGCAAAACTGTACAGCTACTACACACACAGATGGCTGGGAATTTCTGCAATTTGGAGGGAAGATATTTTGTTGTCTTGAGTTGGTAGTAGTTTTCAATAGCTACTTTTCTTCTGAGTTAATAATAAATCAATGTCAATTAACTCCATGATGACTTAGTTTGTTGAATACTGTTTGGTTAACCTTGTAGTATAAGGTAATGCATATTTGCTATTTACTAGCATTTAGTTCCAGTTGTTAATATGTTTGTGCTGTGGTTCAAATATAAATCATCCACATCCCTATAGCTAAAGCAAATGCACACAAATACTCCCTTCCCTAATTTACTTAGTATAGTGATACTTCATTGATTTCAAAAGCTTTGACCTCAGAGCATTATTTTATAGGTCTAATCCTAATATGAAACACATACAATTCTCACTAAAGGTTAATGGTTGGTAACTTTCAGCAGCAGCAGCAGCAGCAGCAGCAGAACTTTGCTATTTCCTTACTGCATTTTGATTATTACTACGATAAAACTTCAAATAAACAGTAAAAAGTTATGTATGTATATATATATATATTAATTTCTCTCTGCTTGGTTTTAAAGCATCAATAAGCAGATTTCACAGACAGTATTAAATACTGGGCTACTGACTTTCTTGGGCAGTGACTTACCATTTTGCAATCCTGGATATCTAAAAATAACCTAGGGACTTGCCTGGTGGCGCAGTGGTTAAGACTCCACCTGCCAATGAAGGGGGGGCACGGGTTCGATCTCTGGTCTGGGAAGATCCCGCATGCCGCAGAGCAACTAAGCCCGTGCGCCACAACTACTGAGCCTGCGCTCTAGAGCTCGCGAGCCACAACTACGGAGCCTGCGTGCCACAACTACTGAAGCCTGCACGCCTAGAGCCCGTACTCCGCAACAAGAGAAGCCACCACAATGAGAGGCCCACGCACCCCAAGGAAGAGTAGCCCCCGCTCGCTGCAACTAGAGAAAGCCCGTACACAGTAACGAAGACCTAATGCAGCCAAAAATAAATAAACAAATAAATAAAGACCTCTTTCCTTTAAAAAAATAATAAATAAAAAAAATAAATCATCTTAAAATTTGTATGGAGAAACAAAAGACCCCGAATAGCCAAAGCAGTCTTGAGGGAAAAAAACAGAGCGGGAGGAATCAGATTCTCTGACTTCAGACTATACTACAAAGCTACAGTAATCAAGACAATATGGTACTGGCACAAAAACAGGAACATAGATCAATGGAACAAGATAGAAAGCCCAGAGATAAACCCACGTACCTAAGGTCAACTAATCTATGACAAAGGAGGCAAAGATATATACTGGAGAAAAGAGAGTCTCTTCAATAAGTGGTGCTGGGAAAACTGGACAGCTACATGTAAAAGAATGAAATTAGAACACTCCCTAACACCATACACAAAAATAAACTCAAAATGGATTTGAGACCTAAATGTAAGACATGACACTATAAAACTCTGAGAGGAAAACATAGGAAGAACACTCTTTGACATAAATCACAGCAAGATCTTTTTTGATCCACCTCCTAGAGTAATGGAAATAAAAACAAAAATAAACAAATGGGACCTAATGAAACTTCAAAGCTTTTGCACAGCAAAGGAAACCATAAACAAGACGAAAAGACAACCCTCAGAATGGGAGAAAATATCTGCAAACGAATCAACGGACAAAGGATTAATCTCCAAAATATATAAACAGCTCATGCAGCTCAATATTAAAGAAACAACCAACCCAATCAAAAAATGGGCAGAAGACCTAAATAGACATTTCTCCAAAGAAGACATACAGATGGCCAAGAAGCACATGAAAAACTGCTCAACATCACTAATTATTAGAGAAATGCAAATCAAAACTACAATGAGGTATCACCTCACACCACTTAGAATGGGCATCATCAGAAAATCTACAAACAACAAATGCTGGAGAGGGTGTGGAGAAAAGGGAACCCTCCTGCACTGTTGGTGGGAATGTAAATTGATACAGCCACTATGGAGAACAGTATGGAGGTTCCTTAAAAAACTAAAAATAGAATTACCATATGATCCAGCAATCCCACTGCTGGGCATATACCCAGAGAAAACCGTAATTCAAAAAGACACATGCACCCGAATGTTCATTGCAGCACTATTTACAATAGCCAGGTCATGGAAGCAACCTAAATGCCCATCAACAGACGAATGGATAAAGAAGTTGTGGTACATATATACAATGGAATATTACTCAGCCATATAAAGGAACGAAATTGAGTCATTTGTTGAGACGTGGATGGATCTAGAGACTGTCATACAGAGTGAAGTAAGTCAGAAAGAGAAAAGCAAGTATCGTATATTAACGCATGTATGTGGAACCTAGAAAAATGGTACAGATGAACAGGTTTGCAGGGCAGAAGTTGAGACACAGATGTAGAGAACAAACATATGGACACCAAAGGGGGAAAACCGCAGTGGGGTGGGGATGGCGGTGTGCTGAATTGGGCGATTGGGATTGACATGTACACACTGATGTGTATAAAATTGGTGACTAATAAGAACCTGCAGTATAAAACAAACAAACAAAAACAACTAATACTAAACTTTCTTTGGGTTATTTGTATGGAAATATGTTAATATAATGTTTCAGACATTACATGAAATTTCTAAAAATCTTATATGTTCTGGTATAATGTTATAAGTCATAATTCTAGTTATTACTTTAAAACGTATATCTCAGAAATAACGAAATTTCCTTGTCAATTGCATTATTATGAACTTTCATGAAATCTTTAACCGTGGTCATTTTTAAGTCTTTTGTCACTTACAGACAGTTCTGGGTGTACTCTAATGCTTTTGCAAAAATGTTTCTATAAAAGGGTTTCATCTTCAAGGAATTCATGGAAAAGACTCTGACAAGTACAGGTTTCTGGTAACTGACTATACTGTGGAACTGAATGAATAAGCATTTTCAGAACTCTAATGGAAAACTGATGAATTCATAAAAGTGCTAACAAAAGATCAAGATGAAAAAAAAGAATTAATTACATGGGACTGAGTGAACTGATGAGGATGATTATAATTTTTGTGACTTTCTGTTTGAATAATAAAAAAAAAAATCCCACAAGGATTCATAGGCAAAAAATATACAAATCAATTTTCAATGCAAAGTAAAGGAGCTGTTACAATGGAGGATTACTGGACTGAATGTCAATATTATGACATAGTATGATTGTGTTTCGTGTTTGGTAATTGCAATCATTGTTGCTTTTGTTGTGGTCATCCATTTACAATGCTTGGTGTCAGTTTATTTATCTCTTGTAAAAATAAAATACAGTGTGTGTGTGTGTGTGTGTGTGTGTGTGTGTGAAAATAAATAAATAAATAAAAAATAAAAATAACCTAAAGGAATTTATAAACACTCTCTCCAGAAAATTTCACATATACATAATTTTGGAGTTCAAAGATACCAGTTTAAGAATTCCTATTTCTGTCTCACCAAACAGAATGCAAACCCCCAAACAGCAAGAGACATTTCTTACATTTCTTTGCACTTCCCTATCAGAAAGTACCTGACATGTATTAGCGTTTTAGATATTTCTGTTGTCTACTTCCATTAATGAAAAATACTTTTAGATAAAATGTAAATGTATTTAGATACAATTAATTGAGGATGATCTTCTTTAAAGAAACCGGATTTTATTACATATATGAAAAGAGCTAAGCTAGGAAAATATTAATTTTAATGACTTAATTGCCACGTCAATTTATTTTATGATGTGCTTTTTAAGATGCTTAAGAAACATCCACCCCCTTAAACAAGTCAGTTGCTTAAATTACTTAGCAAATCTCTTAATCACAGAGAGTGCAAAGATAAAGTCCAGTCCCTCCGTATATGAATCATATCTGCTATTATAGGCTGAATATTAATATTTTATTACACATTTAAGTACATGTATTAGGAGTATGCTAAAGCTCTTAAATAAAGCTGTTCAGTAGATTAATGTAAAACTATTAAAAAAGCCAAGAAATGTAAAACTCAAACATAAAACTTAACCCCTGATAACCTGCCACAGTGAGTATGAATGAATGAGAATTTTATTTTTAATTCAAAAATTGTTTTACAAGAGTTTAATAGAAATGTAGGATGTCTGCAGAAGTAACCGTAGAAATAACAGAAAACAAGGAATACATATTTCAAAGAAATTTGATATTCAATTCTTTAAAGAAGTTCTGTTTAAGCAGGAAACTACCCTGAAGCCTCAGAGTTAAGGAATACAAGCTCTGGTAAACAAACTGTTAGAGGCACTTAGGAAAAAAAAAAGTATCAAGCCCATTTATTTGTACAATTTAGCAAACCTTTATTGAACATTTAACTATGAACCACATGTTGAAGATTAGATTTTTTTAAATGAGGGAGGAAGCCGATGAGACTACTCTGCCTTTAAAGAGCCCTAAAAAAAAAAAAAAAAAAATAGAAGTTTCTAGTTTTTTTCTAGTTTTCTAGAAAACTAGAAACTAGAAATAGAAGAAAACTTCCTTAACATGATAAAGGGCGTTTATTTAAAAAACCACAACTAACATCATACTCAATGGTGAAAGAATGAAAGCTTTCCCCATAAGGTCAGGAACAAGACAAGAATGCTTTCACCACTGCTGTTCAATATTGTACTGGAAGTCCTACCAGAGGAGTTAAGTAAGAAAAAGAAATAAAATGCACTGAAATTTGAAAGGAAGAACCAAAACTATTTCTCTTCACAGATGATTTAACTCTGTATGTAGAAAATCTCAAAAAATGAACAAGAGCTAATAAATTCAGCAAAGTTCCAGGGTATGAGATCAACACACAAAAAGCAGATGTGTTGGGCTTCCCTGGTGGTGCAGTGGTTAAGAATCCGCCTGCCAATGCAGGGGACATGGGTTCAAGCCCTGGTCGGGGAAGATCCCACATGCCGCGGAGCAACTAAGCCCGTGTGCCACGACTACTGAAGCTCCCGCACTCTAGGGCCCATGCTCCACAACAAGAGAAGCCACCACAATGAGAAGCCCGGTGCACCACAACGAAGAGTAGCCCCTGCTCGCCGCAACTAGAGAAAGCCCGCACGCAGCAATGAAGACCCAACGCAGCCCAATAAATAAATAAATAAAATGATTTTAAAAAAATCAGACGTGTTTGTATACACCAGCAATTGAACAATCTAAAAAAGATATTAAGAATACAATTCAGGGCTTCCCTGGTGGCGCAGTGGTTGAGAATCTGCCTGCTAATGCAGGGGACATGGGTTCGAGCCCTGGTCTGGGAAGATCCCACATGGTGCGGAGCAACTAGGCCCGTGAACCACAACTACTGAGCCTGCGCGTCTGGAGCCTGTGCTCCGCAACAAGCGAGGCCGCGATAGTGAAGAGGCCCGCGCACCGCGATGAAGAGTGGCCCCCGCTTGCCGCAACTAGAGAAAGCCCTCGCACAGAGATGAAGACCCAACACAGCCAAAAATAAAATATAAATAAATAAATAAGACCCGGCACAACCAAATAAAAAAAAAAAAAGTAAAACTATTAAAAAAAAAAAAAAAGAATACAATTCAATTTATAATAGAATCCAAAAGAATAAAATACGCAGGAATAAATTTAACTCAGGGTGACTTGCACACTAAAAACTACAAAATATTGCTAAAGAAATGAAAGCATACTAATTAAATGAAAGGACTTCTGTGTTCATGGATTAGAAGACTTACTATTGTTACGAGGGCAATCCTCCCCAAAGTGATCCACAGACCCAATGTAATCCTGATCAAAATACACGTCACCCATTTTACTAAAATAGGAAAGCTGATTCTTAAATTCATATGGAAATGCAAGGGTCCTCAAACAGACAAAACAATATTGAAAAAGAAAAAGTTAGAGGACTTACACTTCCTATTTCAAAAATTAAAACAAAGTTATATTCATCAAAAGAGTGTGGTACTGCCATAAGGATAGACACATACTGTATGATTCTTTTTAATGAAGTATCCAGAAGAGGCAAACAGACGTAGAGAAAACAAACATAGAGAAAGCAGATTATTTGTTACCAGGAGGATGTAGGGAGGGAGGAATGGGGAGTGATTAATTAATGGGCATTAGGTGTTCTGGGTGAATAAAATGTTTTGAAACTAAAGGGAGGTTGTGGTTCCATAACATTGTGAACGCACTAAATGCCACTGAACTGTATGCTTTTAAGTGGCTACTTGTATGTTATACAAATTTCACCTCAAATTTTTTTTTTTTTAAGTATCACTGGGAAAAAGAAACGGGGGTGTGTGGGAAGGATGAAACTAGTCTGCTTCTGAAGAGCCCAATGTTCACAATAGAATAAAAACTGAATTGAGAACTAACGACTTACACCAAGTGCCAGTGTGGTGTGTAGAGTAATGGCCCCATAAAGATGTCCACCTCCTAATCCTTAGACATGTGAGTACGCTAAGTTACACAGCAAAGGAGAATTAAAGTAGCAGATGGAATTAAAGTTGCTAATTAGCTGACTTTAAAATAGGGATTTAGGGACTTCCCTGGTGGTCCAGTGGTTAAGACTTCACCTTCCAATGCAGAGGGTGCAGGTTCAATCCCTGGTCAGGGAGCTAAGATCCCATATGCCTCGCGGCCAAAAAGCCAAAACATAAAACAGAAGCAACACTGTAACAAATTCAATAAAGACTTTAAAAATGGTCCACATCAAAAAAATCTTAAATAAATGAAATAGGGATTTATTCTGGATTACCCTTTGGGGATGTAATTACAAGAGGCCTTAAATGCAGAGAGAAGGCCAGACATCTCAGAATCACAGTGACATAACATGAGAAAGACTTGACTTGCTACTGCTGGCTTGCAGATGGAAGGGGATCACGAACCAAGCAGGGCCTCTAGAAGCTGGAAACGGCAAGGAAATGGGTTCTCTTCTAAAGTAACACAGCCCTGACAACACCCTGACTTTAGCCCAGGGAGACCCATTTTGGATTTGTGATCTCCAAAACTGTAAGATAATAAATCTGTGTCGTTTGAACTCACTGAATTGGTGGTAATTTGTTACAGCAGCAGTAGGAAACTACTACAGATCTTGGTACCTGGAAATGGGATGTTCCGATAATAAACACCTAAAAATGTGGAAGCGGCTTTGGAATTGGGCAGTGGGCAAGAGGCTAGGAGAATTTTGAGGAGCATGATTTAAAAATAACCTTAGACTGCCTTGAACGGACTATTAGCAGAAATACGAATGTTAACAACTCTGCCAAGTGAGGATGCAAGGAATTCCATGAGGAGCACAGTACGGAAAACACAAACAACCTCAGAGAACACCTAAACTGTCATGAATGGACCGTCAGTAGATAGTAGAGGTGCCACTGGTGAGAACTCAGAAGGAAATGAGAAACATATTCTGAAAACTGGAGGAATCCTTGTTATTATGAAAGGAAGCTTAGCAAAACTGTATCCTATAGTTATGCAGAAAGCCAAACATGTAAGAAATGAATTTAGGAGATTTCCAAATAGAGTGTTGAAGGTGTGGACTGGTCTCTTCTCACTGCTTATGTTACAATGTAAGAAGAGAGAGGTAAACTGAAGGGGAGACATGTTCAACCAAAAAACCCCCCAGGATTTAATGTTTTAAGAAATTCTCATCTTGTTCAGAGTACAAAATACACCAAAATTGAGATTCATGGTCAAAGCTGCTCTTAAAAAGGAGGATGTAGCTGGACAACCTTTTGCTAATACTCCAGAGAAGTCAGGATATTCATCACATAAACAGTCTTTAAAAAGATGAAGTGGGTGACTCATAGATCCTCTTAGCCTTCTCCGCAGAAGCCAAAAATAGCAATGAAATTATCTAGAAAAGAATCATGGAGGATCCTCTTGTCTAATGGAGTGAATCCTTGTGTCATACATGAAAGATCCACAAGATTCTTGAGAACTTTATACCAGCAGAAACACTACCAGCTTGGAGTTTAAGGGACAGAGAGAGTACAAAATGGAAGGCTGTCAAACACTCAAAACTCTACAAACAAGAAACTGGTTGAAAAAGCTACTCAGCAACAAATACAGGCTAACCTTCATGAAAAAGAAATCTTCATGAAAAATGCTCAGAGGACAGAAACTTGCAGAGCCACACGCTACAGAAAAATTATTACCAGACCTTGAAACCAGAGTTTGCCTGGATGGATTTCGAAACTGCTTGGGATCAGTGACACCTTTAATATTTTTCTGTTTGAATGGAAAATGTCTCTAACTCTTATCCTATGCCTGTCCCCATCACTGTATTTTGGGAAGAGATAACTTGTTTCTTGAGGTTCACAGATTAAGAGGAATTGTTCTCAGCGTGGATTATACACAGAGTCTCACTCATAACTGATTTAGATAATGAGATTTAGAATGTTTAAATTGATGAGATTTAGATAAGATTTTTAGATGTGGAGTTAAGGCTGTAATGAAGTTGAGACTTTGCAGATAGGATAAATGGATTTTGCATGTGGGAAAGATGTGCATCTTGGGTCAGAGGGCAGATTGTGTAGGTAGAATAATGACTTTCCAAAAATGCCACATCCTAATCCTCGGGACTTGTGAATATTTTTGAAGGCCAAGGATCAAATGGGATTAATATTGCTAATTAGCTGACCTTAAAATAAAGTGACTATCTTGGATAATACAGCTATGAGTACACAGTGTAAAGAAAAAAATTTTTTATCTGAAGGAAACTGGGAGAAGGCACAGAAGAGGTAACATCTAAGCCTGGTTAAACAGGAGCAGCAGAAAGAAGCCAGGAGGAAGAAAGAGGGCACACAGGGGCATGGTGACTCAGAAGCACAGCATGCAGACGTGCAAGCAAAAAGAAAAACCAATGTATACTGTAGATTAAAGAAGTTATCTTCTACTGTTTGCTAAGAGTTTAAAGACAGATCAATGCTGAACTTTATATATTTTGGCATCTATTAAGATGATCATATAATCTTTCCCTTTATGTAGAAAATTACATTGATTTTTCTTATATTAAACCAACCTAGCATACCTGAAATAAATCAAACTTGGTCTTGATAAATTATCATTTTTATATATTACCTGTTGGGTTGCTAATATTTTATTTAATATTTTTGCATTTACTTTTTAAAAAAAATTTATTTATTTTTAAATTTATTTTTGGCTGCATTGGGTCTTCATTGCTGTGCGTAGGCTTTCTCTAGTTGCGGTGAGCGGGGGCTACTCTTCCTTGTGGTGCGCGGGCTCCTCACTGCGGTGGCTTCTCTTGTTGTGGAGCACAGACTCTAGGCACATGGGCTTCAGTAGTTGTGGCACGCGGGCTCAGTAGTTGTGGCTCGCGGGTTCTAGAGCTCAGGCTCAGTAGTTGTGGTGCACGGGCTTAGCTGCTCCACAGCATGTGGGATCTTCCCGGACCAGGGATCGAATCCGTGTCCCCTGCACTGGCAGGTGGATTCTTAACCACTGCGCCACCTGGGAAGTCCTGCATTTACTTTTTTTTTTTTTTTTCTGCATTTACTTTTAAAGGCAATATTAGACTATAACTTTCCTTCCTTGTACAGTCTTTCTTGAATTTTGAGAAGACTGTGCTGGCCTACATAAAATAAGTTGGAAGTATTTCTGCCTTAGCTACTCTTCAAAAGTTTTTAAAAGATTAGCACTATTTCTTCCTTAAATGGTTGGTAGAATTCATAGATGAAGTCCTCTGTACCTGGAGTTTTCTATGATCAAAGATTTTAATTACAGGTTAGATTTCTTTAACAGTTACAGAACTATTTGATTTTGTTTCTTCTAGTGTCAATTTTGTTAAGTTGTATCTTTCTAGAAATTTAACCATTTCACAAAAATTTTAAATTTAAGTCATTTACAATATTTTGTTTTCCTTTTAAATACCTGTAGACTCTGTAGCAACATTCCTTTTTTCATTCCTGATAATGGTTGTCTTTTCTCTCTTTCTTGTTTCCAATTTTATTAGTCCCCCTCACCCACAAAAAAAACCCCACACACCTTTTTTGGATTGGTTGATTCTCTATATTGTATGTTTGTTTCCTGTATCAAAATTTCTGCTCTTTTCTTTCTTCTCCTCCTTCTGTGGTTAATTCTGCTCATCTTCTGACTTACTGAAATAGATGTTCAGTTTATAAAGTTTTAGTTTTTCTTCTTTTCCTATATACGTATATAAGGCTATAAATTTCCATCTAGATATTCTTTCAGATTTATCTCACAAATTTTTGCTATGTAGCAATTTCACTATCATTCATCTAAAAATGTCTTCTCATTTCCATTGAGACTTTTGCACTATCTTTTTTGTTTCTGATTTCTAGTTTAATTCCACCGTGGTCAGAGAACATATTCCATACGATTCCAATCCTTTAAGTTTCACCCATGAGTTCTACCAAACATTTAAGGAAGAAACAATGTCAGTCTTACATAAACTCTTTCAATCCTTTGAAATTTGCTGAGGCCTGCTTTATGACCCAACATGGTCAATTTTTATAAAAGTCCATGTTTAAAAAGAACATACATTCTGCAAATGTTAGGAGGTTACATGCTCATTAGGTCAAGTCTGTCAATCCCACTGAATTTTTCTATACCCACATTATATGTTCTGTTTTATATTGTTTTATTCTTATCTACTTGTTCTATTACTAAGACATGTGTGTGTTGAAATCTCCCATTATAATTTGTGGATCTGGCCATATCTCCTAAAAGTACTGTCAATTTTTTATCTGTCTTGAGGGTATGTTATTATGCACACAAATTTAGAATTACTATATGTTCCTAGTGATTTTAAACTTTTATAGTTATGAAACAATCACCTTATTTCCTGTTATTGTTTTTGCTTTAAATTTTACTTACTGTGTCTGATATAATACGGCTTTCTTTCAGATGGTATTTGCCTAGAATGTTTTCTTTCTTAACTTTTATTTCTAATATATTTTTTCCCCCTTTGGCTGCTTTTGAGAATTTCTCTTTGCCTTGATTTTCTGAAATTTCATTATCATGTGTCTGGGTGAGTATTTCTTTTTATTCATCCTACTTGGAATTCTCTGGCCTTCATGAATCTATAGACTCATCTTGCTCATCTGTTTTAAAATATTCTCAGTTATCTAATCTCTAAATATTGCTTTTGCTCCATTCAAGATTGTCTTTCTACAGAGTCAGCTGACTTGTCAACAGTAATAATTTAAGTCAGAAGACAGTAAAATAATATCTTCAAATAACTACCAACCTAAAATTCTAAAACCAGTAAAGGGACTTCCCTGGTGGTCCAGTGGGTAAGACTCCACACTCCCAATGTAGGGGGCCCGGGTTCAATCCCTGGTCAGGGAACTAGATCCTGCATGCATGCTGCAACTACAGAGTTCGCATGCCACAGCTAAGAGTCTGCATGCCACGATTAAGAGTCCACATGTCGCAACTAAGAGTCCGCATGCTGCAACTAAAGATCCTGCATGCCCCAACTAAGACCCAGCGCAGCCAAAATAAATGAATTTTTAAAAATAAATAAATAAATAAAACCAGTAAAAATATTTCAAGAATGAAGGCAAAATAGTTATTTTCAGACCAACAAAAACTGAAAGACATCACTACCAACAGACCCACACTAAAAGGCTATTTCTAAAGGGTATTCTTAGGCAAAAAGATCTTACTAGAGGTAAAATCAGAGATGTAGGATAAATGAAGAACAAAACAGTGATAAATACATCGGTAAAGTTTAGATGAACACTGACTATACAAGACAATGTCTTTAGGTAGGGGTGTGTGTGTATATATATGTATGTATATAAACACAACATACTTCTAATACAGAAAAAGAATCAAACAAAAACTAAGCAATCCAAGAAAAGGTAAGAAAAAAGGAAAAAAGGACAGAGACTAGGCAGGATAAATAGAAAGCATGAGAAGAAAGATGAGATTTAAGCCCTAATAAATAAGTAAATACATGAAATTAAAATGGATTAAATGCACAAATGAAAGATTTTTTCAGACAGGATTTTTAAAAAATCAATTACACATTTGTAAAAACCCAGAGAATATACAACACCAAAAGCGAATCCCAATGTACACTACACTTTGGGTGTTAATGCTTGTCAATGTAGGGTCATCAATGGTAACACATATACCACTCTGGTGCAGGATATGTTGATAGCGGTAGAGGTTGTGCATGTGTGGGGACAGCAGGTATATGGAAACCGTACTTTCTGCTCAATTTCGTTGTAAACTAAAACTGCTCTAAAAATACATCTTATTACTTTAAAAAAGTCAGTTATGTTAATTACCAGGAACAAGTGATCAATCAAATAACAACTTCATGCTATATAAAATATAATCTTGAGTTAAAATTTAAGCTTTAAATGAGAAAAAAGTGACCTCTAAAACTTCACTCATATAAAATATAAGGTAAAATATTATTGTTTACTTTGCAATCATCCTCCATGAAACACAAAATATACAGATAAAATCAAAACAATTTAAAACATATTTAACATGAAGTCAAAAATCTTGATTAACATGTATTAATAATATACAATTAAAGCAAGGATCATTTAGACATTATCCATAGCTAATACTAGCTATGCAAACTATTTACTCTGAATAGTAAGTCTTTGTGACTAAAATGAGAAATTACTACCTAAAAAACTTGACTGAATCTTGCTGGTAGTTAAAAATTAGTTAAGAGCCAGGAACCATGCAAGTACTTTATAAGCATCACCTCATATCATCCTTTCAACATTATGATGTAGGTACTTTCACAAGGAAATGGAGGCCTTAAGAAGTAAAACAGCTTACCAAAAAAACAACCTGGAGGAGTCAGGGCTGGATTCCATATCTGTCTGACTACAGAGCTTAAAATGCTAACCACTACATAACAGTGACTTTATTTTCTATATTAATTTCTTGATAGAAAAATAATGAAAAATTCATTATCTCTATTCTAATAACTATGCTAGATGTTCTGCACAAACAGGGATTCAAAAGAAGTTTTTAGAAGACAGTTGCAAAGTATGGCTGCTAAAATCAAATTAATATATATGAATCAAAGTGCTTCTGTGGCTTTTTTCCCTATTTAAATCTATATTTGTATAAGGATGCAATCTAACTGCCATGTAGTATTACTTCATTTGCCACTCCAGGAACACACAGCAGTATAAGTTCTAAGTCAACATATGCAGTAAAATGGGATGACAATGAGACAAGTCTACGACTAATAAACTACAGTTAGGGCTGTTAGCACCCTAGAAGACAAGTCGGAAGCAAAACACCTGTGGCAAACTAGAAAAAATGGCCTTCTGAGAAGGAGAAAATGAAATTCAATCAAATGCTTATGTATTGTAATTTAGTATTTACTGACCACTTTCCATATGCCAGGAACTGGACTAGATATTGGGAGTATAGAGATAAAATAGTGAGATAAATGTTACAATATCGACAGGCATGTACAAAAGGCACCTAACTTGAGGGGAAATGGGAATGAAACTGGGAAGAAAAAAGGTCAAAGAGGATTTCCTATTGGAATTGGCATTGGAGGCAAGACTTTAATGATAAATAGAAAATGAGACAGGTAAAGAAAGGCAAGGAACAAGATGTACAAAAGCACAGAAACAAGAAAGCATAGTCCATTTAGATAGACCTGAAAGAGTTTAATATAGGATGCATAGGGCAGACATTGGAGAATGAGAGAAAAAAGAAGGCCTATAAAGGGTTTTCATGAGAGTGAATTTTATCTTGAAGGCCAGTGAAGGAGGTTAAACTTGAAAATGACATGATGAGATATGTAAGAAACAGTAATTTAAGTTTAAAAAAAAAAAAAGAGAGATGCGGTCCTATAGTAAGATAGTGGTAATGAAGACTGACAACAAAAATGTTATGGAAATAGACACAGAGAACAAGGGAAAGGCAAACATCTAAGACGTTTCTAGTGTCATTAACTGAGTGAATGATGATGCTGTGACTGAATACACAGAGGGCACTATGGCAATACCTCAAAGTGATAATTAACTCCTATCCTTCAAAGATCAAGGAAAAGCTCTCAAGAGGAGGAAATATCTAGTATGGGATTTAAAAGATGAGCAGAAATTAAGACAATGGGTTCGAGTTTAAAACTTGGTGGTGTACATATATATATATACACTAATATGTCTAAAATAGATAGTTAATAAAAAACCTGTTGTAAAAAAACCCAAAACAAATAAACTTGGTGGTGAGTGGGAGGCACTGGTCAATGCCAAAAGATGAGGCTAGAGAGGTCAGAAGCTGCCAAGTCAAAAGTGCTTTCTGGATGATATCATTCAAGCAATGGAGAGCTATGTTAGGTTTACAAGGAAGAAAAAGAAAGGACCATATTTTTATTTTGGAAAAAAAGATTCTGACTACAAGTTGAAAATGGATTCAAGGCCTAGACCAAAGCTGAAAGGTGACGGGGTGGGTAGGGGTGGGGAGAGAGAACCCAAGTAAGAGGTGGCAGGGGACGCATTTGAGCTCTAGAAGATTGGGTGTCTACAGGGGTGGAGTTAAGCTAACACACACTTTCTCCTGTATAATCGCTCATCTACCCATCTACCCTTTTTAAAGTAACAAATTTACTAATTTATGAAAAGTAAATCGTTTGTTGTCGTTTTTTAATATCAAGAGCCAAAGGATTTAATTCCAACTTACAACAACCCCTCCAAAAATTAGGAAAGGCTTAAAGAAGGAAGTACATTTTAGACTTCAAAATATAAGATTATCATCACCTGTTTATTAATGGAAAATAAAATGAAAATGGATTAAGAAAAATAAATGGAATCTTGATCAAAAAGCTATGAGTGACAACCAGAATTCTGGCATGTGGAACTGCGAGGATGGTGGTACCATGTACTAATTGAAAAAACACAGGAGGTGGCAAGGGGTGTGCGTGTGTGTGGGTGGGTGTCTGTGTGGAGAGAGAGAGAAAAAGAGGGGGTGTCGGGGGGACTGAAATGGGAAAGATAAAAATAAACAGTTTTTATTTTGTGTGTTTAGTAAATACAGTTTTGAACAGGCTGCATTAAAGGCTCTTGTGAGGCATTTAAGTACCAATATCAACTAAGCAAGGATATGACATTCAAGACTGAGATACAAACATTTGATGATAGAGAGAAGTGGGCTGGAGAAAGAAGTCTGGATGTCAGCAGGATATACATGCTAACTGAAACCCTAGGAGTAGCTAATACTCAAGGAGAATACATAGAGTAAGAAGTAAGATGGCCTAGGACAGATTCTTAAAATCCTACATTTTACAAATTGGTAAGGTAAATGATGTCCAAAGAAGAGACTGAGAAGATGTAGCCAGATAAGTTAAAATGAAAATTAGGAGAACAGGTTATTTCAAAAACTAAGGCAAGAAAGAGCCTTTTGGGAAAAAGTCAACAATATCCAATGCTGCCAAGTTAAAGATTCAAATGTCTATGGTATCAAGGAGATAATCTTTAAAAGAACAATTTCAGTTAAGAAAGGAGAGATTTGGAAAGTGAGGCAGAAGAGACTGCAAGCACAGGCAAGTCTTTCTGGAAACCTAGTTATAAAGATGACAGAATATGGAGACTGGAGGGATTTAAATTGAGGGAGAATTTTTTTGTTTTGTTTTGTTTTCTAAAAGGAAGGAACCAGTAGAGAGCAAAAGGCTGAAGATGTAAAATAAAGGAGGTATCAATAGAAGAGGTCCCTGATGTAGCAGGGGACGGGCTTCAAAGCATAGATGAAACATTATTTCTCAACAAAGGAGAAACATATTAAATATAAAATGGAGGGTGTGTGTATGTATTTTCTACTCACATAAACTTATATAAGGTCTTATAGAACAGAAAAATTATATAAATTAGGTTGCATCTATACACTGAAATTCTAACAATGGTGTTCTCTGTGGGACGGGATCAAGGTCTGTACTGTTTCATTATGTTCTTTCATATTTTCTGAATTTCCTATGATAAGCACATAACAATTTTTTTAAATGTCTTTGACTTTTGAATTATAAAAAGTAATTCAGGGACTTCCCTGGTGGCGCAGTGGTTAAGAATCTGCCTGCCAATGCAGGGGACACGGGTTCGAGCCCTGGTCCGGGAAGATCCCACATGCCACGGAGCAACTAGGCCCATGCGCCACAACTACTGAGGCTGCGCTCTAGAGCCTGCACGCCTAGAGCCCGCAAGCCACAACTATGAGCCCGCACACCTAGAGCCCATGCTCCGCAACAAGAGAAGCCACCGCAATGAAAAGCCCGCGCACTGCAAAGAAGAGTAGCCCCCGCTTGCTGCAACTAGAGAAAGCCCGCTCACAGCAACAAAGACCCAACACAGCCAAAAATAAATAAATAAATATATAAAGAAATAAATTAACTTATAAAAAAAAGATAAAAATTTAAAGAAGTAATTCATCATTAAAGCAGAAAACCTAGAAAACAAAGAGAAGCAGAAAGGGGAAAAACAATACCTATAACCTCTGAATGTGCTGCTTTCATAGGTTGAGATTACTTAACATTCTCTCAGAAAAAGGAACACTAATAGGAATGTTGAATTGGAATAATCAAAACTGATAACTGACTCTATCATTCAGACATGGAAGAAAAAGTGGATTCCAGCCTCTTCTTAGCTACCTAAGTCTTCATTTTAAAAGAGGATTAGTAAATCTCCACTTAGGTAGAATTCAGATTTGGGGGCTTATTATTATTTTAGAAGTAAATTTTTTCAATACTGCCTTCCTTCCTGGCCATAATGATTTTTACTACTTACTTATAAATAACATCCATTACTAACATTCATGCTCACTGGCAACAATTTAAAAAAAGGAAAATTAAAAATGCAGGCTTACAGTTGTGGTAAATTTGGTCTAACAAAGGGATCATTTTCTGCTCCATTGACTGCTTTGTTTTTCCTTTGTTTTGGTTCAGAATTGGTAGAGGGTGCCTGAGAATTATTAGCTGTGGGAGGTTTGCGTTTGGCTAGAAGTTTCCTTTGCCTTTCAATATCTTCCCTTTGCTGATTCACCCACTCTTGTTGCCTGCATAAAAATAAACGTAAAAGAAAATTAACCTTCCATTACTTTTCACAGTTAAAACATGAAAATACATTAGTTAAACATGAAAAATCATATAATATAAATTTGTAACCTTATGGTCCCACCCTTGTGAACCAACACCTTCTCATTGTCCACGTCTCATTTGAAACATTCATTTCTGAATAAGGTCTTCCCTAAACCCCCTGAACTAGAAAAAGATGTGCTGCCACATATAATTTCATAGTACTTTGTAGCTCCCCACCTCCTCCTTTCTAACAAATATTCCTACAGACACTTGATCAGAATGTGTCTGGTTAGACTAAATCACTCCATGAGAATAGAGACCACAACTATTTTATACCCTATTGTACCCTTAGTGCCCAGCACAGTGACTGGCACATGCTAAGTATTCAATAAATATTTGTTGAATAAAATAAATGAGCTATTAAAAAAAAAAGAATTAACAGAGTTAAAGAGTAGGTTTTATACATGCATCTCATTACTTACTGTTTAAAGAAAAACTTACAAAAGACAAATGTGAATTTAATAGAGTGTTATTTTCTAAATGTATCTCTGTCAAATTTTGGGAATGGGTAGGTGATATTTTGAAATGAAACAAAAATTGACCTCAGAAATTTAGGAAGAAAGAAGGAATTTTGACACTTTAAAGAGAAAATAGCAAAAAATAAATAAATAAATAAAGAGAAAATAGCAAGAAAAATTTACATGGCTTTGAAAAATGGGCAATTAATATAAGTAAAAATATTACTGCTTCCAACTGAAGCTTTTTAAAACCATCCTATCATACAACGCCTTAAGCTTGTTCTAATATAATTATGTTCCCTCTTAGGTCACCTCACCACACTAGGAAAAAATTTTAAACTCTACATGGTGGTGATACTCAGATTTAGAACAAGTCAAATATTTCAATTCCTTGCTCCCCCACCCCTATTCAAACCAGAACTAGAGAACTTCTACTCTGCTGACGAAGAATTGGTTTTACATACATTTCCTTGTCCTATGGTTCTAGCCAGGTAGTAGCAGAACATGGTAGGAGGGAAAGAATCAAGAATCACCTAGGTAAAAGAGTAAAACGGTGGAGAAAAATCTCAAGAATAGCAAAGTTAGAATAAGACTTTAATCCAGTTTTCTCCTTGAAGCGGTTATAAATAATTTCAATTTATTTAAAAATTAATTTTAAAGCTAGTTTCGGGTACAATCAAGATGTTATTAATGAAAATAAACAGCAATAACCTACTTAAATAATGAAAGAAAAGAATTACTGGAATGGATATATATCTAATCCCTGATTATTCAGTAATGACCTACATTTTAGAGATTATTAATATAATATTACTAATTTTTATTTATTTCTCTTCTCATCCTCCAACTACTTCCGGTTATATCACAGATATATAGCTTGATATACACTGATAAATATCAACTGCTTGATATAAAATATGTATATGTAACAACATACAGTAGGCCCTCAGTAAATGCTTATTAGTAATAAGAAATGCAAGTAATTTTTTAAAAACTAGATTACTGCTTTATTATAAAAGGATACAACTCAGAAATAGCCAGATGGAAGAGATGCATAGGGCAAGGTATGGGGAAAAGACATGGAGTTTCCATGCTCTGAGCCTGATACCCTCCCCAAATCTCTACATGTTCACCAACCCAGAAGCTCCAATTTTACTTTTTTTGACAGCTCAATGGAGAAATTTTAACAACCGGCAGAGTTTATATTTTAAATTCATATTTTTAGTTTATATTTAAGGTTATATTATATAAACTTCTCTTTTATTCATTACCAGGACAACTGTAGATCTGGGTTTAGTAGCTCAGAAAAACACTCGAAAATTGTAAGTTCTATCTCAACTGTATTTCCTACTCTCCATTTCTACTGTTAATATTTTAGCTCAAGCCTTATGACTTTTCATTTGGATGCTTCTCCATCTGAACTGTCAACAATCTATGCTCTTTCCAATATTATTCCCACATCACCACCAGCTACCTTTCTAAAACTCAAATCTGACCCCACACACCACACATAACACTGTAAGAGCTCCCTATTATCCACAGAATTAAAACCCAAACTTCCTACCATCATAAAGACACTGTCCTTCATTATAGTATACCTCACACCCAGCACAGTTGTGTTGAACAGAAGCTGGATAAATCAACTGAGATAGAGAGAAGACCATTCTGTGCTTAAGTCCTGGGAACCAGTGTTTAAAACAGCAGTGTTTAAGTGATACTATGTGAAATAAAGCTTTGCCTTCATTTTCCATTTAACTGGACTGACTCTGGGAAAGCTGATTTAGATGCTGGCACCACTCTTGCTTTGCAGGTTTTTAAAAGTTTTCCGGCTAAAAAAAAAACAAAACAAAAAACAAAAGGAGGAGCATAGATCCCGGCTCAACACATAAACAGTCAACCTACCCTTAGCTACCACCATCTGAACTCAAGAAAACATGGCAACAACGATTTCTCCATTTTAAAGTTTACCTCAGAAGTGCTAAAGCCACATGCTCAGTTCAACTGACTTATGAGTTACTATGTCTGAGGCTGCAGAGAAAATGTTCCTGTCTTTTCCATAGGAATAGAGAGCAGGCAAGTGCTGAAGTAAGGACTGGGGAATGGGGGTGGGGGGGGGCGGAGAACTAAGCAGAAAAATCCCAAGATATATAGATATAAATCTTCCAATGAAAGTTCAAACTTTTAACAATTTCCCTCCCAACTAATCTATAAAAAGCTAGGTCAGTTTATGTTCTGGAAAAGTCATATTTAGAATAATACATCATACTGTACAGATGAATGCTAACTAATCAAGAAGTCTGCTAAAGCTAAAATTGTAATGCCTGTTCTATGTTCCTTTCAACTGTATTAAATTCTGATATCAAAGAGTAGTAAGGAGTAGATGTAGAACATAATTCCAAATCTATAATCTTTGAAAGTAATGAAAACCCAAAGGAATACTAAATTTTTTAAAATGTAAGAGTGACTAACTTTACAAGATTCTGAAATGCAAAACCATCTGTCCATTGTTCAGTAAATGAAGCACCATGTCTAACGGTCGTGAAATGCCCAAGGCGTAATCTGTCTTGCATACTCTTCTCTCTGCTTGACAGTTTTTCTTGTGTACTCTGAAAAAAGGAGGAAAAATCATCATTCAATTTTATTAATTTAAATTTTAAAAGCATACAAGGTAAAAGGGGCTAGTGAAAGGAGAGGGAAAATTTATTGAACTTTTAACTTACCTTTTCGATAAGTAGTTTCTTGCTCATTGATATGCACTTATTTAATCGTTCTTTGTATTTTTCAAGTAATTTTTGTTGTTCATCTATCTGCCGTCTGAGATCACAATTAGCCTACAACATAAGTAGACAATGAAAAAGGTCTACAATTTGTGTATATGAGACATTTAAGAATATTTATACATTTTGAACAAATTTCATAAAGAGAAGGATTAATAAGATTAAGTATTTGAATATGATACTAAAAAATTTGTTAAAACATCTACTTACCATGGGAATAATACTGTTATATGCTGCTTAACTGTGTAGTGGAAAAGTACATGGAATTTGTATCCATACTCCATGGGTTCAAATCCACACTCTAGGATATATAATCTGGGCTAAGTCAAACAAGTTATCTGAACCTTAGCTCAGTTTTCTTATTTCTAAAACAGAGCAACACCATTCTACCTCATTTAATTAAAAATAACTGAAATATAGTAATACAAAGCGTCTAAACACTTAAAAATGAATGTGAGTTCTCTTCCATCTTTTGTAACTAATAAAACTTCTTTCTCCATTAGGAAGACACTGCAGATGCCTATCCAATAGCTAACTATTCTCACCATCTTTCTTGGCCATATGAATACAAATTTTGTTAACTTTGTAGGCAGCCATACGCTCAGGCAAGGGGCTTCTCTCTAAACTCAGAAGATGAGTCTGATTAGTCTAGTACAGTCAGTCACCAGGGAACAACCTGGAGAGCTTGTTGGAACACAGATTACTGGAACCCATTCCCAATTCCTGAATTAGTAGCTCTAGAGTAGGCTCTAAAAGTTTATTTCTAGTAAGTTCCCTAGTAATGTTGATGCTTCTGGTCTGGCGATCATTCTTTGAAAACCATAGGTCTAGGCCAATCATGGTGGAAGCCAAAAGACAGCAGCATAATACATCAAAAATGCTGGGAGAAAATATAGCTGCCAACCTAAAAGTATGTATCTAATAAAATTGTTTTCCAAGGAAAAGGGTAAAATAAAGATACTTTCAGAGGAACATAAATGGAATTTAGCATCAGACCCTTATCATTAGGTGCAATTCAAACAGAACCCCAACAAATTGTTTATGTGTGTGAAAACTGAAAAACTGACACTAACACTTCTCTAAGACAGCAAAGGGCCAAAAGTAGCCAAAAAGGAGATGATACTTGTTCAACCACACATCAAGATTTAATATAAACCTAGAGTAATTATAATCACCCGAATCTATTTTCTCCTTCTTCCGTAGTAATGGAAAACCAACATTTTATTCTGGATTGATATGTGTCTAGCTAAGAGACTGTATTTCCCAGCTTCCCTTGCAGCTAACGATGGTCAGTGAAATGTAAGCAGAAGTTGTTAAGTGGAACACCCAAGAAGGCTGAACACGGAATTGTTGCATTTTTTATTTCCTTCCTCTTGTTTTCTGCTTAAGAACACAGATATCATAACTGTGACTCTAATAAATATTTTGTACCTTGATATGATCTTCAAGATGAAGGCCATGTACTAAGGGTGAAAGAGCAGAAAAACTGAAGGAGCCAAGATCCTATATGACTCTGTGAAGCCATCACACCTGGGCTGCCCCGTTCTGCTCTTCTCTCAAAAAACAATATTGTGTCTCATTTAAAGTACTGCTGTTTATGGAAACCTGTCCGGACACCTACGGCCTGAGCATCTCAGTTGTCTCTGCTTGATAGCAAGGCTCTGCCTGGCCGGAAATAAAGCACGGCCAGTGAAATGGCATTTCCACAAAACCTACTACCTTCCATTCAAAGGTCCGTGGCCCCTTATGCTTTGTCCAGGGGGATAACAGCCCAACCACACACGTGTAGACATCGCTGTCTGGACAGATGAACAGGCTCCAGGCCCTCCTCTGTCACATATGGGATGAATGGTCAGTGTGGCAGTAGCAGCTGCAATTGCAGTGCCCCACCCAGCCTCCCTCACTAGCCCAGGGGCCAGGGAAAGACTGCGCCTCCACCCTTCTCCTCACAGAGGTGAGCAGCATGTAGAGAAAAGGAAAGCCTGTCTCGGGTGTGTTAGTGAGGGGCACTGTGTTCCATGGGTTATCACAGCGCCATTTCCTCCTGGGCCTGCTATGGAAGGGCCCACCTCCATCCCCAACTGGATTTGGTTTTGGGCGGGTGACTCAGTGGGCAGGAGACACTGTACCCTCATGCTCTGACTTGGAGCCCTCCTTTCTGTTCTACTCTCAAAAAATAAGATTGTATCTCATTTAAAGTACTGTTGTTTATGTTCTCTGTTACTAACAGCCAAAGACAACTGCTAGATGATAAAAAGATGCTGTGGTACCAGTATAGGAATACACAAATAGAATATGGAACTTAACACAGAACACAGAAATAGATCCACTTGTATATGAAAACAAGATTGCATGACGGGGCTGGAAGTAAAAAGTGGACTTTTAATTCCGTGGTCTGGACAACTGGTTCTCTACATAGAAAGAAATTAAAATGAAACCTTACTTCACACTATACCCAAAAATAAATCCCAGTGAGATTTACAACTTGTACTGAAAAAGCAGACTATAAAACTTTTAAAAGAAAATATAGAAGAACATCTTTATGACATTCGGGATTAAAACAACAAATTATTTTGGTATATCTTTGATAATAATTTGGTACAAACTATAAATAAAAAGATATATTTAATCATATAAATTTTAAATGATCTAATCATCAAAAGACAGTACAAAGAAATAAAAAGATAATTCACACACTGGGAGAAAAATCAACATATATGGCCAACAAAAAACTGATATCAATTTAAAAAACGACAGGAACCCATTAAGAAAAATGAGCAAAAAAAATGATCATTTACTTCACGGAAGAAATACAAATAGTTAATAAATATTTTTAAAGATGCTCAAAAAATAAAGTGAATGCATAATAACAAATACCTTGTTACACCCATTAAATTGAACCCCCAAATTAAATATGATTATAATGAACCTTGGCAAGGATAATAAGCAATAAGATTATTTCTTGCTCATTGTTGGTGGAATGGAAACTGATCCAACCACCTTGGGAAAAATTTGCTATTATAAAGTATAGTTTAAGATATGCATGCCCTATACTCTGGCCATGTCTCTCCTAAGCATATACCATAGAGAAATTCTTCCACATGTGCCACAGAGATATGTACAAGAACATTCTTAGCAGAACTGTTCATACTAGCAAAAAGTAGAAATAAAATGTCCACCAAGAGCAGAAAAGATAAATTATAATATATTCGTATAATGCCTTACTATGTAGCAGTGAAATGAACAAACTATTATTACATGACAATCCCGCATATAATGTTTAGTGAAAACAAGCAGGGCAAAATGGTACAAACAGTGTAATTTTGTAATTTATATAAAGTTCAAAAATAAAGTGAAATAATACGTTAAGAATGTGTAAGATATATGTAATATAACTATAAAGAAACATAAAGGCATAAGAAATAAATAAATACAAAATTTAGAATAGTGGTTAATGGTAAAGGGATGTGAGAGAGTGAATGGGATGGGACCAGGACAGGCACACTGGATGTTTCAAAGGTATCAGTAATTATATGATCACGGATGATGGTTTCATTGAGTTTCTATACCAACGGTTCTCAGTGTTAGCTAAATGAGCCGTTAAAACTACCAATGCCCAAGCCCTACGTCATATCAATTTAATCAGAAACCCTCAGGGTGGAGTTTAAGCATCAGTACTTTTATAAAGTGCCTTCCACACTTTCCATCCAATGATTCTAATGAGCAGCTAGGGGTGAGAACCACTGTTTTACCCCTTACTCACCTATTAGGCATACTTTTTGATGTGTCTTTTTATAAAGTTTCCATTAAAAATCTCACAAAATTGCAGTAGTTACTTCCTCTAGTA